>NC_086382.1:25863169-26516017 GCF_036588685.1 Mytilus trossulus
TTAAATATATCACCAGTCCTATAAAACTTATCCAGTCCACTTCTAAATATACCCAAACTTGGTGACTTTTGTAAGCTTAAAGGAAGACTATTCCAAAGTCTTATAGTGGAAGGAATGAAACTATTAAAATAAGAGCTAGTTCTAGCAAGAGGCGGGTGAAAAGTGTTATTTTCATTCCTCAAAGTATAAGGGGTTTGTCTGGGAAGATATGGCTGGATTAACTCATATAAGTATGCAGGTGTCATCCCATTTAATATTTTATAGAATAGTATAAGCTTATGTTTATTACGTCTATTCTCCAGAGTTTCTAAACCTAATTCAATATAAAGTTTCTGTCTGGAGGAATTACGTCGTAATCCTGTAATAATTCTAGCAGCTTCTATCTGAATATTTTCAAGGAGCTCAGTCTCATGCTGGGAACAATTTCCCCAAATAACATCACCATATTCTAATATAGGTCTAATAAAAGCATAATAAATACGGATAAGTGAACTCCTATCTAATAAGTGCTTAACTTGGCGAAGCACAGAAAGACGAGAGCATGCTTTTTTATAAATAATATCAATATGTGTATGCCATGAAGCTGATGACTGAAATGTTATCCCAAGATGACAGTGAATATTTATTTTCTCAACCTCTTCACCATTTATCCCAAAAAATACAGGTGGATGCTCCCTTTCCCTTCTAGTAAATACAATATTTTTAGTTTTCTTAGAGTTAAATTGAACAGCCCATGATTTTGCCCAATTTGAGATAACATCTAAGTCATTAGTTAAAGAAGCGGCTGCTACATCATGATCATCATCTACTATGACAAATAAAGAGGTGTCATCTGCAAAAAGTCTAATATCATTAGCAATGTCATTAACTATATCATTTATATAAACAAGAAACAGAAAGGGTCCCAAAACTGATCCCTGGGGGACACCTGCATGTACACTTCTTAGAGTTGACGAAAAGCCTTCTGAAACTACCTTTTGTTGACGATCCGAAAGATAACTTTCTATCCACGATAAGAGCTGGTCATTTAAGCCAGATTGTTTCAGTTTAAATAAAAGTCCTTTATGCCAAACTTTATCGAAAGCTCTAGATACATCACAAAATACAAACCTAACATCCCTACCACTATCCATAATACTAATAATTTTATGGTATATTTCGATTAACTGATTAACAGTAGAATCACCTGGTTGGAATCCAGATTGAAACTTTGACAAAAGGTTATTACTCCTCATATAATTATACAAATGTTTAAATAAAACTTTTTCCATAATCTTACAAACAATACTAGTAACAGATATTGGACGATAGTTTAGAGCTGAATGTGGACTACCTTTTCCTTTAAAGATAGGATTAACATGTGCAATTTTCCATAACAGTGGAACCTGTTTAACTGATAGAGACATATTAAATAACTTAGTCAATGGTTTAGAAATAAAGCTAGCAACCTCTTTTAAAATTCTAGGACTGATACCATCAGGTCCAGCTGGTGTATTAACATTCAAAATTTTTAACTGGTCTAAAATTTCTTTCTCAGTGATGACAAATTTGTTTAAACGACATGGAGGAGGCTCATTATTATCAGGAATTTCTGGTTCTATATCAATATTAGCTATATCAGCAAAATGATTGTTCAGGATCTCTGACTTGTCCAATGGATGAATAAAAATTTGGCCATCATTTTCCAAAAAAGGGGGGGGAATCTCTATTTTTAGTAAAATTTGATATAGACTTGGCAATGCGCCACCATTTACCAGGAGGAATATTTTTGTCAATAAGTTGTGATGTCAGCTTGCACTTATAATCATCTTTTGCCTTTCTAACTAAACTGATGATTTCATTACGAATTTCTCTAAATTTTTTCCAGTGATCTGGGTTATTTGAAGTTTTCGCTTTGTGGTGAATTCTATTACGATGTCTTATCTTGTTTCTTATCAAGTTGTTCATAAATGGTTTATCATTTGGTCTAACTGTAATAGTTTTAGTAGGTATATATCTATTGACAGTACTTTCGAATGTTTTGACAAAGTTCGTATAAACATCATTTATATTATTTGAATTAAAAACAACATCATCCCAGTCAGTATCATTCAACTGATTTTTAAGACCTTCATAATCTGCCCGCTTAAAGTCTCGAATTTGTCTTTTAAACGAATGTTGTTTAAAAGTTTTAAATGAAATTTCGACTGAAACAGGAGAATGAGAACTGCATATAGGTGTAAGTACTGTTACTGATTTAATTAAGTTTTTGCGATTAGTCACACATAAATCAATACAAGTTCCAGTTTGGGTTGTAAAGTTGGTAGACTCCCAAACAACATTTTCCAAGTTTAACCGGTTAAGTAACTTTTTAAAAGAGTTACTTGAGTTTGACATCATATCACAATTGAAATCACCACAAAGGAAAATTGGCAAATTACAATCAAGTGCTTTATCAACTGACTCACTAAATAAGTCCCATATATTAGAACTTGAGTTTGGGGGACGGTATAAAACACCAACTAAAATTTTTTCATTACTACAATTCCTCACTTCAACCCAAAGTAATTCAAGATTGCTCACAGATATGTCATTCCGTATAATAAAATGTAAGCTATTTTTATATAAATGGTCACACCTCCAACATGTCTATTTCTATCTTACCTAATAGGTTTATGAAACCCATTTAATTTAATTTGGTCATCAGTAATTGACTTGTCGAGATGAGATTCTGATATACAAATAATGTCATACTCATGTAGTTCATTGTTAATGAGATCTAACTTAGGAAGTAAACTACACACATTATTGTGTACTATTTTCAAATTTTTTTTGTTACTCTGATCTGGACCTGGATTTTGCTCAATTCCAGCAACCAGTAATAAAAACTGTATTATACTACTGAGGATAAAAGCATTTTTTATGATTATAGGGAGGATTATGTTATGAATAATAATATAGTTTACAAATTTACAGATTAATGTTAAAAACATTGATCAGTCAAAACTATCAAAACTTAAAATGAATATATAGTGAAACATAAGCACATGATGTACACTTTGGACAGATCTTTGAAACCGAAAGCTGACATATACATTGATTAACAGGACACTCAAACATAGACAAGATAAAGTACAAAACAAAACATACATGTACAAAACATATATACAAAAGGGAAACATAAATAAATAACAGATGTTGATGATATCAGATATCACTTATCTTGTGATACTGTAATACTATTGAAAAAAATAGCAAGGTCTGTGTTCATGCAATATAAATCTGTTTTTGAATTACAAAGATGTATGGCAGTAAAATCTGTAATGTGAAATGTAGAAAACAAAACAAAAGCAAAATAAATAAACAAAAGTAGGACAACAATTGGCCTGAATTTCAGGGGAAAAAAATTGAGTAAGGCGTTGTAAAAAGGACTAGACTAATCTATAGAGTATGCTTGACAGGAGTTTATAAGCTTGACTTAATTTTCAATTTACGAGTGCAGACAGAAGTGAGAATCACAATTTGTCAAATGATTCGGATTATCTATGTTTTTGATTATGGTGATACAGTATATCAAGGAATATTGATGTATGTGACATCCTTCGCTATTGCAATCATTATCCAGTTGCTTGATTAAATATCTCATGTGTAAAAACAAATTAACTGTGGAAGTAAATAATTAAATTTGTATGTTTACAGCTAACCGGAAATATGAGTAATTTTTAAAAATAAACCAAATACGTAGGAAACGTTCCGGAAAATAGTTACAAAATAAAAATAGTTGATTGGTATGAGTGACAAAGAGACAATGTCATCCCAAGGTTCAAGATGGTATTGTAGACAA
Organism: Mytilus trossulus; assembly: GCF_036588685.1. Classification (NCBI taxonomy): domain Eukaryota; kingdom Metazoa; phylum Mollusca; class Bivalvia; order Mytilida; family Mytilidae; genus Mytilus; species Mytilus trossulus. The sequence continues at coordinate 25,866,993 of NC_086382.1, forward strand.
CAAAATAATTATAGGTGATCAAGAATTATATAAAAAATACATATGGTACTTAACAATATCAAACAAATATGAAAAGCATGTTCAAGTGATTTTATACACACATTTTATTTTTTCAGTTTTTTGTTTATGTCGTCAAATATTTCAAACCGGTGTCTAGTTCCTTCCTCGTCTGATCCATATACATTTGTAATTGATCAACTTTAACCTGATATTCTAAAAGTTTATAATAACTTTTACTTTCGATATTGATATTTATAAAGAAGATAACGTTTCACTCACATTATAAATCAGAACACTGTCAACTAAGAGGTAAGGTGTTTGAACATATCTAAACTCTATATTTTGAATTATTGTTTTACTGATTTGGGGTGCAAATTATTGCTTCAAGAGCTTTTATGTTGCGTATGCAACCATATAAATTTTAAACAAAAGAACAAAAAGTGAAAAGGTTTTATGTACTTATTAGTAATTATAGAGTTGTTCTTAAAATGATTTATTATTGTTAAACATATTAAAGTTCGAGTGTTAAATATGGTTAGTGATTATAGTAATGTGTCACGGAATAGAAATTCCTTCATAATATTAGTTCCAAAAGGAAAAAATATTCTGGAATATTATTTCCACAGGAATACATATTACAGTGTATGTTCCTAACGGATTAAATGGTATTGAATATTTGTTCCAACAGGAATAATTATTATGACAATGTTTAAAACAAAGTTTCCATTGGAACTTCTATTTGGTGGAACAAATATACATTGATAAAACTAATGCTTAATCTTGAAACATCTAATCACGCTTGTAGTAAGTAATTTATTTTTGAATATTAGACTGTACTGTATTTTTCTGTGTTTGATGCCTTGTTTTTATTTATTTCTTCATTCTCATTTTTGCTCTTCACAAAAATTATTCAGTGAAATTGACTGCATCAAGGTTTATTTCTTAAAAAGTATAATTACGTTAACATTTAAACAGTTTACATAGAAAAGACATAGAATAGTGCTCAGGAAAATGAAATATATAAGAGAATAAGAGAAAAATTAAAAAAACAAAGAACAATAAAGTTCAGAAGTACAAGTAATTTACAATATGGGCAACACAGTAATAATAATGATAGTATTCTTTATTTAACAAAGATAACACATTTAACAATTACAGGTTTATCTTCCTTGAGGGGCCTTCAAAAACAAGAAAAATACATTAGTTTCGTGCATGTTTATTCTGTTCAGTTTGAAAATAGTTTGAACAGTTGGTTTTAGATGTATCTAAATAATCTATTGCTTTAATATTATTTGGTAAATTATTCCAGGTAATCAGACCAGAATATCTAAATGTTCTTTTAAAAAAAATCAGAATTAGTACTGATCACAGATACATGTACATGACATTGTTAAAAGTGAAAACTTTTATTTGAGGTGAAGTTTCTATGCAAGTGGTCGTATACAAGCACATGTATAAAACTTTGATTGATTTTAGAACATTCAAATACGATACAAAGATGATTTTCAGTCTGATTTGTAGGGTTTTCATATCAACTCAATCTTCAGACAGTTACTGATTATGCATAGGTATGTATTGGTACCGGAAAAAGGTTGACAGATGTATTGATACTCATTTACATCAGATTGATTTCTATCCGACGCAAGTCATATTTCAATCATATTATAATAAAGGCCTTTGACCGGGTAAAAACCCGGAAGCACACTCGACAAACAAACGTTATCTTTGTAAACCATGTACTGTCTGATATAATATCAAATTATATCTTCCCTATTGCTATTTAAATTATCTAGTTGCAGATCATTTTCTGCGTAACCTTGTCCTATATGGTGTATATCATTCTGTAAACAAAACTGTTTTCGAACAGTCCGTGAAATATTTCATCTTATCCTTTGTGTTAGTTTCTGACAGACCTAGTAATACACTGATATAGTTTTGAACTGTAATACCCTAGAAGTTTTTTAGACTTTGATCTCTTAAAACAGGTTTGAACTGATCTGTAAATTTTTAACACAACATTAAGAAAACAGACTCAAGTTTTCCTCGTTTTCTCCACCCGAATGAGGACACAATTTCTTAGTGACACTAAAATTCACCATAACAATCAATATTAAACAAATAAATAATCTGTGTAAATTTATTCGATAGAAAATATAGACAAACTACTCTCGTACTATTATACACAAGTAATATTCCTTTGCATGTTAACCACACGCTGTTTTTTAAAAAGAAACTATTGATCAAGAGAATAGGCACAATAACTGTGTCATGTAATACCTATATGGTTTTTGGAAAGTGGAATACACCTGTCGCTTTTCATGTTTACTTCCTTTTTTTGTGGTATTTAAAGGTAAGATATCGCAATTGATAATTTGGTATTTTGGTAATTGCAAAATGTTTTTATACTCTTTTAAATGGGGCTCAACGTGTACTGAAGATAAGAACGAAACAAATGAGTTGAAAGAAGTATATATAAATTAATTATCAGCGTTCATAAGTGAATTAATCATGTGATAATGCTGCGGGTTGAAAAGGGGGTATCAATGTAGGTGTGGTAGGAGGTGTAAACGTAATTAACTAGGAACGTAACAGCCGATTGCATGGAATGTGCAGGTAAAGGTACAATGTAATGTCTTTGGCTAGCTTGCTTGCTAGCTGAACAGTGAAGCTATTATTAGGTTATGTAAATTATCCTACTTGCATAGTAGACTAGTCCGATATTTTACCAATACATATTACTCGATTTATTTCACTTGACTGGGCGGAGTTTAACCGGTTTGCTCATAATAAACCAGTCCATCTATAGATAGGTGTATTAGGATAAACTCATCAATGAAGTGTCCAGTAATTCTTTTGTAAATTCCTTTGATGACACTGTTAGGTGATTAGAAATCGGTAATAATTATAACGGCAATCCTCCTTATCACACACATCTTCAAATAGACTGTCCTTATGCAAATTAAAACCTAGCTCCGCCCGATCAGTTTAAATAACATTGGTGATATCTGTCTGTAGAACTAGATATATGGGGTACTTTGAAAGGAGGGTAGTATATCTTACATAATAACGACAACAAGGTTCAGCTAGCAAACATACTATTGACCAAAGATGTCACTTTTATCTGCACACTCAATGCAATCGGCTGTAAAATCAAGCATAGGGAGTGTATTTTTTCAAGTATGTATATTTAGGTGCTACTTTGCCAAGTTGTGTATTTACTGTCCTTTTCACTATTATCCAAGAAACGTGTTTTGGATAACAGAATCAAGGGCGGATACAGCCATCCATAAGGTGGATTTCGGTCACATAATAAAAGAGGGGGATTCTAACATCAGTTCGGCAGCAAGTGAACAGTTCAGTATCTAGTCACGAATACAAACATCAGATATGAAATGATTAATCAGATAAAAGTATACAAAGTGTATAAAGTTTGATCGTATAACTGATGCATATGAACCTGTAAATTAGACTTTATGTTAGATTATATGCTATCAATAAACCCACCCCGTTTTTATACAACCATCCAAACCAAAAGGACAGTCCTTTTTAACATTGCTGTCAACATTCTTCCCTTGGGCCCCCGCCTCCTCCTTAATATTAGCTTATGCCATTTCCAATGTGGACTTCTTGTAAAATTTGTAACCGCACGATGATAAAGCGTTTATTGTTAGGGTATACAATAGATAATCAATACGGACATGCGAATCATGAATTTTTATAATCCATGATTTAAATAGACGACGTTTCTTTAAAAGCACACCCGACATACATCCAGTTTTAAACTTAGTGGTGCAGTTTAGGTACCTCAAAAAATCTAATTGGAATTTAATTTTAATCAAAATCGTTTTCAGAATTTGTAGAATTCGTTAAAAGAAATACAATTGATGGGATCGTTTCAATTGTGAAAATCGTTATAACAGATTGAAAACGTTATCCCCAATCTATGTAATTTGTTATCAATGTTTGTTTGTAATTCATCACATTTCACAAATATTTGTTATTTTGTAATAATAGAAGCTGTTAAACATTGATTTGTATAATTCGTGACAAACGATTAATCCATATTAACGATTATTACGATTGTTCGCCATTAAAAAAAAGTGGAGTAACGAACTTGGTTTGTAACTACGAATAACAAGCCGGTAACGGTAGTATGCCGTTGTCCGTCCATTCCATTTCAACAAGTGGGACAATCACTCCAAAGCGCTTTAACCAATTTGCATGAATCTGAAATGATTTGTTTAAATCTATTGACGTTAGCTCTCATTCAATTGTTCTAAATGTTTAGATTTTACGTTCCTACTTAAAAGTTTGAATTTTTAAAAAGGGGTATTTTTCAGTTTTCGGATTATAACTCAAAGATTAGTTGACTTGTTTTCATGCAACTTTACTGATTGGTTTATATCTGTCTAAATAATCTCCTTTTATTTTATTTTACAAATTTCTGATATGACATTGATGAATTTTGGAACATTTTTCCTTGAAAAAAGCGACGGATGTATGTATCATGGATTACGCTAAATGCGCGTCTCCTTATTTTCATTAGTTATTATTGGCTTCGAACTATATGCCAGTAACTGTAAGTTCTCCCAGATATGTACTTAATGTCGTTTTGTTTTGAGGAGGTTTAAGTACCCTGCCACGTCCACTCTTAAGTATTTGTTAGATGTATTTCTGATTTGTATCCATCTGATGAGTAAAGCCCTTTTCAAATTATCTCTATAGATTTCATTACTTTTTACATAAATCGGGCTGTTACTTTAATTTTTGGTTTGGATGGTTTTGCGTTTCACGTTACTTGTCTATTCCAAATTCATGTATTTGGTTTTGATGTTATATTTATTATTCTCGTAGGATTTTATCTGATGCTTGGTCCGTTTCTGTGTGTGTTACATTTTAGTGTTGTGTCGTTGTTCTTCTCTCATATTGAAAGCGTTTCCCTCGGTTTTAGTTTGTTACCCCGATTTTGGTTTTTTTGTCCATGAATTTATGAGTTTTGAACAGCGGTAAACTACTGTTGCCTTTATTTTCATTAATTTTGTCATTTCGGGGGCTTTTATAGCTGACTATGTTAGTTGGGGTATATTCAAGATTAAAGCAGGTACGATGAACTTTAAATGTTAATTTACATAATTTCGTCTTTTGTGGAGAGTTGTCTCATTGGAAATTGCACTACATCTTTTTATTTTTATAGTTCCAGAAACTTGTTAATACGAATTTATCCATAACACGAATTAAAAATAATGTGATTCTAGATAAAACTTATCCGACAAAAAAGATGTTTTGGGTTTAACTGGAGGGACTCATGTTATTTTTTTTTCTGTTTTTTTTGTGTGTAGAATGACTTAAACAAGACATAATTTTCATGTTTATAATACGGCTTGCCTTCCAAGCTCTTTTGAAATAAAGATGGATTGTTGCTTGAGAGCCGTGTTGAAGTGGTTAACGTATTGGACTTCAAACAAAAAGGTTCCTGGTTCGATCCCCGTTCCAGGCATAAAATTTCAGGCACTGAATTTTCGGCTCTCTCTTAAGAAACGATGATTGTGCGTCGGAATAGGGGCGATACATGGCTGACCCTTGTTAACAGAGAGCCATATCACTTGCATGTAAAATACACCCTTGTAGATTTCGAAAAAGAGCAGGCTAATGTCGTTACAAGCGAGCACTCGCAAATTAGAAAGGGATTAATATAAATTGCAATAACTTGTTTCCCAATCCACTATAAATAAATATGTATAAACTAATTCAAAAATTAAAAAAAAAATTATCCAATAAACTCGCCTTTCACAGTGGCTCTGCAGTTTTTACACCCTTCGTTAAAATCTATCTACTTTACAATATGATTGAATAATGAGCATATGAGAAGGTCATTTGAAATCTATTTATTTACAAACAATTATCTCATGACTTATCCTTACTCTAGGGAAGTTGTATATTCTGCCTTCTAGTATCCTAAATGTTCAGATCAATCAAATTTACGATTTCTTGTCAAAGTCATTTTGCAACATTTTATTAATTATTTATTTTTTTGTATTATTCTGGTACATGAACATGATGTACAACATCTTTGTAGAACATTCACTCATGGGAATAATTACACGAAATAAGAGCAAAATTGTCCAACTCTTTTAAAACGTGAAACTCACACTGTTTTCTTTTTGCCGATCTTAATATAACTCATTGCAGTTGATATATATATATATATATATATATATATATATATATTAACGTTTTTTTGTTACAGCATGAGAGAACAAATATAGACAATATCCTCGTAAGAAACAAACGGGACGATGGCGGCAGACGTTTTAGAACCTGAATATGAAGGTATAATAAGGAATACGCTTATTGAGGACCTTAGTAAGATTTTATATACCTACTCCAATGACGGACAAATTCTAAAGGTAAGTTTCCTATACAGTTTTATAAGAAGAAATTAAAACAAGAATGTGTATATAAAAGTTAGCTCTCACTGTCACATTGCAATACTACGTAAAGTTCGTTAACCCTCAAATATGGATCCAAACCTCAATAATCGCATATTATAGTTTCTCTTAGTAATAAATAGTTCTCTTCATAATAAACGCACGACCTGAGTATCAAGCGGACGTAACCTTACCTCTAACGGTACTTGAACCAAATACGGACCGGACAACAGACCGGAAAGCATAATTTCAATCTACTATAGAATGTGGCGTAATAATCATAAATAATTTACAATGAAAATTAATTAAATTTACGGTACCTACTGTTCTGCACCAGATGCGCATTTCAACAACAAATAGTAATTGATGCTGGAGGCCCAGCTGACGTCATAACAATAGTGTTTACATGTACCAATTAATTTCACGCAACAACAAATTCATATTCAAGATAAAACACAAGAAAGGAACATGACTTAAATACACTTTTAAAACAATGATTATTCCGTACTTAATGTTCTCATGTTGCGGAAACCCCTCTGACTGAAATAACTTATTATACAGGAGTTGATTCAGAACGCAGAGGATGCAGGTGCTGATAAAATTGCCATACTTTACGACGAGAGAAATTTCATTCAGAACTCCAAACTTATCAAACAGGACTCATCATATTCCAAATACTTTGAGGTACGTATTTATTATATTTGTTTTATGTAACATAATGAGTTTCCTGACATGGTGCAGGCTTTTTAACTATAAAAAAATATTTGACGTTATGATGTAGAAGCATATCATCTGGTACGCAAGAAATGAGGCTTATCAGTGGCGTTCGACTCAAACTAACTTATATGGCAATTCGAGTTAGAACTTACAGCATCAATAACCGAAAGGTTCAATTACGAACGGCATAATTTTCAATTCAAATGTTAATTAGCAAAGAGATGACCATATCTATTTGTAAGAACGCGCTCAGATATCATTAACGACAATTAATGTTATCTGTTTCTCGTTTTAGTTAGTGCATAATTTATTTTAAGCTTAAATTTGTTTTTAATCTGAAAATTATATTTTATAGGGACCAGCATTAATTGTTTATAATAACGAAGAATTTTCGGATGCTGACTGGAAAGGGATTCGTCGAATCGGCACAAGTATTAAAAAACTTGATCCATCAAAAGTAGGACGATTTGGACTTGGTTTTAAGTCGGTGTTCCATATCACTGGTAAGAACAGGTACTTTTTGGAGAGAAAAAAACGGAGAGAAGATGCATAGGGATCAATAAAACGGAAAATAAACATCTACCTAATGTACAGGGGTTGTGGTTGATGTGGTTCTCTCGTGTTTCTCGTTTCTTTTTGTATATGGATTAGACCGTTGATTTTCCTGTTAGGATGATTTTAAACAAGTCATTTAATGTGCCCTTTAAAACTTTTGGTAATTTTGGTCCTAAATGCTCTTCAACCTTTTTAACTTTTTTGGATTGGAGCGTCACGGGTGAGTCTTTTGTAGACGAAATGCGAGTCTGGCATATATACAAAATTTAGTCCTGGTATCTATGATGAGTTTATTTATAGCTTGTTGTTCGGTGTGTGCCAGGGCTTCGTGTTGAAAGATTTTTTTAAACATTTTTTTCTTTCGGGCCTTTTATAGATGACTATGCAGTATCGGTTCTTCTCATTGTAAAGGCCGTACGGTCACCTTTAGTTGATAATTTCTGTGTCTTTTTGGCCTCTTGTTGAGATTTGTCTCATTGGCTATCATATCGCATTTTCTTTACCTTGATCACACTTTAAGTTCATCTTTGATAAATTAAAAACAAATATTCATAAAAAAACATATAACGTTTAACAAATATTGAATGTATTCAATTCTATTTTTTGCACCAAAACCACAGAGTGGAATACGATTTATCTTATTTTGGAATATATTTTTATTTATTGAAGATAAATATATTGTTACTTTATGTTCACAGATTACCCAATGATTATAAGTGGACGTCTTATGATGATTCTTGATCCATATCGAGATGAAACTAGGTGCTGTATACCCCTTGAATTGACAAAACTTAAATTATACAGTGGTATGAATGAGTGCTATACAGCCTTATTTCAAGTATTTGATTTTGGACAGAATGTGCTAGATGCTGGATATTACAATGGAACGATGTTTAGGTAACATTTTATGAACTTAAATATGCTTAGGTGAAGCGGTTGTGGTAGAATTTGGATATGAGACGACGCGTAAACGTGTATTGAAAGTGATTTGACAACTTGATTTTGTCATACTTATGATAAAAATAGTTACCAAGCATTTATGTTGTTTACATTTTTTATATAGATCTATGTTGCAGCAAACTTTAAAAAAAATTAAACGCACATTGAATTGCAAAACATAACATAAGGCAGAAATATGACAGTCGTTATCCATTCGTTTGGTGTGTTTAAGGTTTTGTTTTTCCCATTTGCTGAGAGACTTTTCATTTAGAATTTTTCTCAATGTACGGTATCTTTTTTTTATTTACTTTTTACATTATTTTTTGGATACATTTTAGATTTCCTCTTCGTAAAGAAACAACAGAACTGTCAGACTCTGTTTACAACCAAGACAAGATCAACAATCTACTAAGGGTTTTCAAAAAAGAAGCTTCCCTAACACTGCTTTTCCTAAAGTCTCTGGAAGAAATATCCCTGTATGAATGTATGGACTCCATTAATGAACAAAATCCTGATTACATAGTAACAATCGGTGGTAGTACAAGCGAAATTGCAAAACGATCTAGGAAAGCAATGCAATTCAAAACCATTCCAGGTGAGCCTTTTGTCAATGTGTACGAATTGGTATTGGTAACGACTTGCGAAAACCAACTGGAAAATCAGAAATGGTTAGTTATGAATCGGCTAGAAGGGATATCCGACGCCTCCGAAGACCTCTTGGAACTAGCTACAAAGCTTTCTTACCTTCCTTGTGTAGGAATTGCAGTACCTGTGTTATCAAGTGAAACGTTTACGGGGCATATTTTCTGTTCTTTACCTTTACCGATGCAAGCTGTTAGTATGACAAAACTACCTGTACACATCAACGGTACATTTGCACTCAGCGAGGATCGCAAACAATTGAAATGGGCAGACAAATTTTCAGAAAGTAACAAAGAAGATTCAGTACAGTGGAATGAATTGCTGGTGTCTACCGTTCTCCCAAAGGCATACATTGACCTGATTATGGAAATTCGGAATCGAAATGATGAACATTTGATGTTAAGATGTATTCCTGATCCATTGGAAATTGACATTATATTTAAAGAATGTATAAGCGAGCTGTTTAGAAATTTAAAAGATGCCCCATTTCTCTATACTGAAAGCGGCGGAGGAAAATGGATTCGACTGAAAGATGCAGTTTTTCAAATTTTCTCAGAACATACAGGTAACATGATCTATTTTGTAAGTCTGGCAAAAGGTTCTGATCATAAATCAAAACCATTTGAGTTTTATACATAGAATAAGAAAAACAAATCATGTAAAGTAGAAGCAGATGTAAAATGAATTACCAAACAACTTGCTTGCTGTTCAGATAGTATTGTACATGGAGTTGAGTAATTTTTTTAATGTATTAATTGAATTACCAACACGACAGCTACAGAAAGACACAGTTAAAGCAACACTTCTCTAACTATTTTTCATACAAAACGAGAAATAATATATATTTGTCAGATAAACGTACGCCCTTTGTATCATTGCAAAAGCCGACATTTTTTTATACTGTCATTCCGTTCTACATACATGTACATCTTATCCTGTCAGTGACCAATATGAAGTGATAAGTACAATCAACGTATTTTAACATATTAATAATTGTGTACGCCAGATTATACAAGTTTCTTCTGCAAAGACATATCAGTGACGCTAAAATCAAAACAGCATTAACAAAGAGCTAGATAACTAGTTTAATCAGAATAATAAGGAACATTTTTAAAATGATTGAAACTTTTAATATTTACATTGAATTTGTTTGTTAATATCAACTCCTTTATTAAGTATTTTATTTCTATGTCTGACATGTTAAAAACTTCACAAATTAAACAAACAAGCACGGGAAATGCAGCCGCTGCCGATATTTTCACGGCAGGTAATGTCATTTTTTTTCATATCAACAAAATATTTATTGCATTTCTTTTTTTATTCCACAATACAATGTTTATAGTACAAATAATATTTTAAAATTCAGATGAGGACATCAGAGAAACACTTATATACACCATGAGACAATACAATAGTTGTTTAGTAGATACGACAGGATATGAACGAGTGTATGGTATTCTCACTAAGGCATTTGGTCAGCAACCACAAGACGCATCACCGCAGTTCATTTCTGAGAGGTACGTTATATATCTTTGCTATGTATATTTTGTAACCTATTGAATAACTGCCAATTTGTTAAAGATGCAACCAAAGTCCAAGTCCAAGTACCAGGCCTTATAATTTAATACGAAAGACTTTCGTTTCGTCTACACAAGACTCATCAGTGATGCCCAGAAAAAAATTAGCTAAGATATTCTTTGACTTGGATAAGAAAATATTTAGTATTTCGAAAAAATCTTACTTTTGTATACAGGAATTTAAAAAAAAAATACCATTTAATTGATAATCATGACAACACCGAAGTGCTGACTTCTTGGCTGGTTATAACGCCGCGGACGAAACGTTAACCGACAGTGGCATCTACCCTTTTTAATTTAGAACAAGTTGATATACTCATTATTCTGAAATACTACTGCGTTCTTTTGCCTCCAATATTTTTTCGTCGAAATTAAAAAAAAGAGCAAAAGCCCCAGTTTGTAATTACAACAAGTACGATAGGTTGACCCTTGACGTAACTCTTTTATTTTGTTTATACTAAACATAATGCTGTAGTTGAAATGTGTTTGAGGATGCAACTAGTTTTCGAATTGTGTCTTCGTGACTTTCATCAGCTTAGTAATCAGCACTTTCAAATAGAATAGCAATGCAACGTTAATTTTCTGTAAATAACTGTTCATGAAATGTGAAGTCAGACTTCAAACAATAAGGTTTGTACCCGCAGGCATAAATAATCGTATATGAAAGAAAAACGTGTACGAATTATAGTTTATAAATCTTTTTTATTTCGTATTTGATTTTGTTTCAAGTGCCACTGTTTAGCTTCAATACTAAACCCGCGTCAGGCATAGCAAATGCAGATAACGAATTGTTGTCAAATTGTAACAAATGATTCAAAACAAATACTTATGGTTGTATAATTTATTTTTAGGCTTTTAAAGATAGATCCTGCATACAAGACTTTCGAAGAGAAGCACAAATTAAATCTGTTGGTCTATTTGATTTCCAGTAGAGAAGATGGCCTACTTAAATCCCTAGAACTTCTACCATTAGCCAACGGAGCATTCATCAAGTTTGCAACGAATAAAGTTTCAAATATTTTTGTTTGTTCAACCATTGTTAGACAGCTATGTCCTGGTGTAGAAAATAGATTAGTACGAACAGTTTCTGATCCAGTCGATGAATTGATTCTCAAACTAGCAAAATCAGGTAATCAAATTTGATTGTATTAACTCTCAGACTTAATTATTTTGAAAACAATAATACATATGCATGTATTTGTTGATAGTGTAACACCGTGGTACTAACGTTAAAATTCAAAATAAAGTTTCATGAACCATCCTTAACTATGACCATACTTTGACCTAATGGTTTTCTTGTGTAAATTGTAACTTGGATGTAGAGCTACTCATTCGCACTAGTACCACATCTTATTATATTTATCAGTTGAAAACAAAATGAAAAGCACAAAAATGTCATACTCCGAAATGGAATCGTCTTTTCATAGGTTTCTTGTATCTTCAGCAACTTAAATACAAATGCATCTCTTGTATTAGATAACATCATTGTTACACTCTTTTTGGAGAGAAATAATTGAAAACAATTATTGATTCATACAATTGATATGTAAGTATTATTTTACACTGTATTTATTTTAAATGTTTGATGTTTTATATTCATATTAGGAAGGACCCAATTGATAGAACCTGGTAAAAGTGATGTCCTTAAGCTCATATCGCTATCAATTGAAAAGATACTAGGACACAGTAAGGACAATAGGACTTTAAGATGGCAGAAACAAGGACAATTAAATGAAAAATGGTTGAGGTCTGTGTGGGAATATTTCAATCGGAATGGGGTCCACCTTCCAGATGACTTATTTATTTTACCCCATTATGACAACCTTCTTAGAATAAATCAACCCCTGATTGTCAAGTCAGATGATCGATGCGTTTTACCGGAATCAGTTGTGAGATGTTTGACAGAAATTGGAGTCACTGTTCTGAATCCTCTTCCACGTTATATTAATTGCTGTCAAGAAATATACGACAAGTTTGTAGAGAGACCAACGGTAAATGGAGTTATGAAACTTGTAGCAGAGGTCTGTCCGAAAAATGTTAAAAACTTCAACGACAACGTTCAAAGTTCGGACAAAGAAGAATTCGTTCGTTTTGTGGGTTCCAACTACTCTTTGAACAATGCTAAACGTGTTTTAAAAAAATTGAAAATGTTTAATAGCAATATACCTGACTGTTATGTTTCAATTGAAGATGTTTTGGATATCGTACCCGACGATTTGCTTCCTGTGCCTTTACCAGACAAATTGATAAAACCAAAGAATAGTACAGAAAAAAGTTTAGCAATACACTTAGGTGCAAGGATTCTAAGATTGAAAGAAGTCGTAGAAACAATCCTGAAGACATATATTGGTAGATCAACAACTCACAATGATACTCAGAAGCAAATAATGATGATATACGTTATTGAAAATATGTCTTTATTTCTACACGATACTGAAATAAAAAGTTTAGTAAGACAGGTTGAATTCGTTAGATCGGAAAACGGTAACATAAGAAAACCAAATGAACTGTTTGATCCAACAGATCACCATCTTGTTCAAATGTTGAACGACAAAGGAAAATTCCCGCAAAATAAAGAAATAACGTATTTAAATATTTTAAAAACGTTTGGACTAAAGTCATCCGCAGATTTAAACACCACTGACATCTACGATGTGGCCATATGCATCCACAGAAAAGCGTCATTGCCACAAACACAAGGTTTTAGTATTACTGAAGAACAGGCAAATGGACTCCTAAACATATTAATGAAGAATGAACACGTTTTGGAATCGTTTCACAGGAATAGAAAATTAAAGGACGTTCTTGCTGACTTGAAAATCATTCGTCCATTGAGAAAACCAAAATCTTATCCAGAAGTATTGAAATGGTTTGATTGTCCAGATGCTTTTTGTAAACCGACTGATATGGTGTCTAATGCCAAAAATCTTGTCGGCTCAACAATGCCACTTTTTCCAGATTTGCCTATGAAGTTGATTCAAAAACTTAATCCAAGCTGTGAAGATATACCTATTGCGAAAGTATTTGAACAGTTACTCCTTCTAAGTAAGTCCTACAGTGAAATGTACAAACCAGAATTTCATCATTTCGTGAAACAAATATATAGTTTTCTAAATGAAGCTACAGTAGACGAGGCACTGATTGGTTCGATGGAGTACAGGTCTGTTGTATGGACGGGAAATGGGTTTTGTCAACCCCAGAATATGTATTTAAATAGCAGCAATGATGATATTTATCTTGAACCGTACCTTTTCCAGTTACCTGGTGAATTCATTGATATGAAAGACTTCTTTCAGCGACTTGGTTGCAAGTTATGTCAGTCCCCTGAGGTTCTTGTAGATGTCCAAGGACAGATCATGCAACATCATAAACAGGTTCGGACAGAAATAGAGTATAGGAGGGATTTACGTCACAATATAAACATCCTTAATTACTTTAAGAGCAATTCTCTTTGTGCAATTGACTTCAATGTATTAATTCCTATCGAAACTGAGGTCGAGCACGAGTTGGTGCTAAAACCCATCGGTGAATGTGCTTACCGTAGTAGCCATTGGTCCGAAGACGTTAAAATTATCGACGAAGAGGAACCATTCACCGTACATCCGGATATTAGTTTTGCAGCAAGCATTGGGATAAAATCAATGGAAGAACACTATTTATCGGATACCGGAGTACTTAATTGGGAGCAAGAAGTATCTCTAGTCAGCAGAATTAAATCTCTACTGAAAGGTTATAGAGATGGTCTATCTGTTCCAAAAGAATTGATTCAGAATGCAGACGATGCAGGGGCAACAAAAGTATGTTTTCTTTATGATGAACGAAAAAACCTTGATTGCAGAACTAATCTTCTAAGTAAACAGATGAGTGAATGTCAAGGCCCTGCTCTTTGGGTATACAACAATACTCAGTTCTCTGAAACAGATTTAAAGAATATAACGAAAGTTGAGAAAGAAACCAAAGATCTTTCTAAAATTGGTAAATTTGGAGTTGGGTTTTGTTCCGTTTACAATCTGACAGATGTGCCAAGTTTTGTTTCTGGGGACACAATGGTGTTATTTGATCCACAGGGATCTTATTTAATGAAAAATAAAACAAAAGGGATGAGAATTGATATGAAATCACAGAAAAATCAGAGGATGCTTCAGAGATGGAGTGATCAGTTCAAGCCATTTAAAAACATATTCGGTTGTGATCTTAGCACTGACGACGGTAGGATTCCTCATTTCGATGGAACACTCTTTAGACTACCTCTCAGAACACGTAAACAGTCTAGCAGTGAATTAAGCAGCATAGTCTACAGTCATGATGAAATGAGAAAATTGCTGAATATTTTCATAGAAAGTGCTGGAAACCTTCTTTTGTTTACTCAAAATGTGAGCGAAATTGAAATTTATCATCTTTCTGAAATCGATACTAGAAGAAAAAAACTTATCTTTAAAGTTTCTAGGAATCTTACATGGCATTTCCCTCTTACGCATAAAGAAAACAAAGACGATGAGAAGGAACATAACAAAGTTCCAGTCTTGAAGAACTGTTCACCAAAAAATGTCAATGCAGCGGTCGAAAATCCCAGTTTTGGAACTTATCAATACAGTGCAGAAGTTGAAATGAAATTTAGAGAAACCGGAAAACAATTTCATGGGCAGACTGGACAGTCAAATAAAACAAATTGGATGGTTTCATGGGCCTCTGGTACAGATGAATGTTTAAGACAATCATTGCAGGGTATTGGAGCTAATATGTTACCTATAGCAGCTACTGCTGTGATGATAGAGGACAAGAACGGACAAAGAATTGCTGTTCCGTTGTCGGATGCCCCGTATGGATTTTACAAAACAAGTCATTTGTTTTGTGTGCTTCCACTACCAATAGAGACTCCTTTTAATTTTCACATAAGTGGATCATTTGCCGTTACACAAGACAGGAATCAACTCTCTATTGAAACGAGTGATGCCAAGAAACATTGTGAATTTAGCTGGAACAAAGCTGTTATGGAAGATGCTGTTGTACAATCTCTGTTTTCTCTATTAAAAGGTCTGAAAGAGAATAATATCAAGCCAGGAATAGACCTGCATCTACTGTGGCCAGTTTTTAATTCGTATATCGAAGATATTTATAAAGCAACAAAAGATGGATTTATCGCTGAATTGTTGACGTGTAACCAAAAGGTTATTTTTCAGTCTGACCTAAATCGTTGGACAGAATTTAGCTCCTGTAGAATGCTTGATCCGCAGTTGTCAAACTCTGATGTTGGACATATTGCTTACAAACATGCTTTACAGTATCTGAAAAAGCAAGAGACTTTTCTGATACAAATGCCAGTTTGGTTACTTGACGATTTCAAGGTGGCCTGTGGAGATTCAATAAATGATTACATAATCTCAACAGAAATGTTTTATGAGAAAGTTTTTTTCCCATTGGTTAATGAAGAAGCAATTCCAGCTATGGATCGAAACAAATTGTTATTGTATGCAGTGGATAAAAAGAATGACAAAATAAACCAAATGCTCACCACCCATGCTTGCTTTCCATCAACAAGAGGGGTCCTGAGTAAACCCTCTGATATTATCCTACGACCAAGTCTTTTAAGCAAGTTGTTTATTCCAGGGGATGGATATTTTCTTGAATTTAGTATTCAGCAGGTTTCAGAACGTTTTGAACTTTTCAAACAAATAGGAATGCTTTATGAGCGCCTTCCTGATTCTCTCATGATTGATCGGTGTGCTTCAGTAGAAAGTTTATCCAAAAAATGTGTTGACTGTGCTATGCAAAGGTGCAAGGATATTTTTGAATATTTTGAAAGATATTCTCTGGAAATGAACCATGAATTGGTGAATGCATTGACTAAGATGAAATTTGTTCCAGTAATGATAAAACCGAAAAATTGGCCTTTTAAATGGAAAATTGTAGCTGGTGCAGAGAAGAATAGATCCTGCGGAACAAAACATAAACTGAAACACATCTCAGAAAAGATACGCTTACCGCAATTCTTCACAATGGAATGTCCTGAAAACTTGTATTTCGATGATTGCAAAGAATTAATTTGTTGCACTAAGCTGGTTGTGTATACAAGGACAATTGGAACGAAAAATATAAACAAAATCCTGCAAATATTAGGTGTTAAAGGATTTGATAAAACGGGCATTCCTTTAGATTATGTTGTTGAACAATTACAAATTCTTATATCGCAATGTGATAAAGAAAAAATAACACTGGTACGTCCTGTTTTGGAAACTATTTTGAAATGGATCGATTCTCATTGTAAAACATTGGACGAAGAAGGCAACAAGAAAGCAAAAACACTTTTAGAACCTCTGCAAAGCACTAAATGTTTGCTGATCAATGAAGCATTATGGAGGCCAGATCAAATTGCCGTAAATTTTGAAGGCACCTGTTTTCCTGATCTTGTCGGAATAAACCAAAAGGATACGTACTTGAGCAGGTGCAAAACATTATTATCTTTCCTGGACGTTAAAGACAGATATTCAACACTTGATATTTCAAAAGTTCTTTTGAGTTTTACAGAGAAATTGGATATCAAAGACCCCCTAAATGAACAGCAGGTTAATCATTACTGTTCTCTTTTAAATGCTCTTTGCATTGCATTAAAAGAAGAGAAAATACACGGTGGAATCTACATGCCATTGACAGATGGCAAAATTCTTGTACCTGATGATGATAACTATTTACATCCGGTGAATATGTTATGTCTAAATGATGATATTGAAATAGAGAGATCTGCGTCGATGACATTTGTATGTAAATATATATCTCCTGCGCTAGCAAAAATATTAGGAGTAAAGTCAAAAATAAAGAAAAAAATATCGGAACACTACAATGTGATGAAATTTGGTCAAAGAGAAGACTTAACTACACGAATACACAAGTTGTTGGAGGGATATCCGGCTGATGAAGGAATTTTCAAAGAGTTGTTACAGAATGCTGATGATTCAGGGGCGACAGAGATTCACTTTGTCACTGACTTTAATAACTATTCATCTGCAAAAGTGTTTGATGGAAACTTCAAAGAACTTCAAGGGCCATCACTTCTGGTTTATAATAACACGTCTTTCAGTGAATATGATTTGGAAAGCATCCAACTGCTAGGCATTGGTGGTAAAAGTGAAAATCCAACCGAAACAGGAAAGTATGGAGTTGGTTTCAATGCCGTATATCATCTGACAGATGTCCCAAGTTTTCTAACCAAGGGAAAAAAGATAGATAAAGGTAACAGAACGCTTTGTATTCTTGATCCATTATGCAAATATACTACTTCTTCAGACAAGCATAATCCTGGAAGTAGATACTGCGACTTAGATGGTCTTCAGAGAGCAGTCCCTGATGTATTTGTCCCATATCATGAAGATGATATAATGGGAGACGAGGGTACAATATTTAGATTTCCTCTGCGAACAGAAGCGTCAAAAATATGTGACAAACTTATTGATGATGAACATCTGACAACACTGCTCGGAAAGTTTAAGAATGAATCTACTCGTTCTATGTTCTTCTTGAACCATATACGGAAGGTCGAATTTTCGCAAATTGTGAATGGAAAAATGATACTTGACTTTTCAGTAACAGTTGACATGTCTAGGGAAGACATCAGACAAAAGCAAGCATTTCATTTGAAACGGCTACAGTTAGGCGAAATGATTACAAAGAAACAACAAATTACAACGGAACCTATATTTCAAATACAAACCGTGATGAATATAAGTGTTTTTGATATAAAAAGTGAAACTGAAAATGAAGAAATTTGGTTTGTTGTGGATAGAATTGGGTTTAATGACAAGCCAATTCCTAAAGTATCACACGCTTACTCAGTTGGTGAATTGGATCTGTTACCTCAGGGGGGTGTAGCATTCCCTCTTTCAAAAATAGTACCAATAAAATTCTGCGCCTTTTGTGTTTTGCCTTTGCCAATTCATACTGGTCTTCCGATGCATGTCAATGGACAATTTGCTTTGAATCACGAGTCAAGGAGAAATTTGTGGGAAGACAACACAGAAAATCTTAAGTCAATATGGAACCGAACTCTTATGTCATCAGTCATAGCTCCGTCGTACATTGCCGCAATTGAGAAGCAACGTGATATCTGTAAAGAATGTACAAAAAATGCCATGAGGCAGCGCAATATTCGGAATCATCTCGAGGAATACTTTAAATATTTTCCATCCCAAGAATCAGCTGTCGATTCAAATTGGAAATTTCTCTGCATAGAAATATACAACCAAGTTTTAGAAAATATCCCGTTTTTTCCAACGATATCACAACTCTTTAGAGAACCAAATTTGGACATGACTTCATATAAGGGTAAAGTTGACTGGATTTGTCTAAAGAAAAACATTTCAAAGTTTCAAGCAGTATTTTGTTTAGATTATACACAATCGTTTGAACCAAATTCAGTAGTAACCATCATGAAATTACTTAACCTTCATGTTATTGATTTATCAAGTGGCCTTTATAACGAAATGAAGGCATGTAAAATCAACATTAAAAGTGTCACACCGGATAGCATTATAGCTTTTCTTCTGACTCATTCAGATGTGAATTCTGGTGCATGCAAGTTAGCAGGTTTGGGAATGGGTATAAAAAGTACAACATTTAAAACAATTTGGAAACTGGACAGGCTGCTTACCTTTTGCAAGAAAAGTGACACTTTTGATAAACAATTATCAGGACTACCGTTATGCATTTCAAATGATGACATACTAATGGAATATTCAGAGGCGACACCCATGTTCGTCAGTAGACACTGTGACATAATGTGTGGATTAGAAGACAAGTTTGTCAACAAAAAAATATGTCATCTAATGCAAGATATTGAATCACCTTGTCTGAAAAAGTTTACTTTACAGGACTTTAAGGTACTGATTAAAAAAGTTATTAACCCAAGTACCTACAAAGAGTCATCTACACCATTAAATTGGAATCCAGATCAAAAAAATATCCCGAATCAAGAATGGCTTAAAAATGTATGGATCTTTCTTGCAGACGCCTCTAAAAATGAAAACTCGGAAACAGAAGGCAGAGATTATGATATTTTAAATTGTTTGTCAGACTGGCACTTACTTCCAGTTCGAATAGGTCAACACCGGAAACTTCAAAGTATTGGTATGTCAAAAAATACATTGAACATGGAATCATTTAAAACAAACATGCCTCTGTTAGATGCTTTACAGAGGTTAGAAATACCTGAACTAGATACTGATATATTTTGGAAATACTATGCAGAACCAAAAGAACCAGAACACTGTGAGGCTGCAAACAATGTTGCAGAGAATTTAGTAGTATCATATAGTGATTTAAACGATGTGTTTGAATGTTTTGTATACCACCTTAGACGTTACAAGACGAAAATACCTACAGACGATTGTTCAGCATATTTGGAGTATTTTAATGATAATTATAATACATTGGAGAGAATGTACACCTCTGTCGAAATCAAGAAAAGTCTAAGGAATATCCCTCTGTTTATTACATTAGGTGGGTACAACACAATGATAGACAATATTCGAACTACGGTCCTTCTTTTACCGACCGACATTCCAGATGTTGGAATAAACGAATGGGCAAACGCATCAAGTATAGTGCTACTGAAGGAAATCAAAAGAATAGAACATCTCCATATGAAACTTGGATTTATTTCTTGCAACCGATATGAACTGTATTCACAATTCATCATTCCAAACTTTCAAAGCATGCCAGAGGCGGCAAAACCGAATCATCTAGAGTACATTAAGGATAATCTTCTGTTAAAAGGAATAGATAGCGAATTTAGATCTACACAAACACATTTAATAGAAGAATTATCAAAATGTCCTTTCTTGTTAAAAAACAATATTTTGCGTCGTGCTGTAGACTTTTGCAATCCCCATAATGACTTGTTCGGTGTTATGTGTACAGAAGACAATTTTCCCCCACATCCATATGATGGTAAAGAGTGGGAACAGTTCATGGGACTTATTGGAATGAAATTAACAGCTACTCCGGAAATGGTCGTGCAGTTTGCAAAAGAAATTGCAGAAAAAGGATTGCGTTTATTGTCAGGAGAACTGAGTGCCAAATCGAAGTTGCTAGTTAGTCATCTGTTTAATCGCGAAGAACTTCTTGACGAATTAAAGTGCACTCCTCTCAGTGATGTAAAGCATGTAAGATTTATCGAACCCTTCCAGTTGGACCTCACGGATCAACTGTCACAGATCCACAAACAGTATCAAAATCGAGTACTGGTATCTTTTGAGGACTGTACATTGTACAAAGACGATACGTTGCCGCTTGTATGGACGTCAGTATATGTGTTACCCGACTATGTTTCATGTAAATCTGAAAAGACAAGAGAAGCTTTAACCCTCTTAGGAGTAGACATCTTGCCAAACATTGAAGTCGTTGTACAAAACTTAAAAAAAGTTGCAGTATCTATTCAAGACAAATGTTCGAATGACTCAGATTTTGTAACAGAAGATAAATCGCTATTTCTTAAAGATCTTTTTCTCAAGCACTATATATGTTTGCAAAAAAATGACATCACAAACAAGTGTTTATTAGAATTAAGAACAACGCCTATAGTGTTCTTTAACGAAGAAAAAGTTTGTCTTTTGTGCGAACGAGTTGTTTTACTTCTACAGGATCATGAAATTATCCAGCCATACCTTATGCGCATTCCAACAGATTACATGTATTGCGTTAATTTTTTTCGAAAACTTGGTGCTCTAGAGACAACATCAGCATTTCAATTTTCGGAGGTTTTACGATGCCTTCATCGTGACAGTCTAGATGTAAACAGCAAACCTGGCATTCTAAGTCCAAATGAGAAAAAAAATATTCTTGTTCCTGCTGTTCGAAACCTGTTTTTAAAAATCTCATCTGAATATCCTGTCTGTTTAAACTGCACTGAATTGTTTTTACCGAATCGCCAGTTCATTTTGCAATCGTCACAGTCATTAATAGTAGCTGACAACAACAAAATTGAAAATCGATCAAAACAATTTCACGATCAAAGGTTTTTTGCTGGTTTTGACAAACTTGACCTGCAGTTTCAATTTTCAGCAAACACATTGAAAATGTTGCCAGAGGAGCTAAAACCAAGTTTTTTGTCAGAAATACTGAAAGAGAAACTTTTGATTGCAACTGAATGTCAATCCGGAGATAAAATACGAATGCTGTCACAGTTTGTAAAAACAGATGAATTTATAGAAGGCCTACTGCGTTTAGTCCTCGATGAAAAACTAAAAATTAATTCACATTTGGGAACTGACTTTAGGGCTTGTAGTATAGATGAACCAGAGCAACATGGGATTGTTAACCAAATTGCAAATTTACAATTTCAACAAGTATCTGATTTAGAAACTGCACTTTTTTCCGATAATCGACAAATTGATGAGAGTACCGAAAGGAAAAAAGCTTTTGTAAAGTCAGTAAAGATTGGTGACACCAAGTCTCTGATAATGTACTGTGTTGACAGTGGAAACGATTTACAGGAGTGGTTGAATGACATACTGTTTTCTTTTGTTAAACTTCTTGAAAAGATAACAAGAAGAGGATTGCGTGTAAACCAGGTCTTTGTTCAAATCCTTCTTCACAGTATTTCTAATCCAGTCTTATTAGGTGACAAGCTTGACAATGAAAATGTTGTACATTTAGATTATGCTAATGTATCTTCTGAAATATATCCAGATCCTGGTACATTTGTTCCACCTTCTTTGCATTACTTGCTTGACAATTCATTCTCTGACTTTGAAGTGAACGATTATGTGGCAATGCTTCTATATGAAGAAGAGGAAAATGAACCCGGACAGTTTGAAGATGCAAATTACATGTATGCAAAAGTTCTACGATTAATTGATCATTCTCACAATCTATCACAAAGTTGTGATTTTGCGCGATTTGAGGCGATATATTTATTAGACGTTGGTGAAACAGACAAAAGAGAGGTACCAGCGTATAAAATTTTCAAGTTTCATAGGAGGAAGCATTTGAAATCAAAGGCAATTGTACCAACAGACAGTGACGCCGCCATTTTTGCCACCATGCAATCAGTCGACGATACAATAAAAGAAGTGAAGAAAAAATTTATGTCATATTTGAAAATAACAGATGAGACAAAACGCAAACTGTTAATAAAAAGATTGCGGGTTGAATGGCATCCAGATCAAAACTTTGGAAATGAAGAGTATGCTACTAAAGTCTTTCAGTTTATTGAAAATCTCATACATGATCTAAAGGATGGTAAATTGATTGACGACGAATCCAACGAGCAATCTAGATATCGGGGTGAAGATTTACCAAAATCACCTTATTTTGCACAGTCCCCAAGCTATGATCAAAATAATACTCGAGCACACAATACTTTTACTCATGGAGAAAATAGGGAGAAAGTATCTATACCAAAAGAAGCTCGCAAATGGTTAAGACAGGCTACATGTGACAGAGATGCTGCTGAGGCGTTTATCCCACACGCTAGACCTATGCAATCATTTAACTGGATATGCTACCATTGTCATCAGGTAAAATTAGTTATAATGTATATAATATAGAAAAGAAGATGTGGTATGAATGTCGACGAGACAACTCTCCACAAGATACTAGATGAAACAGAAATAAACAACTATAGAATGTAATGTTTAATGAGAACTAAATTGATATGATACTACCTGTATTTAGTTTGAATAAGAAAGTAAAGTTGTCTTTAAAACAATTTGAATCATTTGTTATGTTACATTACTCCTATTCCGTCAACTAAACCGTATTTATTTACCGTTGCAAATTTACTGTTTTTCACAAATACCAACGGTTTCTTAAGGTTTCACCTTTTGCTTTTAATAAAAGCAGTTCTATTTCACCAATGATTCTAATTATACAGTAACATTTATTTTTTATTATTTTAATTAATATTACAGTCAGCAGAAAAGGCGTTGAAAGCTATGTGGTACTATATGGATGCTAACAATGTATCGCAAAGTCACTCACTGTCTGCAATTGCCCAAGGCTTGACACAGGAACTACGTAATCTTGCAGGAGATATGGGTGATATTGTTGGTTATCACACTCGAATGAGATATCCTGATCAGATCAGTGGGGATGATATACCATCAACAATTTACAGTCAACAAGATGCTGACCAATGTCTTAGAATAGCAAGTGACATTATTTCGTTCGTTTTAGTAAAAGTCAAGTAAAATATGATTTGGTGAAAGTGCTGAATAAATGTTTATAAATATAAAATGCACGCTGACATTATATTATGAAAGAAAAATAAATAATGAGAAGGTACCATGCACAGTGTAGTAAAAAAAAACACATATCATATGTCTTGAGTATTTTTTGTTTGCATTATTAATTGTAAATTCTATAATAATAAAACTTGTTTTCAATATTGCATTCATTACAATGTACTGAAAGCGCAGTTTCACAGAGTTTACGAAATGGGTGTATAAGAAAACTTCGAATTATAACATTATTCATCAAACAAAAACATTTTTAATAATATATCAAAATTTGTATTTCCATTTTTTTCAGAAGCAATTTTCCAATCTCTCATTTAAAACGTCTTTGCGTTACAGACTACCTTTAATTCCTGTAAACTTTTTTTTTATCACCTTTTTGGCCTGCCAAAAAAAATAATCTTTCAAAGACTTTATTCGATTATTTTGGGTTTATATTTGGAATCTCATAAGACTGAATATATATTGTCATTCGTTGTTGAGAAATATGCGACTTTTTTTCTTTCACTAAATATGTTATTATAAAGTAAACCTACAATGCTGATTTTAGAAAAAGTAAAATCACAAAAATACTGAACTTAGAGAAAAATCAATTCGGAATGTCCATAATCACATGGAAAAATCAAAATAACAAAACGAATCAAAAACGAATGGCCAGAACTGTCATATTCCTGACTTGGTACAGACATTTTCAAATTTAGAAAATGGTGGATTAAACCTGGTTCTATAGCGCTAACCCTCTCACTTTAATGACAGTCTCATCAAATTCCGTTATATTTACATTGATGCGTTAAATAAACAGACACAATAAATAAAATAGTAAATAAAGAAACAATATAGTGTCTACGATTACCTATACATGTAGTTGTTAATTTCTGTGTCATTCTGGTCTCTTGTGGACAGTAACTGTTGTCTTATTGGCAATCATATCAAATCTTTTTTTTAAATATATCTCTAACATGAATTGTAATGTGC
This sequence comes from Mytilus trossulus, assembly GCF_036588685.1. Lineage (NCBI taxonomy): Eukaryota > Metazoa > Mollusca > Bivalvia > Mytilida > Mytilidae > Mytilus > Mytilus trossulus. Next base: position 25,892,052 of record NC_086382.1, read on the forward strand.
ACAATTATGTATGAAGTTTCGAACCTTGACTATCTCGATCATATTGTTTTTGAAACAATTTTCGCTAAGTTTTTGTCTCTAAGATTATTTTTTTTTTATACCAAATCTTTTATGCAGTTTTCTATGTTTAGTAGTACACAATACTAGAGTGCTTAATCGATCAATATATCAAGGCTGTTTAGTTCATTGTAATACGTGCTTGTTATGTACTTATTGTGATAAAAAGTGTCATATTTTTGTTCACTTGTATGCATTCACATTTTACATTTACCTGTTTATATTTTCGAATATTAGCCTAAGTGTTTACATACTATTTTGCTTTCACAGCAAATGGGATAAATTACTATTATATAGAGCAACTGTCAGAATTTAGTCAATTCTAGGTGCTAAGTTCTCTTTTATCTTTGATTTCAATAGACCACTTTCGAGTTCATCTGTCACCGGAAAAAAATCGTCAATTATACGCGCCTTATTACCGTCATTTGTGCGTTTAGGAGCGTCTTCACTTCCATTTCAATGCTGAACGAGTGGTTGGAAAACTATAGTTCTGTATTGTACGAATAAATCGGCAAATTGAATTCTCAAAAATGATAATCAACACTGCTGTCATTGGGGAATTGTCAGCAAGTACCTACAGAGCAACCATTATTTCTAGTTTATCCTGCACAATGACGATCACTAAGACGCTTGATGAACGTATATAGTGCAGGGATACAGGCGACCCCCTCTATCTGGTAAATGACGTCATAAAGGCGTGTATAATTGACGAGTTTTTGCCGGTGACGGATGAACTCGAAAGTGGTCTATTTCTTTTTTTTTCCCTTAATAAAAATGGGATAGAACAAAGAGAGACAACTCTTATCCTCCAAATTTTCAGTTAAGTTACTTTCATCCTTATTTTTTCATTTAATTATTAAACACAACTGATATATTGAAACTATATTGTATCTAATAAGAATTTAATATCTGATATAATAAGGATTACTGGATTTGAAATTTATTCATATAATTTTTCGTACATAAATTGTCAACATATATTTGTTCCACCTAACAGAAGTTCCACTGGAAATGTTATAAACAATGTCATAATACCTGTTCCTGTTGGAACAAAACGTCTATACTATTTATTCCGTTAGGAACATATACTGATGTATCTATTCCTGTGAAAATAATATTCCAGAATATTTTTTCCTTTTGGAACTTATAGTATGAAGGAACTTAATAATATTCCGTGACATAATGACAGTGCATCATAAGCTTGTAAAGGCTGGTTGGTATAAATATACATGTTAATTGACTGCTTATGTTTAAAATTGTAATATATTGTATTTCATGTATATGTACCAAGTTATACTTTAAAATAAAAATATCTATCTATCTATATCATATTAGCTTTATTAATGTTGCTATTATACACGTTGTCCGGAATTTAAACTCTGGAAAAACAAAGCCAATGACAAAAGTACAAACAGTTATAACTCGGACGTTCATGGCGATCATGCTGTTATTATGAATTGACATGTCGACCCTGTATGTAGTCGCCTTTTAGCGTCCACTTCCGATTTATCATAGTAATACAATAGGCTATTTATAAAGTTTATTAGTTCATAATTTAAAACAGTATCCACGCTGTACATTGACGTACATAGTAATGCATTCATTTCTTAATTTTTTTTTGTATCACACATGATGACACAGTACAACACAGTCGCATTTCGAAATGTGAAGCCAAAGGCTGTTAAACTTGTGCAATTTTAATTACAAATGCTGAATTTACTAGCAATTTGACCAAGAAGTCATATTGTACCAGAAGTTACGATGATCTAATTGTAAATCGATAAATGTTGTCTACGGATTAGAGTGCAACCTTTGCGGATTGGTATACGTTGGTGAAACGAAAGGAAGGCTAAACAAACATATGTGCGGTCATAGATCAGACATTAACCTCAATGTTAACGACATTCTATACCAGCATTTCAATCAGCCCGACCATTCCATCGTTTCTATGACAGTTCGCATTATCGAAAAGATATACCATAAAGCTCTAGCAATCCTAATCTTTCAACGACTCTCCGTAGACAAAAAGAAGACTACTGGATTAGACAATTGGGAAAGTGACACCTTATGGTTGCAATGACAAAATTTATGGTATAGGTATTCTGTCTAGTCCTTCGTGTAATTCGGTGAATGTGATGAATATTTTCAACTCGACTCCTCTACGTACACACAGTCATGGTCATCGTCATTATACATCACCTTCTCTGTATGGTGTCTCTATTACCCCTTTCAAAACTTCATTATCTGTTCAATTTATGTTTGGAATCCACTATTACAAACCCTCATTCAAACCAATACAAACTTGAGGCTATAATTTCGGATATTGCAAGTCGCAGACTTTTCAAGCCAGTCCGCATTGAAAAAAATGAAAAAGAGAAAAGATCTTTCCTTAATCTTTCCTTTGCCAACAAAGGTCTCGATGGCGTCAACTTAGGCAATATCCTTCATCATTAATTAGTTCTGTATCCTTTTTTTGTCGCTCAGTCGTAGTAATAAGCTAAAGACGATACTTAAGGTGGTATGGGTGTCTTTCGCCATCTTGGATTGTAAAAAACAGAGAATCTAAGGTCCATATTTTCTATCAAGTTAGCAAAATTTGATGCCGGAATGCAGATATTTAATGTGAATTTTCATTTAAAAAAACAATTTATAAGAATATAACTTATAAATATTAATATTTTTGCAAGTATAGATTATTTTTGATTGTTTTTGAATATTTTCAAATTGGCAATTTAAGGGGAAGTAACTCTAAAACAGTGCATTCTCTGAAGGACTCTACATGAAATTTTTCTATTTTGTCTTTTAGCCTGAAAAAACGTACGGTGGCCCTATCTTTTCTTTTGATCTTCTCAAAGCATTGTTTGAAAGCAATATTTTCCTAATTTATGTTACAATTCTATCATTTTGTTTTGCTTCTATTCACAAAATGTTGTTTTTTCCTGTATAATCCATACAAAATTTGTCATTTTGGCACAACCTGTAGCTTGAGAAAATGCGGGGTGACCTATCATTTTTATAATATTTTTGAACATTTATCAATTATAGATACTAACTTTTGACAAAGTATGAACAAATTCTATCATTTTTATTTTAGACTCCCATACCCCCTTAAATCACTTTTTTGTCGCTTATTAAAAGCATTTGAATTGAGATAAAAAGGAAAACTTTAATTATTTCTATTCGTTAGTTTTAGCATTGCCTAGTATTTTCGGTCGATGAATCCTCCCATTATAGAAACTTTTGTTACACATTTTGTAATGCAAAAAATGAAAATCTCGACGTTTTTTGTTTGTTCTGGAACCCTTGAGGATTTGAGGTCTTGAAACCCAAGTGAAATGGCAATTTATGTATAGAAGTATCAGATTTAAGTGATTTTTTTAAATAGTATATTATTATTGAATCGACCAAACAAAACAAAAAATATAGACAACGGATGAAGATCACAACAAAAATATATTTTTATAGCGCCACATATAAATGTGGCTGTCCAGAAGCTTCGTCAGATGTTGCCGTATATAATATTTTTATATGTGTTTGATTGTCTTGAGAATAAGCCGTTGATAGATATGTTTGTTTCTGTTTACGAAATTGAGGATTTGATCACGAGGTGGATAATTTGTATTGTCCCCTTTCAATAGTTCACAACTTTTGGTTGCTCTCTAGTTCGTGTGGGGGTTATTTGAGTTATTGGTTGCTGTATAATTGCTCTTATTGGTTTGTTTATAACTTGGAACAAAGTTTTTGCGATCTATCAGAAAAAAAAGAATCATTTTTCACAAACGAAAGTTTCGTTCATGTTCACTTTGTCTAGTTTTGCTTAAAAGAAATAATTTAGTGGGTAAAAATTGTGAGAAATTTTGACATCTTTTCTTGAATATTTGAAGATACATGGTTTACTTATGTGTATAGTATTAATATCTTCATCATTATATTGTTGCTTTTGCATGTAATTGTTATTTTTCTAACCTTTTTATGGGTGCAATTTGTGCTGAATAAAGTTATCAAAGCGATTTACATTTATTTTAGTAGGTACTTCGTAAAACAAAACTATACAAATAACAGTAAAGAGGTTTTAATCAATTTAAATTCAAAGTTAACATGAAAGTGTTGTCAAATGTTTGATATGAATAAATAAATAAATAAATAAATAAAAGCACGAAAGCCAGGTATATCCATCATTCACACAATTAGCGTGCAGGTAATTATGTGTAAAACTATTCACCAATGTTTGTGGATACCAACACACATTTCTTTTCATGTATTTTACACCAAACAAATCAAGATGGTTAAAATTTCGGTTTTCTACATATGCCATTTTAAACATTTTTACATTGAACAAATAGCACAAGGTAATTCATTATTATCTATGTAATTTGGACATGGGAGTACCCCACATTTTCCTTCCACCAAATAAAGTTTAGCAGTATCAGCTCCTGAATAGCTATTATCTATAGTAACCGGGGAAGCATCCAAGCAAAGATAACCCTTTGAAGTCCTTCCAGATGTCGCTTTTTCAGAAACTAAGTAACCAGCGTACTCAAGGTTGAAGCCGGCAGGACAAACGGGATATCCTGGGTACATAAACGTTGTCTCTGCAGACTTAGTCTGACATAGAGCGCATGTCAATTCGAGAGAGTCAAGAGAACTACTATACGGTCCAGCGCTGTCTGTTATGAGCTGTGTACCGAAAATTGCACCCTTGTCTATGCCTAAAGTAAAGTTGCTACCAGCAGTACTAGGGTTTGTAGGTAAGCAGAGGAAATTTGATCCCGAGCCAGTACCACCAAAGTCTGCACCACCCATAACGCCTGTAATGTAAATCAAAATAAAATTAATATTAAACAATGTTTAACGATATAAGTATGTTGTTATATGAAAATATTCCCATCATTCATGAATTACATAATTCATCTTTATTGGGGGGCATAGCCATTTTCTTGGAACAAACAACAAGTGTGTATGATTTAAACGACTATGATCAAAGCGATTGGTGGTAAATAAAACCATGACTTCAAAGTAAGCAAGATTTTTTTTAGTATAAGGTTCAAATTTTAATCTCACCTATATGAAAGATGCTTAGACAAATGAAATAAGTATGTTAAAATTCTACGGGTTTTCAGGGCATTATAATTAACACAAGGGCAATATAATTTCCATTTCCAAAGCAACAAATCGTATCGATATTTCTATTTTCTTAAATATTCTTCGACAAACCCCAACTGTAGTACCGGTATTTGAGGAAATGATATTTCCATTTACAGGTACATTTTTACGGGCAAAAAGCGCAAATTTCCGGTCAATTGTACATAGGTGTATTAACGTTTAAAGCACAAATTCCATTGCGCTCGAGTCGAACCTGTTTTCGCCGATAAAAAATATATGATTGAATAACAACGCTGTAATAAATTTTGGTGTATTCTTTTGTTGTCTTCATTTAGATAATGGCAACCATGAGCATTTGGTAGCACAGTCATGGAATCGACAAATGGGTGTAGAACAAAGAAACGGTTCTAAGTATCAATTGTATCATTTACTTTTGACCATCTTAAGCATTTTTTAATAGTCGGTCAGATGATATGGCGACCTTGAATATATTTCTGTCGCTGGTCAAGTTATTCGAAACTAAAAAAAAACATACCCCGTAGACCAAACATTCCTTTTTAGTGTTAAAAAAGTAAGTTGTTTAAACAATGCTTTCATTTTTTTTATTAAATTAAAAGATTGCTTGTACTTACCAGCATATATTAATGAGGCCGAAGTTGGACAGGTAACGGCCCCCCAACGTTGATACACTGGACCACTAGCTGTAAAAAGAGATTGAAATGTTTGGAAAAATTTCCAAGTTGCTTCTATTATCACAAATTCAATGTCATCAACATTTTTTAAACAAGTGTTATGCAATAGTTATATTATATATAATGTGATATATATGACCAGATTTGTGCTTTTCCAAGCGAAAAAGATTACGAAGATAATTTTGTTTTATTTTCTATTTTGCTCAGCAGAATTTCTCGGGGAACAAAATTTTTGTAATATAAGATTTAGAGTAGACTTTTTAAAGGCATAACACAGCTATTTTTTTCATATTTGACCCTAAAATTTAAATTTGACTAAATCTTATACTATCGCTTATACAATTTATATCAAGGTCCTGAGGCAGGTGTATTTCATTTCTTTCTTCTTTCATTTTTAAGACAATGTATTTCTGTTATTTATCTATTTTAACCATTGTTCTCTATTCTTAAGAATTTAGCACACCATTATTCTCAAAATTTTGGCGTGTTTTTTTCTCTCTATTTGTTTCTTATCTTCTGCTCTTTTTGACCATTATTCTTTTCAATGAAATCAATTAAAATCCCAACAAAACACTTGACGTATTTAAACTTACGTTTTTGGCAGACGTATGAGATTTTCAATTTTTCACTCTTACTGGCGTCACATGTTGAATCTGGAAAAGTAGCATCATCGGCCGTGACACTGCAGGTTGTTAGATCGTCGCATAGTCCTTGGACAATAGTAAGTGCAGATGGTGAGAAACAAGAACCCGAACTGTAGGTTGCTGATGTTATAAAGATGAAAGATCCTCCAGTGCATGTAATAGTTTGTGTTTCACCGTTTTTTACAGTGGGTACTTTTGCTTCAGCTGAAAGTTTAAGAAAAAAGCTATTTCAAAGAGTATCCAAAAATAATTCATTTTTTTCCTAAATAGAAAGGGGGTAAAAGGTAATTTTCCTTTTTCGGTTAAATTTATACACATTATTATCCAATGAACATAAGATTTCATTAAAATTCTTATGAATATTGCAAATGGTTTTGCAAAAAGAGACACACAATACCAAAAAAGATATAACAAAAGATGACATTCGTGGTATTATTTTCAAAAGCGTACACCAAAACGCTGTGATTGGCTAAACAATTGAAATTCAACCAATGACGTGACGTTGTTTTCGTGTTGGGTCGAACAATAAGATTACCCATGGTTCTTTAGATTCAGTCCCGGCGAATAATCATGTGATATAATAATGTTTTTGAGTACCCTTCCCCCTCCCCTTTCCCCTTTGTATTATGTTGATTGTATTTGTCAAACAAGATATATGTCCAAATTGTCGTAGTCACGACAATCTTATCCTCTTTTCCTTGAGAATGTGACTAATTACTGAATTTTAACTTGCAATGAGCAAAACAATGGGTACAACTATTCAAGAGGGATCAGCATACCCTTCATGAGCACCTAAGACATTCCCGGGTTCCTTGGTGGGTGTTTGTGTTGCTTAGTCTATGTGTTTCTGTGTAATGTTTTATAGACTTTTGTTTGTTCTTTCATCGATTTGATTTTCTTTTTGACCATGGTGTTTTCTGTATTTCTCCAACTTGTGATATTTTTATTGTTGTTTTTGTTTGTTAAATAATATGCCGTCAATCGAAGTGATAACGGTTTTCCCGTTTGAATGGTTTTACACTAGTAATTTTGGCCCCCTTTATAGCTTGTTGTTCGATGGGAGCCAAGGCTCCGTGTTGAAGGCCATACATTTACCTATAATGGTTTACTTTTTTTTTAAATTGTTATTTGGATAGAGAGTTGTCTCATTGGCACTCACACCCTATCTTCCTATATCTATGTATGTTTCAAATATTGATTAAATTGTCGCGTGCAATTTCCTGCGAAATCTATTCGGAACATCATTACTTGATTCTTATTTTGGATATTATATATAACTCATCATAGATACATGGATATCATAATAGTTTCATATTTCTTTTGCATTTTCAAACAAAAGTTTTCTAAAGAGAAGCAAATAACCGATGAAAAAAATACATGCGTAGCAGCAGATGAAAATGGATAGTCAATCCGTCTAAAAAAAAACCAACCCCAACAGAATATCAAAATTAATGGTTGTCCCTTGAAAGTTGTTAATCTACTGAATATATGTATATATTTTCTATTGTACATACCATTTACACAATTATATTTGATTTTTAATTTCTGCTTGTCCCTAGCTGTGCATGTTGTACTTGTAAACTGTGCGTTTGAGGCGGGAACTGAACAACTTGTTCTTCCATCACACAGCCCTTTGACAATTGTATCAGCGTTAGGATCGTTACATTTGTTATCATTTCCCGGGCTTTTTCCGTAATCTGCAGACGTCACTTCTATAATTTGTCCAGCCTTTTTACATATTATTTCCGCCACTTTACCTTCCTTTACTGTAGTTGTCTTTGTGTGTGAATCTACAACAGAAAAAGATACATTGTAAATATAATCAAAGTCTTAAAAAAACTTTATCATATTTATAGTGTATGTCTGAAAAGGGGGACCACCACTTGTAAACGCATATATATATATATTGTCACTGACTCGGACGTACTTATAAATATAATTATTTTCTGTGCATATAGATTATTATATACATATCAGTCGACTGGCAAAAATCTCAAATGCTGTTTGTCAGTAACTTCGACATATATTCCCAGTGAAAACAATTTAAATAAACGTTTAATAAAAAATAAATCAAAATTAAACTACATTGGGGGTCATTCGGGTTATTCCCACTCAGGGGCACCCAAAGGGTATCCTGTCCACAAGTACCTGTGGCCCAAACATTAAAAGGTGTATCTGACTTTCTATTTACGATCAAATTATTCCCCATTTTAAGGATAATTTTCTCAAAAAGTCATAGTTAGAGAACAAAGATGCACTGTATCTGTACTTCTTGTATTTGTAATGTATAAACATGATAAGGAACACCGTTGTTCCTTTCAATGAGTTATTTCCCTTTATATGCAAAAAAATATAAAATAGGAAATAGTTGGTAACTTTCAGATGGCCTTTCCCTAGCATTTTGTGTTTATTAATACTCACATGCGGCCAATAACAAAATTGACAGGCAAAGTCTGCATAGCTTTGTAGCTCCTAAAAAATAAGAAAAGATAATGATTTTACAAAGTTGTCATCTGAATGACGTTGCATTTACAAAAATATATAATTTAATTTTCAATGTAACGCGTCTTCTGGTTGGCTGACGTTATTTTCTTATCACCCCATAGCCATAATTAAGTCATGTGACCGTGACGTCATCAACGTGTTTTCGTGGTTTTCTATTACAATTATTCCTTAAATAGCTGAAATCATTTTTTTTTATCATTTCCAAACTGTATAGGATAATGGCTTATAACATTTATGTGTCTTTAATTCATTTTAATTTCTTTGTTCATATAGTGATTAAAATTATAAAACAACGTAACTGCTCTTAGACATATTTTTTTTTCATTTTTTCCTGTTATTTCCTAATTTTGCTCACACATTACTGTCAATATATTGAAGTTTAATCGAATGTCATACATGTGAAAGGATTAGCTAGCTATAAAACCAGGTTTGATCCACTATTTTGTATATAAGTAAATGTTTTATTCCATTCATTTGATGTTTTAAGCTTATGATTTGACCATTTGCCGTTTTCAATTTTCTTTGGAGTTCGGTATTAATTTTTGTAGTTTTACTTTTTATCATTTGATTCATTAAACTAAAATTGAGAATGGGAATGGGAAATGTGTCAAATTGACAACAACCCGACCATAGAGCAGAACAGATTTAATATATATTAACTGTTAAAAAAATATTTGCTTTAATGAGAAAGCAAATTACAAGCTACTAGCAAAGCTTAATCAACTGTAGGAATATATTAGAAAGATTTCATTAATTAAAAAAGAGAAGAAGATATCGATCATGGCCCAAAAAGGCAAGGTTTGATCCCACTAAATGGTAGGGGTGAAAGCAGGTGCTTCTGAGGTCAACGGCTCTTGTTTCTCAAGTGACCACATATGTTTACATCCGTTTTTCGAGGCATCTTATAACTGTTCATTTGGGAAATACATATTGTCTGAATTTCAGGCTACATTAACTCTAAATCATCGGAACATTTGCATAATCTAATCTAATCCTCTATATATATATATATAATATATCAGAATGTGCAAGTTTAAAAAAAACATCCCGGGGGGACCTGTTTGGCGTACGACAATTTTATCCTTTTTTTAATTTTGTATCAGTATTTTTTCTCCTTTTAAAAGTTATTATTATTAGTTTTTTCATGCGATATACTTTTATCATGAGCTTGCATATTGTATCGTAAATATTTATATAGACATGTGAATTGATATGTAAAGCTTTTAGGGTATTTTTACATTATATTATGAGCTGTAATAAATACATTATAATAATAATAATACTTTACGATGGAGTGCGCTTAACGTTTATAAAAAAAGGTTTTGATTAAACAAGAATGTAATTAAATATTCTATTAAAGAAGGTTTATAAAAATGAGTGATTTTTCTGTTTAACGCCCAATGGCAAATATTTCCTGCATTTTTTAGGGAAAATGTACAATTCGTATGAAAGAAATGTTTACATTCGCTCTTACCTTTCATGATTATTTACCCAACCGGTCTATACTGTTCCCATAAAAAATAAGTTGTGGTCCAGATCAGTTTTTGATATTCATATTTATTCATCCGTATCCTTTTTGTAATCGCATTAATTATTTAACTAAAACCACTTACATCCTGCATGGGACGGATCTATTTATTACAACATCGAATAATTTAATTACTTATATGGAAAATAAATGTATTGTACACGTTAACTTTATGGATTGACAACTTAATTTAAGACAGTTCGTAAGTGACCTTCGGTCAAGGTGATAAAAACTTCATCGTCATAGAAGTCAACTTGGTCTTGTACATGTGTAAATGTTAATGATTCAAGTATATATTTAGAATTTTGCATTGAGAAGAAAACAGTGCAAGTTATTTTAAACTTTATTTTTGTTATAGAAATAAAATCGTCGTGCCGAAGAACATAACACGTAACAGGATTTATAATGACATAAAAAATACTGACAGTTTATTGACTATTTCTAATAAAAAAAATAACTATAATCCCAAATTAAAATGGTAATTCGTTTTTACATGTTCGTAGGACTACTACTGATAGCCACATTGTGTTGATATGTATGAAGGTGTAGATGGGGGTTTATTGGTATAATTTGTACATTTTTCCTTTGATGTGTACTCGCTTGTCAGTATAAATCACGACCACTGGTCGTGATTTAAAAATTATTGGGTTAGTACGCAAATGACATGCGCGAATGCGTAAGGATCTACTTTCCCATTGCATTCACAAAATTGCGCGTGATTTTGTTTCGCAGAAACGCACGAGATTTTTGGTGAATGAAACACTTTACATTGTTTGAAACTTTCACAAAGTCCATTTTGCCTTTTTGAACGATTGTTGTGAAAATGTGAAAAATGAAGAAATTTGACTTACCAGTATATATGCTACCATTATATTTTACAGTGATAAAGTCAGTATCAAAACAAATTCTTTATTTACAGAACAGAAATTACTAAGCACAAACAATAGAGAAAAGAGAAAAAATGATCGTAAATATAAAATATGGAGAATAATAAGGTGCTAAGATATACATGATTTATAGAAATTAATCAGCAAAATGTAAACAGAACAGATAAAAATGACAAAGAATTAAAGAATTCAAAAATGAAAGAACCCCCTTCATTTCCTCACAATCTCATCAAATATACAAGAAAATTAATTAATTAAGTGTTCCTAAAACGAGATTCGTATTTTTTAAAAGACTCACAAATGGCGCTCTTACGAAAACAGTTGGAAATACAAGCTAAATACAAAATAGAACAATTACTACTTATTGACCACCCCCCCCCCCCCCCCCCCCCCCAAAAAAGCACACAAAAAAATGTGTCTTGTGCCAACTATGCCCGGGGTTTAGAAAACCTATAAAGTGATTCGAATATATAAAGTGAACAATCTAAAAACAGTAAGGAAATAGCCGTATCTTTGAATTTCTTATCAGCAATAACCGAAGAGTTAAAATAGTTCGATATTTACATCAGGACATTGTTTATCTGTTCACTTATGTTTGACTGGACAAGGAGTTTGCCTATCAACACGTGTCTCATCCTAGTGTATAAAAAGACAGTTCCGCTAGGGCTAAGAAAAATATGTCAGTATTTTGCCTTTGGTACAATAAAGAGTGCACGAGGTCTCCAATACTAAAAACATAACGGTTAACATATCGACCAATCAGAATTAGCCATACTCTCAATTTTGAATACAAAATGGCTGCAACCATTATATTTATGTTTTGTCTATAATCAATTTATTAGCTTTCAATAAAAAATCTATATCGTTATTTGAATCACCTTCTTACCACTATTATGTGTATCTTCCTCTTGCTGGGGAGGAGAACAACAGGCAATGACCTAAAACGACAACATGTCACAAATTGGAATAGATCAAAGAACTGATACTTGATTAAGTATGTGATGTACGGTATTTAAAGATAACTAACATATGTGCAGTTTCTTTTAAAAAAAAATTGGTAAAATTGAGAATGGAAATGGGGAATGTATCAAAGAGACAACAACCCGACCATAGAAAAAACAACATGCATTTTTGTAGATTTTAACGTTGTTTTTTATGGGTTTATTTTTGCCATGACGTTGTCAGTTTTATTCGACTTATGCGTCTTGAATGTCCTCTTGTTATATCCCGCCTCTTTTTCTCATATTGTGTAAACAAAAAGTATGAAATGAAAGCTATATCAACGCATTATTTTTTTCTTGCTAGAATCGAATTAAACGTGTCTCATTTACCTAATATACTAATGGCCACAATTTAGGTTTTTCTGTATCTTATTTCTTTCAACAATTTGCAACATGTACCCTTTGAGGTGACAATGTAAATTTTAAAACACTGGTGTCCATGGATTCTTGATGTTTTCTGTAACTTGTTTAATATATTTGTAATGAGCCATATGATTAGATAATGTAATTGTTGATTGATTGATTGTTTTTTGCTTAACGTCCAGTGGCAAGTATTGTATGCATGTTTAGGACGAAAACAAGTCAACAACAAACATAGCAGGTTGACTTGCAACAAAAGCCATCCCTGATGAAGGTCAAGGAAATTTAGACTGCCACTAGAAAATAAGGATATATCGATTAGGGACAGAAATTTTGCCTTTTCACCAACGGACCACTTAAATTATAATGAAATAACAACATGAGTGTAAGTATTTAGTATAACAACAAACATCAGCAAAAGACAAAAAAAATAATGGAACAAGACTGTCCACATATGGGTCATTTTCAAAAAATGTAGAATTTCGAAATTGAAAAAAATTGTTAAAAGTTACTTATTCAAGTAACCCTCTTCATAAGCAAATCAAAACAAACAGTACTTTAAGAACAACATATTAACAGATGCAATCTTAATGATGTCATACAAGAATACCTTGAAACATTTTTTGATCGGTGGTACAACATTTTGTCTATCCTGATACCATTTTCAAAGGAAATTTTGGGTTATTAAGAAAAGCTTTAGATAAAATTTAAAAGTAGTTTAACGTAGCCAATTAGATGGTTTTCAAGAGAATAAACTTCTATATATATTCGTTCTGTAAAATAATAGATTATTTGCCATTTCCCAAGTTGTACTGACAAATGCCTCTAAAAACTGTTTTTCAAAAGTAGTAAAAATTACCACCAGTAATGCAAGTCTAAGATAGCAATTTATGTCTTTCGGCATTTTTTCACCCTTTCAAATAAACCCAACATCAAGTAAATCCCTCATAAGTTAGTTTACTTTTCTCTTTATTTCATTGGTAACAGGAACGTCCGTTTCTGATATATCACTATATAAAAGTCTATCCTATTACCGTTTTGTCTATCCTGTTACCGATATCAGTATTGCACATGCAAATACTTAATTGGGAAGATTAAGAGGTTATAACCTTAAGATGAGTCCAAACAACGAAATATTTCATTCGTTTTGCATCTATAATTATGCATATTAAGATAAAAAAAAAATTACCGACGTTTTTTTCTACAATTGTCTATCCTGTTACCGTAACCATATCCACCTTAGTAACAGGATAGAAATAACAGGATAGACAAATTTCTTCGTTTGTGATTGCTGTTGTGAAACAACTACTTCCTTTGGTGAAGTGGTGTAATTAATCAAAATTGTTGGTAACAGCATAGACATGAAAAAAAGTACACTCTATTTTTTTCCACTAAATGTCTTGAAATTTCTTTTCTCGACGCTGTCGTTCAAGAAACGAGGTATTTTAAATGTAAAGATTACTTTGCACTTTTGAGATCAACACTGACTGATTCAATATTCATATGGAGAAAAATTTAACGGCTGATTTAAGTAGCGGTAACAGGAAAGACATGAACCCCCCGGACGCTGATTGGATTTAGTTTGTAGATAATATGTTACATACAATGGCAAAGAAGCTTTGATTTTTCGTTAGAGTGATATTTAACAATCTTAAAAAGTCCCCTTTACAGATATCAAGGCGATAAGAAAATCAGAAAAAAATCAGTTGAAATATGTTTTTCTGAAACTGTACGCACACAAATACCCCTAAAATCGGACTTAAATGTAGTTCGACCTTATCAAAATAGATGTAAGGTGTGTTTATTATTAATGTTCTGAATCATAAATCCGACAAGCTTTCATTTAAACCATTACAACTGAAATTTCCATTAGAAATTAAAAAAAAAAAAAAAAATAAATGGGCATGAGTGTACTGAAAATTCGACATTTTTTGAAAATGACCCATACATGTATAACTAGCGTATATAGACAAGTTGAGATTGAAACAATGTATCCCAATAAAAAACAAAAAAAATAGATGCTCCTGAAAGGGGGGGGGGGTGTCTTACTCATAAATTTTCATAAACTTTCATAAATATACCGGTAGAATTAAGATATTCTCAATATTTCGACACAAGATATTTTAAAATCTCTTAAATTAACATAATATTCTTAAAATATGCACACCCAACAATCGTCCTGTCTAGAATCTGTTAACGTGTCAACTGGGTTTATAAATTATTAAAATACCTCAAGATTTCACTTTTACCGTGTGAGTGGCGTACAAAACAATAGTTTAACGGGATTTGCAATTGTATGTATTGAGTGCAAATTCAGCATGTGCAGTGCTCTTCTGTTGTCCACTGTATTTAAGAATTGAATGCTTCTTTTTTTTACTTCATTGGGGTGTAATTTAAGCGTTGACCGAGGTACATTTTGTATGAAGCGCCTCATTCTAAAAATGTGCGCACGGTCAACGCTTTTACAGCGTGTGTTCCCTATGAAGTTACAAAAAGAAGCATTCAATTATACTTATAATCACATTTTTAGCTAAGATCATGAAAGCACGAATTTTATATATTTTTTTGTTATTAAATTCACATGATTGTGCACTTTATTGTGAGACCACGTGCTATCATGAATGAACAGTTTTATTGAGTAATGCAATTGCTTAAGGAATAGCATGTGATGTGCAATTAGCCAATCAGAATAAAGTATTATGATGAAACATACATCTAATGTTATTAATATATTAAGACACACCGATGAAGTTATATATATATATAGCAAGAATAATAATTTATTGTGTTTTTCTAACCGTCCAAATCCATACAATGTACATCACAAATATTATGTTACACCTTAATTTTTGATATTAGTATTTCACAAGATCTATACACCATTTGCAAATTCTTTATCTCAATTATGACATGTGCCTTAAAGATAAAAACCAATATCTGTTTATGATTGACTGGTATTTTATAAGTACAACGATCTAAGATTAAGTTGTAAATTCATATAAAATATTCAAGGAGCTGAAATTTCCTTTCCTCCTTTATTTTTTCACATTTGGATTAAAATATTATTCAAAATAAGTACATGTATTTTTTTTCATTCGCCATTGAGGGAGGATGTTGGTTGCATTCCGAAAAAAAAGTTAATGGCTCCTAATCAAACAGGTTAAAGGGTTAAATTTTACAGGTTGTATTCTATAATTGTTTACAATATTTATGCAAATAAATTAAAAGATACTGGATCATATCTCACATGATACACAAGGTATAATAATGAATATATATATATTTAAACAACACGTAAGGTCCATAATCATTATACATGTCCATTGTATAGAGAAATCTTAAGGTAGGAAAAGTTTAACTTTTTTTATATTTAAACTTAACAAAAAGAAATTCAGAACAATATGATATTAATATTGGCTGCAGCTAATTGTATTTCAAATAAGGAACGACTTAGATGCAAATTCATGAATACAAATTAAGAGAATTTGGAAAATTCTGATTTGTCTATGATTTGTTTAATGAATCGCAAGCAAATAGTACTAACAAATCGCCGAATCACGATTTGAAAGAGATTTGAATACGACTTGAAAGCAATTTGTTCATTTATTCTTCTGTTTGGGTAGATTGGGGATAATTGAGTTCTTTGTTTTTAACTGTTCCAACTTTTCTTAATTTATTTTGACACTTATTCTCTATTCTTATATGTCAGCACCCTGCTATGCTCATTTCTTTAAATTCGTTTTGCCCATTTCTTTAAATTCGTTTTGCCCATTACTACAATTTCATTTTACCCATGTCTTTAAATTCGTTTTGCCCAGTGTCTCTATATTCATTATATTGTTTCTTTTTATTCTGCACTTTTGGTCCATTTTTTCTCTATTTTTTAAACCCCAATCAAACCTTCATGTATAGTAGTGAGACATAATTACAGATTCTGTTGTGGAAGGCGGTCAGACAAAATTTCCGAGATCTCAACATCTATGATATTTTAAAAAAAAAACGCGTCTATACCAGGGCCTAACTGTGCTTATATAGGTATATATAAGCACAGTTAGGCCCTGGTATAGACGCGCTTTTTTTTTTATACAAAATAGGACAAATGCGCTTCGTGTAGACGTTATTTAATACTATTTCATAAAAGTTCATATTCTCCATAAAAGTATTTTGCTTTTATAAAGAATGGACATTACATGACTATTTCATTTTTCTGTTGTAGAAAAGAAGAAAAGAAACTATTTAGCTATGTATATTGTTGTAAATATTATTGTGTTGGCGTTACTGTTTATAGGAACGGCTTTGTCCTACGAATTTCCATGTAAGCACTGTGTTTATATTGCTTTTTATATTTGTTTGACCCAACAAAAAGTTTTTATATTAGCGATTAGAATACTTTCTGATATAAATTTCAATCTGCGAAAATTTTCATAAATGCAAGAAATAAATGATTTTTATTGTTTGTTTTTGTTATTCAAAATAAAATTTTAAACCAACATTTGTTCCTAAACAGACGTCATATTTTTTTTTGAATGTCGATTGAAGTGCTGCGAGTTAAAAAAAAAAAAAAAAACGTACATGCCAGAAATAGTTTTTCAATTATTTTTAAGTGTCAGAAAATTGTGTGTGTGATGCTTACAGTATAAGACAGTATCTTCTATAAATTTCAGTAAACTTTGATAATTGCTACAATTATAATATCCATAACACCAATGAAGATGAGTCATATTTGGTATCGTGGGATGGTGAGAGTATCGACTCTTACAGCTGTAAAATTGGTTTCCATGGATACGACAATGCCAACCCTCTCAATGAATACAAAGTCTGCATTCGAGCAACAACCTGGAACATTCAAAACACAGAGGTCCGACTAAAATATTATACTGGACTATCAGATTTTCTTGTAAAGGTTTGTTGAAAAGTCGTTTGTTATGAGCATTTTACTTCCTTTAATCAAACACGCATAGTTTACTGATGCAATCATCTATACTATTAAACGAGAAGACCTCATTTTGGGTGTCGCTTCTCTTCTTTCCACAATAAATTAATCATCATGCCTCTGTTTCCTATGGGTACAGTGCATAATCGCATTTGTCATCCATTCATATGATTATTCGGATTGAGTTATTTTGGGCGAAAAAAAGACGTCCGGATATCTTTCCGTCATTGGGCGAAATTATAAAGTCAGAATAGACTTCCGGTTTGCGTTTATACTTTGTACATACATTAATACAACGAATACCGTGTATTTTCTGTCTTATATCCGTCATTGGACGAAATTTAAGCCAAATTAGAATCCCGGTTTGCGTTTTTCTTTTTACTTTGAAACAAATACATATACTACGAATATTAAGTGTATTTTTCTGTCTGATATAATTTTCAAGTTTACTATCTACGGCAGTCACAGGGTTTATTTAAAAGAGAGGATCTGAATAATCTAGCAATGACCGCTGTGGATCAATTATTAAACCGAGAATTGACTGTAAAAAGAAAATACACTTTCGGGACGTCTGGAACGCGGGATTTCTTTTTTCGAATTTCGGGATGTCGAGATATTTAATTTGTATAATAAATTCAGAACCTCAGGATTTCATGTTTTTAAGCTCGGGATATTGGGATCATGGCCCCTCCGCAGTGGCGGATCCAGAAATTTTCATACGCAGGGGCCCGCTCCGGTCATGCTTCAGTGGTTCCCTATATAAGCAACCAATTATTTTCCAGAAAAAGGGGGGGGGACGGGCTCCCTAAATCCGCCCAGTCCCGACCCCCCCTTAAATGAAAGTTCATTATATACAGATAAGCGCTAAAATTATTCATGTGTCATTAAAATTATTAGAGAACAAACAAAAAAAAGGTTTTTTTTGTGGAAAAAGGAGGAGCCGGGCTAGAAAAACAATTATCCTGTCCCAAATTACCTATGACTTTTGATACCTTTTCTAAAATTCTCAAGTCACTAAATGTTTTACAAAAAAAGAAGATGTGGTATGAATGCCCCTGAGACATCTCTTCACAAGAGACCAAAATGACACCGAAATTAACATTAAAAGGTCACCTTACGGCCTTCAACCATAAGCAAAAGCCGATACTGCATTGTCTGATATAAAAGGCCCAGAAATGACAATGTAAAACAATTCAAATGAGAAAACTAACAGCCTTATTTATGTACAAAAAATGAACGAAAAACAAATATCACTGAACCACTGAATTACAGGCTCCTGACTGGAATGTTCATAATACATGTACACTAAATGTATGTATATAATGAAATAAATAGAAAACAAAAAATGGAAATGTTGGAAATTAAGGAGGAGGGTTAAAAAAACATTTTCCTGTCCCCAAGTACCTTTTAGTACTTTTGATACTTTTCCTGCAATTCTCAAGTCATTATATCTTTTACAAAATTCTTCCTACAACACTTTACATCCTTTCAAATACGCTCCGAATGCCCGCGATTTCGCGGGTGTGTTCTAGTAATTGTTAAATGTCATGAGTTGTTTAATGCATATTCGTCGCTTGGGAAGTAATATGGATTCAAGGAGAGCGCGGACGTATTTAATTCGATCCCAGCTGTATCAACCAAAACTTCTTTTTTTTTTTTTTTTAAATCTGGTGGTTTTTGCTTCTCTACCAAGCACGCGCAGCATTTAAGAGCAAACTAAGCAAATACTACTAATCTGAAATAACGTGTCTTGGTAGATCGGCGAGCCTCACCTTTTTTCCCTGTTTCAATAGAACTTTACCACTTACATCTTGACTTCTCTTAAAACTAAAATATTGTTGTAAAACACTGCCTTCTAATACAAAACACCGTCTTTAGAAGTTTTAAAAAATTATAAGAAGCTGAACGAGAGGCATTTTAGGGTTACAACATTTATATAGGTCATTCCGTATAACACTCATGCAATAACTTTTTGTGATTGCATTATACATGTTGTTTATTCGTTCAGCGTAATTTATGAACTACAGTTTATAACTATTTTTTTAATCTTAGACATATTCATACTACGCATATGATGTTCCAACCACAGAGTGGTGCTCCAACTCAGGAGAATACGTAGACATTGAACTGACTGCACCTGACGTAAATGATGGAGATAATAAGATAACGCTAGAAGTCAGAGGTGTCAGGACATACAATTGTAAGTATACACTGACATAAATTCCCTTTGAACTATTTTAAAAATCTAAGATAAAATTTGTATAAACAGATCTTGTTTCTAATTGGTCAGCTGTCACGTGCTGAACCTAACGAATACAGGTTAGTGACGCACGTTATTACGTATATACAGTCTTATTGCCTCTGGTTGAGTGTACATTAGATGTCTCGAGTATTTTATTGTAGTCCTGTAATATTATGTTGTCATTTCAATGTAATATTTAACATTGTCATTAAAGTGCGAGGTTTGGCATGCCATATAACCAGGTTCAACCCACCATTTTTATCTTTAAAAATGTCCTGTACCAAGTCAGGAAAATGGCAATTGTTATATCATGATAGTTCGTTTCTGTGTGTGTGACATTTTAACGTTGTGTTTCCGTTGTGTCGTTTGTTTTCTCTTATATTTGAGTGTGAATTCACATTACTATAAGACGTGTCACGGTAC
The DNA here is from genome assembly GCF_036588685.1 of Mytilus trossulus. NCBI lineage: Eukaryota > Metazoa > Mollusca > Bivalvia > Mytilida > Mytilidae > Mytilus > Mytilus trossulus. The sequence goes on from NC_086382.1 coordinate 25,912,427, forward strand.
TTTTCTATCCCAAATTCATGTATTTTGTTTTGATGTTATATTTGTTATTCTCATCGGATTTTGTCTAATGCTTAGTCTGTTTCTGTGTGTGTTACATTTTAATGTTGTGGCGTTATTCTCCTCTTATATTTAATGCGTTTCCCTCAGTTTTAGTTTGTTACCCCAATTTTTTTTTTGTCCATAGATTTACGAGTTTTGAACAGCAGTATACTACTGTTGCCTTTATCTACAATTATTTCTGTTTTATAGTTGCCAGTACTTTGGGTTTTATTATCGGAGGTGCTATAGGAGGCGTACTTCTGATTACATTGGTGTGTATAGTGCTTGTCATCGTGGCATTTAGAAGAAGAAGAAATCCTCCAATGGCAGGTACGGTGTCTTAGTCATTTCGTCAAAAAATCAAATATTCTTTTCCTAGTTGCTCTGTTATATATTTTTAAATATTATATTCTGGTATCATTTTTTTATTCTTTGATAAATTAATTTTTTACGTTACATGTCTATTACATGTTTATCAAAGGTAACAGGCTTATACATGTAATTTGATATGCCAGACGCGCGTTTCGTCTACACAAGGCTCATCTGTGGCGCTCAGATTAAAATAATTTAGAAAGGCAAACACTTTAAAGTTGAAGAGCACTGTGCATCCAAAATTCAAAAAAAATAATACACCATTTAGCGTATTCAGATTTCAAACAATACAATGGAGTTAAAGGGTTGTTGAGTTATAGAACATTATGAACATTTATCATTTACCTCACTACTATTTTTGGTTTCGGTATCGGCGTATGGTGAACTATTGAACTCTCCAAACGCAAAGAACTTTGTTGGACAATTCCTTTGCTAAAGTAATGAGTCTTTAAAATCATTGGGACGATTGCGTTATCTGATTAATTATGCACATATTTTTGTTATACTGTATCATATTGATGCTTACAAAAACATTAAAAAAAACTGTCCGTTACAAACGCATAACCTATCAAAATGTATATGAATTAACTAAAAAGGTTTATCACCTTACGTATATCAAGAATTATTTAGTAAATATGATGTCTAATTTTAGCTTTTTGTTTCACTTTAAGGATATGTTAATCAAGGTTATCCAAATATACCAGCACCACCACCATATTATGGTACAACGAAAAATGTGCAGACTGCGTACGCAGCGCAAGCCTATCAAGATCAACCGTCTTATCAACAGTACCCAGTCCAAAGTTCATTACAACAGACGACAACGACCTCAAATTCACAATCACAACAATTGGCTTCACAGGAACAGTCAAACCAATCGACTTGAATTTTCAGACTATATATTTAAATATGTTTTAACTGTGATCTAATATATGTGCCATCTACATCTGTGTCTTTCAATTAATATTTAATAAAATGTATAAAGTGTTATTTTTATTTACTGTTGATCCGAATTGGACCTCAAATATATATATTAAACATTAAAGTTGCAACAGTTGCAACTAATGTTGCAAGAATTTTTATCACATACAAACTCCAAGTTATTTTTCTATACAAACTTGTATACATAAACATACATGCATGTCAATGTACTAATAATTGACCTTGTCCTTAAAGAATTAATTTAGATATTTCTTAAGACTATAAGATGTTATCTAAGTATAGACGTTCTCGTCAAAACTATATGTGTAAACCTTTTTTTTTTAATTTTCAATATATATTTGAGATACAAAAAAAAACATACACAGGTTAACAAAAACTTTAAAACAATCACTGAGAATATTATTACGACAATTAAGTTTCTTGAAAGGTTCTTAGACACCATTGAGCATCAGATAGACGGCTTTGGGCGATCATCGTGAAGGTTAGTCCATAAAAGCGCGTAATACGAATACAATTAACAGTCTGTTTTCATTTTTACAGAATTAGGTCAATACCTTTGCTGGTGGAATAACAGTCCCGGCGGGCCTCATCAGCTCAGTGGTCAATACTTACTTGATTTATAACAAACCGCATTATGATTGTCCGTTTATAAATTTTGACATTATTTTAAGGTTTATGTACATGTACCCTTCTGTAGCCATTTTTGTACGAATTTTTCAAACTTCAATTTTATCAAAACTACAGATATAATGAATAATAAAGATAGGCCATTTAGTACATATTCCAAGGGGAAACTTGAAGCCAAGCACTATTTTTCACTGTTGCATTGCATATGTTAGAAAAAGAGGACTTTGTGGCAAATAAATCAAGATTTTTATAGAAAATCCACAGCCTTTAATACAGAGATTTTTGTTATAAAATTTGAAACATAAATTACTCACTTGATTTTCTATGATGTGCTAGTGTTTATTTTTTACAAAAAGTTCTAAGCAACCTGTAAATTCCAAAACACCTCGTGCTGAGGCGCTAAAGGCAGGCGCACCCTAAAAGGTGTACTTGATTTTGGCCATATTTATATATGTTTTAACCAATAACTACATCAATAAACTTGTTTTAAGGAAATCAATGCAATGCATGCAATAATCCTATATCTATCAGTCATCAAATTGCCAAATATGAGAGAACAAGGATAAAGGCTGTGGATTTTCTATAAAAATGTTGATTTATTTGCCACAAAGTCCTCTTTTTCTATTAAATGCAGTGGAACAGTAAAAAAAAATGCTTTGCATCAAGTTTCCCCTGGGAATATGTACAAAATGGCCTATCTCTATTATTCATTATATCTATAGTTTTAATACAATTGAAGTTTGAAAGTTCGTACAAAAATGGCTACAGAAGGGTACATAAACCTTAATTTTCAACTCCCTGAACACAGTTGATATTTGATGGATTATTTTTATGTCCGTTTCGGTCATATTGTTTTTTAACTGTTCATTGCATCAATTCCTTCATTGGTAAACCCAACATAAAGTAACTTTTTTGTCTAATGAGAAGTCCGTCGCTGTGTGTGTTACATTTTAATGTTGTGTCGTTGTTCTCCTCTGCGTTTCCCTCAGTTTTAGTTTGTTACCCCGATTTTGTTTTGTTTTTTGTCCATCGATTTACGAGTTTTGAACAGCGGTGTATTACTATTGCCTTTATTTCTCCTGTCCTCATGTAAAGGTTCCAGTCTTACTGGTTAAAATTGGGAAAGAGATTTTACCTTTTGATAACTATGTATCATGTCATATTTAGCATGTGTAGATAAAACAATCTCTCAATGGAAAAATACGTGGATGAGTATTTATACATTCCATAAACAATACAAAAGAGTACACATTTGGATATGTTTGAATTTGTTGATGACAAAACGGATGTTAATGTCAGTATTAAAAGATCTTATTTAAACATTAATTAGATAACCTTCACTAATAAAATTGATTTAAGGTTCGATGAGTCAGACAATATCGTCAAATTGAGGATGTGAAATAGTGGTTTTAAAACTATTATTTATAGTTATTTTGAATCAAAAAGTAAAATCACAAAAAAACTAAGCTTAGAGAAAAATCAATTCGGAAAGTCCATAATCACATGGCAAAATCAGATAACAAAACGTATAAAAAACAAATGGACAAGAACTGTCATATTCCTGACTTGGTACAGGCAATTTCAAATGTAGAAATTACTGTAAATATGAAAGAATGTAGTTACAGTTTAATTAATACATGGTAACGAAATACCTGACTTGATAATTTTCCAATGCTGTATTGATTATATCCTTTAAAATCGATGACATCACTACACATACAGACATTAAGAGCGAGTTGGAGTATATGGACACCGTATAAGGGAGCCAAAGGAAAAGGTAATGTTCAGATTACGTCTGTATCATTGATATAGATATTTGAAGTAACCAACAGAAAAATAAAGTATGATTCATTACAGTAGTTACAACATACAATGCCGCTGCCGTATTTGTACAATTTTGATCTATAAAACACGCTAAATACGTTGGAGAGAACAACGCAATTATATATGTGATTATTATGAATACTTTATAAGATTAAGTTCATTTTGGTCTTCTCTGTAGCACACATGCGCTCGTACTTGAAAGGGAAAACAATGTATGACATTTCAGATCATTAACGATGGCATATTTTGGTATTAATATTGATTTACTCGAAGGTTCTTTGTATCGCAAATAAACATATTTATTCTAAAACCAGTTGAAGGCATGCTACAGGATATGTTCTTATCATATGTTTTATGATGGTATGGTACTAAACCACTAACGGAAAATATTGTCCTTAATTTTCGTATGATGAAGACTCAATATTTCAATCAATTTTATTGAGGCTGGCGTGTCAGTCACTGCTAGGAGTTCCTCGTTAATATGAATGCCATTTTGATAAAGTTCTTTTGTTACCTATTCTGACATCGTACTCGGACTTCTATTTAACTGAGTTTAACTATTGAAGTGAGATTGTTTATTCTACATTGGCAAGCATTATAGTGAGAGGTACCAATATATCATATAACATGTTAAACCTCGTCGCAGTTATGTTTTTGTTTATGCGATTTCATACAATCGCAATGCATAATGTTGGTCAGGATATTTTTATCAATGTGCTTTTTGCAACATTATTCATTATTTGTGAGTTGTAGTGCTATATCGTTTATTTTTGAAATCATAATCCCTCGCACAGGAAATGTTAGTCCCCTGTTAATGCAATGTGTGTCAAACTATTCAAAAATATTGTATTTTAGTCAATAACTATTATATTATTTAACAGATTTATTAGATGACATCGCTTTTTCAGTTTGACTTCGACTTTTGGATTGGATTTGGAATACTCATCCGTCTCTCTGTTATTACGAAAACTTTACACACTACTAACGATAACATTGAAATCACTTTGATGTATTGTCTTGCATAACTTAATTCATGTAGTTATAGACAGAAGTGTTTCGTGTTGAAGAACAAGCATCCAAACACCTATACAGAACATTTGTTCATATATTTCAGCTGATGCTCAAGAAAACAGAATGTCGTGTTTTTTGAATTTTGAATTTATTTATTTTTTGAAATACTAAGGCTTTTCTACCTTAGGCATAGACTACCTTATCTGTCTCTGGCAAAACTTTTAGGAATTTTGGTCCTCAATGCTCTTCAACTTCGATCTTTATTTGGTCTTTTTAGCTTTTTTGGATTCGAGCGTCACTGATAAGTCTTTTTAGACGAAACGCGCGTCTGGCGTATATGCTAAATTTGGCCCTGGTATCTGTGATGAGTTTATTTTTCAACAATGCTTTAATTTGAAGTAGTAGAAAGATCAAATTTCAAATTTAAATCAGTACAAAATCGTGATTTTAAATTTAGCTATAAGAGTCATGCTTTAAAATTTCAACCAACAGAATATTGTATATCAACATTCTTGCAATTTATGGTTCTTACTTGGCAACCTTTAATTATATTACAATCTTGATATTTTCATTGTGTAGAATATACTCATCCCGGTTCGCCCAATGGAAAATTAGATTTTTCTTTCTGAATTTCAAAAGAGAAGGCTTGTCGTGCACTACACAATGCTATGTTCTCAATAATTATGAAAAAATAAGATGTGGTATGATTGCGAATTAGAAAGCTCTCAACAAGAAACTCAATGACACAGACGAAAACAAATATAGGTCACGGTAAGCCTTTGTCTCATAGTTATCTATATAATGTATGATGTATAACAATTCAAACGAGAAAACTAACCCCCTGGTTTATGAACAAATTGATGACCGAAAAAAAAAAAAAATTGTAACACAACCAATGAAATACATAATTCTGGCTTTGCACAGGAACATACGGAATGTAACGGTGTAAACTAGTTTGTTGGCGCCAAACCCTTTTCAATACATGGACATTAGTAAACAGTACAACATAAAACCAAACTATACAAATAAGTTGAAAAACTGATCATGACTTTTGTATACTAATAGAAATATTTAAACAAAACACAGAGTGCACGTGGACGGGTTATTATATATCCACACAACAGAGATACATTAGGTTGTGCACTGAGAGTACTCGAAATTACTGACAGCTAGTACATGACTGACTTTGCTTTGTCGATTAATTATGAAGTGAATTCTCAATAACTACACTAATGAAGTGTACAATCCCCCGATACAATTGCAATCAGAAAACAGCCTACTGATTATTAATGAAAGAGAATATAATTATAAAACAAATGAAAATTACAAACGTTTTTAATAGCACATATATGTAACAAAACATAAGTAGATTTAATAGGAGCAATGATTTAGGTAAAACAATGTTTAATCAATCTTTTATACAAATCCTTTTAGTCTCATTATCATGTATATAATTCAAAGAAAAAACACAATACATGTTCATTGATCAAAAGGTGAGCATCTGGTGTTGAAAACCGTACTCATATTTTTAAACAATTTATCCTTTTTTTTCTCAAATCTGTCTCAGTGATGTTTCATTGATAATTTATGATCAGTAAATACCGTTTACATTTCCTCCTGTAACCAGGTCAACATTTAATTATGAAACGTAAATTCGTATAAAGGTTTGAATATTAAAATGGGAAAGGATTATTTTGGTATTACCAATGTTATTTCAACTGATCGGGCGGAGCTTACGTTTTAATTTGCATAGGAACAGTCTATATGAAGATGTGTGTGATAAGGATGATTGCCGTTATAATCTTTACTGATTTCTAAACACTTGTCACTATCATCAAAGGAATTTCCAAAACAATGATTGGACACTTCGTTGATGAGTTTATCCTAAAACACCTATCTATAGATGGAGTGGTTTATTATGAGCGAACCGGTTAAACTCCGCCCAGTCAAGTGAAATAAATCGAGTAATATGTCATTCGAAGGTGTGAATATGTTCTTAACATCTAAATTGGTCAGAAAATACTTGGTCATCTTGTTATAACCATTTAAAACCCTCGACCACGCCTTGTGAGTTAAATCTTTGTAAGAAAAGTATTGCCTAACCTATACAATAAACAATGTTGATTTTGAAATTGTGATTACAATTTCAAATTTTGAGGAATAACAGATTTTTGTTCTTTTAAACACAACAATTATAAAATTTCATTTGTTTCATACTAAACAGTTGTGATTTTATTTCGGAACATAATTGACTTCCGAATGGATTTGTTTCCTAGCAATATTAACAGGTTGTCTGCAAATGGCATTACTGACTTGATATATATGACTGAAATTCGTCTAAAAATTGAAGGTACGTCGATATTAAAAAATACCAGAAATAGTAAACAAGATGAAATATTTAGAATAGTCATCGTAAACAAATTCAATGCATTTTTCAACAATTGTGTGTACATAAGATGATCAGCTAATTGTGAATGTTTTGAACTTTTCATTTTGGAAATTGTGAAAGAAAATATTCCAACTTGAAATACTGCATTAATCACAGCAATTACACCATAAACTGCCGCTGCCGTATTCATATTATGACGATCTAGGAAACACGCTAAATACGTTGGAGAAAACGAGATCTCAACCGCTGTCACACATGTGATTATTAGGAATACTATAATGAAACTATAACATAAGATTAAATACATTATTGTCTTCCCTATAGAAAAAATGCGCTCGTACTTGAAAGGAAATACAATATATGTGAACTTTTCAATCGCTGCTAAGGTTAACAGGATATGCGTAAGGAACATAGAACCTAGTACAAAAAATGAGTGTAATTTACATGTCGTTCGATTCAGCCATATTTTACCGCTTAACATCATACCGGTAGATGTCATTGTAAACTCTGCATAAAACAATGTTTCTATAATCATCAAAATACAAAGCAGAATGTTGGCTTGATTTTGTAGTTGAGGCTTACACCAAACTGATCGAACAATTGAAAAACTCATTGAACTTACGAATGAAAGGATATAAGCAAAAAAAGCTGCTTGAATAAGAACAAGCCATTTGTATTTATCGAATGATTCAAGTTTGTAGAAATCAGCCTTTATTACTGGTACACTAAGGTTTGTCATGTCTATTTCCGTTGTTCCTGCAAATCTGTTATAAAATCTGAAAAATATAAGAAAAACGAGAAACGTCAATAGCTGGTGTATAATCAATCTGATAATAAATGTCTTGTTACAAAGACATTATTGTGTGCCTGAATTTAGCTATTACTGCTTAGGACTTGTCTATATTTATAATATTTTAGTCTTCTTTTAATGTTTCCAGTATCTATATGGAAAAAAGAACATACAAAATAAAACTCGTTTTTAATGGAAACAGGACTACTTTCACAAAACGAATAATAACTTTGATAACAAAATATGAAATGTGGTTTTAAACCCAAATGTGTCTAATGAGTACGGCGACCACTCATCCACCAAGGCCCCCTATTGTTTAGGAACATGAAGTACACGTGTTATCTAACTTCTTTGTAAACAAAGATACTAGTATATGTATAGAAAATCATTAAAAATTATTAAAATTGTGAAATTAAAGTGTCAATATCGTTTCCAAAAATAGTAACATATCGTCAATATCATTTCCAAAAATAGTAACACCGAGTCCATATCGTTTTTGAAAATACGCTATCATCTACATAAAAATTAAAGACTTTCACTCAGTCAATACGTTATATAGGGAGCTGTTAGATTATATTGAACCTCGGACTTCCTCTTGTAGAAACAGTTCTTTGTTTGTATTAGTTATTAAGATTATATTACAATGTTGACTGATGTATTCTATTTTTTTTACGATTTTGCGTATAATATAAAAAAGAAGATGTGGTATGATTGCCAATGAGACAACTATCCATAGAAGACCAAAATGACACAAACATTAACAACTATAAGTCACCGTACGGCCTTCAACAATGAGCAAAGCCCATATCGCATAGTCAGCTATAAAAGGCCTCGATAAGATTAATGTCTGGTTGTTTTACGCACACATTGTTGTCAATATAATGGAATTAAATGCAACTGTCATACAAGTGTGAGGTTTTGTTAGCTATAAAATTAGGTTTAATCCACCTTTATCTATATGAGAAAAAGTCCTGAAACAAGTGAGAAATAGGACAGTTGTTTTCCTTTCGTTCGCTTTTATTTTTAATAAAGACTTTCCATTTTAAATGTTCCTTTCAGTTAGTATTTTGGTTTTTAATTTTTGTTTGATTTTCTTCTGAAAGTATAAGACAAAGATCATCATTAAAAAAGTGTTCATTGTCAATTTCTGGAAATAAAATAAGAAAATAAGTGAACCTTTTAGAATTCTGAATAATATTATTTACAGGACACACTTTCAAAAATAATGGCTAACATCATCAATGTTAAAAAGACACATCCAAGTGCCGTAGAAAATGAATACGCAAAAAAATAGCATTCATATTGCTTCTGTTGTGTCTGAAATTGAAGGTGATCATATCAATAATATAAAAAAAGAAGATGTTGTATAATTGCCAATGAGACAACTGTCCACAAGAGACCAAAGTGACACAGACATTAACAACTATAGGTCACCGTAACCCTGTCTCAAACATATTTATATTTTAAAACAAAATAACGTTTATTAGTTTTAATCTAGTTTCCAGAACGAATTAGGGAAGAATAAAGGAGAGTTCTAAAACAGTTGTAGCCTAATTACTGGAATAAAAACATACAGCAGAGTGCAGAGCAAGCATTACAAAAAGTAAACGCACATTAACGGCGCGTACAAACATTTCCTTACTTAACTTTAATTAAGTGTTGGGTCCTCAATGCTCTTCAACTTTGTATTTGTTTGGCTTTTTAACTATTTTGATCTGAGCGTCACTGATGAGTCTTATGTAGACGAAACGCGCGTCTGGCGTATACAATTATAATCCTGGTACTTTTGATAACCAATTAAAGCGGTCAAAATGGAAAATTCTACTGTCTACCCGAGTAAGCGCGCGTTCACTATATGTCTGTTTAGTTAGTAGTAAACAGGTGTTTACTTCAAATTTCACAAGCTTATTTTGACGTGCACCTATGTAGTAAACGAGCGTTTACTACATATTTCACAAGTGTATTATTACGTGCACTTGAAAGTAAACGAGCGTTTACTTTCGGGTTAACTAATTTTGTAAATTATAAAAAATAAATTCGTGTACATTTATTATTTACATTATCTTTATTTTGTTAAAATGACTTTTATCTTAATATTTTACGTTTATGTGTTTGAAACCGTAACAATTCAAAAAACACACTTTGATTTCGAAATATTTTCTTTAACTTATTGCAAACAATCGGTTCTAAAAACTCCAAATTCTTTTTATTAGTTTTTTTCAAGAGTTGCATATTCACACAAAACTATTTAGAAAAAATATGCTAAAATCAAAGACTGCAAAACAATATCTATGTATGTTGTATAACGCATCATGAGTAATTGGTCAACATTGAATTTCTTCACGGCAGATTCAACTTTGTTATGCTTCAAGAAATAAAATCAATGACATAATGAACAAAAATCTGGTGTCACAGATTAATCAAATTTGCAACCTCATCATCGTCTGGTCACATCCTATATTCAGAATAAAACATATGATTTTTTTTATTTATGATCTTTGTCTGTTTTCGTACAACAAGTTTCAAATAGGTACAATATTCCTGCTATAGGCAATTATTCATACACAGAAAACCTCCTACTTGTATGACCGTCATTCTACATGTAATTCGAAAAACAGTTTCAAAAGAGCATATCATATATACACATTGCACAAATTAAATGAAAAACAAAAACTGTGAATTGTGAGTTTTTAACAGTCTGAAGAAAAACGAACGTTAGGGTTAGTTCATTTGGATATTATGTAAAATTAGAAGTTTAGGTAAATACACTGTTTCTTGTTGCGAAGGCCGAAATAATTTATTCCAGTGGCGAATAGCACACATAGGTGCAGATCATGTTGCACCTTTATTTGCATTGGAGCCTGACTATTATCAAGAAAACATAGTATGGCCAATGAGACAACTGTCCACAAGAGACCAAAATGCCACAGAAATTGACAACTATGGGTCACCGTACGGCCTTCAAATAAAGGCAACAGTAGTATACCGCTGTTCAAAACTCATAAATCCATGGACAAAAAACAAAATTGGGGTAACAAACTAAAACCAAGGAAAACGCATTAAATATAAGAGGAGAACAACGACACAACACTAAAATGTAAAACACACAGAAACGGACCAAGCATCAGACAAAATCCCACGAGCTTCAACAATGACTTAAGCCCATACCGCATAGTCAGCTATAAGAGGGCCCGAAATGACAATGTAAAAATATCAAAACGAGAAAACTAACGGCCTCAGTTCTGTATAAAAAATAGCGAAAAATAAATATGTTACACATAAACTTACGCATTGTTTTTTTTAATAGAGTCATGTATGAGGCTGTGGATCGGGATTTACAGAATAAATAATGAAGAATACTGGGCAACAATATTGAAAATAGAAAAAATATTCGCTTAGAAAAAAATAAAGAATAGATAAATGAGGACCCCCTCCGGATCCTCATTTATTTATATATTATGAACGTATATCAAGTATTTTGTGTGTCTTTTGGTGACCTCCTCGAGCTCTTTCGTGCATATGTAGAGCCTCGTCAAGACTGAAAGATTTTCTGTGAATAATCTGTTGCTGTAAATAAAAATCATTAAACATTTTAGTTTAGCCTGCAAGTACCACTGAAGGTGTTGTTCAAAAGGTTCTCTCTTTTATTATATGCAGTAAAACTGCAAGAGCTACATCATATAAATGATTTTACTTTGCAACAATGTGAATACGTGTATCTATTTTTCACACAGTTGTCGGGTATTTGTTTATTGACTTATTTAGCTTGAAATGGAACGAAAAGTAGTAAATTGCTACAATAGTATAATGAAGATGTTTATGTGAATGTTCAAGTGTGCGTGTTAACAGAATATACAGACTATGGTTATAGTCTATGTGTATATATATATATATTTATTGACAGGTGCGAACTAATGGCTTCTGTTTCCTATGTTTATTCCCCTTTTACAATTTTTAACTGAAACATGTGATGATTAATTTTCAGTAAGAGATGCATTATCATTAATTGTAATCGTCAATATACATGTCAATCGAAAAAGGACAGTTAGTCATTTTGAGGTATCTTAACATGTGATATGTAAGTCCGTGTATCCAGGATAAGATAACAATCTGCGTTAACTACAAACCGTAAATGTGCGTTTACTTTTTACAAAAATAGAAGTCGCGACTTGTCTCACGATCTGGCGGGAGTATTCGCGAAAGAAAACGTCAGTTTACTCTTTATGAAATAAGAAGACGCGCTTTTTTTCGCGTTAACTCGTAAGACAACGCGACAGTAACCGACTTATTACTTTTTATGTCTAATGTAATGTCGGAGTTAACTCAGAGTTAACGCGGAGCTTACATGAAATGCATGCGTTTACCTTTTTCGCCCGTCTACATATAATGCTTGATCTGCACCCAACAGTATACAATCAGTTTCGTAGCTAGGCTATAGTGATGATGCAGTGGTTAAACAAATCACTTGGCAGTCACTAACAAATATTGGGGTAAAATCATATGGTTATGAATTTTGTAAAAAAATCAGTTATTGACTAAGAGACTAAGAGAATAATTATATTTTTGCTAAATATCTTAAAACCTATGACACAAATAATCCACCTGTAAATAATCAAACACAGACAGATATCCCTTAGCCACAAACATATCAATATCATTAACCATTCATTACGTCCTTGATTTCTTTGTTTTCAATAATCGTCATGACTTAAAGAGAACTTAACTGTGAACATCAAAAATGACCCAAAATACTCTGTGCTGTAAACAGTGACTCCGTTAAAAATTCAACACGGAAAGTCTGTAATTAAATGGTAAAATCAAAAGCTCAAACTCAACAAATGAAAAACAACTTTCATATACCTGAGATGATACAGGCATTTTCTTATTTAGAAAACAGTGAATTTAACATGTTTTGATAGCTAGCTATACCTCTCACTTGTACGACAATCGCATCAAATTCCATTATACTGACAACGATGTGTGAAAAAAAAATAGTAGATAAAAATGTCAAACAAAGGGGTACAGCAGCCAACATTGTGTTATAATCTTAATCACTATAAAAGAAAGAAGTAACACACAGAAGGTCCGAGACCACAAGTCATTCGTATTGCATTTTTTTAGAACATAAATGAAAATTAAAAAATACCACCTGTGTTGTACTACTGTTGGAACAAATTATATCAAAATTATAGAAAACTTCATCGGCTCTAAATCAAAATATGGAACAATTTTATGTTTCGGGCGTCTTAAAATCTTTTGACAGTTTCCGAAGGGCAAATTTTTATCCTTTTTCAGCTGGACCAAACCATTACTTTCCTTCAAAATTCAGGACCCATTTCTTACTTCCAATTTGAGGCATAAGAAATGAAGAAATAATTTTAAAGGGGTATGAAAAATATTGGCAAGTAACCCATTGTCAACACCAGGAACTATATTCGTGAACAACGAGAACAACGAAAATCGAGGGACGACAATTGTGGTATCGGACCAGATGTTGACAAATTAACGTATCTATCCGTTGTCAAAGTCAGCTCAATTTTGAAGAAAGACCAATAATTAAATAAATCCGCTTCATTTCCATTTACATGTATATACATTGTTTGAAAAGTTTCTTTCTCATTCACAATGTTATAAAGGGTCGAAAAAAAGCTCCAAAAGTGAAATAAATATTTAAATGAAATATTGTTCTTACCTTTAATAATTAGTAATGAATTTCAATGACGGTAATAAGATGCTGCAAAGGTATCGCTTGAAATATAATACCGAAAGCTACTAACAACTGTCAGAGTATCTCTCGAATGACAATTAGTAAGAAATGATAAACCTTCGTTTATATATATGTTTGCATAACAATCAATATTAAATTATTTGATATTTAGCGATTTGATATATAAAAAAAAGTATTGCCACGCCTTTTGTTGACAATCATACACTATATATTGATCTGTAAATGGTCACTACAATCTCAACTTGCACTATCTAACTGGATCTTCTCACATTTTGCTTTGGTATATAGCATGACTGATTTGAATTAATAGTCACCTTTTTGATAATTATTCGAATTTCTATGATATAACATTTTGGAGTAGTATAGCTTCCTAAATTGTATATTTATTCGCAGATTTACAAGTTTTACAAAACAAATTGTATGGTGGTACCAGCATTATCTGTCTTTGATATCAACAACAAAAATAAATGTCCTTTAATGAAACTTGTCTTATTTTCACTACATCACATAACATCGTTAAGAAAAATAATCAAAGATATGGTATGATTGTTAATGAGACAACTCTCCACAAGAGACCAAATGACATAGAAAATAACAATTATATGTCATCATATGACCTTCAACAATGAGCAAAGCACATACCCCTATTTATTTGAATGAAATGAATGAAAAACAAATATGTAAAACATCAGCAAACGACAAACACTGAAAAACAGGCTCCTGACTTCGGATAGGCACATACAGACAAATTGTTTTAAAGCATGTTTGGGCGATCCCAATCCTCCAAAACTGGGACAGTGGTGTAAAAGTACATCATAAGAACGAACTAAAAAAATCAGTTGAAAAGGCTTAACTTATTATATGAATACTTATAGGAATATATCTAACAGAAATATAGTTTGGACATGGAAGGGTACTTGTATATCCCAACAACAAAAATAAGCGTATAACTTTCGTAACAACAATGACAGTTTTTTTTTTCTTTGCGAATCTCTTGTACAATATGTCTCTGGTAACATATTTGTTTTCTCGTTGGATTTGTTTCTTATTTTCATGTCCGTTCAAAGACATGGTTTATTGAACCTCTGTGGTGAACTCCTACGTGTAAGTCTATTATTATATAAATATTATATATTGTCTATCTTCATTTTCTAATTATTAAACGTGCTCGGATTTTTCTCAGTTTAAATATCTGTTTTGTTTGATTAATCTCCGTTTTTTACAATTAGTTTGTAAAAATGTATATGTAAGAAGTGATAATTTGTAATCTAATTGATAAACCAGCAAATTTAGCCTTTTCATTTAATTAAAAAGTACATTAGCAATTGTGTTATATTTATGTAGGTAAGTATAAACAAACCATACCCTTAAGGGGAAATTACAGATTACAGTCATATGAAACGAGTGACTGGTAAAAAAGTTGTTTATCCCATTCTTTAACCAATGCATCTATATATAATAAACTTAGTCTTCTGTGCACGAGTTTATAATTTTTTACGCAAAGATGTTGTATAATCGATCATTTTGTTTCTCTCTGTCTGTTATGATTGAACAAATATGGCAGCTCATTATTTGCCGTGTTTTGAACCCGAAGTTTACAGATTGTCATCTTATAGTTAACAATCGACAAATAAGCATGAATATTGAGCACGTGTATAACATATACAATTAGATGATAGTTTATTTTAATGAAAGATCCACATGTATTACGATCACCGGAGTTTTACGAGAAGGATCACGCTAAGGACACTTGCTTATACGGAAAATATGACGGTGAATTGCTTCCTCAAAGCAAGCAAGTAAAATGAAGTAAACTTCTTCTAAATGTGGACAAAGGAACGAATTTTCTTCAAAAAAATATATGTACATAAGTTTTATAATGAAAACTATCCAGTTCGATTTTCAAAATCATATGCATCATTTTTTTTTAATTAGAGGTTTCATATGACTTTAAGCGATCTTTAAAAAAAGGCCTGTAATTGGATAAGCAAAGTTTTCTAAACTTCCCCCGTCGGAAATCTAATCGTAGAAAACTATGTAGTGGTGTTAAAAGACGTAGTTTTATTATCGTATCAATAATATATATTGTCTATCTTTATTTTCTTATTTTTAAACGTTTTCGGATTTTTCTCAGTTGAAATATCTGTTGATTAATCCCCGTTTTTACAAATAGTTTACAAATATGTACATGTAAGAAGTGACATTGTGTTATGTAGTTGATAACACCAGCAAATTTAGCAATTTCCTTTAATTAAAAAGTATATTTGCAATCGATAAGTAAATGTTATATTTATGTACAATGTAGGTAAGTATTAATGTACCGTTCTCTTGTGGGAAATAACATATTAAGTGATCTTTAAAAAAAGCCTGTAATTGGATAAGCAATAGTTTTTTTTTAACTTCCACCATCTGAAATCTAATCGTAGAAAACTGAGGTTTTTTTTCTTAATTTATTTCTGTATTCTTTAGAATAGTTAGTTGCATATTTATTGCAGTGGTATTGCAACAGTCAGAAAATAGCTGATACATTTTTTTCTCAGCAAGTTTTTTTTATCAAAGCATCGTCCTGACAAACAATTTAAATGATTAAAAAACAGCAGGTCGATGTACGTCAAAACAATCACAAAACAAAAAAAGAAGAACACATACCATAGCTAATATCAACAAAATTATGTATAAATATATTAATAAATTACAAAGACAAAGTAACATAATAACAAGAAATTTAGATATTAAAAAAGGACAATCATATGTATCTACACTTTAAGACCATCATGTTTTATTTGTGAAGTTGATACGGAATATTTAGATTGCTAATATTTTAAAGTTCAATGTCTGCTATTGCGTAAATTGTTTGAGGATTTTTTCTCTTTTTCCAGACTTTGGAAAATAAGGAGATGGGGTAAAGGTGCCAATGCGACAATTATCCTCGAGTATAGAGGATGTTAGCAAATACGTGGTTACAGATTTTGTAAACTATAAGTTATTGCATTAAGAGACGATTTTAGAAAATGATCATTAAACATTAAAACTGAATATAAAATGTATTCCTGTGAAAATACTGGTATTTGAAAATCTATATGTACATATTGTATTGGTATGCCTTGCATTAAGATCATTAAAAATGCTAATATGACTGAGACTATTAATTAATCCTTTATATTATAGACAGTTTTGTCTTTGAACTAACATGTATTTCAATAAATGTTGTCTTTCAAGTAATTTTTTTTCTTTATTTATTTCTCATAGAATTCGCCTTTTGATGATTATTTTGTGGCTAAGAACTCCATTCTATATGAATTATTGGATTTTGGCTGTGTTGTTTGGTGTTTATCAACTCACTAATGGCACATACAGTAGACGGTATAGTACCGTGGTTGTGGGATATATTTTCGCCATTGGATTGGCAGTTACATAACGAGTTGTTGTTGCAACGATGATATTCAGGACTGACTAAGGCACTGGTGGTAGTAGACAATACATTTCATACAATTTACTTTCCACAAAATTAGCCACATGAACAACTTTATTCCGTACACACACATATGGACTATTTCACAACCGGTATAATAAAATGGTCCCTAGTATCTCAACTTCGCGCTAAATAATTGAGTCTTCTTCCCTTTCTATGACGACAACTTCCGGTGTTTTTCTGATAGAAGTATTCGCCCTTCTTTTCCGCAAAATTTCAATTACATATTTGAAAAATGATCTACAACATATTTTTGCATTTGAAACAGTCTCCCCTTGACAACAGTTTCCGTTCTTTTTTAAATTTTGTAACAGCTGATTGAAATCATCGTCAAGTTGTTCTCCCTGAAAAATCGTATATAATGTATTTCTCCAGGAAGCTTGTAGTTTGTGTGCGTATGGATATATATATATATATAGAATAATACATGGCAAAATCCGTATCGCATTCTGTGTCACCACGAGAAATCAAATATATGTCCCGAGGGCCGAACGGATTTTGCTATGTTTTATTCTGTTTATCATATATTTAAATAGAATCAGATTCATGGGATATCCATTCTTTTTCAAATCGCCCGAAATCATAAGCTAGAAAAGAAATGTCGATTCCACAACTTCAACAAGTGTATAACTATATTTCTCCACTCGAGACAGTTAAATTTAATATTCAAAAGGTGAGGCTTGCCGAGCTTTTTAAATACTTAAAATTTTACTTTTGAGAGTGGAGAAATATCGTAAAACACGAGTTACAGTGGTGGAAACTGTTTCTATATTGATGTTTATCCTTCCTTTTCAAAGATTTGAGGAAAGTTGTGTACTTTTGATGTGACGTCATCAGGCATGGTCGACTTTTTTCATGACGTCACAATAGGAAAATTCAGACGAAAACAAGTAATTTCAACGTCACAAGAAAATTTCATTCAATTATCTGCCGAGTACAGATTTTTCACTAGTGAGGAGAAATATAACTTTCACATCGGTCAGGAAATGAAAAAATAGCACTAAAATTAGAGAACATGATTTTTCTGTATTTTTTTAGCTGACTTGTTTTTAAAAGACTTCCTTATTTCCTTAATATCCACATTGTAATTTCTCCTATAAACTTTATTTATTTCTCCATTTACGTTTAAGACCGTGCATCAAAATGCATCCACTAATGATACTGTCCTATTATTTCAGCTATAAATATCGTAAGATGTAGAAATAATTTAGCTTTTATTGTTGATTTGGCGATTATATTATTCATGATCATTTTAATTTTCTGACTAAGTGAACAGCAAGAAAAATATTTCTTCAAAAGTAACTATCTATTTAATACAAAATTAAAATCGTAAATATTTGCATTTGTGTTTAATCTATTAGGTAACGGAAACACACTTCACGAAAATTATGACCAAATAAACAATAAAACTGCAGATATTTCTACATCTTATTGTGTCTTTTTTATATAAAAATCGCTCGTAAAGGTACTTGGAAATAACTTTTGGAAAAAAAATCTATTCAAGTTGACACAAAAAGACATTTTGTTATTGGGAACTCATTTATTTCCTTAGCCAGGAAATGCAGCAACTGGGCGTAATAGATCAAACGTTGACGTCGTTCGAGCTATGACGTCACGCCAGGTATGTGATACGAGTTTCGCTATGCGATACGGGGTAGGTGATACAGGGTAGGTGATACAGATTGGAAAAATGAACCTTCATTTTTATACATAATTGCTGTATTTTGTATTAAAAATATGATAAATAAACATAATACAATTTCTAAATGTAAAGTTTCATTGTGAAACAAACATGTTACAATGGAGATTCCAGACATATTAATTGTTTCCAACTTTCTTATGAAAAAATCAAGCTTCTGTTCCTAATGAGCTTATTTCTATGAAAAGCTGTCAGATGCCTGAATAGTTTTTTTTCATTGTCCATTTAGAAACTCCATCTTGTATTGTCATGATTTCCTTAGAAAAAAACAATACAAGAAGGAGCTCGTATGTGCGCGTAAACTTTTACTGACCCCAAAGCGTTCATTATGGAGAAGCAATTATTTTTCTCTCGAATCACACAAACAAAGAATGGTTCGAAGGCATAAACATATTATGATTGATCAATTGAAAATATCTTTTATATTTATATAAATAACAATAATTATTTTTCAAACCACGCTTATGTTTTTATTATAAATATAAGGATTGTATATAACTTTTAACGATACATGATCTGCTGTCTAATAATAAGAAAATAAACTTTTAGCAAAAGGATAAGACAGAAGATACCTAAGGGATAATTGAAATTTATAAGTTTGAGAAAAGAGAGACGAAAGATACCAGAGGGACAGTCAAACTAATAAATCGACAATAAACTAACAACCCCATGGCTAAAAGAAAAAGAAAAACAAACAAACAATAGTACACATGACCCAACATAGAAAACTAAAGAATAAGCAACTGGAACCCCACCAAAAAACTAAGGGTGATCACAGGTGCTCCCGAAGGGTATGCAAATCTTGAGAAGACCCGACAAAACAAGGCAAACACAAATAAATGTTAAAAATAGACAAACAACGTTAATCACCCGCCCCCTCCACAGGTGGAAATCGTTGTGTTTGTCCTTGCACAAAAGTCTCATTTGTTGAAGACGTTATTGGAGAAAAGAGTTTTATATTTTCCTACGTTATTACCATAATTATAGCCTTGGCAACTTATTCCTAAACATTTTTTTCTGTTTTTATGACAAACGACAAACAGTGGGGTCAAACAACAAGAGCAAACTTTGTACATTTTTTGTTTATCTGCAATTTTCCCTCCAAAAGATTGAATATAAAATAAATTAGATTTAATGCCGTCTTTAAACTCTTCCAAGCAAAATGCCTATTTTAAGCTTGTCTTTAATATATGTAAATCAAATTAGATTGTATGCCGTCTTCAAACTCAGCCAGACAAACTGCCTATTTTGAGCTACAGTGTAGACTTTAATATTTGTAGTCTTGATTTATCATGCAACCTTGTTAATACATGATTATAGTGTTATCTTGTTATGCTATCTTCATGTCCAATTACGGAAACAAAATGGTTCTTTATTTTCAAGAGCTGGTATAGGGAGAATCTTCAAAAAATATTCTTTTCAATTTCCGGACTTACTGAGAATTGATGTTTACAAAACATTCAATGGTCCGATAAAAGACGCTTTCCTTTGCTACCGTAAGGCTTTTTAACCAGTGTTCAGACAATTTATTTGCACTTTATTAGTTGTTTTTTTTTACATTCTTTTATTTTTGTTTAGACATATTTTATTGTCTGACAAAAAATAGGATTGGAAACCAGTCAATGTCAACTTAAAATAGTCTACTCGATATAAATAAAATATACAAAATTTGAACATAACAGTAACTATATAATATTAAACATTTTTAAGGAAATATATACAATGAATATAAAACATGTTTGAACAGTAACAGTTGTATTCGAGTTCATTTTAAGATACTGCAATATTAATTATAGAATCTTTTTGTATGACGTATATTACAATGTTTCTGAAAAGTATTGTCTTTTGTTAAAAACTAATTTCGTTTGTTTCAACATAAAAGTATATTTTGTGTCCTGTGTATACAGTAAAACCATGGTACCAGTGTTATATAGCCATTCTCCCCCCATGCCAGTTTTTCCCCCGGGGAAAGACTGGAATGAGCCAATATTTCCCCTGTGGAAATTTTGGATCATTGCCATTCTTCCCCCGCGGAAATTTGACAAAACGTATACATATAGTCACTTTTTCCCCATGCCAATCTTTCCCCCTATATTATAGATATCACATATGTACACGTCTGAAAATTAAACCGAACTGTGTTAGAAATAGGTTTATAGATACAATTTTTTAGTTCTTTTACATTAACACAAGTACTGTCTACAGGTTTATCAGTCTGTCTATATTCAACTAATCTGTCTTTCTTTGTGTTCCCTAGTCTTTCTTCATTCTCAACTGCATGTCTGTCTATATGTCGACACGTCTGTCTACATATTCACCCGTCTGTTTACATATTTACCAGTCTGTCTTCATATTCACCCGTCTGTTCACATGTTTACCAGTCTGTCTACATATTCACCCGTCTGTTCACATGTTTACCAGTCTGTCTATGCCCACTAGTCCGTCTATATTTTCACTAGCTTTGAAATAGCTTTCAGTAACTACGAGTACTTTTATTCGGTGCTTTGTTTCTATTGTTTTTGTGTAAGTGATTATTGTTCAACGTATCAACATTTTTACTGAGTGAAGCCAATTGCAACTGATACTTTTCCTTGCGAAGTGTTGTCCTAGTTTGAGTTCATTGGGGAGGGTTGAGTTTATGGTCCCACATTGTTTATGTACCAATGACCATTCCAAAGCCAGGAACATGTGCTCTAAAGTTTACTTATTATTGCTTTACATATAAACAAAATGGTATATTTTACGTCTCAAACATTTTGTTTATTCTTTCAATTTTACTAATCCAAGGATGTGGACATTCTATGATCTAAACATCATAATAATTGGTTAAAGCTCTTCTATATAATTATGTTTTTCTTTGTCAAAAGATAAACAGCGGGATAAAAAGGCTAGAGCAAACTTTAAAAAAAATAAACTATGGATAACTGCAGTAATCCCTCTAAAAGATTAAAAAATGAAATAAAATTTGATTTATTGCCGACTCCAGATATACTCATACATTTCAGGTAAAATATTCTAAATATTTTCAATTGATTTGCAGGTAAATTTCAATCTTTCATTTATCAAATCACAATCAATGTAAGTTTTTAATAACCCTTTAATTCGGTAACAATGTTGTCTGTATGTTTGACGTTTTGTAAATTTACAACCCGGGGAACTAGTGGTAAATTTAGTGTGCATTTCTTTCTAACCAAAATTTTGTAAACGTTATGTGGCGTTTGGAATTGTTTTCTAAACGCTACAAAAGTAGAAACAAATACATCGTTTAAAACGTCTTTACTGGCCCTTTTTAACTTTCAATAATGCATGCACATGTTGTTATTAAACAAACTTATTACAAACGTATAAACAAATACATCATTTAGGCAGGTTGAATTTAGACACAAATGTAGCGTCTGTACTAATAATCGATGAACAAAAAACTATAGACGCATTTTTAGCGAGTGCATAGGTTGTCAAAGTTTATGTAAACTTTGCATGGGTATGTTAGACAGAAATGATCAAAACATGTGGGCGCCTAGCCGTTTGCATAATATCTGTCACAAAGAAATGCACTCTTGAATACTAGTAAATAAGAAATGAATAGTTTGTACTGTCAATGTTCTATTGTTGTATCCAAACTAAATCAATGCAATAACATAAAACAAAGCTACATATGGAAGTCCATAAAACAATAACAATGACAGTCTGCTAGAATTCCTTAACTGTAGCAATACGGGGTCCGTATTATGACGTTCTAAAATCCTCCCTCCTACATGTCTCTTTTTATATAAAGTGTTGCTCTAATTAATATAAATTTGACAACTGATCATAAGTCTAAATTAAGTTGTGTGTTCTTTAGTTTTCTATGTTGTTTCATGTGTACTATTGTTTTTCTGTTTGTCTTTCTCATTTTTAGCCATGGCGTTGTCAGTTTGTTTTAGATTTATGAGTTTGACTCTCCCTTTGGTATCTTTCGTCCCTCTTATAGACTAATCACAAGTACTACTTTAAATACTGAGTACGCTATATTTAATTAAACTCAACATAGAAACCGTGCGTTTCATTTACAAAAGACTCATCAGTGACGCTCGAATAAAAAGGCCAAATGAGTACAACGTTGAAGATAGTTTTCTAAAAGAAGACATTTGTATATATTTATCATAGGATCCTTTGTTGGCAGTCATCTTGGTTGATGAATCTGCTACAAAGTTACAACACTAGGTCATCACCTCATAAGCAACAGTTCTGCTATGTTTGGTTTCATTTAATTCAGTGGTTCTGTTAAAGAAGACATTCGTACGATTGTCCATAAGGTCCTGTGCTAAATGAAGTCCCCCACTGGCGGTGTCCTGGATGATGGATTGTCTTTAAAGTAACAACACTTGGTCAGCACTGCTTTCGAAAATTCATGCTTGTATGTTTGGTTTCATTCCATTCAGTGGTTCTCTAAAGAAATGTATATATATTTGCCATAGGGTCCTATGTTAAACTAAGTCCCCACTGGCGGCCATCTTGGATGATTGATCGCCTACAAAATTACAAAATTTGGTCAGCACCTAAGAAGAAACATTCGTATCATGTTTGGTAGGTCATTTGTTAAACTAGATTCCCTTTTTGCGTCCATCTTGATTGATGGATTTGCTACAAAGTAACAACTCTTGGCCACAACTTATAAAGAACAGTCATGTCATGTTTGGTTTCATTCAATTTAGTGGTTAGGTAAAAGGTGACATTTGTATGCATTGTTCATAAGGTCTAATGTTAAATGAAGTCTCCCCACTGATAGTCATCGTGGATGATTGATCGCCTACAAAGTTACAACACTTGGTCAGTACCCCCAAAGAAACATTCGTACCATGTTTGGTATCAATCCATAATGCTTTTCTAGAAGAGGACATTTGTATGTATTCCCAGTAGGGTCCTATGTTAAGGCAGCAACCATTTGATTTTCTGGGGGGCTATGGATTTTTTTCCAGACAAACTTTTTTTTACGAAATTCATTGTTGGCGACCATCTGGGATGATGGCTGTGCTTCAAAGTAGCAAAACGTGATCAGCACCTCGTAAGAAATATACATACCATGTTTGGTTTCATTCCATTCAGTGGCTCTCTAATAGAAGACATTTTTAAGTATTTCTGCAGGGTCATATGTTAAACTAGGTCCCCTCGAGTTGCTGTCTTGGATGATTGAACGCTTCAAAGTAACAACACCTGGACAGCACCTCATAAAGAACGTTCGTGCCATGTTTGATAACATTCCAGTCAGTGGTTCTCTAAAAGGACATTTGAATGTATTGTTCATGGAGTCCTTAGTTAAACAACGTCCCCTGCTTGTGGCCATCTTGGATGATGGATGGACTTCAAAGTAACAAAACTTCGTCAGCACCTCATAAGGATTCTTTTTATGTTTGGTTTAATTCCATTCAGTGGTTCTCTAAAAGAAGACATGTGTCCAATAGGTTCCTATTTAAGAAAAAAAATCTCCGTTGGCAGCCATCTAGGAAGATTGATAAGCTTCAAATTAACAGCACCTAATGAGGAACATTCATGCCATGTTTGGTTTAATTCTATTCAGTGGTTGTCTTGAAGAAGTTCGAAATGTAAAAAGTTTAGAACGAAAACTGACAACAGACACGAAGTGAAGGAATAGCATTTAAAAAATAATCTCAACTCAAAATTCTAATGGAGTTTGCAACAATAACTACTCATTAAAATTCATCATAAAATATTAAAATATAAAAAATATAGAAAATATTAAAATATAAAATATAAAATGACATTCATATACATGTCTCTTGTTTTTATAAAGATAAGACCTTTGGTTTTCCCGTTTGAATCGTTTTACACTTGTAATTTTGGGGCCCTTTATAGCTTATTGTTCGGTGTGAGCCAAGGCTCCATGTTGAAGGCCGTACCTTGACCTATAGTTGTTTACTTTTATAAATTGTTATTTGGATGGAGAGTTGTCTCATTGGCACTCATACCTATACCTATGGTTAATATAAATAGTAACTTCTGAAAATAAATTTACAGTTAATGATCTCAAGACAATAATTATTTTCTAGAAACAGTTTAAAAAATTTCATACTTGAACTAGCCAAAAAAATAGCAAAGAGTACCAACATAAAGAAACAACGCTAAAGATATTGTCCATTAACCAGGAAACCCTTGTTTTCCCCCTTTTTTGCTTCTAATTCATAAACAGATTGAGTCAAAACTTCACAAATACAATCCTAACCATCCTTTACTGGTGTAGAAACTTGTGATACAAATTCAGGCAATTATATTCACTGTTCCACAAGTTATTGTCTGGACACTAGAAAACGGCTTATTTGGGCCCCTTTTATACACCTTATTCCCAAACCAAACGGACCATAACCCTAAACTCAATCCAAACCTTCCTTTTTGTAGTTTTAAACTTTATGTTTAAATTTCAAAGATTTATATTTACTAATACTTAACTTATGGGCAAATTTCCAATAATCCTGAAATTATTGGCAAATTTCCAATTATACTTTTAAAAGTCATTGGCAAATTTCCAATGAAGATTATTATACTCAGTCTGAAGGTACATTTTTGGCAAATTTCCAATGGAGTTTATTAATACTGAAGTTATATATATTGGCAAATTTCAAATACACATATTTAAAAGTAGTGTGAAGTAGTTCAAATATAATCTTTGGATTACCTCCCTTACACTGCTTTCAATTGTCTTAACTGTCCTTTAACCAGAAAAAAAAACACCTTGTTTTCCCCTTTTTTGCCCCTAACTCATAAATAGTTTGAGCCATAACCCCCCAAAGTTAGTCCTTACCATCCCTTAGTAATATGAAACCTTGTGGTATAGTTTCAGAAAGATTCATACACTTTTACACAAGTTATTGTCTTGAAACTACAAAAATACTTGTTTTGACCCATTTTTGGCCCTTTATTCCTTGACTGTTTGCCCATTAACAAAAAGTAAATCCCTACCTTCTACTTATAATATTTAACATTGTGATACAATTTCAGAGCAATTGAAATACTTATATTCAACTTATTCTCCTGAAACTAGATAAATGCTTGTTTTAACCCCTTTGGGCCCCTTACTCCTAAAACTTAGGGACCATAACCCCAAAATCAATCCCAAGCTTCCTTTTGTGGTTATAGACATTGTGTTAAAATTTTATTTATTTCTATTTACTTATACTAACGCTATTATCAGGAGATCATCTGTCTTCGAGGACAACAAGGACAAGGACGACAACGACGACTACATGATACCAATATAAGACCACAAAAATTTTGCGATCATTTAATAAGTTTACATATCTATAGTCTATTTAAGTAGTTCAAAAAAGGAGTTATCAGGAAGCAATATTCTAAAATCAGTAACCCAGAAAATGACAAATAAACTAGTTTTATTGCACAATAGACAAATACATATCACAGTTACAAATGAAAGGATTACAGACATTATAACATCTCATGTATGTAGTTGTTTCAGAACCGAGTCTTAGGCAAAATGAAATCATTCTTTTTTAATTGGCATAATAACAGAAGAATATACTGTAAATTCAGAAATTATTGCATGCATTTATTTTTGCGATTTTGTCATTTTACACTCACTTCTTTTTGGAGAAGACGTTACTAAGTTGGAAAACTTGTGTCTAATCCATTTGTCTCTTTTTAGAACAATAAAATATGTTTAAACTAAACTCAAATGCGATTTTAATTTTTACGATTTTGAGAAAAGTCATGCTTCAATCAGTTAAAATGTTACAAAATGCAAGTTTTAGTTTTAATTATTGCGTTTGCAACTCAGTCGCATTATTCGAATAATAAAAACCTCGCAATCATTTCTGAATTTACAGTAAGGTAGTCATATTGAAAAATGTCAAAATTAATAAAATGTACCTTTCGGAACTAACCTTATTACCATTTAATTCAAATTAATAATAATCAGGTCCTCAGGAAAATTACCTTTGAACTTATATAGAAAATCATAATAGTTAGAATGAATATGATTTCTCAGTATTAATCATTATTCCTAGTAGGCTGTAGAATATTTTAATAACCAAAGTCTGGTTATGATATATAGAGAACACCTTTTTAAAGAACAACCAATAGTATACTAATCAACCTCTTTGAAGAGTATACAAATATTAATCCAGTATAATAACCAGTCACTTGGGACTAGCATGGGTAGACTTAAAATCAAATGGTTCCAGTCTATCATCAGGGGGTAGTAACTGATTTAAACTTTCCATTTTAGGGATGATATTGTCCATGGAACTTTTGATTTTATTTAGAGTAGTCACTGTCTCTGAAACTCGTTGGAACTGTTCAGCATATTTATGATATTTCTTCTGTTTATCTTGCATCAAATTGTGAAGCATTTGCATTGCACAGTCAATCTAAAATAGAAATGAATTCTATAATTAAATGGCACAATGATACCATTACAACTTTAAAAAATAAATCAATGTCATATTGGAAACATAAAAAAAAAAAAGGTTTTGAGAGGAAAACTCAACATAACCAGGAGTTTGCATTGCTCATCTTGTATTTATCACATATTTGTGTGATATATTCTATGGACAAAGATTTCTATCAGTTTTAACATGCTTAAAGAGAAGTATTTAGTGTAGATGCATGATTTTTTTATTAGTTGTAAGTGGCTTTGAACTAGCTGTCAGAAACTGTGAGTACTCTCTGATCTGTACTTTTTGTTGTTGGGATATATAAGTACCCTGCCACGTCCACTCTTTGTAGTATTTCTATTTGTATCTATCTAATGTGTTAAGAGTTTTTAAACTGATTTTTATAGTTATGTTGTATTGTTACACCACTGTCCCAGGTTAGGCATGTGTTAGGGGAGAGTTGGGATGTTGCTAACATGTTTAACCCCGCCACATTCTGTATGTATGTCCCTGTCCCAAGTCAGGAGCCTGTAATTCAGTGTTTGTCCTTTGTTGATGTGTTACATATTTGTTTTTCATACATTTTTTGTACATAAATTAGGCTGCTAGTTTTCTCATTTGAACTGTTACATTTGTCATTTCGGGGTCATTTATAGCTGACTACACAGTATGGGTTTTGCTTATTGTTAAAGGCAATACGGTGACCTATAGTTATCAATATTGTGTCATTTAGTCTCTTGTGGGTAGTTGTTTCATTGGCAATCATACCACATCTTCTTTTTTATATTGTGCTGTTTAAAATTGAAAAATCCACCAAGTACTGCATACAAATAATGAGTGAGAATAATAAAAATGTGAACTATAATGAATGTGATTCCATCCAACTTTCAAACAATACATACAATAAAATAAACATAGAAAACACCACAAATATGACTTACTCACAGCATGCATTAATTAATCTTGCAATTTTGTCCTTTGTTCATAAATCGCCATAATTAATCACACATTTTTGTTCATAGAATATAGATTGAAAAAATTCTCCACTTTACAGTACTTAAGCCTCTACAACAACCATTTTACATTACAACAAGTCACTAACCTCTTTAATCCTAACACATAAAGCATTCTGGTCAAATGCTACTGCTTCTGATAAATGTTTTAAATGTTCCTGATAGCGTAGACAAAGATCTAGTAACTTCTGGTGGTCCATTTTATCTAGCAAATCTCCGTCTCTAGAACTTACTGGTATATTGAGTGAACCCCTCATTATTGGATAGAAAACTGGAATCGTGCTTAATTTTGTCAGTTCTGGATCAGGGTCCTTGACGTACTGATTTCCATCTTTGACAACAATAATATCATGTTTTGGATTTTTTTGTTCTTTTTCTTCCTTTGGTTTGTTTTTGTTTGGTATTCGTGGTGACTGTCTGGGTGAATCTGTTGAAAATTAAAAAAAGTTAAACATATACAAAATATCCCTGAACTTTGTATTTTGAATACATTTGTATTAAGGATGTACTGAGGTGAGGTTTAGATATTTATGTCAGATATTTGGATTCCTTGGTTTTTTTGCTATGATACAGGGTAAATATTTTCCCCACAACACCCATTATTCTTTTCATATAAAAGATTTCAATTTCCCATAAAAGGTCCTTTACCAAAATTTAAGCAGATTCTTGACTTCTTTTCCTTTGATTTGAGACCATAATAATATCAATGCAAATTAAATATAAGGTAAAAGTCAAAGTCAAACTTTCCTGTAATCTTTTTGGAATTTATTATTTCCAAAAGGAGCTCGCTAACCTATCAATACTTTAAGCTTATTTTGTTCCTGAACTAATGGTGTTCTGATTTACCAAATCATTTCTATATTATAGATTTTTTTAATTTCACCAAAGGACATCCTTATAATGGACAGTGAACTGTCATGAGTCTCATTATAATGGACAGTGAACTGTCATTCATGTGTCTCATGACTGTTGAAAACAATTAAAGATTAATGAAAATCGAGAGATTTATGGTCTTTGGTGAATTCACTGACATTTAAGTTTTTGAAAGAAGTTAGGTAATAGTTTGTTTAGTTATCTTTATACTGTCCAATACATTTGGCAATTTCGGCAAGTTAGGTAATAGTTTGTTTAGTTATCTTTATTATGTCCAATACATTTGGCCATTTCGGTTGTTTCTTATGGTAAATATAACATGCTATTTTTAAAGTTTTCGCACCAAATTTGTACAATGTCATTGTTATTTCATTTGTTTATAAGAGGATATTCTTTAAAATATTGTTTTTGCTTGAATTTTACTTGAACATCATTGTATCATTACCACTTACATTATTGGATCAGAGCGTCACTGTTGAATCTTTTGTAGACAGAACGTGTGTCTGAAGTATATACTAAATTTAGTTCTGGTATCTATGATAAGTTTATTTATGTAATAATTAAAACATTTACATTCTAACCTCCATCTATAGGTTTACTAATAGAAAATGATGTATATGGTATTTCTTCATCTCGTTGTGACTTCAGGTTACTACCTGGGGCTCCTGCTGGAAGCTGAGTACTTTGGTCAGATCCCATATTTTATTAGACTAAAGAATCTGAAAATAACCAAAAAAATCATTTCTTATTCTCAATACAGTCAGAGACCCGTATTTGGTTTTTTATCCATGTAAACTCAGTGCAAAAGCCAGTAAAATAAAACATCCCTTAAAGAACCTGGCATGTTTTGAAAAACAGATTTTAGGAATCCTCTGGTTTTATCCATTTGAATGCCTTGAAAAAATTTGCCCAGTGACCCCCATTTTTCTATTTGTAAATCTTTTACATGTATGATGATAAACCATCTGTTAAAGTCTTATCAAATTTTAATTGTTTTTTAATAGTTTTTGAGAACTTAAATTGTCCATGATAGAGCTACCAAAAGTCAAGAGAGAATATTTTCAGCCAAAATTTTAATGGCTAATATCTTGAAAACAAGCACAGTGACCTATATATTTTTTTTGCTTTTTGGATTCCTTTATTAGTCCCTATCAATATAAACTAGTGATTTGAAAAGTTAATTACTTTAAGACCGAGAAGCGAGCTCCTTTAAAGAAAAAAAAGCTTGATTAAACAGTGCATCTTGTTTTCTTGATTATTTTGTTTTAGATCATTGCAATAAAAACACTTTGTGCTGACGTGAATTCATGAAAATTAAGCAGCAATTAATCATTCTCTTCACAAATATGGGTTCAATTACTTTTGAAAGTAATAAATTACATTCAGTTACAATTAAAAAATCTTCAATAACATTACATATTACATTTCACTATTTTTATCAATGACTAAACATGCTAAATGTAATTAATTACTTTCAAATAACATGTACTTGCATGACTTGGCAAATGTAATTAATTACTTCAAACACCATGATTACTTTTAAAATGAAAATTTATATAAAATATTGAAAACATGCATTTATTTTATGATACGTACATGTATATTAAGGTATCTTACATTGCTTTATAATAATAACAAATGAGATCTATCATATGCATGTCTACAGTGAGTGACTATTTTCAGATTCTATTATTCATCGACTTCAGAATCGAAAAAAATGTAAGCGATAACTGAGAAAATTATCGTTTTGAGTCATAAAAATCATTTTACTTTTAAACTGTTGCCTTCCCTTAATTGCTCTTGATCGATTTTAGGAAAATGGTAGGATAAATCATGAAGTAAATGCGATGCAACAGCGAAACAAGTTTGTTGATGCTAGGGGTATGAGCATACTCATCATGAGTGTCATGCAGTAATGTGATTATGACAATATTTTTTATAAAAAAGAGGCACCAACTTTTAAGTTATATGAAAATAACCGAAATTAGGTGAAAAAATTTCCGGATCTTTAATTCAGCCTGAGTATCAAAGACGAAAAAAGGGTGTTACAGGCAAAAAGTAAATAACATTCATAAATCTGAAGTGCACATAAAACATTGTCTATCAGGAATAGTTAGGACTGTCGCTAGATTTAATGTTTATTTAATGCTCAAAATGATAACAAACCATATTTGATATGATAGTCATCCTATTTTGATACATATTTTAAATAATTTGCCTTGTCTAATGGGTT
The DNA here is from genome assembly GCF_036588685.1 of Mytilus trossulus. NCBI lineage: Eukaryota > Metazoa > Mollusca > Bivalvia > Mytilida > Mytilidae > Mytilus > Mytilus trossulus. The sequence goes on from NC_086382.1 coordinate 25,943,823, forward strand.
TTTCGTCTCATTAAGAATGCATTGTGACGTCACAATTTCCATTGGAAAAGTATGCAAAGTACGAATTCATATAATATACGAAAATATATGATCTGACCATAATAGGTATCAGGGCTTTTCGCCCTAATAACATGTTCCCCCTCTGTCCATTTGCCCTGAGTTCGTTCGCCCATAGAGTCTATTCGCCCTACTAAAAAAATATTAATATTCCAGGGCTCCAGATAAGAATTCACAAATTGGGGGTTTTACCCACCAATTTTTTATGTAATTGGGTGATAAAGTTTTCTAATTGCATTATCAATTATCAATAATTGGGTTTCTTATGAATTAATTGGGTTACTGATCACACAAATATGCAGCTAATCTGGAGCTCTGAATATTCAGGGCATTGAAGTTGAGTATAAACTTAATCATATATTTCTATGGTATACATGGTATATATTCTTGAAATTTATGGAAACATGGAAATATTTTAAAGTTTACAGTTTGTTCAGGATCATGAATTATTATTGTTCAATGACAAAATAATTCGAATCACTGTCTTTCGATGGATTAATAATAAAAAACAAACATTTTGTTTTGATAGAATATTCAGCTTGAATTTAATAAAAAAAAAACAATGATGTACAAAATCATGAAACGGATTTACAAGTTCATTTATTATTCTACTCTGAAACTAGTCTCAGTTATACTTCAATGCATACATTTGTGATTGAATGAATACCATTATTTTGATAACAAATATCAATAAAGATAAATACATTGTATTCCAGTATTCTACTCTGCAAATCAAAGGGAAAACCATAAATTGAGTGCCGCAATTTAAATATTCTGTCGATTTTCAATAAACTTTTAAACATTTTGTTCAAATACTTTACATTCTTAAAATTAGGTGACTAGACAACAATTAGAAAAAAATAAAAATCAGGGCGAATGGACCCTGGGCAAAGAGGTATCAGGGCAAACAGGAACTAGGGCAAATGTGAATCAGGCAAATAGACCCAGATTCACCATTATAGGAAGCCCCCTACCCCATATTGATCTTGACCCTGTAAAAGAAAGGATTTGTATATTAAGATCTATACAAGTCCTTTGTTAGTCCAAATAATTATGACGTCTTGAAAGGCTATTATATTTTTTTTCTTTGACGCCTTACTTCGATGAAGTAAGGCGTCAAAGAAAAAGTCGAAGTAAGGCGTCAAAGAAAAAGTTGAAGTAAGGCGTCAAAGAAAAAGTCGAAGTAAGGCGTCAAAGAAAAAAATTATAATAGCCTTTCAAGACATCATAATACACCTTATCGCTATTTGTTTGCCATTACTGGATATCACACAGGTTCCCGTAAAATTTTGACGTCATAAAACAAAATATCTGACGCCACAATGGAAAAGTGATTGTTGTATGTGTCAAAAGGTCAAGCGGCCGTGTCAGCCAGCAGAGTAGGCTAATAGGGATAAGGTGTATTATTTGGACTAGTCCTTTGTTAAAATTTGAAAATTAAATTGTTGTGAGTACCATGAAATTGTTTATGTTAAATATTATTTAAAATGTAAATATGAACTATCATGATAAATTATAATACTACAATGAATAACTCCGACCCAGCAAGGATTTGTATAGTATAATTTTACTATACAAATCCTTAGACCCAGTAAGTAATACTATCCAGGTGTAATGATATTTTTTTCTTATTTTTTCTGTAGACTTAGCTTTCATTTTTTATAACCATGCATTGTCAAGCTTAATAACTCGTAATTGTTTGTCAGTTACTAAATGTACGATGATGTCCCATACTGAACCTTCTGACCTTGTTTGTTTACATTAAAACTTCAATGGTGTCAAAATCACGTGATGTCAATTCGTTATATCCAATCAAATCGCTCTACTGTCAATTAGGGGATTTTTCAGTCTACGGCAATAGACCACTTTCAAGTTCATCCGTCACCGGCAAAAACTCATCAATTATGCACGCCTTTATGACGTCATTTACCAGATAGAGGGGGTCGCCTGTATCCTTGCACTATTTACGTTCATCAAGCGTCTTAGTGATCATCTTTGTGCAGGATAAACTAGAAATAATGGTTGCTCTGTAGGTACTTACTGACAATTCCCTAATCATGCTAATGACAGCAGTGTTGATTGTCAATTTTGAGAATTGAATATGCCGAATAATTCGTACAATATAGAATTATAGTTTTCCAACCACTCGCTCAACATTGGAAGGGAAGTGACGACGCCCCTAAACGCACAAATGACGGTGATAAAGGCGCGTATAATTGACAAGTTTTTTTCCGGTGACGGATGAACTCGAAAGTGGTCTATAACGTTATTTCTTTGTGGGATATTGCTTCAAAATAGTTTGCAATAGTCATGATAGTTCTGGGTTTTATTCAACAGGAAAACTCTTTTTTTGCCATCTCTTTTGACATCAAGGGAATTGTGTATGAATATTTACCTAAAGTCATGATGGTCAGAATATCGCTCTTTTTATAATGAATAAAAAGAAAATTCTATGAAAAATAAATTGTTTTTTATTAACCAACTCTATATGCCTGTACAAAATTATGGCATTGACGTTGTTTTCTCATATAGTTTTCATTTCATTTTGGTTGGGGTTTTTTTCGCGGGAAAATAGCGAAAGACGTAAGGAGCATGTCATTTTTAAATTCCTAAAAATACGATTTGCTTGACCTGTATTGCCTGCCACAAGATTGATGACGCTGAATGGAATGTACACAAGGCAATGGAGGCAGGAAATGGGATTTTGTGAAGTTCTAGAATGTTTTTAAACATTCGGAAGTCGGGATTGAAACGGGCATTAGAAAATTGGCATTTTTTGGCAATAATTGGGAACAACAATGACAACTTACCTTCAGAAATATTTTTTTATTCAAAAGTGCAGAAAAAACGTATTTTGCCCTGTTTTTCTAGTGTAGTGACATTAATGCGGAGTTTCCCCGTGTGTTATGTTCAAACACAAATACCTAACGAACTGACAAGATGGACGATTTTAGACAGGTCAGGAATAACCACCAATTGGTGGATTATACCTCAATTGACGTATAATCCACCAATTGAGGTATAATGGTATAAACCAATTGGTGTATAATTGTTTGTTTTTCAAAACAAATTATTCTACTAAAATGGAGCATTGTTTTCTTAAAACCATATTATGGTATGAAAACTTGTCAAACATTCCTAGTTTAGTATAGTGACATAACATATTGCATTTAATCAATAATTGTATTTCCAGTTTCTTCTATTGTTATCTTGTCAATTCTTGATTGGCAAATTTACCTGTAATCACCTTTCAATGGACATCATTACTGTCTGCAGTCATGTGATCATGAGTAAAGTAAAGTAAAGTAAAGTAATCTTTATTTAAAGTCGGGTTGCATATATATACATAATAACAATGAACATGAGCTCTTAAGAGCTCTTTAACCGACTGAGTACAACTCAACAGGTGAATGGAGCTCTTTGTTAATACTTGACTTTCATGATAAAGAGTCAATCATGGTCAATAGTACAAATGTTTCAACAAAAGAATTGTTGTACTCATGCATTCTCAAGAGATGCAGCAGGCTTTGACTAAACTAAAACTTTTGGAGGACCCAATAAGGGCCATAAAATAGGTTGCAAGTTGCAAAATCATGCTCTTCTCTCACACTAGCATTTTATTTCCAAACTAGAGGCTCTAAAGAGCCTGTGTCGCTCACCTTGGTCTATGTGAATATTAAACAAAGGAAGCAGATTGAAAATTGACTACAAAGGTCAATAACTCCTACAGGGGTCAATTGACCATTTCGTTCATGTTGACTTATTTGTAGATCTTACTTTGCTGAACATTATTGCTGTTTACAGTTTACCTATATCTATAATAATATTCAATATAATAACCAAAAACAGCAAAATTTCCTTAAAATTACCGATTCAGGGGCCGCAACCCAAAAACAGGTTGTCAATTTCATCTGAAAATTTCAGGGCAGATAGATCTTGACCTGATTAACAATTTTACTTCATGTCAGATTTTCTCTAAATTATTTGGTTTATGAGTTATAAGCCAAAAACTGCATTTTACCCCTATGTTCTATTTTTAGCCGTGGCGGCCATCTTGGTTTGATGGCCAGGTCACCGGACACAATTTTTAAACTAGATACCCCACTGATGATTGTGGCCAAGTTTCAAATAATTTGGCCCAGCAGTTTCAGGGGAGAAGATTTTTCTAAAAGATAACTAAGATTTACGAAAACAGGTTAAAAATTGACTATAAAGGGCAATAACTCCTAAAGTGGTCAACTGATCATTTTGGTCATGTTGACTTTTTTGTAGATCTTACTTTGCTGAACATTTTTGCTTTTTACAGTTTATCTCTATCTAAAATAATATTCAAGATAATAACCAAAAACAACAAAATTTCCTTAAAATTACCAATTCAGGGGCAGCAACCTAACAACGGAATGTCAGATTCATCTGAAAATTTCAGGGCAGATAGATCTTTACCTGATTAACAATATTACCCCATGTCAGATTTGCCCTAAATGCTTTGGTTTTTGAGTTATAAGCCAAAAACTGCATTTTACCCCTATGTTCTATTTATAGCCATGGCGGCCATCTTGGTTAGTTGGCGGGGTCACCGGACACAATTTTTAAACTAGATACCCAAATGATGATTGTGGCCAAGTTTGGTTAAATTTGGCCTAGTAGTTTCAGAGGAGAAGATTTTTGTAAAAGTTAACGCCGGACGCAGGACGACGACGACGACGGACGACGACGACGGACGCCGGACGCCAAGTGATGAGAAAAGCTCACTTGGCCCTTCGGGCCAGGTGAGCTAAAAAATGCGTTATACGTCAATTGGTCTATACCAATATACCTCAATTGGTGGATTATACGTCAATTGAGGTATAATCCACCAATTGGTGGTTATTCCTGACCTGTTAGACTACGGTAGGATAATATAAGTATAATCATTGTTAAAGTTTAGTTTGATTCCTTACATCCAGGTGAATTGTAGACAATTATCCAATTACAATCTTGTCACATCTCTTTATTTGTATACCATTTAATGAAAGCAAAGGAAAATTGCTTATGATTGTTCATTTATCTACAGCTATTTTTTCTAACATGGTATAAAACATGGATAAAACCCGAGAATATATACCTTATCAGATTGTAAAGCTTGAGAGTACATTTAAAAGTATAACTGAATACCAACTTTTTATTAAATAAAGCAAAGCACAGCATACCTTACAGATGTTATAGCTCATACATTATAGATAGTCATCATACGATATGAATTGCTCAGGAACTGAATTAATTGATATTTCCGTTTGGTGTTTACTCTTCTTTCTCTTGACCGTATTATTGATTGTTTTTATTGTGTGTCTTTCGTCTACCTGTGCTTTTATTGGTCAGTCTCTTGACATCTTCTCTCTTTTAATTTTTTTTAAATGATTGTTGTTATGCAAGTCTACTTCTCCTTTTATCTATAAGAAACACGAGAAAGTTCGATATTTAATCTTGTTTACAGAAATCTGTTTTGTGAGAAAATGTGCTAAAAACTAGTCACAAGTTTGATGAAAATACTTGCCATTCAGTTCGTGTGTTGCGGTCTGGCGAAATACTGCTGTAACTTAGATCTAGTCCATGCATTTATACTTGTCAAACGTTAAACGTGGCAGGACTATAAAAAAAAAACGTGATTGAAATTGGCCAGGATATCAGGTTGTACGAAGAGAGAGGATAAGTATGACAGTATTAGTGACATCTGTCATTATGTAGAAAGTTATGAATCTAATTAAATTATAGTAACCAGAGTAAACGTAATCAGATATCTATATTTAATTTAGATTGCTATTAAGATTTTCATACATTACATACATTCAATCATTCCAAAAAAAAAACTATATACGTTTAGGTATTTATGCATTGGTCATTCATCTTTTCCTTTTCTTTTTTTCTCTATTTTTTGAGAGAGGGGTGGGGATTTTTTTTCTTGTATAGCGATTTTGTATTTATGAAAGGCAAATCATTTCAGTAATGCATGGTTACAAAATCACGCTCATGTTAGTCCTTTTCTCTTTCATTTTTACCTCGCATGTATTCTGACCAATGTAAGTATTGTTCAAGAAATAATTCCTTCATGTCATGCTTTATGCTCATTTTGACATGGGTAGGCATTGTATTTGTCGATATTTTACACTGAGCGTTAGCGAGGTGTAAAATGTGGTTAAATATAATGCCTACCCATGTTAAAATGAACATAAAGCATGACACGAATTATAGAATTATTTCGATTCTAATAGGACAAATACAGTGTTTTTATAGTACGAAAATACCGTAAAAATGTTTGACTTTTCCCATTTCCTCCCCGAGGAGTCTGTGCAATATATTTCATATTTGATAAGTTTAAAAACTACGAGCAAGGTAAATATCATCTTCGCTAGCCAAGGATTACGATCCACTCCCGCTTTCTCTCAAAAAGAAAGCAGGAGGGGATCGTAACCCTTGGCTAGCGAAGATGGGTAAATATATGTTCTTTTATAAAAATATATAATAAAAGTTTATGCTAGCTGCTTAAATGTATGTGTTTTAAAGAACAACGACGGAAATAACGTTTGTATACACAGTGAGTTCGTGCGCATGTATATAAAGTACAAATAGGCTCTAAATCAAGGGAGCTTATTAATTACTAAAAAATCCAATCATAAGTAAGTAAGTAAGTACGTAAGTAAATTTTATTTAGAGTCAGCATATATATACATAATAGCAGACAAAAGATGAGCTCTTTAACTGACTATCACATAAAAATCATGCAGCATCATGCAAATACTACCAAATAAAAATGAAAAAAAACATGCAATATAATGAAAGCAAATCTATTTGATTTGTGTGTCTCCAGAGTCAAAGATCATGTGACAAACGCCTCTATGTGCATCGAAACGGGGGAATCAGCAAATCACTTGAAGATCATAAAATATAACAGACTAAAAGCATAAAAACATTTAATAAATAAATATATATAAGCACTAGCATTTAATGGCAGATATTTTCAATAAATGCATAAAAATTAGACCAAAGGGCCTTAATAAAAAGAAAGAAATTTCAGCTTTGAGACAGCACTGGGTAGAAACGACATGAACTGCAGTAGCATTTTTGATCCCCACACCAGGAATTTATACAATTCCTAAATGGTCAAAAGAAGTCATGAGTCTAGCCTCATTAGGAAGTTAGTTCCTTACTTGTGCTGCCTCAAATCTAAAGGATCATTCCCACAATAGACTACACTGAGAAACAAAAGGGAAATCTACATCATGTGTCGCTGTTACGAGGTCACGGTCTACATATAACCAGAGACATATAATCAAAGACGGATTAAGGGGGGGGGTCAGGGGGCCGAGGCCCCCCTTTTTGGGAAAAAAATTTGGTTGCTTATATAGGGAATCACTGAAGCGTGACGGGAGCGGACCCCCTTCTAGGTCAGTCAGTGGGCCACCACTTATGAAAATATCTGGATCCGCCACTGATAATAAAGTATTATATGTCTCTGATATTACTGAGCCAAATTTCCAAGCCAAATATTTGAATTTGTGAAAGTGTGTAGGGGGTTTACAGAATGGGCGAAATGTAGAGAATGATAGAAGAATAGAAATCAATAGGCAAATTAAAAAATAAAATAGAGAATAAAGGGGCAAGAATAGAAACAATAGAGTAAAATGACCTCAATTAGTATTTAAAATGAATTAAAACAGAAATATCCCCCCTTTTTTCCGACCCTGGATAGTCTATTTTATAAGTTCCTATTGGCTTTGAACTGTCAGTTTCAGCAAAATGAAAGGTATATGAATTGAACGAAGTAAAGAAGAGAGAAATATATTTTTTTTTTAGTGAAATCATTTCCTTGAACATTATACCAGAATATAAAGATAAGTGCCCTTTAAATTCGAGATACAAAAATTGGTGGTCCCATCCAGACAGTCCAAAATAGTCATTAGTTAGTTTTGGTGCGCTGTAATTTTAATATTTAAGCTGGTATAAGTTAGATTATTTTTGTTTCTGTAACAGTAAATTCTTATAAACCCTCTCACCTGCAATTAAAATGGCGGCGCCCATGGATACATCCGGTTGATGAGATAAACACAAAAATTATAAATATTTTCATTTGTTTTCTTACCATTCGAGATGAATACTGATCGCAAACGTCGATCCAGAGTTCAAGGTGGTTGGGCTGCACCAACAAATGTCAGATCTGACAGAAACAAATCTCAAGTTCCTCAAGCTCCAGCTTGGACTGGTAAAAATGTTGATCAAGTCCAACATACTGAAAAGAAATTTATGTTCCAAGAATCTGAAGAGGTATTAACGAAATGTAAAATAAAGGAAATATATAACGCTAGTCCGAGATTACTCTGACGCCCAACGACGTCTGAGTAATCTCGGACTAATATAAGGCTTTAATAATTTCAATATACAATACTATGAGGCTGGCATTACCTGTGAATGGGGACGCAGTCTGTATGAATTATTTTTTTTGTAACTTACATATTTGTTAAAAAAAAGAAAGGGAAATACCGTAAGGATTCCGATTTTGGTTCTGTTAGGGATTTTACTTGTGACGTTATTTAAGTTATGACGTGATGTTTAATGCAAATTAATGCTGTGACATATTACATGTAATACATGTATGAGGCAGGCATTACCTGTGAAAGGGGACGAAGTCTGTATGAATTATTTTTTTGTAACCTAAATACAGTTAAAAAAAAGAAACGGAACTACTGTAACGTTTCCGATTTTGGTTCAGTTGTTAGGGATTTTAGTTGTGACGTTATTTAAGTTATGACGTCATATGCAATGTAATCAAAGAAACGCTATCATCAGATAACGTTTTTCAATATCAAGGAATTACGGTAGAAAAATCAATAAAAAAAATTAAAAAAATAGGGAAAATTTCCCGAATTTTTCATTCTACTAATGAACTCAAAATCGTTAACTTTTTTTTCAGATCCACTGCCTGTTCTGGTTTTTCCCGCATTTGCGCAGATATCTGTCTTGTTTGCATGGGACTTTGAAAACAATTTATATTTATAAGTCTAGTAAAATATAAGATTGGATCTCAATACAAATTCAATTTTAATAATTGTTTGATATGAAAAAAAACGTTACCCGATGAAAGCTTTTCTTTTGTTTTCATCGAATGTGACGTCATATCTTAAAGAACGTCACAGTTAATTCTCTAACAACAGAATCAAAATCGGGAACGTTACGTACGGTATTTCGGTTTCTTTTATCAACATGATTGAATTTAAAAAAATAATACATATAGACTTCGTCCCCATTCACAGGTTATGCCTGCCTCATATTAAAAATGAAATTGGTATTGCGTTCCTTCCTATTTATACTAGACTGATAAATATATATATATATTACTGAAAGATTCATACAAACAAGACCAGAAAAAGGAAGTACATTGTAGATTTCTACGCAGGTCCGGGATTTCAAAATATGACATAAAAGAAATTGAACGATTTTGAGTTCATTAGTACGATGAAAAATTCGGGAAATTTTCCCGATTTTTTTTTTTATTGAATTTTCTACTGTTATTGGGGACTTCGTCCCCATATTAGATATAGAAGGATACATGTAAATTAAGAATAGTGTACTAAATAATAAGATATGATTTCTTTTATTAATAGGATGTCAGAGAGAAGCCAGTTGAAAAGGTTATAACGTAAGTACAGATAGTCACATTGTACTATTATAATATTGTATTGTGAAATGGAATATAAATAGTCTGTGTTGTCACTAAGATGAGTCCATGACTGAGGGGCCTGATGGGGGGGTCTCATCACGATTCACGAGTTGATTTTTTTGTCAATCACGAGTCACAGAAAATAAATTTCCATGATCACGGATCACGAAAATATAAAAAGAGTATCACCAATCAATCTCGATAATAGAGATTCAGAAGCTGGTTGTTTGTGTTGTAGATTGTTGCAATTAAGCTACAATCAAATACATTACTGGCTCATTACTTGTTTACATGTTGAATTCTCCCAGGTTCAAAATTAAATCGTTAAAAACAGTCATTTATTATCGTGCCACTTCAACTTTTTAAGCCAAGAAAGACAACTCAATGGAACTCTTTATTTCCGTAATGAAAAAAAAAATCACAAGAACGAAATATATGTCTCAATCACGAAGAACGAACATAAAATTCCAATGAAAACGATTCACGAACAATGGTTTCATCACGAATCACGAAAAATAAATCTGTAGAAAAACGGATCACGATAGCGAAAATGCGCCGATCACGAAGAACAAAAATAACCCATCAGCCCCCTCATGACTGGTATGAGTCCTGGACTCATAAAAATCTGTCTGGACTCATTATGGCAAGACCAAAGATGCATTATTTTTTAAGATAGTAAATCATTCAGCACAAAAAGACACTGACGGTACCCTTAATTAAAAAATCATATAAAAAATATCCAAAGTTTTTGATTGGTAAAATGATAATATTCCTCAAAAATATATATTTTTTAGAACAAAATTGAACATTATAGTTAATGCATGTCATAGTGACATGTGAGGCAATATCACATACAGGTACACATACAAATTAAAGTGACCCAAAGATGCAACCAATAACATACATTTTACTCAACAGCTCATTTCCACATTCATGCCATTAGCAGTCCACTCTTGTCATCTTTAAATTTAATTTAAATTTAAAACTTTAAGTTAAAAAATACAAAAATGGAGAGACATGTAGTACATGTACTCCATTCCTCAGACATGGATAAGATATGTTGGATTTATTGTATATTTAGAAAGGAGGATTATCCTGTATAGTAAATACACATAATTGTTATGAATTGTGAATTTTCTATTTACAGGAAAGCTGGTGTATGTGATCTAAGTACAGAACCATCAGGAGTATCAAGGTATACAAGATATTATAGATATATAGATATTATCTACTCATACATGTAGCTGCTAACTGTCACTATTTTTTGGGGGGGGGGGTATCCCAATGAAGGTCCCAAATGGAAAATTTGAATAAGCAATTTTGTCCACAATTTTAACCGAAACAATTAATTTTACAATGGCTATAGGCTTGTAAAAGTATGAAGAAGCCTAAAACCAACATTAAAATAAATTTTAAGGCCCCCATGAGGGTTTTGTAGGACTATGAGAGCCATCTTACAGGTAAAGTTACTGTTAACTGATACATGTTTAATAAAATAAAAGTACAGTTTCTTATTTTCTGAATTTGACTGGTACCAATTTTCTATGATTATACAATATCCTATTGCTTCATTCTTGTCCATCAAGCTTGGATCATTCAGCAATACAAAGTTTTATATAATAATTAACCCTGAGTCTGCATATATGATTCTAGTTAACCCACAATATACATCGTAACATGCATGTTTTAATGAACAACAAAAAATAGCATTTTTAGTTATTACCCTTGTAACTTTGAAAGATAAAATATGAGGGCGTCAAATTGGTAAAATTTTCACCATGTTTCATCAAACTATCCTTTAATTGTTATTCGTCAGCGATCTTAAATTATTATTTTTCAATGCAATCATGTTTGGGTCCAAATCAGAAAATTGCTGTTGACACAGAATCCAAAAAGGAATCATTGAAAAGATCGACAATAATTGACAAATTAGTTTAGGTTTTGTTCTTGCATACCTTACAATTCATGTTGAACAATTTTTGTGAAACTTATATCTACATGTATGTTACAGGATAAGATTCTTTCCAAATTTCCTGGATCCTGCTGAGGCTGATACAATTTACAATGACTTGTATCATGAAGTTCCTTGGCGACAAAGGTCTGATTTTAAAAATGGAGAGTCATTCCTACAGCCACGACTAACAGCTTGGTACGGAGATTTTCCTTATTCTTACTCAGGTGTGAGACATGAAGCAAATGCAGAGGTATTTAAAGAAATAATTATATGCACAATTTTGAATTATGTTTTAAAACACAAAATAGAAAAAAAGAACATGTGGTATGATTGCCAACAAGACAAATCTCCACATGAGACCAAAATGACACAGAAATTTACAACTATAGGTCATTGTACTGCCTTCAACAATGAGCAGACTTTAATAAATACATGTACTGACGGGTTAATTCAGGAAATATTGCATGCAATTATGAATACCATTGCTTTACATATGAAACTAATGAGACTTTAAATATGGTAATCCAGGAAACCAAACCTATTGCTATCACAATTTTTAATGCTTTTATTTGCATCGCCTATACAATTTTCTAAATGATAACGGCACAAATATTTCTAAATTTACAGTAACTTAAATTTTTGCCGTGAAACATATCAGCACTTACTTTTTATACCCTGACATAAATGACTATGTATAGAGATTTGGCCTTGTTACACAAGATAAACACATATTTTGGATATTGTGAATACTGTGCTCTCTGCAATTAAATAACCTATACATAAGTGGCCTGTTGCAAGGGAAAATTTCTTTCACTATCCTCCAGACCCTCATGTTTCAGTGGTGGTCAAAATTTGTTCCTTTATTCATTGCTGTTAGCTTACTTTGCAGAAACTTCCTATTGAATTGATAAATATGGTAAATATCCAAGTAATACTTGCCACTGGGCATTAAGGATGCATCAATCAAAAACTATTAAGGTTTGATGGTTAGAACACATAAAACATTAGGATTGAAACATTGAAATTGCAATATTTATAAAGAAAAAGTAAGAATAGAGGCAACACAGGGATATACATACTGAGAAATTATAAAAAAAAGTCTTCATTTCAGTGGCATTTGACCTTGAAGATGTTAAAGGACAGATTAGAGGAAGTAACAGGACTGACTTTCAATTCAATGTTAGCTAATATGTACCGTGATGGACATGATTCAGTGGCTTGGCATTCAGACGATGAGCGGTCATTAGGCCCTGAACCAACGATAGCTTCTTTATCCTTTGGTGATAGCAGAAATTTTGAGCTGAGAAAGAAACCTCCTAGTGTATGTATATTTCTGATAGAGATAAGTATGAAATTGATAGGTTTCTAGATTATAATGATGGTATCATGTCATTTCACAAATATTGTTATATATATGTACTATTTTATTTTATAGATGAGTAGAAATGTTGTTTATGTTTTCTGGTCTGTGCCTCTATTGGTCTGTCCGTCAGTCCGTCCATCTGTCTGTTCGTTTGTCTGTCTGTCCCACTTCAGGTTAAAGTTTTTGGCCAAGGTAGTTTTTGATGAAGTTGAATTTAATCAACTTGAAACTTAGTATACATGTTCCCTATGCTATGATCTTTCTATTCTAAATGCCAAATTAGAGTTTTGACCCCAATTTCACGGTCCACTAAACATAGTAAATGATAGTGCTAGTGGGGCATCCGTGAGCTATAGACACATTCTTGTTTTCACTAAGTTTTAACAAAAAAGTTTAAAAAATAGTAAAACCTTATTTAAGAATCCTGGGTTTTTGATTGGTTGATAGCCAGTGTATTTTTCACCAATTAACTACAATTGTACAGTATTATCAAATGAATATCTTTCATTTTTCAACGCTGCCGTGGTCATGGTGGTATATGACAAAAAAATATGCCTTTTTTAGCCTCTCTGCAGTTGTATTTGCCAAAAAGTACTCTTTCAGACTGGAGGCTTGTAAGGTCACGATCATCAATGTGTTTTTGAACCTTAACATTCGGTATAATTAAACAGATATAGCATGTTCTTGAGGGGTATTTTCGAAAAATACAAGTCTTGAAAAGAAATTTCCCTCGCCTTACGGCTCGCGAAATTTAACATTCTCTCGACTGTTATTTTTCGCAAATACCACTCCTTAACATGATATATCCGTTCAAAAGTACAATGTATGTCTATTTTTTTGATTTTACAGGGTTCAGATGACTACACCTATATGCAACATGCCAAAATACCTTTGACTCATGGTTCTTTGTTAATAATGGAAGGAGCAACACAGGCAGACTGGCAAGTAAGTACAGGGAGAAAAATGTGACAGATTACTTATTCATTGGTACCAATTTTGGTGGATTGAGAAAGAGACTTGTTATTTCGTTGATATTTGATTTTTGTGATTTTGCCAAAGTCTATGTACAAGTCAATAGAAACTTTGTTATTTGTTGAAAATATAATTTGTGGTTCACATATTCCCATAAACCAATGAAAATTGGTATCCAACAAATAATAATCAATCCCCAGTATTAAATTCTTGTATTGGTGCATGAAAAGGTTTGCACAAATTATAATTATAATAATGATGAAAAATAATATAGCATACTAATCTATATAAACAAAAAATACTCGAGGTAGTTATTATATAGTATTGAAAACAAATCAAACAGAAAAATATGAAACATTCAATAAACAGATGCAAAACTGAAATAAAATTACAACAAAATTGCCTACCAATAAAAAGGTTAATACTGAAATACATATTAAGGTGGTACCTAACACTACAGGGAAATAACTCTGTAAAATCAGCTAAACGTTTTAATTACATTATGTTGTTAAGGGAATATTAAGCTTCTCAATGATCAAAATAAGTGTTTGAGAAACTGCTATATAACCAGTGTAATTTTCTGATAAAACTGTTGGTTCATTTTTTTGATTTTTTTTTATATTTTTGTCAAAGGGTCAAAGTAATTACTTCGTCAAAATTTGAAGAAAATTAAAACGAGCCAAATTAATTTTAGTTCAGGTGTTAGGTACCACCTTAAAAGAAATAATAAATTTTGTAATCTTGTCAACTACAAATAATGTGACAAAGATATAAACACTTAAAAGAAATACCAAAACGCAAATACAAACACAAGTAAAATTCTGTTAAAAAATATTATAGATAGAGGAAAAAATATACTGTAAAATTGAATTATAACTTGAGATTAAAAAGATACTGTAACTGGGTACTTGTTTGTCTCTTATTTAAAATGAAATGGAATTGTTGTTTTAATATGAATTAATTAAAACAACAATGTTAGCTTTTAAAGCCAGATGTATGATATTCTATTGGATGTTTTCTTTTTTTTTTTATAGCATAGAATTCCTAGAGAATATCACGACAGAGGCCCAAGAATTAATTTGACATACAGAGTTATAATCCCCGAATGAATATTTGTATTTACCAATGTAATTGTCAGTTTTTAAAATGTGCTTTCATTTTATGTAAGGGCTATTCCAGAAAAAAATGTAGGGGGGTTGGAAGGCATTTTTTGTCAGCGCCTGCCACCCAGACAATTGTAATTGAGAATTATAGTGCATTATAGTGTGAAAAGTTGTTCTGATACCCATCACCCGTGTATTATTAATATAATGTGCCTTCCAACCCACCCCCCACCCCCCCTACATTTTTTTTCTGGAATAGCCCTTATGTTCATTTTTGTTATCCATTTTATATTAAACAATCAGTTATCTGTTATATTTTAAAATGCATTTCAAGAAGGTGTTTCATGTTTCTTTAATAATTCTTTCTATAAGCATATCACAAATTTTGTTATTTACAATAATTTCCTCTCATGCAATCATTTTGATGAAAAAATCTACTCAAGGTAGAAAAAATAGTCATTTCAAAATAATTGTTTTTCCCTACGCCTTTATCACCCTGTTCTGTCGCTCAGTAATTCTCGTATCAAGACTTCAAAACAAGACCAGGCTTTATCAGAGACGTCACAATGTGAGAGGAGAAGTTATCAGCGTGGTCACAATGCGAGAGGAGACGTTATTGCTTTCGTCAAGCGTAAAACTGTCTTAGGGAGAGGAAAAAAGACAATTAATAGAATGATAAACAGATAATCGGGTTTTCTACATATAGATATCGTAAAATATCAGACGCTCGACACAATGTGAAACTAGAATTAAATTATTAAAAGCTATTTTCCCTGTCTGACTTTGGTCAAAAATTGGTCAAATCTAGAAAATCTGAAGGTTAAAAATTCAGTGATTAAAACATCTGAATACAATGATCTACATGTACATAAGAGTATCAAAATATATGTCATAAACTTCCCTAACCACACTTTGATTTACTTGGTATAATAGATTTCTTTCTTGTATGTAATATTAATGTTAGAGTGTATTTATTTCCATGTTTTATTTATTGAAATGTGATTGATAAGTATATATCAAAATGAAAAAGATTTGTTTTTATCGGATTATGATAAAGTTAAATGTATATATTTATAAATTATCAAAAATTGTATAAAAAAACATATTGTAGTTGTGATAATAGTGCCAAAGAATAATATGTGAATTCAAAAGTTATTACTATGTATTATATACTTACATTATTACTAAATTTAATTATTTTGAAAAAGTTGGTTAGTATATAAATATAAGAAGTATGTTCAACTTAGTTATATAAACTCAACATTTTTGATTTTCATTGTTTTTATTTGAAACAAGTGTCATTGACTCTCAAGTATAAGTGCACATGATAATTTTCTTATACAAACATAAATATAAAAAAGAAGATGTGGTATGATTGCCAATGAGACATCTATCCACAAAAGACCAAAATGACATTTAAACATATCTCAGTTTATATGTATTTACTGTTCTTTTTTTCTTATTTATTCTGTCATCAGTATTATTTGTTTGTTTGTTTGAGAAACAGGATTTGTTGAACATTAGGATGGAAGTTTTCATCCTTTATTCTTATCAGCTTTAGAAAAACAAGAATTAATCCAAGTATTTAAATGGTCATGCATATTTTAAATCAATGAAATGGTGGGCCTAAGATGGCTTTGATTAATTAAAAAAGATCTTTTTGGTAGGAAAGAACAAAATTATCAATGAAACATTCTTTAAAACTTGTAAGTTTGATCTTTTCCTTTTAAGAAAAAAAGATATTTTTTTTTCAAAACATGATGGTTCATAATTTGAAAAAGTAAAAATCCTAATTCAAATTATTCCTACCTAGTATAATGGCTAGTTAACCAGCATATAACAAGGGGAAAATAAACCAAAAATCAAAGTGAGACAATCAATCACTGATCATGGCAAACAAAAGACTATCAGCAACCAACACCAAAATGTACAGGAAAACTGTACCCCTCTCTCTCATAAAATCCACATCATCATATATAACTCCAATCCTGCCAAAAAATGGTTGTGAAAAAATGTGATCCAGAATTTAAAGCTCCACCTCTTTTGCTTATGGCAAGTTAAAAATTATAGTGATTAGTTGCATTTACTCATACCATGTACAATTTAAATTCAAAATAGTAAACTGCTACCATGATGATGTTCATGTATGTAAATATCTTAAAATCAGAGAACTGCTTATATATTCTACCATTTTAAAGGAATCTTTTTCTTCATAGAAATCATGGCCTTATAATAATTGCAATAAATTGTAAAGTATTGAATAAGAAAGCAATAAGCAATCAAACAAAGTGTTTGACTCATTTAACCATTCAATATTGCATCCAAGAGAATAAGCTTAAACTCTGGTTCCATCATATTAAAATTTAACCTATCTACTGATATATTAACAAGTTTTATAATATTTTGAAACACACATATATATGTAAAGAAATGTTGTGAAAGAATTTTTTTTTTGTTCATATCATATGCTTGTTTAGATGATTACTTTAAATGTATTTCAATGTAAACTGTTTCATCATTTATAAGAAAGGTGTATTTTAGTGTATATTTTTATGCCATTGAGTAGGGGACATACTGGTTTCAATTCTCTGTAGTGTTATTGTTTTGGTATAAGGTAGTCTAATACAAAGTTGTGTTGTGATCACATTAATTGACAACAAAGAACTCATGCTTATATTAATTTAAACTTTTTGAAACTGATGCTTAATCACAGTTTTCCCCATTTTCATGTTGTAGTTGAATTTTGTTCAGGTGCATTTATATTTATATGTGTAGTAAAATTGCCACCTGTGAGAATGATGAATGTGATATATTTGAATGATAAATGAAATATATTTTGTTATATTTATATGTTTGAATGTTTGTGTGGTCACATTACTGAAAGTCATATATGTTAAAATTTTAAATTGATTTTTGTCTAGATTTACTTATAGTTTTAAGGTGTAGGAATTTGCTGTGGAAACATGTTTTTATTTTGTATTTGTTTTCATTGTGTTCTCTGCCTACTTGTTAGCTAAGTCACTCTTTTTATAATAAAATTATTACTTCTGAACGTTATTGTTTTAATATCTGTGAAACATGGCAAAATTTGAGTACCTGGATACATATACCATATCTTTATTATTTCTTATGATATTTTTATAATTGACTGTTGGCATACAGACATTGTTTGGCTTAGTGATTTAGGCAATTGGTTAACATCAACCTTAAAAATAACTTCAGCCTAAAACCACTCTTCAATCTGAGTTCAGTCATATGCCAAAAATGTTCTGGATAGAGTGAGTGACCCATATTTGCCTCATAATTCGTTCATTTCCACTTACATCAGACCTTAATTTGAATATTAGGAACTTTTTATGTAGGTTTCAGAAATTTTACTATATGAAAAAAATGTTTGATAAAGGAATTATCTTCAAAACTTTGGTTAATTGTTCTTAAAATGAATGTAAACTTAATGAGGAAATCGAGTTGTTCTTGTAACATGGGGGAAACATTTTTGCCACGATGTATGATATCACAATCACCATTATCCTGGTATATTATTAAAAAAAATTATACCAAGTGATACTGTTTGACAGATATCTAAATATTTGCAAAGTTATGTCTCTGCCAGATTCACACATGCCTGTCATGAAATAGAAACTTCCTCCGTGGTTTAGTTTTTATATGTTTTGTGTCAAGTGATTTGCTGTTAACAGAACTTTAAAGTTAAGATTTTTTGTGCTGTAGGGTTGCCTTCCACCCACTTTTCTGTTTGTATCACACTTGAGTACTGTGAAGTTGAACAAATCATGTAATGTTTACTAATTTGCCAAGCTGTGAAGAAAACTCTCATGTCTGCATTCTTTTTCCTCTTTAAAATGATTTGTTGTGTACTAGTATACAAAGTTGAAGAAATTTGCCCAATTTGTTGAGTTTGTATTGTGTGAATATAAAAAGATAAAGCATGAATGCCCATGAGTCACCTTTCCATCAAAAACCAAATGACATTTAAGTAAGCATATGACCTCCAACAACGAGCAAAACCCATAAGTCACAAGCTATAAAAGAATCCAACAAATGTATAACTGTTCGATTGAGAAATTGTCTACAGGACGATAAAGAAAAACAAATGTTTTAAATGTAAAGGAGCATCAACCACTGAGCCACAGTATATTGAGTAAACATCTTAATTACCCCAGTTCATTCAATATACCAGCATTTTCAGGGACCAGGTCTTGCATTCCTATATAAACGGTTGCTGGCACAGCTATTGAACCAGGACTTTTTTTTTGAAAGTTTTATTGATTTCATGCTAGGGGTTAATTGGTATTGTGTCACAGATAACCATGGATATGTTTGAATTATTATAACCACATTCCTGTGTGTTAACCTATAGTGTGACATCACATAAATTTTTATGGGTAATGAGTTGTATGACAGTTGCCAAAAGTGAGCATTTAAGTTCATGGCAAAGTTTTAGTTTTGGATTCATGCTCCTCTTTTGTTTTCTGTGAAGTGTTTTGTAAACTGTGTTTGTTTTTTCCCTTTTATTTGCAATGGTCTTTATTCAACTTATAATATTTTAAAACCTTCTTGTGTCTTCCCTCTTAAACTTAAACTGAAGGTTGTGAACCGTCTGTATTGCTAGGTCTATGTGCATCTGCACCAATGGTCACTCTCTAACATTGTAAATTAAAATACAACTCGTGACTAAAATCTCGTTGGCCTTGATTTCCTGATTATTTTTCAGCTTACTTTTTCTGTGTCATCTTCTATAGTTTTTCCCTAAACAAAAAAGGTAAACAGTTGTCATTTTAGGGCAATAAATCCTAAAAGAAGATAAATGAAAATTTCATCTATGATGACATATTTGTAGATCTTTACTTGCTCGTTTCTTTTTAATTTCCATCCATTATAGTCTTCAGTTTTAAGGAATATTTGCCAAAACACAAAATTGGTCAAAATCGTCTTTTTAGGGTATAAAGGAGTCGGCTGACGATTTCAGCCATTGCTGATCATGTTAACTTTGCCATAATTTATAAATAATCTATGTTATCATTATCGTTTTAAAGATAACTTAACAAAACACAAAGAAATTATAAAAAAGATCCTTATTAAAGCGTGAAAACTTCTATATGTTCAACAAGGAGTCGCTGTTGATTGTCTTTCTTATATTTTTTTCATTTGAAGTTTCTGACTATCTTTTAAATCTTTCAAGATAATAGGAAGAATTGAAAAGAAATAGACAAAACCTAGATCTATGTACAAAGACGGGGGACTTTCAATATCTTCACAAATTGAATCTTGCTTAAAAAAAAAAAGCATCCGAAACTTTGATGTTTCAAGTATGCAAAATCTATGTTAATATATATTAAAGGATTTAAAACTACGAAAAAGGACCAGTTAATTGCAATATCTTCTAGACTTCAACCTTTGAGAACAAGCTATAATATTCACACTATGATATGTTAATGTTCAGGGAACAATGAAATATGAGTCTGAAACCTAAATGGCATATTTTTATAAAAGTTCACATCCATAAAGTTTACAAGTTTACTAGAAAAATAGTAACCAGGCGCATTCCTAGATTATTATTTATGTTTAAAAAGAATCGACTGTATAGATCTGTATTTAACCATTTAAAAAAATATCAAAATCTAAATCAAATAATTGTCAAAATTTGTCAAGTTGCATTTGTCTATTGTGGTCTTGTCTTGAAATGCGTATTTCACTGATAACTGGAATAGAGTGATAGTAAAAGTCATTGTAAATGGTTAAGGTTTTATCTGCACGACCTCTATGAAATGAACTTCAAAGGTCAATTTGTATTGCCTTAGCGTATTTCCCTTTAATGTTTACCTCAAATCGTGAACTAGATTTATATTGTTACCAGTATGTAAAGCATATTTATTTACAAGCCAATAACAACAAAGCCAAACAGTCTCTAGACTGGTATAAAAGTAAAACACAATTAACACTGTCTCTGAACTGGTATAAAAGTCAAACACTATCTCTGGACGGGTATCAAAGTCAAACACAATAAACACTGTCTCTGAACAAGTATCAAAGTCAAACACTGTCTCTGAACTGGTTTCAAAGTAAAACACAATTAACACTGTCTCTGAACTGGTATAAAAGTCAAACACTATCTCTGGACGGGTATCAAAGTCAAACACAATTAACACTGTCTCTGAACAAGTATCAAAGTCAAACACTGTCTCTGAACTGGTTTCAAAGTAAAACACAATAAACACTGTCTCTGAACAAGTATCAAAGTCAAACACTGTCTCTGGACTGGTTTCAAAGTCAAACACAATAAACATGATAAACACTGTCTCTGAAATAACTGTTTCTAATTAAAAAAATATTCACTTCATAGATTTTGGCTTTTTCCTTACTATCTTTGTATGGTCCACATCCGATGTAAGTATGTCCAGATTCAGATACACAAAGAGAGTAGATATTTAATATTCCAATCCTAATCATGTCAAACCATCTAATAAAATTCCCATAACTGTTCAAATAAAATAAAGTACTAGTATCATTGATCTGATTTGATACAACAATATTGTCAGATGGAGTAGTGATTACACGACCTGGTTTGAAAGATATTTTGTCTGTGTTTTTTTGTGGTTGACCATTGAAGGTATTCATAAAATCTCCAGCCTCACTCAGTATTACTAGTCTGCCTCTATTTTCTTCAGATAACCTGTCCACTACAATAATATTACCATTTTTTGTTCTAGTAATATTTTTAACATATGAAAATATAGAGTTTCCTTGTCTGTCATATTCATAAGTAGTTTCAAGTTTCCCATTTCTATCCATTACACTTACAACTCGTCTTCCAACAGCTGGGTAAACTACTTCCCCACTTAAAGCGCCTACAGTGACTTTGCCTTCCGAGTTTACATGGACAGCTGTAATCCCCTGTAAACCCTTTACCTCATACTTTGATTTGACCACTTCGCCTGTCTGGTCACTCATCTGTTTAAGTCTACTTCCATTACAAACCAAAAGGAGATCTTTGGATGGAGTAATAGCCATACCATAAATGTTGATGTCTTTTTGGGCAACTATCTTCAAACACTTCTCCTCTATCTTTACTTTCTGTAATTTACTCTGGTCAGCAATCCACAATGCATCCTCGGAATCGGCTGGCATTGCCATATAAAATACGTGTGGTATTTGAGTGACAAATTGATTAATGATTTTAATTTCATCACCCTTTGTAGGAACTTTTTCTAATGAACCAATGTTATCTGCAGTTATTTGTCCGGGGAGAAATTTTGGAACAAAATCGAACTTCGTACAAGGTAATGTGACTGATTTCTCCATCGATTTTACCAACCTCACACCATCCACAAAGACTTTTTTGACATCCTTTGATTGGATAATATCGTCTACTTTTAAATATTTGGATTCCAGTTTTCCAATCAGCAAGTTCGTTTCTGTCTGTCCTTTTTCAGTATACATATGTAAATCTTCCCACTTTTTAATTAACTCGGTCTCTAAATTTTCAGCATGATGATCGACTTCATTCTTTAGCAGGATTTTCTTACCTTTTATTTTCTCCATGGTGTTTTCTAACGTGGAAAGTTCGTGACTATCAACCTCCTTCATTTCTGCTTTCCTTTTCTGCACCATGGATATGTTTTATTTATCATGACCACTTTCCTGTTTGTTAGCCTATAATGTAACATCACAGGATGTTTTGTGGCCAATGAGTTGCGTGACAATTGCCAATAGTGAGCATCCAGGTTCATGGCAAATTTAATTGTTTTAGGTGTGGATTAATGTTGCTCTTTGGTTTTCTGTGAAGTGTTTTGTGAACTGTTATTGTACTGTTTGTTTTTCTAAAATAGTCTTTGTTCAACTTGGGATATTTTATCGCCTACTTGATATTGTTTCCTTCCTTAAACTTAAACTAAAGACTCTAAACAGCCTGTATTGCTAGTTCTATGTGCATCTTCAATAATGGTCACTTCCTAACATTACGAACTAAATTACAATTCATGACTAAAATCTCTTTTTTGTTGGCCTTGTTTACCTGATTATTTTTTTCTATCTTATCTTCTATGTTTTTCTCCTAAACACAAAAAGGTAAAAAGTCGTCATTTTAGTTCAATAAATCCTAAAAGAAGACAACTGACAATTTCATCTATGATGACTTATTTTGTAGAAATTGTCTAGCTCGAAACTTGAACAGAAGTTAACTAATTCGCCTTTATTTATGGGCTTCCAATCAGATTATGTTGTGACTTTTCACCTATCTTTGCTGATTGGGAGAACTTAGTACTCAGAAACATGTTCAATCTTTCACATTCTGCAAGTGCCTGTCCAAAGTCAGGAGCCAGAATTTCAGTGGACATCGTCGGTTGTAGGAACAATGCAGGCTGTTGAATTTTGCATTTTGATCAGTTTCATTGTTTAGACTGGAAGCGTTTATAGCTAGCATTACGCTAACAGTTTTGCTCATTGTTGAATGTACTACGGTGACTTATAGCTGAGAACGTCTCGATCTCTCGTGGAAAAATTGTTATGTTGACTGTTATACTTCACTTTAGTATTTCTATAAATAATTCAACAAGAACAATTTGGCTTATTTCTCATTGAAATGGATTAGTCAGCCCTTCTAATTTCTAAAATGGATTTGATCAAAGACTACAACAAATAAACGATACTAGATGAGCATCAATATGCTTTTCATCCCTCCGCTTCCTTCGTCATATACGAGTCAAATATTTGAAATTATGAAATTATTTTTTTTGCTTGCCGTTTATAATTCAGTCAACCCATTATTTTTGTATTTAGTCTACGAGAAGTATACTTGTTCATAACAGAAGTTATAATAGAATGCAGCTATGGTATTGCTTTCTTAAAAACAGATTTCGTACGATCTGTCCAATTTTTGAAGTCATTATGCATCTAGCTTTTCTCAACTGCATTAAAATAAAAGGTACCAATTTTTCTGCACCCGATAAGCATTTCGACAATCGATGTCTGTTAAGTGATGCTCGAGGCTAAAATATATGAAATAACAAAGCTTATCAAAAAGACGAAGACCTACAAACAAAAAGGACAAATACTAACATAGAAAGAGCCGGACAAGGAATAAGAGCTTTGCATGAGGAAGATACATTCCTTAATTTCAAATAATTTCAAAAATTTCCGCTAATTTTAATGACACAAAACCCGTATTTTCATGCAAGTACCCAAGTATTGGATACTGGGATTGTGACACACTTAGGAACTATCATTCAACCAGCAGAGGCATCGACCCACCAACGTTGCAATTTATTTTAGTGAGTAAACAGTTTATTTAAGCATATGTATATATACTTATTCAAACAATATAGTAATTTACCAAACAAAAAAAACATAAGCATTTTGTCCTCATTTCAATTAAACTGTTCAGGAATAACAATTTTACGTAAAGCCCACTATTTGACTTGTACTCATGACTGGTTTTCTTATTTCTGCATACATTCCATCTTTTTTTTTACAAGATGTGTTAGTCGAAATGGACAAGGCTCTGTGTTGAAGACCATACTTGGACTTATAATGGTTTTCTTTTACAAATTGTGACTTGGCACTCATACAATGTTTTCTTATGTCTATGAAGTGACAACAGAACAGTACAAGCTATACAATCACTTGTATATTTATAGAAATATGCTATAATGTGATAATGGCCCAATTTACAAGATGTCAGACTGATTTTTGCATGATTGCATCTTGTACACCAGAGTAAATCATGGTAAGGATGGTTAATTGTCTTTCATAAATTCTTCCATATCAATGCTGATTCTAGATTTACATTATATATCAAGATCGGCAACAATGTTCGCTTTTGAAATGTATAACTGGCACAGAGCTGGAACAATTTTTTTAAGCAGAATCAAAACAGCTTTTTTATATGAGACGTTGAAAGGCACATGTTTTTGACTTGAAAAATTTACTTCCTTCTTTATGTTCTTGTGAAAACATTTAACATTATCAAATTTTAAGTACGCATGACACACTAACAAAACTGTTATGTTATTATCATTCTAGTCTATACATGAATAGCTTACAGCCGAAGGCAACAATGGGTCTTCAATATAGCGTGAAACTCCCGCACCCGGAGGCCTCCTTCAACTGGCCCCTGAACAAATATGTATGCTAGTTCAGTGATAATGGACGTCATACTAAACTCCGAATTATACACAATGTCACGGAGCTGTTATAAGGTACTGGCTTTCAAGACTCATGTCAGATATACATACTATTTATTATAAAAATATGCACTTCAATTAATTTACATTGTTTGATATACATGATATATAGACACATCCATTCACTCTCATTACCTTTACTCGACTCTCCCGCTTCTCAACATTTACCAACTTTTATTATCGTGAAGGCCTTCACTACTTTCATCACTTTCTCACACATAAAATCGTCATTCATCCCCAGACCACACAACTATAGGGACAGAATATAAACAAACAGAGACATAAATTATACGGCTTCTAATTATAAATGATTACAGTTAAAACACAGCTGCATCATACATTAAATTTAACAGTCAATCAGACAGTCTGCTTAAGTTCACTAAAGCAATAAATTTACAAAAACTTAACACTCTTTACTATAGAAAATAAATGTGGCCAATTAAATACGGATCTGAGATAAGAACAAATATGCAAAGTTTCACCCTATGACAACAAGATACTTAAATCAAAAATCAAACAAGAATTACAAAGGCAAGAGGCTCCCAACTTGTGACATGCGCAAAATTTCGGCGGGGTTAAACATGTTTTTTTAAGATCTCAACCCTCCTCTAAGCCTCTAGCCAATGTAGAAAAAACAAACGCACATCAACACGTAAAGTAAAACTCAGTTAAAGGGAAGTTCGAGTCCGATTTCAGAAAAGGAAACAAAAGAAAATAAACAAAATGACAATAATACATTAATAACAACAGACTACTAGCAGTTACTGACAGGCCAGCTACAGACCTCAATGAATCTGACTGAAAGATTATGTCTTCATTATATGAATATCAGACCATAATTTGACTGTCATTTATTGGATGGTCATTGAAATGTGCACATAAATAGACTAACATGTTTTAAGAAAAGCATGAATTGCTTTATTTAAATGCACAGTAACATGTCACAAGAAGTTGTCTTTTTCGGAGGTTCGGAGGAAAAGGGGAAGGGTCAAACCTATTCAACTAAAAGTGCGTCACCCGTGTAGCTATTAAGCTAATTCTGATTGCCCGTCGTACATTATAATAAAGTTTTAAATGAAGGATGATAACCCACAATGGAGAAGCATCTCTCTATATTTGTGATAAAACTTTCAAGAATAAGATTTTTCTCCTGGAATAGTACTCACGTATTTAAATGAAATGATAACACAACCTTGGTATTTTTGTTTGGTCTTATTTCAGTTTCAGATATATCATTCAAATTTTAATCTAAGATGGCAAATTGGAGGTTTAGAAAATATGAAAAAACTGGTAAGCATTTTTTACTAGGCAAGCTGTATGTTCTTTCTTCATGATATTTATGAAATTGTGCACTTGAAATTAATAAATTTGTGCAAACTATGATGAATAAAAATTGTTGCTATGGTATTGATATTATATAGAAATGCTTAGTTACTAATCTTAGGCAACTATTCGTCATGTAACACTGCAAACTGAATTGAGCATTATTTTAATCCGGCGGTATATAATGACATCATTTTACGTATGCTGTCATAATGTTTACAGAAAAGCCTCTGTATTTCTTACTGATAAAGGGTGTTCGCTATAATACATTTAAAGACCCTTCATTGCACTTTAAATATAAGAGTGGTTTCTATAGATAATTTCATCTTGTGAAACAACTTAAGTATTTTAAAATGATTTATGAAATATACATGTTTGTATTCATGCAGCAGTGACCTTCTGTTGTTGTCTGTTCTATGGTCGGGATGTTGTCTTTTGGACACATTCCCCATTTCCATTCTCAATTTTATTTTATTTGAATGTTTTAACTGGATCTGTGTATTGTAATTGTAGGTTATCATCAGATGTTTTACCCATAGTATGACTATGTGAAAGAATACAAGAAGAATTATTCATACTTAGTGTTAACAACATTTTATTATTAATAATACAAATACATTTTATTTACACATTCAAAAATAGGATTCAGAAACAAGCAACAAGTGCTAATGTTAATATGTCTTCTTTCATCAATTATAAATGCACACATTGTATTCAGAATACATAAGTATGGCGATAAAGGATCATTGCCTTATAGTGCTAAAACAATTTAAATTTTTTTCAGAAATTGACAAAAAAAACCAAAGTTATTAAGAGAGTCATACCGATGAAGATCACACACGAATATTTAGAAAAATAAGAACTATATATTTCAATATTTGTCAAAATCTTTAATGCGTCTCTAATTGGGAAACTCAAAAGTTTTGTATAAACAAAACATCTCTGTGTAAATTTATTGGACATGTTTCTTTTTTCTAAAAGTGACGGAGCTCAATCATTGATATTGATTTGGAAAGTACAAAGTGTAATCGAAATGAGTTAATGAGTTAAGCTATAAATGGATCATGGAAAAGTTAGGAATTTAATTATTCAATCATATAATACATGTATTCATAACGACAAAGTAACAAATTAATCTCACCTTTGTGGATATATTCATAAAGGGGAGTATGTATGTATATAAATACAGTGGGGAATATAGTAACAAAATATTACCTGCCCTGTAAATAATTAGAAAAATATCTGAATGTTTGTCCCATATTAGCAAGGACGCTATCAACTATGGATCCGTGGAAAAACGTTCTAGTAAATTGTAAAAATAGACATAAATTGAAATAAAAACAGAAATTCCAGTCAATGTTATCATTTTCCATCTTAACAAGAAAACCTAGTACAACAGGCTATAAATGCTTAGAGTAAAATTGGTATAAACTGTTGCTATGCGAACAAATTCCAGGAGTATCAATTTCAATTAATTTTTTCAATGTCTGTATACTTCTCTTGAACATGCTCAGCTAAAGTAATGAAAATAAGGTAAAAAATATCGATTGATATTCAGCAAAGATTTGCCTTTTTAAATGAAGTTATTGAACAAAACTAAAGACCTTTAAACTTACAGCAAACATTGACTGTGAATATATCGAGAAGACAACAAATACTTGTATAAAAAAGTTATCTTTTGCCTGCACCGACAGATTCTTTAATGTTTATGTAAACAAAAAACAAAAGTTCGCCATTGAATATACATGCGACATCAAAAATGATTTCTTTATAATGTACAATTATTATTTAGAAAATCTCTTTGACCAGTATCGTCACCGGTAATGTTTTATTTTTGAATTTCTCGGCTCTATTATAAGAAGAGTGAATTTTCTTTAACTGAATATCCCACTGGAATAAATGTGTAAAAGCTATGGAGCTATTTAATGTATCAATCGTTTAAGAACTTATTCTTCTTCTTCTTCTAAGTATAAGACTCCTTTAATTAGGAGCACCCCCAAAAATATATATGGAGTTTTCCCTTAATAACTTTAAAATGATAAAATGATAAAACAAAATTTCCAACATATATACAGCACATATAAATAAACAATAAACGATATAAATGTCATGCATGGCATATTTACATGGACCTTTTTATTACAAATTAATCAACCATACAAGTGTATTCACTTTAGTATGTGACTTAGTTTTATCTATATTTAAAATTATGTTTTATTTGAATTTGCTTTTTAATATGCATAAAATTTACATTAAAAGGAAGTTTCATTTAAGGTAGATCACAAGTCTATATTTTTTTAGACAAATTTTTTTATAATTTGTCAAAATGAAGATTTTACTATGCTCTTTTCAAAAATTTAATAAAAAAAAGTAAGGGTCACCGTGCTATTTTTCAAGCTATGAGTAATTGAAAATTGCCAAAATTTGGTTAGTTTGTTCATGAAAAAACACATAAGTGTGCATAAAAAAATTCTATGAGACAGAATTTTGAAATAAATTGTGAGAAGAAAGATTTCATAATATGTTTTAAGAAAATAAAAAGAAAACATGGTGTCACCGAATTTGTTTTCTTGCTACAAGTAAAAATAAAAAAATTCCCTGTTAGCCCAGTATAAATTTTGTACTAAAAGAGTTATCTCCCCTCAAATTGCCCATTAGAAAAAAAAATGATTTTAAAACGAAACAATTGATATTTGTTAAAATATTTTGAATAACACGATTAATTAACAATAAATTTTAAATAGAAAAAACAGTCTAACTATTGAGTTGCAAATCTGTCTCCAAATTAGCAGATTTAGGCAAATAACTAGACCGATGTTGTACTGTGATTGTACAATCCAAGATGGCGGTATACCATGAATCTACGTTAATAAGATCTATGTATTAAAATAAAAGGTTAAGATGTAAGAATTTCATAAAATCTAAAAAGGCAGAATTTCTCAGGGAAATGTTCGTGTTGTTTATTCTTTAGTTTTCTATGTTGTGTCATGTGTACTCTTGTTTTTCTGTTTGTCTTTTTTTATTTTTAACCATGGCGTTGTCAGTTTGTTTTAGATTTATTAGTTTGACTGTCCCTTTGGTATCTGTCGTCCCTCTTTTATATATACTTCATGATCAATGTCTATAAAAATCTTTAAAAAGTTATAAAAACTTGTTTTGTCACCATCAATAAATGTAAAAAGGTTATATGATAAGCACCATATAATAAATGTATAAGTCAGTTAAGGATAGGAGTGATCATTAAATATTTAAGCTTCTTACAATTGTTAAATGACAGACTCTGTGTTAGTACTATATATATGTTACTTATGATAATAATTATTCTCATTTAAAATATATGTATCTTTATATAACTATATAGATTGCCTAACAATGTAATTTTAACACACTATTTAGTATGTAAATATAAGAATGTTTAAAATATTTACAAAATGATGAAAATAAACGCAAATATATGCACATTATGTGTTTCTATTTGTTGTCTAAGATTTTCAGTCTCTCTATGTGCATTTGAAATAACATGTTTCTAGTTTTGTTTTCAATATTTTCCATGAATTTTTCACAGTTATCAAACAACTCTTTATATTTTGAACAGTCTATTAGCAATTGTACTATTGCAGTATTGTTCATGAAGTTGCAGTAACATTTTGCTGGTGTGATTTTATCAGTAATCTCTTTTCTTATATCAGGGGAATATTTTCTCTCGTAGTACTGAGTACGAGTCAGGTTGTCAGGAAATGAGTTATGTCTTCATTGTCAGTTTTACATAATTGGCAGGTTGTATCCATTGAATATGGAGTGAATTTATGTTGGTCTGGCTGAAGTATGTATGTTGCAGTTATCATCCTAATCTTGATTATTGCTTCTCTAATTTCAAAACGAGGTAAATGCTTTATTTTCCAGACTTTGTGATGTTTATTGATCTCGAAGTGTACCGTATTCATGAATTTTAAGCTAGATTTTCTTTCAGATTCTGTTAGGGCCTTCCAAAATTTGTCTACTTTCAGCTTGATAGTTCTTTTCCGTTGTTCTTTCTTTGGAACATTGCTTTGAAGTTGTATAATGATTGGAAGCTCATACAGATCTAATATATCCATATCTCTAGAAAAGAAGCTATTTTTGTTATCAAAATTTCTTGTTATTTGTCTTTCCATAAGCTGATGTATTTTTTCATTATCACATGTTAGTAGTGCAAGTAGGAGAGACAAAGCTCTTTTATGAATTTCTGCTTCGATTGGTAGTGCTCCTCACAGTTGTAACACTGCAGAATTAGCAGTTCTTTCTGGAATAGATTGTTAATGGAGGAGATTTTATCTATGAAATTTTTCCAACTGTTCAATATCAGATCTGGTTAGAGGTAGCACTTCTAATCCATAAATCAACCTTGGAATGACATAAGTTTTGTAAATTTGAAATGAGGTTGGTGGTTCTAGACCATTTGTACCGTGACACCCTGATCCCATGAGAGCGTATTTAGTTCTTCTTGCTATTTTTATTCTCTCTTGTACATTGATATGACTTTCGTTATTACCAGCTTTTGTTAATCCAAGGTGTACACCTGATTTAGCAATTGTTACATCATTCCATCAAGTGTCAAGTTGAAATCATTTTTTGTTTTGGAACAATCTATGATTTGGGTTTTTGTTGGATGTATGCTGTAATGGTGTTCATTTGCATATCTTCCGAGAACATTTAGCAATAGTTGTAGTTCATGCTTGTCATTCGATATAAAGGCTATATCGTCGGCTCAAGTTGGTGATCCTACATATATATTTCCTACTTGGTATCCTATTGAATTTTGTTCTAATTCTACTAGGAGATCTTGGACAAAGATTTTGTATAGATGGATTGATAATATTCCTCCCTGTCTTACACCTTGTTTAATTTGGAAAGGTTTACTTATACCATCAAGCCATTTAACTTTTTGTAGTTAGGTCAGTATATAGTTCTGTTACTTAGTAATATTGTCCAGTATATTGGATGGATTTATTGTTTAAGCATTTTATCCATCGGTATAGTGTGTTGGGCTAAATCAAATGCTGATTTTACATCCAGAATGTTTATATAAAAATTGTCATTCCCCTTTTTTCTCATTAGATCTAGCTTCTGAAATAATTAAGCTTGCCATGATTGGTGATACACCTTTGGTGAATCCAAATTGGAGGTCTGTTTTTGGCTCTATCATCAGTTTGTTTAGAAATGAGTACTCAAAGGTTTTCCCAGTTATTGGTGTTACTGTTATACCTCTATAGTTACTAGTCTCTGTTGGGTCTTTTTCTTCCAGATGTGGGAAATAATGGTAATTCAGTGAATAAGGAGCCGTATCACAATAGGATTTTCGGTGTATGCTTATTTACGGACACAGGAATCTCACATCGTACACCGAAAATTTAACCACACATGTTAAAATGTCCAATCTTCGAAATGAGCCATCAAACATATCCAAGTTTACGATATGGACTGAGCTATATATTAAAACGTTACCATTACCGCCTTTGGAAAATCAATTTTGTCTTTCGATCCATTTCTTTCATCATCAAAACTGAATAAATGGTAAGTCACGTAAAATATAGGAATTCACCATTGTTTCTACAGTAATTAATGTCTGCCTTGTTGTCCAGTTACATCTGTACTATGCTTCATCTGCTTTGTATTCACTTAATATCTGAACTACATCAACATGCTTCTGCTGACAAGCCATTTGCAAGGGAGATACTTCATTTTTATCACATTTATTAACGTCTGCTTTGTATTCAAGTAACATCTTAACTATTTCAATATGATTTTCCTGACAAGCCAAAAACAAGGGAGATAGTTCATTCTCATTACATTTATTAACGTCTGCTTTGTATTTAAGTAATATCTCAACTATTTCAATATGATTCTCCTGACAAGCCCTAAATAAGGGAGATGCTTCATCCTCACTACATTTGTTAACGTCTGCCTTGTGTTCAAGTAACATCTTAACTATTTCAGCATGATCCTGCATACAAGCCATTAAAAGGGAAGATAATTTATTCTCATCACATTTATCAACATCTGCCTCGTATTCATGTCTTATCTCATCTATTTCACTATAACTCAATCCACAAGCTATTAACAGGGGAGATGCTTTATGTTTTGTACATTTATTAACGTCCGCCTTGTATTCAAGTAATATCTTAACTACAGCAACATGATTCTGCTGACAAGCCATTTGTAAGGGAGATACTTCATTTTTATCACATTTATTAACGTCTGCTTTGTATTCAAGTAACATCTTAACTATTTCAATATGATTTTGCTGACAAGCAAAAAACAAGGGAGATACTTCATTCTTATCACATATATTAACATCTGCCTTGTATTCAAGTAACATCTTAACTATTTCAATATGAATTTCATGACAAGCCATAAACAAGGGAGATACTTCATTCTTATCACATATATTAACGTCTGCCTTGTATTCAAGTAAAATCTTAACTATTTCTATATGATGATGTTGACAAGCCAAAAATAAGGGCGAAACTTCATTCTTATCACATTTGTTAACCTCTGCCTTGCATTCAAGTAATATCTTCACTATTTTAACATTATTCTGTCGACAAGCCAGAAGCAAGGGAGATACTTCATTCTTATCACATTTATTAATGTCTGACTTGTATTTTAGTAAAATCTTAACTATTTCTATATGATTTTGATGACATGCCATAAGTAAGGGAGATACTTCATTCTTATCACATTTGTTAACGTCTGCCTTGTATTCAAGTAACATCTTAACTATTTTAACATTATCCTCCAGACAAGCAATAAGCAAGGGAGATACTTCATTCTGATCACATTTATTAACGTCTGCCTTGTATTCAAGTAACATCTTAACTATTTCTGTATGATTATAATGACAAGCCAAATATAAGGGAGAAACTTCATTCTTTTCACATTTGTTAACGTCTGCCTTGTATTCAAGTAACATCTTAACTATTTTAACATGATCCATTCGACAAGACATAAGCAAGGGAGATGCTTCATTCTTATCACATTTATTAACGTCTGCCTTGTATTCATGTAACATCTTAACTATTTCTGTATGATTCTGTCGACAAGCCATAAATAAAGGAGAAACTTCATTCTTATTACATTTGTTAACGTCTGCCTTGTGTTCAAGTAACATCTTAACTATTTCTATATGATTCTGTTGACAAGCCAAAAACAAGGGAGATATTTCATCAGCTCTACATTTATAAACATCTGCCTTGTATTCAAGTAACAGCTTCACTGCTTCAGTATCACCTTCCTGTGATGAAACAGATAAAGGACTTACACCATTAGGTCTACATTTGTTAACATCTGCACCATGAAAACAAAACCACTGAATCAAAGAAAAGTCACATATAAAACAACAAAATAATAGTGCACCATGTTTGATTATGATATCATCAGTTTGGGCTAACTGTTTTTGGTATGATAAATCAAGTGTTTCCACAAAATTCAGAAATCTCTTTCTAAAATCTGGTTTGTCCATATTTTTGTTGTTGAACACTGGCATAACCCAACCACTAGACCAGTCATCAACCATTCTTTGAATGTACATTTGATGGTAATCTGTTGGTACAACAATGATAAACTGTTCCAAATCTTCTTCTCTTTTGAATGAAAATCGTTCGCTGATAAACATACTTTCGGAATTCTTAATCAAACACGGAATTATCATTTTCCCAAAATAATAAGATAAAAAGTCGAATAGTTTATCATGTATTGTTCTGTAAACGCCATCTTTTTTTTTCAAAAAAGTATGTTCGAGGGTATCAAGTTCATCCAATAACATTAATCTTGATGTACTTCTTTCTAACCTACAAGCCTCACACGTGTTCTTTATGATTCTTTTTGTTTCTTTATCTATCTCTTCTTTTAACACTTCCTCCTTTAACTCGTTATTGAACATGACACACAATGCCAAAGCACAGTATTTTCCGTAAAATTCATTCTTCTTGAGCTGTTCGATTTCTGCTTCATACACTGAAAATGGATTCTTGAAAAATGCTGTAATACTGGGTTCAGTGTTAACACGATAAAGTTTACATAGAAGCGGAAAACAGTCATATAAATGACTATATTGGATAATCTCAGCAGCCTCTGTTTCGAGGTACATTTCTGCTATTAACGTCTTTTCAGCCTGTGACAAGCATAAATATTCTGATAACAAGTTACATACATTGGTTTTGAAAATATGCAGCGCTTCAAATTTTTTATCTTTGTATACTTGTATCCTACAGGCAACAATAATTTTTATGAGTGATTTATGAACTAGCTCTTCAATACGCATCATAACTGATTCCCAATTGTATAGATCAGACCTGTTAATAGAATATGTTCCACAAAAGTTATCAATTACAAACAATGTTTTCTGATTTGGATTATAAAACTCAATAATGGTATGTGGATTGGTTACAAGAACTACATCATACCCTTCGTCTGCCATTTTTAAAACTACATGTTGTAGGGTTGCTGTCTTGCCAACACCAGAACTAGCAGTTATGGTGACACAACTATTTTCTTGAATACATTTTAGCACATGTTTTGCAGCTTTAGTCTCGACAAAGTATTCATCATTCTTTTGCCACTGATCCAGTATTTGAATGATTTGTACTAAAATATAAATAAATCAATAATATTGGTTGTTAATTAAAGGAGAAACATACAAAATATTGCCAAGTTAGTATTTAAATCATTTCTCACATTCTCTCAAACAAATCATGTTTTAATGCATATTGAACAAACCAAAAGGAGATATGATAAATCAAAAACAGGGGATAGCATTCACTGAAGATACATTTAAAACAATGAGAGGAATGAACTGTTTGTTTCTTTAAAAAAAAAGAAGCATTCAGAACCTTCTATCAAAATTCCAAGTAAAATGTAATTCAAAGTGATTTATGTGTGCATAACTCGTCAAACAAAACCTTAAATTATTTATACATTTTCATATTATATTTAAATGCAGAGGCAATTATATTGAAAGTCGATGTTGAATATGTGTGTACTATCATCATTTAGAATGATAAGTGATTGGTTTAAGAATTGCAATGCATCCTACCCAAATTTAATTGCAACTTCCTAAAGTTTAAATACAGAACTGAACTTCCGGATGTTTTTTATGGTATTGTATTTAACCAACATATGTCATAAAGTCATCTGAAGCAAGTATAATGTGACGAATGAGTGTATCAATCTAATCATTCATAATAAATTAAAGCATTAATTCAACAGTAGTTTATATAATTTCAAAATTCATTAATAAAGAAGAATGAGAAATAAAGGCTACAAAAAAGAATCAACACAACTCGGGAAAAATAAATAGCAAGACCGAATGTTGAAGGAAACCTGTGATGATACAATATGTAACACATGCTAAGAGAAGATAGTATTAACTTATTCCTCTGGATATGTTGTTTTATGAATCCGTACATATACACGCCATATAAATATTGCAGTCGCTGAGTTTGCCGAAATAGTTTGGATGCTACTTCCGGTTGATCATCGTTCAAATGTAGATAGAAACGTTGTTGAGATATGAATGTCTTATCGAATTCCAACTTAGCTTGGGCGGCGAGCAATTTAAAAAAAAAAACACACAAAAAACCCAAACACAATCTGCATTTTATGGTTAGTTATAATTGCATATTATCAGGTCAAATAATTTATGGTTCTCATATTTTTATGTATTTTTGAGGATTTGCTTTCAGAATGTTTTAAGTAAATTGATAAGAATCTAGAATTTGAAATGGATGCTACAAAAAAGGTAATAGTAGAGAAATAGTGTTCAGAGGTCATAAATCGATTGAGGGAAAACAAATACGAGTTACAAACTAAAACTGAGGGAGACACATCAACTATAAGAGGAAAACACACGAACAACAGGACACTGAAGTGCAACAACAATATCTGCTAACATGCATAGACACGAACTATTTGATAACAACTGTCATATTCCTGGTTTGGTACAGGACATTTTAAGAAAAAAATGTGGGTGGATAATGGTTTAATAGGTAGCCAAAACGTTTGCCTTATGTCAAAGTGTCACTTACAAATAATATAAAATTCGACAGAACATGAAAACTGCACAATTATAACGAACATATGTCATCAACGACAAACCCTACAGGATATAAAAAAAACAGTGACGCGCTGAGGTAACTAACATGCAGTCTTGAATTTCATACAATTATTTTTACCATACTCGTCAAAAACAAATTTCACGACAATGATGTTATGGAAAGACAATTTTTAAATTATATGAGCTATAAACTATAAGACATAACAGATAATCAATCCGAAAAACCATAATAGAAACATAAAGAAATGAATATATAAAGGAAGATGTACTAATGTGTTTTCTATAATCATAAGAGTTTTAGTTCAGGAACAAAATTAGCAAAGACTATTGGTAGGTTATAGAGATCCATTTCGAGACTTATTTAAATGGATCGAACTTAACCTTATATTTGCAATTGTATTGTGAGGGTCTCAAATTGAAAGAAAAAAAAACTCGAACCTGTTTAAATTTGGGTAAATGACCTGTAATCGGCTCTTGAATTCTTACATGAAAATAAAAATGGTGTTATGAAGTAAAACACTTTATTCTGTAAAAAAAATTAAAAATGTCTAAAAATTTGACAATTGCTCCCAAATCTCACCTAATTACAGGTAAATGATTATAGTTTTATCACTAACACTACATGCTAAGGTGTTTTTGTCAAAGATCTTACCTCTAATATTCCAAGGTACTGTTGATTGGTCTAAATGTTTTGATCTTAGCTCTTGACATTCCTTAGCCATATCCAGACCACCAAGTCTCTTCACAGCCTGTCATTTTTTTTTAAATTACAGGTATAAATCACATATTCGAATCCAACAGTTTATAAAGAAGAAGAGGTCATTATAATCATTACGAGATTAAAAAGAACTAAATATAAATTTGAACATTCAGACTGTACCATAGATTAAATTTCAAGTCCCTTTTAAAAAACTGAACATTCAATTATGAAGTCAGGGTCAGTGTGTACATCACTATTCATAATTATGTACATTTACTGTGGTAAGCTTGTACTGTTCAGGCAATCTGTGTATTCGAGTAAAAAAGAGGGAGAGTCAAACTCATAGATGGAAAATAAACTTACAACGCTAAAAAATAAAAAGACAAACAGACAATTAATAGTACAGAAGACACAACATAGAAAACTAAAGAATAAGCAACATGCACACCACCAAGAACTTAGGTGCTTAGGTGCTCCAAATGTGGCACCCGTCGTATTGCTTATTTTATTACAAAACCGGTAAATAGTCTAATTCGTTAGGTCACATTCCTAAAAAGGCAAAGGGTATTGTACTTACGACATATGTAACATATCCGATATCATCTGTAGAACAGTTATTCAATAACGGTCAACAAACCCGTGATGGCGTTATTGTTGACATAACAGAATTGAGGGCAATCCCTCCCTTAATATGACGAACAATAAAACAGAGATAACTAGATAAGTAATTACTAGAAAAAATATGTTTTTCGTTTGTTCCTACTAACTGTTTTATTTAAAAGCCGATTATTAAAAACGTGAAAAAAGGTATTCTTACTCCACTAATATTTTCCCATGCAGTAACAAAGACTGTAGATTTGATCTCTCCGTCTCCAAATTGAGCTAGGCTATTTCTATAGTGTTTGATTCTTGCCAGGTCATCCACGGGTGTGGTATCTGTAGTTAATGGTAGGTAGTCATATCCACCTGTAGGCGGAGGTAGTTTTGTCAAATTCCTGAGTAATGCCACCATTAATGTGACATCAAAAGTGTTAGAGTCGGGTACACCTGTAACACAAATATAGGAATAGTCCAAAACATGAATCAATTCAAACAAATATAAATTTTTCAATTAATTTTTAACATAAGTTCTGAGGTAAATATAAAACGAACCCTTTTCATATAAAGAGAAAATTTATTCTTAACAGTCTAAGCACAATCTGCTGTTCTCTGGGCATATTCTAACAAGTATCAACTTTGTCTAAAATATTCTAGATACGTATATTCTTAACTGTATGACGGAATTTTGTTATAAAAAATGTAGGATTTTATTTGCAGGTGACTTACACGAATATAATATAAGACGCGAAGTCTCATGAGCGAAACTTATGAGTATGGTCTTTACCTAATGAAAAATTATTATGTCTATTTTATAAATTCAAGGAATGATTATAATGTTCATTTTGATTTATTTTAGGGAAAACTATGGCTCTTGGATTTTGATTATCGGGGATAAAACAGTAAGGGATTTAAGGTAAAGTGGGATTAAAAAAGTATACATCTCAATGCAATAAAATGTTTTGTCTCCATTAGTTAATAATGTTAATTATAATCTATGTTTATACTCTGATTGTGATCTATTTTAACTCCATCAAAGGGAATTTTCGTAAAAAAATCGATAACATGTATTAGTTTTTAACTGATTATAATATCATGCAAAGATTGCATATGCCAAAAAAATGAAATAAAATTGAGAATGGAAATGGGACATGTGTCAAAGAGACAACAACCCGACCATAGAAAAAACAACAGCAGAAGGACACCAACAGGTATTCAGTGTAGCAATTCCCGCACCCGGAGGCGTCCTTCAGCTGGCCCCTTAACAAATATATACTAGTTCAGTGATAATGAACGCCATACTTATTTCCAAATTGTACACAATGATGGATGACTAAATAGTAGATTGGGGCTGAATATTGAAATATACTTTTTGATAAATATTCCTAAAGTAAAGAACTAGAGCAGTTATCGCTCGGACACACACACATACATTTAAAGATTGTGTTCGACCAATTTTTAACAAACTGATTATGTTAAGAATATATCAGACAAATATCAGAATGTCAGGAATCTGTTTTGACATAATCAGACATTATCAGACATTATTCTTTTATTTTTGGTAGAGTAGACAATACTAACACTGATTCAAACAAACAATTCTCAAAATCATTATGAAGATGCTTGATTTCTTGATTGACAACATATATTTTACGTTCGGAGGACGTTTTTTTCAACAGACTGTCGGCAGTCCATTGGGAACAAATTGTGCCCCTCTTTTTGTTGACTTGTTTCTTTATTATTATGAGGCTGTCTTCATACAGGAACTTCTTAGGAAGAAAGATAAGAAGTTAGCAATATCCTTTAACTCTACTTTCCGCTATATAGATGATGTTCTTTCACTAAATAATTCAACATTGGGTGACTATATTGAACGCATCTATCCATTGCACTAGAGATAAAGGATACAACAGATACAGTTAAGTCGGCCTCATATCTTGATTTACATCTAGAAATTGACAAAGAAGGTCGGTTGAAAACAAAACTTTACGACAAAATAGATGATTTCAGCTTTCCAATTTTGAACTTTCCATTTCTAGGTAGCAACATTCCAGCAGCACCTGTATACGGGGTATATATCTCCTAATTGATACGATATTTTCGTGCTTGTATTTCCTATCATGATTTTCTTGATAGAGGGTTGCTGCTCACAAGGAAGCTATTAAACCAAGAATTCCAAAGGGTGAAATTGAAATCATCCCTTCATAAATTTTACGGTCGCCATCACGAGTTGGTTGATCGTTACGGAATAACCGTTTCACAGATGATATCGGACATGCTCCTTATGTCGTAACTACAATCCCCTTCCCTTTCATGAATGTGACCTACCGAATGAGACTATTTACCGGATTTTTTATCACATAAGCAACACCACGGGTGGTACATATAGACCAGTATCTGCTGACCCTTCCGGAGCAACTGAGATCACCCCCTAGTTTTTTGGTCGGGTTCGTGTTGCCTATTCTTTAGTTTTCTATGTTGTGTCATGTGTACTTTTGTTTGTCTCATTGTCCTTTTCATTTTTAGCCTTGGCGTTGTCAGTCTATTTTCGATTTATAAGTTTGACTGTCCCTCTGGTATCTTTCGTCCCTCTTTTATGTCAAATTCGAGGTACAAGTCTGAAATGAGTTATAGAAAGCCGTGTCTGTTGTGTCTTCAAATTTTAGTTCTGGAGGATGTATTCATGGAACACAATCAGAAAACTTTGGATTCTTAATGGAAAGAACATCATACATTTATCTTTTTGAAAAATTAAATGATCTGGTGTGTTTGATCTTCTTGTGTTTAAAAGTGTCTGAATGAACTCCAACTCATTTGAAAATAAAAAGAATTCACCAAGTGAGGCGCGCAGATTGTTACCATGCATGGGAATACCGACAATTTATTGTCAAGTCTTTCTTTTAATCTGTATGTATAAGAAGAAGCACAAAATGGCATATAGACAAAATAAATTAGCAAAAATTAAGACAACAATAAACAAATTTACCATAGTACAATAACACAATGACGGGTTGAATGAGTACAGAGCCATGTATATGTATCAAAGAAACATGAAAGGCATATGGACAAAACACATAAGCAAAAATTGAAAGACAACAATACAAAGATGTTTGACAAAAGGACAATCAACTTCTCATTTCTCTTCCGAAATTCATGCTTGCATTATTCCATTATAACATTCACTTTTTTGTAGGGCCTCCTCAATAATTTGTTATTCATTTTTTATGTGTGCATTGTGTTTTAATTTTTCCTTAGTACATCAAAGAAAGTCTATGAAGACAAGAGCTATGATTGATAAAAAAAAAAAAGATTACATTTATTCCATGCTACCGGCAAGATATGAAGTTATTGATAGTCATTTCGTTGTTTTAAAACTTTTAAAGGCATTTTAAAACTGTTATCAGAAATAAACTAATATCAGAAATATTAATGCAACCGAATCAAAAACATTGTTTACATACCAACACGAGGAAACAGTAATTTCCATTGAGCTCCGTTAATAATATGTTTACTTTTCAAGTCCATTAGCTTCCCAGTTTCCTTTTTAATTGTAGCATCTAGGCAAACAGGAGAAAACTCTTTGTCAAATAAAACTCGTACAGCTCTTGAAGAAATTTTTGTCATCAATAAATGCATTCTTAAATAGTTCTCTTCTTCCTCTGTAACATGTGGTACTTTGGCAGTTAACATCTTGATAACTTATTTACTAGATCTAGAAGCTGTTATGATTATCTCCCTTATTTCGTCGTTATGGCAATACAAACGGATGTGAAGTATCCTTTTGTATAATTGAAGTCTGGCATATAATGATACTCTCGCATGCGTTTGTTACCTAGTGTTTCTGATATTCACGACAAAATATTCTCAATATTTCCGAAAACTGAGGAGTATTTTTCTCGTTGTAATGAAGTATGTCCTGAATCAATGAATAAGGTCTTGAACCAAATTCGTGCAGGCTTACATGTTTAAACATTGTGGCCGATAGTTCCAATGGAAATTATTTCTCGGAACGGTTTTATCTGCTCTCTTGCTTAACCAGTTAAAATGATGGTAAAAATCGACTCCTTACTTATTGGTACTGCTATTTAGAATTATCTCACATGCTGTTTTGTAATTTAACGATAAACTGTAAATTAGAAAGAAAATGTTAAAGAATGACACGCATACAAAAAAGATATGGTAATATTGCCAGCGGATGTCGTTTGTTTATGTGTTACATATTTATTTTTCGTATATTTTTTGTACATAAATAAGGCCGTTAGTTTTCTAGTTTGAATTGTTTTACATTGTCATTTCGGAGCCTTTTATAGCTGATAATGAGATATGGGCTTTGCTCATCGTTGAAGGCCATACAGTAACATATAGTTGTTAATTTCTGTGCCATTTTGGTCTCTAGTGGAGAGTTGTCTCATTAGTAATCATACCACATCTTCTTTTTTTATAGTGACAACTCTCCTCACGAAACCAAAAGGACACAGACATT
This sequence comes from Mytilus trossulus, assembly GCF_036588685.1. Classification (NCBI taxonomy): domain Eukaryota; kingdom Metazoa; phylum Mollusca; class Bivalvia; order Mytilida; family Mytilidae; genus Mytilus; species Mytilus trossulus. Next base: position 25,986,358 of record NC_086382.1, read on the forward strand.
AACAACTATAGGTGACCGTACGGCCTTCAACAATTAGCAAAGCTCATACAATGTATTTATATCAGCTTAAAGATTTGTATGATGAGACACAGAGCAAAATAAAACACATTAATGAGACAAACAAATGCAATAACACACATATATAATTTGATAGGTCCATATTCAAATTTCGTTTAGACAATGTTTGATCATAGTTTGCACTAAATCTATATCAGTGGTTGTCGTTTGTTTATTTGTTACATATTTGTTTTTCGTTAAAAAAAAAATTATATTAATAAGGCCGTTAGTTTTCTCACTTGAATTGTTTCACATTGTCTTATCGGGGCCTTTTATAGCTGACTATGCTCATTGTTGAAAGCCGTACGGTGATCTATAGTTGCTAATGTCTGTGTCATTTTGGTCTCTTGTGGATAGTTGTCTCATTGGCAATCATACCAAATCTTCTTTTTTATATCGACAAAATATATTTGACCTTTAATTAAGGATTACTGAGAACATAATCATAAGAGGTAAACGTAACCACTAACTGACACCATGGAATGAAATCTATGTCATGGGACCCTGGTTGTGGAACATATTTGTAATCAATCCTTACACAAAAGAAAGTTTAAGTAAATATAATGAAATTTGATGAGACTGACATACAAGTGAGAGGTTTAGCGCTATACAACAAGGTTAAATCCACAATTTTTTACATTTGAAAATGCCTGTACCAAGTCGCATATATTGCATGTACAGGAAATATTCGGTCAAAATTTTCTTTAGGTTTATAAAAAGTTCATGAATTTATGATAGCTCCCATATAACCTTAAGCATGAAAAAAAAGATTGTTTTGAGTTATGAGGAATTAATAATTTGGCTCTGTTGGGGACCGTCTTCAATTGCAGTGAGGTGAAGATTTGTTTGCTCTTTGACGAAGGCAGAAAGTGACTTTGAGATGAAAAAAGACAATGAAGCACTGTTCTTTTTCACGTACATGTACTGACATTGTGTCATTGATCGATACCCACTATATATATATATATATCCATTTTGTCTCCTACATAAGTATTAGCGGCATACTCAAACAATTATTGATCAATATAATGAGAACGAACTCAAGGTAATTGTCATCTACTTTTGGCGGTATGCTGATTGAAACATTGTTCAATGATCATCATCTTGAAGTTCGAACTTTTTTGCATTTTTAACTTTTATTAGTTCAAGCATCACTAATTAGATTTTCGTCGCAAAATGTTCCTGGTATGTTTAATAAGTTTATTATTCCCGCAAAAACATATCTACCGTAGTTTTGATTATTCCATTATTTTATTACAAGGTCAATATAAGTTTAAAATAATGTTACATTTGTCCAAATTAATGTCATAATAATAAACTCATCATTTATACCAGAATTAAAATTTTATATTTGAACTGTATAGCTAGACGTTTCGTCTACAAAAGACTCATCAGTAACGCTAGGATCAACAAAAAAGGTTATAAGGAGGATTTAGGGGTGAAATTTATCAGTAGTATAACAGATCATCTCTCTAAAGTATGGGGATAACTTTTAATAAGATTAAATTTGATTGTTATGTTTGTAATTGAAGGTCCTAAACAAGCTATAATATTAGTAAATATCAACTTACTGAATACATTAAAAATATATCCAAACCATCAACAACCCATAATCGCAAGCTCGTGCAATATAAAATTCTACTCAGGAAAACATTCCCCAAGTTTCATCCAATAACACTTTTATTGTATAGCAATATAATGTTTGAAAGTAAAAATTGGTTTAAACTAAGATTTTGTCGTTGATGACGTCATGAATTTTGAAGATTTATTGCACTAGTGTTATATTGGATTTATTACACTAGTGTACTATTGGATTAATTGCAAGCTAACTTTTGGTTATTTCTGTGGGAAATATTATATTGCTAAGCAATAAACAAATGTATTAGATTCTATCTTCCGTTCATATTCATCGACAGAAACTGAATCATCTCTGACATTATAAACAAGGGTTGATTCAAATTAATGGTTTGCAACAAACATCAAATTATGGGGGTATCTGTTCATTCCATTACATTTCTTATGATTGAGATTTAATTCTCTCTTGAGCTTTAAAAAGACCGTATTGCCAGAAAAACTCTGTTAAACTATTTCTACCTTATTTACTTAGTTAAGAATTATATGAATGAATTTTATGAAAAACATGAGGAAATTTGAACACAAAATATTTCATAACATTCTGATCAGAAAACTTTATAGACTTGCTTTATAAAATGTTTGAAACCTACGTTTTGCGCATTTAAATTGAAACGTAAACCCTATTAAAGTTTACCTTATTTAACAAACTCACCCAGTTCTGTTAATGGCAACCACTATTTACATATAATTTTGCAACATTTTTAAATGCGCAGAGTTGGTTACCCGTTTATATCGGATCAATGTTAAAGTTGAATTCTATTGTGGCGAATAACCTGTAAATATGATATTTATTCCTTGTTATTTTACCTTTCAACAGCTCTTTAAATTCTATAGAAAAAAGTCCTGGATATGGCACATATAGAAAATTGATTTGTTCTAAATTCTGAACTGTGTAAAGTATTTGCATTTTAACCCGGTAAATATTTATCAATCCTACATTTTCGTAATTTTTATTTAAAAATTAGAATCAACAACAACTAAACAACAGCTCTTTACACCTTCAAATATACTCTTGAACACAGACAAACATGTGCAGTTGGAAAGTTTTAAGGTGTATTATCAACTGAACATAGCAATGAAGTGTATTGTGTGCTATATAAAATCATTTTGATTAAAGGCGTCAAATAAAGATGGTAGAATCTTCAAGATTCCCTTCGATGAAAAGAAAAACTACAAAAGAAAAACCACAAAGGGAGCTTTCGGATATCTTAAATCATAATATCAGAAACACCACCACAAAGGCGCTGCTTGAATGTTTGTACAGGGAAAATGGAAAGTTCAATATTTATATTAAGATCATTTCTTAAGCCATAAAATTAAATTAACAAATATACAAAACTCCAAAGACAAGTCAAAATAGAAAGTCCTTTATAAAAATCAAAGCTCAAACACATCAAACGAATGTAAAACAACTGTTATATTTCTCACTTGGTACAGGCGGATTTATGCCTATACAATATTTCGATACTTGTATCTTGGAATTGAACTATGCCATGTTTTTCCTTGATTGTTTATGACTTTTAACACTAAATTCATTAGATGTTGGCTTTATACTGATTGATATTTAAATCTTAGATCCACATTTATTTTAATAACTTGTTATTGGCTTTGCACTTTGTGTAAGTAACTTCGGGTAATCTAACATCTGTAGTTATTGTCTGTTTGTGGTTGGGACGTATATGTACACTGCTACGTCCACTCTGTGTTTTTGCAAGATGTATTTCCGCTTTGTATCGATTTAACGATTTCAGACCTTTTCATCTGATTTCATAGTTTGTTCTTATAGTGTACTTCAACACCGCTGTCCAAGGTAATGAGAGAGTAAGTGCGCCTTCAAACAATTTTAACCCCGCCACATTATGTATGTGCATGTTATAAGTCAGATGACAGTATTTCATTGGTTGTTTTGTGTTTCTGTATAACATATTTGTTTAAAATACATGTACATAAATCTACCCGTTATTTTTCTAGTTGAAGAGTTTTGCAGTTGTGATTTAGGGACCTTTTATAGATGATTGTACAATATGGTTATTACTCATTGTTAAAGGCCTTACGGTGACCAATGAATGTCAATTTCAGAGACTTTTCTTGCTCAAATCAGAGTAGATATGTTTAGCAGGAAAGTATTAATTTTCCTTCCCTAAAACAAGATATTTTTATTTGTGTCAAATTGTGTCAAGTTGGTTGATTATAAGGAACAAAAACTTGATATAAGATACCAAAATGATCAGAGCAGAATTAAAAGAAAATTCGTTTGACTGACGACGACGTCGAAAGGAACCACGTAATGGCAATAGATGATATAAAAAAGGGTCCGTTTAAGGGAGTTCGTTTGTCATGTTTTGGATTTTTTGTCAGATTTTTGGAATCCACTGGTTTTAATTTCAAACTTATATGGAAGGATGTTAAATAATTCTAAACAGTGAAACATGCATTAAAAGGAAAACATGCATTTTAAGGTAACAACCAGCTGGTGATACTTTGGTCAATACCAAAATCGTTATAAATAAAATCAACGGTACCAATATAAAGCTTCGAGGAGTATTCAAGGGATAAATTGGTCAGCATTTCTTAAACCATCTTTTCAAAGTATGTGGTTTTAATTTCAAACATATATAAATTGATATTAAATAATTCTAAACAGTAAAACAAGCATTCAAAGGTAACAACCAGCTGGTGATACTTTGGTCAAAACCAAAATCGTTATAAAGCTTCGAGGAGTATTCAAGGGATAAATTGGTCAGTATTTCTTAAACCATCTTTTCAAAGTATGTGGTTTTAATTTCGAACATATATGATGTGATACTAAATAATTCAAAACAGGAAAGCATGCATTAAAAGGTAACAACCAGCTGGTGTTATGTTGGTCAATATCAAAATCGTTATAGATTCTAGGAGTATTTAAGGGATACATTGGTCAGTATTTCATAAACTATCTTTTCAAAGTCTGTGGATTACAGAGAATGCAAATATATTTGATTGATATGTTCCTAATTACCGGTCCCCTTCAATATGTACAAGCAAGATTTAAAAACTCTTAGTTGATATCACCATATTGGTTACATTAAAAGGGTTAATTCAACATTTTTATTTCGATAATTAATTAGGTAGTATCCGTTTGGTATGTTATTCCAGTACTTTTCTTTTGACAATAAGTTAAACAAAAAGCTTTAAAGAGACAGGTTTTTTTCTCTCTACAGAGTACTGTATCAAACTATTTCTTCCACATTTACTTAATCTTAAATCAAACCGCATGAAGCATTAAAAAACATAAACGATTCAGCTGATTTATTTCTGCATGAATTTGCATAAAAAATCTTGAAATTTCCTCATCACCCCTGCTATGACCTTTCTTGTAAAATATGTGATGCCATAGTTTACACAGTAAATTAAAATTGTTTTGTAAATCTATTAAATATATATACCTCCTTCTTTTCTTTTAGATATCCACGCAGCTGTATTTATGGCAACTTTTAATACATATACATTGCTTTTCAAAAATGGTGGCCTATTCGTAAGTGATCATCCGTCTATACCTGTTCAAGGTTAAAATAAATCATTTAAATTAAATTATTTTTCAAACTGTTCCGGATGGTGATATCATATTAGCATCACAGAGTGATTTAACCTTTTGTGAATTCGTCATGAATAGAAAATGTATTTTTATTTCATCATCTGTCATTGGTTGAATTAGAATTGTTGCAAGGACTTGATATATTTTATATAACATATGAATCTTAATTTTGTGAACATGGTGCTTTACGCATTTTGTCAATTTTACATGCACATTTTTTGGTCAATTCATGTTATGAATAACAATATTGTTTTATCAATAGTATGGTTATATTTTTTAATCATTTTCCAAATAAACGAGACAAAACATAGAAGAAATTGGAAAATGGAGCTGAAATGATAATATTTCAATTGTTACAAAGTGTTAATGTTACGAACTTCAATATCTAATCATCAGTTTACAGTAGTGATTTAAAATAGTTTTTAGTAGACTAAAACCTTGTCTCAACTTATTACACAAATGAAAAAGGTTTTTACTGTATAAAATAGAAAAGAATGACATTGATCAAGGTTTAACTCCTCACACAGAAAAATAACATGCAGAGTTATAAAGAAATATTCAATTCGACAATATGTTGAATTCATTCATACATTTTTGTATTATTCAAAACTGTCAGAAAATTTTTATTTTTTTTTCATTTTGACCAGACCGGATTTGGTAATTTTTCTATCTTACAAAGTCTAATAGAATTATTTTGCCGAGTAATCCGTTCTGCTTGGGGCCATATTTAATTTGCAGTAGGATGAGATTTATTTTGCTCCCTGTTGTGACTTATTGATGAAGAAAAACAATTATTCCACAAACCGCTGTTGCACAGTTCTGACGTCATCTGTTTAGATATACACTGAATTACTGTACTTAACATTATCAAGATAACCAGTTACACTAGAGAAGAGGAAGCACATGCACTCATCTGATTAGTTTTTCATGTAAAAACATCATGAAACTATTTGTATTTTCGTTCCTCTTCGATTTTGGTCATAGCTCTGTCAGATTACCTTTACTAAATGACTTTTGAATGTCTCCGTTGTATCTTTCGCATCGTCGAGGCTCGTGTGACAAAATTCCGAGGCAAATTCAAAAAAGGGAATCCGACAAAATCAATGGCTATCAATCTACGGAACAGTCGAAAGAACTGCCAAACATCAAACTCGGTACATGCGCTTTTCGAAGATTATCTTATGTTTAGTCTGATTTTACAGCTAATTAAAACTCTCACTTGAAAGTATGTTGTTAATACTTCCGGTACAAATTAGAAATCTAGCACACACAAGACGTGAACGTCTAGGTAAAGCCGTATGCAGTTAAGGTAACAACTATAAGCATCGGGATAACTGTAGGTTCAAATATCAAAATGTTGAATTTTTGCATTGGGACTATCTTGACACTGAATTATTTGAACGACACAGGCTCGCCAGTAAACAAGTGTGCACGACAAAACGTTCAATACAATGAAAATAACACCTTATGGAATAATTGAAACAGTAAAGCATGGTGCTGGTTATCCGATCTAACTAAATAATCGTAGTTGACGTTTTTCCGACACCCGCTGAATATTTCCCGATTGATTATGAGATAAACAAAATTTTCATGATACAGCTGTTATTTTTAGATTTTAATATTTAAAATACTGGAACAAATTAAAGAAAATATACTTCAAAATTGGACTTTATTTTGTAGTTAACAGTTGTACGATTCCTATCAGCATGTTGGAGAAAATAGACGATAACATAATTTTTCGTTGTCAGCCTTCATTAAAGGGGTGCTAGCTGTCATATTCATAATCACAGATTTTAATTTAATTCTCATATTTTAAATCATTTATCCAACTATTTAAAGTCTAAAATGAACAATAAACTGAACACAGGCATAGCAATATGTAGCTTCGTTTCGAGTGTATTTAAGTCTAGACACCATCTAATTAGTTATCGAGATGTTCCCTAAAGTCATCCGATGACCATATACGCGATGTAAACATAAATATAGATATAAATAGATTACGCAATCTCGTGCTGTTGGATTATTCTAGGTCTATTTGATTTCATATAATAGATGAAAAATAAATGTTTATCATCGTTTTACCTGTATAAGAATGATATTTTGTGCATCGAATCAGTCAACCAAATGGTTCACTTTCAATGGAGACATTATTTTCCTTTAAATAACTTCACATATACAATTCACGTGTTATCTATCTCAAGCTAAATGATTAAACTAAAAAGTAAAATCACAAAAATACTGAACTCCGAGGAAAATCAATTTGGAAAGTCCATAATCACATGGCAAAATCAAAAAACAAAACGCATCAAAAACGAATGGACAAGAACTGTCATATTCCTGACTTGGTACAGGCATTTTCTTATCCCAGATATAGATTAACCTAAGATTCCTATCAGCATGTTGGAGAAAATGGTACAGGCATTGTAAAGTTTCTAACACATGAATACGGATTCAATGAGATCGGATTATTCACTTGCAAGTAAATAGTTCATAATCAAGGTTTTCAGTTTATTTTGACAAAATTGGACCATACTGGCTGCTAAAAGCGAATTTTTATTTCACTATTTGCATTTCATAAATGATTGAGCCAAAAATAATATATTTTTAATATACTTCGTAGTTATTATCCTTTTAAGGTTTGTTGTCCGTACGTTTTAGTCATGTATTTTGATTAATAGAAACCAACAAACAATACTTACCAAAGGTACCAGGCTTGTAATTTATTACGCCAGACGAGCGTTTTGTCTACGTAAGACTCATCAGTGACGCTAAGATCAAATTATTTAGAAGGCCAAACAAGTAAAAAGCATTTATGACCCAAAATGTCCAAAAACTTGTGCCAAATACGGAAAGGTTAATCTATATCTGGGATAAGAAAATCCTTAGTATTTCGAATAATTCATACTTTTGCAAACAGTAAATTTATTACAAGAGAGCACACGCTGAAATGTCTCGCCTTTTTTACTAGTCATTGATACTATATACTAGATAGTTTTTAATATAAAGATTTAATACAACTATCACATATACTTAACATGATCCGAGTAAAATAAGGTCAAGGTGACATGAACCAAACAAGAAATAAATGTACGCCTTACAATCATTCCATACACCATCGTTTGACTGAAATGTTATTTGCAGCCTAAGTTTAATAAATTGAATTGATTAGTAAAACTTATAACAATATACGTACCTCCTTATTTAACAAATCCTTTCAGCTCTGTATATGGCAAATACTATTTACATTTGATTTCGTAAAAATTATGACCTACGCAGAGTTAGTCACCCTTATCAAGATTAACCTGAATTGCATTGTGAGTTTTTAAACTGTGGTAAATAACCTGTAAATATGATATTTATTCCTTGTTATTTTACCTTTCAACAGCTATTTAAATTCTATATATAAAAAGAAGTCATGAAAACGACATGAATAGAACATTGATTTCTTCTTAATTCTGAACTGTGTAAAGAATTTGCATTTTAACCTCATTGCCCTGTAAATTTTTATCCATCCTACATCTTCGTAATTTTTATTCTTAAATAAGAATTCAACAACAACTCGACAACAGATGTTTACACCTTCAAATATGCTCTGGAACACAGACAAACATGTGCAATTTGAAATGTTTTAAGGTGTATTATCAATTAAGCACAGCAGTTCAACGTATTTTGGGCTGTTTTAAGATTGGTAGAATATTCTAGATTCCCTTCACTGCAAATAAAACCTACAAAAACAAACACAAAGGGAGCTTTCTGGTATCTTAAAATCTTAATATTAGAAACCCCACCCCAAGGCGCTTCTTAAATGTTGGTACGCAGAAAATGGGAAGTTCTATACTTAAATTTAGATTATTTCTTTTGTCATAAAATAGAATTAACAAAATCAAAGTCAAAACAGAAAGTAATTTATCACATGAAAAAAAAGAAGCCCAATCACGAGTGTAAAACAACTGTCACATTTCTAACTTGGTACAGGCGATTCCTTGTGAAAAAAGATGAATTAAACCTGGTTTTGTATCTACCTTTACCTCTCACTTGTATGACAGTCGCATAATACGAATAAATTAACAACACCTGTTAGGAAGTTTGTTTGTGCATGTAGAATTATCTTAAATGGCGTAACCGAGCCAGGAAATTTGGAGGCGATCTGGATAAACAGATTAATCTTTCTAATAAACTTATTCCAAAAAACAAACAATTCAACACTTTAATTAGATCTTTGAATATTGTTTTGTTTTGATATTGATATACATTTTGTCATCAGTGAATTTGAATCAAACTAGATGTTATTTTAATATCCATATGCACAATCATTTCTCATTCATATGATGTACAATATGTCGATACCTGTGTCTTGAAATTGCACTTTGTTATAGTCCATCAGCTAGTTCTCAAAAGCGCGCTAGTTAAGGAGTTTGTGTTACACCACAGGGTACCGCGATTTTTTTTTGGATAGAATTCAACTTCATTATCTTATTGATGAAATACAAGGTGTTAGACTAAAAAAAAGTGTCCAAAAGAGGATTAAAAACGTCCCTTCCAATGGTCCCCTCATTTAGCAATCACGACTAAGTAATTTGTAATTAAATTTTTAAATTTAAAGCGATTAAAAAAAATAAAGTATATGTTTAAACATGGAAGTATTATATTGACAGGAACTCCAACAAGCAGACTTCAAACGTTTATAGTGCGATGCCGCAAAATCTTTAAGTATCTGTTCATTAACTCGACATGTCTTATGGATGCATGGGGTCCTATAAAATTTTTGGAACCTCGCGAAAGATCGTAATTACGGAACATACCGAAATAAACGGATGTGTACTTAATTGTCAAGGAAATGACATTAACTGACAGTGTGAATGACAAATATGTCAATATTTACGGGTTTTGCTGCTTAAAAACAAATAAAAAAGAAATGAAACGAAATTCTGGCAACTGTTTTCAACACATAGAAAAAAAATATAGAAAAAACCTGAGGAGTAAAAATACTCAGAAGCAATACACATTTAAGTATAAGTACAAATGTAACAATCAATCTTAAAATAGTAGGATTTTTTATTCCTAAGAGGGTCGTTGGCTAAGCACGCGTAACTGTATATTTTAAGCTTGAAAATCATAAAATGTTTATGTAAAATAAACGGAAAAGTTATCAGTAATAATTATTGATATTTCGAAACTGTTTAGCTTTTTTAAAAACACACCAATACATTGAAATGTGATTTCCATGATAAAAAAAATAACTGCTCAGACCCAATTATAGTGATCGTTCTTTAAATGCATTCAGAAATATTTAAAGCCATCCGTAAAAATAAATCTGTCAAACTTCAGAATATTCTCGGACTAGATTGAATGTTAAGATTTGTTTACAACAAATTATCATAAAAGGTGTAAAAATTAATCTGATTGACTCGTAACCTGATATTGCTATATAGAGGATATCACATGTGTGTGTAGTTATTAACATCTTTTAGTCTTTAAAATATATTTGATAAGTAAGTTAATATCATTTTACGATATTTTACGATAGAGAAAATCATATCTTTGCGTTACACTCGATAAGAATTTACGATCTTTTACTTGAAATTTAAGTTATCTGGCGCCATCTGGCACACTTCACGCGCATCACATTATTTTCTGCTTACACGCTACTACAGACTCATTTAATTTTTATAACACGATATTTTCCGATTTTCTTGTTATATTGATAAAAATATTTCTTACAAAACTAAAAATAATCTTAACTTCTTTCCAAATATAGTTAATTTTCCTCTGTCATTCTGTGAAATGTGGACCGATTTTTTAGATTGTTTCACCTGTAGTTTTTATTTATTGAACAGAAACAGATGTCGTTGTCCATGTAGCGATTCGCAAAAAGCCACAGGAGTTTCCGTGTTTATTTACATTGGTAGGTAGACAAGCCCTTCGATAACAGATCACGTGATAAGATCAGTTTCTGTAAACTTTACAGGCGACAGCGGCATCGCAGATACCCCACAAAGGAGTTATCACGTACTTGACAAACTGAGTCGGAAGCTTTTATTTTCTTAAAGAAATCAGTGGGATCCGAATGTGCTAATTTTTCGTTGGAGTTCCTGTCAATATAATACTTCCATGGTTTAAACAACTAAAAGAGATACAAAACTTATCTTATTAAATGTAACTCGGAAGATTTTTTGTTTAAAATGAAATGTTTTTTACATTACAAACAATCCGATTTTTTGGGTTCAAATTAAGGCATATTTTCACCTTTCATAAAGAAATTCGTTTTACAATTACCCGTTTTAGCTAATTAAACTTGAGAATTAATCATTATGCAATGTTTAAATCATTTGCAGTATTTATATATTGTCTAAAATATGAATTATTTAATAAAATATATGTACGTGCAAATACTCGTGAAATACCGGAAATCATCAAAGTACCGTCTTTGATTCAGTATACAACATGTACAATGTATTCACACATAAGCATTATCAATTTGCAACTGAAAAAACATTTAATTGTCGATTTATGATGTTTTTGTGAGACAAATTATTTTATAAAGTGAATGTGTAACAAAATATTTATGAAAAAAATACAAATTAAGGTGATTTTGTTTGCGTTCAGAAAAGGTGCACTCTATCGAACTCAATAAAGGTGTGCTTGATAACATGCACAAATACAACCAATCGCATGATAGATAACAAAAAAGAAAAATAGATAAGCCAATCAGAGCGTTCTTCATTTCATGGTGTTTACATTGCAAGAACCACAACTAATATACCTCCTTAGGACAATAATGTCAATTATTGTTCGCGTTTATCTACGTGTAAACTACGATTATACGTCTTTAATATATAGAGAATCTCTGTATTCTGTCTACTTTTTTAATGTTAACTATTCAGTGGGTCATACAAGTTGCATTTATATTAAAATAAGTAAAACATGTGACACAAGTACAACCAATCGTAGAGCGTTCTCCATATCACGGTGTTCAGATCGCAAAAATCACAACTATTATATCCTTTAGAGAGGACAAATATTTTTCGCGTTTCGATTATACTACTTTAATATATAGAGACTCTCTGTATTCTTTCAGGGAATTTCTATATATATTTTATTGTTAAAAGGGAAAAAAAGTGATTTGGCAAAAATGAAAGTAAGGTAGAGATAAGAGGGAAGCAGGACCTTTTTCGGGGCGTCAAGATCGGGTGTTTTAAGCTCGGGATTTCGGGATTGATCCTTACGGGATCCGGGAATATATTTTTCGATTTCGGGATATGAATTTCTTTAAATTCTGCATCTCGGGATTTCATGGTTTTAAGCCCGGGATTTCGGGATCAGGACCCCTCCGATCGACAACCCCTCAAATTAGCCTTAGTATTAGTCATTTATACATGATTCAAATCCTACTATTGGCATATTAATAAGGCTCTTTAAAAAGCACTGATGGATTGTCATAGAAGCATATTTCTTAGACTAATAATGGTCTGTATATAAGCAGTTACATTTATTTCATGTTTGAAACGGTGCAAATTTTTAATTTGATTTGACTTTTACCTTTAAGAAGCATTGTAGCAAAGGAGAGGAATAATTGTGGTCGTAAACCAGAAACACGAATAAAATTGAATTTAACAGAAAGGAAACAAATATCGGACTTTGGAAAAAGGGAGATACCTTAAGCTTTTATGTAATTCTCAATACATAATATCTTTTACAAAAAATCATCATACAACAGTTCACAAGCTGTATATGCCCGCGATTTCGCGGGTGTTTTCTAGTATCATTAAAATGTCGAGACTTGGTAGGAATGGTTAACCCTGAAACATCCGCCCAAAAAGAACTCATAAAAACTCGAATGAAGCGAGACGAATCTGATGTTTTGAAATTGTTTCAGACACTGCAGAGCTGGCCAATTCCATTATAACATCTGAGCAGTAAAATGGCTAGTTCTCGGGTTCTGTTGCTTCTTCGGAATTAATGTGCGACCTTCTTAACGCGTATGAAAAGGGAAAATTTGCTTCAGAAATTTTCATTACGGAACGGCTTATTCAAAAGTCAACCGATATCTTCAAAACACTCAAAAGAAAATCATTGCTCACATTTTTAAAAAAGGAAATAAAAGGCAAAAAAATTAATGGCTGATAAGAACAACAAAACATTGAGAGCAGATGAAAAAAATGTCGACTGCTTGTCATAGCCCAGACAAGATAGTTGGTTATGCGATATGTTCTCCAGTTTGATTTAGGTCCTCTTCCAATGTCTCCTGCAAACTTTGATTGTACACATGTAATGAAAAATTAAAACCTGTCCTGAGTGGTCTTTTAGAAAAGGCTCATTCCTTAGGAAAGCATGTGGATATTTGATGACTTGGCAGTTTTTCGAACAATTACTAGGATACCATGCACTTTTTTCGATTTGGCAATTGTTATTTTAAAAACCATCCTTGTAGTTTCAAAAAATGGTCCCTCATTGATTTTGTCACTGAAAAGTATCGCACAATATTCATAACGAAATTAGAACGGCAGGTCCTTGGAAGGACAAATCATTACGATAAGTTCTAAACCATCAGTCACAATTGTGTTCTTGGAAATGGAAGAAAATTTTGTCAGTTGGGGGAAACAAAGTTGCTTTTGTTGAATTCTTTTGTTTTAAAAGAGTAAAGAATCCTATAGATTTACACTTGAATGTAATGATTTATTTGTATCACATGGAAGTATGTGCCACAAAATATATGTTGAAAATGAAATAGCGTAAATATGGTTTTAGCTTATAATCAAACCGGAAGAAGCCGATTAAAAATGTTTCTTAATAAAATGCAAAAAAACATGCAAATGACAATGGTTACGACTCCATTGTTAAAAAACCTTCTGACACTGTTGTGGAAGTATTGGCTTACTATTTTCACAGTTGCATATCAATTCTAACATGATTTTAAGTCTGACAGATGCATCCCCCAAATGCAGATTATTAAATGTGCAATCAATGTGTGCAAATTTGGTGAGAATGTTCAGTAAGTGTTTTGTCTGGTAAAGAAAAAAAGCAAAGCATTCGGCTTTTTAACACGTTATGTTGAGTTTTCAAAAGGTCTATTCCATCTTGATGAAACCTTGGAAGAGGTTGGCGAAGAGTTGTCAAAACACTCGATAGGTATTTGTGTTCTATATATGGCGAAATTAAAAATATCGATAAATAAAGATCAAAACGTTTTGAAATGCAAAAGATGCAATGTTAAAGCACATTAAAAAAGCCAACTTTCAGACGAAGACTTAATCTGCTCTTAAACACAACACTTGTCTGTTGCCAAACACTGGTTGGATTGTTTAGAGCGCTTTGATCAGTATCAATTTTCTAGACCAAGCACCAGCGTTAGATGCTTTTGTAATTCTGATGTGCTGTTCATGTAAAGCTGGTTGTGCCAAAAAAGATGTTCATGTGTTCAACAAAGTTTATCCTGAACAGATAGCTGTATGTTAATGCTCGAAAGCTTGTAGATATAAGCATTATCAAATCGTTGATATTGCTAACGATAACGACAAAGATGATGGAAAAGATGATAATGATAATTCGGTTGATGCAGGTGACCAAACTCAAAATGATTCTATGGCTAGACCTTCTGTGTGACCTTAAAAATGTGGTGATGCGGTTGTTAAATTAAAAAAAAAAGAAATCTAGAAACCCTGACAGTTTTGTGTGTTTTGATATGTGAGTTATTTCATGAATGCGATGTATAAATTTGTGACAGAATCTTGCATTTCTGGTTGCTTATGTTTGTGTTTGTCGTTGATTCTATGTTATTGTTTCTTACCTTTAATTTTTTTTTCAACAGCCTTTATATACTTTATGCTGTATGTTTCAATGTGAAAAAATATACCATTTTATCAAGAAAATTAGTACGAATGCTTCTTTTGTATTCAAAATCATGACTTTTGGAAATTGATCCTCCCCCTTTTTCTTGGTCCTCTACGATTTAAAAATTGATTAGAAATTAGCCTGCGTTTTAATAAGATATGATGTGTTCCATTTGATAAAAAGTATAGTACTGAATACTTGGTTATTTTTACATTTTTCTGTAATAATGTGCAAAACAAAATTTTTGATATACCCTGAAATAAGTCCCCTTTAAAACCCTTTTGGACACTTTTTCAAAAGTCTAACACCTCTTAAAATATTCTTCAGATATTACTCTTTAAATTTATACCAAAAAATTGCGGTACCCTGGGGTTTAACACAGAACTGAAATTTTGCCCTACCAGCTGATGGACTATTATGTTTTCCTTGATTGTTAATGACGTCTTTACATTTAATTCATTGGTTGTTGGATGTGTACTCATTGATATTTTAAATTTATATGCTTGATTATTTCTCTTACTTGTTATTTTTTTAAATCACAATCACGCACTTTTCTTCATATATCATTAACATCTATGTTATCAAATGCAGGACTTCTGCTTCAAAAAGCCCATAAAGACAAGCCTTTTGTTTTGTCATAGTTTATTCTAGAGCCGATGTTTTTTGTATAAGGACAAAATTGTGAATGCCTTTGCGATAGCTTTGGGAATTCGTTCTTATTACACAGTTTAGTTTCTATAAAAGAGGGACGAACGATACCAGAGGGTAAGTCAAACTCATAAATCGAAAATAAACTGACAACGCCATGACTAAAAAGGACCGACATGCAAACAATAGTACACTCGACACAACATAGAAAACTAAGGAATAAACAACACGAACCCCACCAAAATCTAAGGGTGATCTCAGGTGATCCGGAAGGGTAAGTAGATCCTGCTCCACATGTGGCACCCGTCGTGTTGCTTATGAGATAACAAATCCAGTAAATAGTCTGAGATAACAAATCCAGTAAATAGTCTGAGATAACAAATCCAGTAAATAGTCTTATAGGGTCTTTGCATCGGAACTAAACACATTTATTCAAAAAACAGTTGTTGGCATGACACGGGTTGTGTTTTCTCATATGTTATGATGGTATGATACTAAACCCCTAACGGGAAGGATTGTGCCTGACATGCATATGATGAAATCATAATCTTTCAATCAGTGTAATTGAAGTCTGGAGCTGGCATGTCAGTGAACTTCTAGTAGTATGTTGTTATTTATGTACAATTGTCATTTTGTTTATTTTCTTTGGTTACATCTTCTGAAATCAGACTCGGACTTCTCTTTAATTGAATTTTAAATGTGCGTATTGTTATGCGTTTACTTTTTTGCATTGGCTAGAGATATAGGTGGAGGGTTGAGATCTCATAAACATGTTTAACTCCGCCGCATTTTTGCGCCTGTCCCAAGTCAGGAGCCTCTGGTTTTTGTTAGTCTTGTATCATTTTAATCTTAGTTTCTTGTGTACAATTTGGAAATTAGTATGGCGTTCATTATCACTGAACTAGTATATATTTGTTTAGGGGCCAGCTGAAGGACTCCTTTGGGTGTGGGAATATCTCGTTACATTGAAGACCTGTTGGTGACCTTCTGCTGTTGTTTTTTTCTATGGTCGGGTTGTTGTCTCTTTGATACATTCCCCATTTCCATTTTCAATTTTAATTCGGTAGGTCACATTTATGAAAGGGAAGGGGATTGTAGTTACGACGTAAAGGTCGCTCACCTCTGGTAATATTCAACCTTCTATTTTAATGTAACCACTAATCGTACATACCATGGGTTCAACATGTATGATATACAACATAGGTGCTTCATTTGATATACTCTAGTTCAAAATTAATCCTTTCCATTTCAACCATATCAAAGATGTTTTTTAACTTTGAGTTTGATTTTATCCTTTATAGTCAAGTAAGCGGTTTCCTTTTTTCCATTTCTCCTCCTTTATATAGTGAGATTAGAGTCCTCTTATGTTGAGAATTACTCAATTAATTATCGTTAAAGATTTCCTTTTGCAGAAAGAAGAAATGGTCTTTATTTATGTCCCAGGATGTAAAAGAAAAAGTAAAATCACCAAAATACTGAACATAGGAAAATCTAATATGGAAAGTATATAGAGCGATAACTGCAGCCTCAGACGTGTCCAATATGTTACAGAATGGAACGTTAGAGGCTAAAAACATTAGTTAACACGTCAAAAAAGTGAAGTAGTTAATAAATTAACGTTTGTGAAGATCTATTTTCATCAAGTGTGAAAGTTGTTTTGTGAATAAGCATTATTTACATTATGCTCTATGGCATGGTTTTGGATGGAAAAATGTTTGATAATGCAATATTTTTCATTTCATTGGTATATTTCTTCATTTAAATGCAATATTTGTTATTTGAATGGAATATTTTTTGTTTTAAATGCAATACGTTTTATTCAAATGTTATAAGTTGTCATTCAAATGCAATATTTTTATTATGTTGTTATAACTTGTCATCTTAATGCAATATTTGTTATTCAATTGGTATAACTTCTCATTTTGATGCAATATTTTTTATTCAATTAATATAGTAATTTGTTTTTACTTATAAGCAATAATTGCATTATGGGAAATTATTTGACGTCATAAGGTCAAATTTGAAACAATGTTTGTGTTTACTTGGTATTTGTTTGGATTTCTCCCCTCTCTTTCTAAACATTATTGACCAAGAATTAGAAAACGCGTCAGAACATCGTCCCTCTAACTAAATATGGCGTTCTTGCGAGTCCTGATCTGGTTGTTAAAATCTCATGGTCGAAACTATTAATTTTATCACAAAATTCTGATGGTCAAATCGTAATTGAGGAGAAAATTGTAATTTTATTTGTTTCTATCAACTTTTAATTTTTGTCAGTATAGTAAACATTACAGTAAGCATTTATCGCCTTCTCTAACAGAGAGCTTCGATTCTTTTGTTCTATTTCAACCGGGTTTCCGACTGCTACTGTAGGTAATCTAGTCCTGGGATAAGAAAATCCTTAGTTACGAAATATTAAACCTGTTAAAGTTATATTCAGAATGACTATCACTAATTGATAATTCAACAGTTTCACTTAAAACACCACCACTAGTCAAAATGATCAGTTTGGTTTTTACATGATATGAAAATGAATAAACTTTAATTTGTTAGGTATGTTCAGTCTTTTGGTCAATGTCACATAACTGCAGTAACTTAAGTTCTGTTGAAAAAAAATCGTTTGCAGTCAATCAAGAACTGTTCAGTAGATTTTCAGACAATTTAGTAATTTTTTTTAAATACAGATACAAATCAATTACACCTACAACATATTAATAAAATGTTATCTAACAGCATGATAGTCCTATGTTTAATAGTCTTTTGGAAGTGACAACAACCAACCAGAATACAATTTATCTTATCCACAATCATTTTTACACAGTTTTACAAATATTTTGAAAATAATATTATTTTTATATAAACTAAGTTGGCACTGGACATGCTTTAGCAAAGTTGTCACGATACAAGAAACAAGGGGTTCACTGCCAATGGCCAATTTTGATATTTATATCCTACTTTTGAGGCTACAGCTTTAAGGATTTATTCCAAATTTGTAGTCAAAACCTAGAACAACCCCAAAATACTTGTTATTTATTGAGATTGGTGATGTTTAAAACGTGCACATATCAATATCCCATATTAACCTATTTGACAAAGACTGCTGGTCTGAAAGTTAGTTTATTCATATTCAACTTTAAATTGGATACTATAATACAACTAACAAGATGAATTCGCTCGACACAGAATCGCCAGGTGTCACACAAATTATAGTTATAATACAATGAATAAAGTAATATAATAAAAAGCAAGTTAAAAATGTGTAACACAGCAGACCTTGCATTGTTTGGCTAATTACTAAGGTTCTAAGGTACCAGGCTTATAATTTAATACGCCAGACGCGTATTTCGTCTACATAAAACTCATCAGTGACGCTCAAATCAAAATAAATACAAAGCCAAAAAATTCGAAAGGGTTCCGCGGAACCCAGTGTCTCGCCTAATTTTGCTGTAACTCCCAGGCTCAACAAAAATGAGGAAAACAATCAATAAAAATATTCCTCTTGATACTATCTTTTGATTGTAAGAAGCTTCTGTCCAAGTTTGGTAAAAAATTCAGGATAGTTTATGAATCGAATACATGTTTTAAAAACTTTAACTGCAGACTGTATGTAATGCTAACTTGAAGAAAAAATTCCATTTATAAGTAAAACACAGATACACAGGTACCAAATATTAACAAAATTTCCTTTCTAGACACTAGCTTTTGATCATAAACAAGCTTTTGTCTATGTTGGTACAAATTTTAAATAGTATAAGAAAGTTATTAAATTTTAAAAAAAATTAACCACAGAGTGAATGTGTTGTTTCCTGGCAGAAAACCTAAGTCCATTTAAAAGTGAAATACGGAAAAAATGGATTAATTTTTTTACAAAATTTTCTTCTGGATAATATCTTATTATCATAAACAAGCTTCTGTCCAAGTTTGGTACAAACCCAGGATAGTAAAAGAAAGTTATTAAAATTTAAAAAACTTTAACCACAGAGTGAATGTAATGTTTCCCCGCAGAAAAACTAAGTCCATTTATAAGTAAAAAACTGAAAAAATGGAATTTTATTTTTGCAAACTTTACTTCTGGATACTATCTTATGATGATAAACAAGCTTCTGTCCAAGTTTGGAAGAAATCCAGTATAGTTTAAGAAAGTTATTAAATTTTCAAAAACTTTAACCACTGAGTGAATATTTGTGGACGCCGCCGACGCCGCCGACGACGGAATGTAGGATCGCTTAGTCTCGCTTTTTCGACTAAAGTCGAAGGCTCGACAAAAAGTGCAAATGTGAAGAACATTTATGATCCAAAATCCCAAAAAGTTGTGCCAAATACGGCTAAGGTTATTTATGTCTGGGATAAGAAAATCGTTAGTATTTCGAATAATTAATACATCAGCAACAGTAAATTAAAAAACAATTACCATATAATTGATATTCATGTCAACACTGAAGTGCTGATTACTGGGATAGTGAAACCATCGGGGACGAAACGTCCACCAGCAGTGGTATCGACCTTGTGGTGTGAATAGTTCTCAAAGGTACCAGGCTTATAATTTTAAACGGCAGACGCGCGTTTTTTCTACATAAGAATCATCAATAAATGTATATTAGGTTTGTCGAAGCATATACTTTTACTTAATATTTTTCTTACAATTTTACGTTACAAAAATTCATTTCAGATGTTACGGCGCGTTATTGTATCGTGTTATTGCTTAAATTATGTTTCCTCATATTGTATGACTGATGAATTTTAAATATCTTATATGTTAATGATCTACAAATATACTCTGCTAAGTTAATGTTCATCCATTATATTTTAAATATTATTTGCCAAAACGCAAAATTGGTCAAAATCGTATTTTTATGGTATAAAGGAATCGACTGACGATTTCAGCCATGGTGAGAGATTTAGTTTTGCATATCATGTTAGCCATGTATGCATTTTCTATTTTTCTATTATCATTCAACGATAGCAGACACAATACAAATAAATGATAGAAAGATCGTCATTCAAAGGCGATAACTTAAATAAAGGAAACTTATCAAATATAAGAGAACTACGACACAACAGAGACACAACACCGAAACGTGACACACACAGAAACAAACTATAATGTAACAATGGCCATTTTCCTGACTTGGTACAGGGCATCTTATGAAAAAAATGATGGGTTGGACATGGTTTTATGGCATGCCAAACCTCCTCCCGCTTTAATGGCAGTGTTAATTATAACATTAAAATAACAACATTGCACGACAGGGTTACAATAAATAAACAGATAAACGGGAGAAAATATAGGACAGAGAGACAAACGAATGATAGCCATCAAAAGGTAACATGTTATAAAATATTTTTATACGTCAGACGCGCGCTACGTCCACACAAAACCATGCTCAGATGTAAAAAGTTTGAAAGCCATAACAAATGCACAGTTAAAGATCGCCGAAGACCAAAAGTTCCAAAAAGTTGTGATGCCAGGGTTATCCGCCTGGGACAAAAACATCATTATCACTGGTATTAAAGAGATAATGGTAACTGCAATTACGATTATCCCAATATGGCGACGGTAGATATAGGTAAAATCTTTACACTCATTTTTCTTACATGTAGCATGCTTTTGTCAATAGTTACTCAGCTACAAGGTTTATCTATACCATTACATCATATTTGAATCGTAACGGTGCACTGGAATTGTCTAAGAACTGTGAAAATAGCCGTTAAAAAATTCGGGATGATAATCGTCACTCTATGGTATTTTTCTTCTTTGATAATCGTAATTTTCTTAATCGGATAATAGTAACTGAAACATAATAAATGTGCCTTTCAGCATTTCAATGGTATTTTGTGTGTTAAAAATGTAATTTAATAGAAAAGTACGAATTATATGGCAAGCATGCAAATACAAAAATGTTCCTTGTTTAGTACCTTCAATATTTTTCTCTACAATATCTGCCATGCATATGTATGCAGCATATTTTTCATATACCGAGTATTTATGAATTTTTAATAAGTTTGTTTCTTATTTTGCGGAATATGGGTTATTCAATTATTCTCAATTTTGCAGTCATTCTTTGAATAAGTATTTCTTGTAAGAAAATTCAAAGCCACATCAATTTTATTTCTTGATTTTCGGGCTTTTGGCCAAACTATAAAAGAACACAAATCCATGTTTGTCAATGAACTCCACGTTACTTAATTTCATAATACACAAAGAATCCCATGTAGGGCCAATCTTTCTCTAATCTTATTTAAGAATTGAATGCTTCTTTTTGTAAATTTATTGGGGTGTAAAAGCGTTGACCGAAGTACATTTTGTATGAAGCGCGGAATACTTATAATTACATTTTTTAGCTAGGATTATAAAAACACGATTCTCATGAAGTTAAATTTTTTAATTCACCTGTGCACTTTATTGTGGGACCTCGTGTCATCATGAATGAAATGTTATTGTCTCATGCAACTGCTTACGGAATAACATGTGATGTGCAATTAGCCAATCAGAATAACGTATTATAATGAAACATACATCTAATGTAATTATATAGCATTAAATGTTTTAAGGATGTCATATTATCATAATTCAAAATTAAATTTGATTTTTTTATAGTTTATATCTGAGATACTGAAATTTCAGTGACAGTCATGAAGTAGCCAATATGAATAAGAAGATGTGGTAAGAAGATGTGGTATCTTTGCCAATGAGACAACTTTCCACAAGAGACCGACAGGACTCATCATTAACAAATATAGGTCACCGTACGGTCTTCAACAATGAACAAAAGCCCATACCGCATAGTCAGCTATAAAAGACTCCGAAATGACACTGTAAAACACTTTTCAAAGTTTTCCCTTGTTCATCATAGCTTTTAAGTTATGATATCATCCATGAAAAATGATCGAAGTGACATGAAAACTGTAGCCATTAATTTCTCGTCAAACGGTTTATGACGAATACTAAATGTCTTTCCTACTTCGTTATGGCATATAATGGTATGTTCTAGAATTAAATCACGGGGGGCAGAAATAGCACATATAACCACCTGCAATTAATGAATTTAAACAATATTAACTATATTTACTATTTACTTCAGAAATTAATTTTTGTTTACTGTCTTAATCAGAAATCTGATATAAGGTGACACATGCATGTCGCCTGACAATTATTATCATGTATCATAATTTCCATCGCTCATTCACATATTTTGTGGCTGTGGTCTAGTGTTTGGAAATTTCTGTAAATTAACAAAGTTCGTGTTTTCTCATTTCCAAATTTCTTGAAGCTTGTTCACCCTTCCAATTGTATGATATACTAGTATGTAGCTGTTTTAATAAGAACTATGAATTATATATGCATAAAAAGAAATGTCATAAGATGTTGGTACGTTTCGTAAATAATTCATCGCCATAATTTCATAATATACTATCAGATTTACGTTTTTAGTGTCAATATTAATAAAACAGTTTCCAGTTACGATTATCTTTTTTATTTTTAGATACATAATTACGATTATCTTTTTTTCCGAGTTACGATTATCATCCCGAATTTTTCAACGGCTATTTTCA
This sequence comes from Mytilus trossulus, assembly GCF_036588685.1. Taxonomy (NCBI): domain Eukaryota; kingdom Metazoa; phylum Mollusca; class Bivalvia; order Mytilida; family Mytilidae; genus Mytilus; species Mytilus trossulus. Next base: position 26,009,657 of record NC_086382.1, read on the forward strand.
CAGCGCTTAGACAATTCCAGTGCACCGTTACGATTCAAATATGATGAAATGGTATTAGATAAACCTTGCAGCTGAGTAACTATTGACAAATACATGCTACATTTAAGAAAAACGAGTGTAAAGATTTTACCTATATCTACCGTCGCCATATTGGGATAATCGTAATTGCAGTTACTATTATCTCTTTAATACCAGTGATTATCATCAAGAATGATACATAGTTTTGCAAAAGTAAATTTCACCATAAAATGACTATATAATAGATATACATGATTAAACTGAAGTGGTGACTATCTATAAAATAAAAACGAATACATTACAAAATCACAGCCTTGTTAGCCATGGTCAATGCAACGCCCAAAGTGACGTCACATTTAACATGTAGCCGCTTGACAATTTCGGCCATCTGGAATTTTCATTGTAGAACTTGTCTTGCTGATATTTTTTGTCATTTGAAGTTTCTGTCTTTCTTCTATAGTTTTCAAAATAAAAGCTAGAAATGAAAAAAAAATCGTTTATGAAAATAACTCCTACAAAAAAGTGTGTTTTATAGTTTTGATATAAGCTAGTGGATATTAGACAAACCATTGATCTTTGTTCATGTAAAGTGATATATCAGTATCATCACAAATTGCATCTTCGTCAATAGAAACATTTCAAAACTATCATGACGTTCCAAGTATACAATACATTTTTTAATGTTTTATGAAATTTTGATGACGCAGAAACGGTCCGTGTAACACTTATCAATTCAAAGTTTTAAAAAGTTTTGAAATTTTAGATTTTTGGAATTTTGATCAAAGTTTTAAAATATCAAAATTTCAAATTGTGTTTAAGTTTTAAAATTTTGAAATTTTAACCAAATTATTAAAATATCAAAATTCTAAATATCGTTTATAAATTTGATATTTTAGAAACTTGATCAAACTTTTAAAATACTAAACCTAATGTGCAATTTTGATTATTTCACTTTTTGAAAGTTTAATTTTTTAAATGTTTGCTTAAAATATCAAAAATATAAAGGGGCGACAAGAGGGGTACCTGTAATCACTGATGTAAACACGGCTCTGATAATAACTATTCTTAGTTATAAATACATAGCATGAGATATATCAAATCATTCTTAATAACAAAATAAATACTGAAAAGAAGAAGTCGGGGTTTTTTTTATGAAACATATTAGACATCACATGGGATAACAGTATCCTGAAATTTTAAGGTTATGCATCTATCAAAAAAAAATATAATTAAACCTATTTAAACCGGAATCAACTACGATGATTTAAATCTCTTATATAAGGTTAGCGTTTGAGATAAATAATTCAAAGCTATTTTGTGTTCCCAGTGCCCAACATTTAGAAGTATCAGTGAAAAATTACCAACTCGCCGTAAACCATATAGTTTTATTCGCCTTTTTGACGTTCCTGATGAAGGTAGATCCAGAAAAAGCGCCTCGGTGGGCTGGCATACAACTTAAAACGTTTCCCTTTCTTGTTTATCGATTGCATGATGATAATATATTGCCTTTTATGATGTATTTCAGTTCCAAGAAATGATACGAAAGGAATACTTAAATATAGCGTCGCAATAAAAGTTGTTCTAGGCGTATTGCAGCTGGCCCCTAGACAAAAAAGTGTACTGGTTCAGCGATTATAGACGTAATACTAAACTCCGAAACATAACAATGAACTCAAATCAAAATCATACAAGACTTAGAAGGACAGAGGCTCCTGGATTGTGACAGGCGCACAAATGCGGCGGGGTTTAACATGTTTCGTGAGATCACAACCCTCCCCTATACCTCTAGCCAATAAAGAATGAAAAACACACAGTGATACCTACAGTAAAACGCACTTCAATAGGAAATACAAGTCCTATGTCAGAATAGGAAACAAACTAAGAAACTAATTAACATGCATGACCATGATAATAAAATTACAAAGAACTACTATACATAAGGCTAGCAGTTACTGTCATACGCCAGCTCCAGACCTCAATTAAACTAATTGAAAGGTTTTATATGTCCTCATTATGCACACTCTCTCCCTGTTGCATTTATTGCTAATTTGTTCCAGAACATTCATGAAATATTTGTCACTGGCAACAACAAAAAAACGATAATTTAAAATAGGTTGTTTACATACAAATTACGAAGAAACGTAAGATTCAACTTCCGAGGACAAAGTTGCCCTTTGAATGGAGAGTTGTCTCATTGGCACTCACACCACATCTTCCTATATCTACTTATAGATGGATTTAAATATGTTTTAACTTCACTTTGGTCAAACACCTCTTTAATTGTTTCGTTCTTATTTGCTTGAATTTCAAATTTCAGTTTCAGCGTTCCGAATATTAATATGTGATTTCTTTACTTCAAATTCTGCGTTTAACATTGTACTGGTTTTTCGAGAGTGACATTGGTGTACGGCCAAAAATGGAAAAAAATCCATCATGCAGCTGACAATGTGGTTTCTCTTTGCACGCCCCATTCTGACTGGGTGTACATGTGAACTTTTAGTTTGCTAAAAGTCGATTGTCGTACGATAACTTCAAATATAAATACCCAAATAACAAAATGCAAATACGTGACAGTAATATCCTTTAATACAAAAAAATCTATTCCTTTTGTTTACTATAATAAAACAGTGGTTGGTTTAGAACCTATAATGGAGCTACGTGTATGATAACCAGTCCAAACGTTGTCTTTAAGGTATCAACCATGTAACTTTAAAAGTTTGTTTTGTCGAAGCGCTAACAATTTTATTAAGTTTTTCATCGCCATTAATCAACTTGTCTGGTTCAAAATTCAACACTAAAAGGCATGGATAATTTTTCTTTTGTCCTCGTCTGGCACAGAATATTATATCATCAAATTAGGGATCAGAATACATTAATGTACCATTATCGAAGCCCCTAGGGGTAGTATCAAGTAAAAAACAGGGACTATCTAAATATTGGTTCCCCAGACGATTACCATTTATCGCTGATAAAAACTTTTGAACACAATTTTCAACTTTCAAAATGCCGACACCTACAACTGGATAGATGAGTGCTTAATGTAGTACAGCGGCAACTATTACATAAACATGAATGCAAGTTGGGTGCTTAATGTAGTACAGCGGTAATTATTATATAAATATGAATGCTCGTGAAAATAATGTTTATGGTGTACGTTTATATATGATATGAAAGGTTTTAACTTTTACAAAACCAGAGCTATACGTTGGATTTAAAAGTTTACTTTATTTGGCCTTTTCAATTTCATTTGACTTTATTTGCTTTTTTAACTTAATTTGGTTCGAGTGTCAATGATAAGTCTTTTGTAAACGAAACGCGCGTCTGGCGCAAAAACCGGCAAAATTTATATTCCGGTATCCATCTATGATGAGTTTTTGTAGATACCTTGTAACAGTATCTTGGCTCCAATTTGCTGATATTGGATCCTATTACCGTCTTAATTTCAGCGTTAAAAAGATTATATTAAAAACCTCCCATACTGTGGACTAGCACAACCTTAAACCATGCATTCAGTATCATGAAGCGCTTTTCTTGATCGACCTCCTTACGGAACGCTTAAAGCTGAATATTTAGGGCAAACAACTTACAAAGAACAGATAAAAACGTTTCAGATGATCTTTCATTCTGTACATGAAATGATATATTCTTTAGCCAACATGATTGCAGAAAGTAAGAACTCGTAAAGCAAAACAGAAAAAAAATGAAATCAAAAGAGATAATACATCGCGTATTGGGCCTTTTTATGGCTTAGAGTTTAGTAGAAAATGTATATATATATATGCTCAACATAACCATACTATTTGACCTACTGCGAGTTGTTCAGTTTTTACTGTTACTCCTGTTTCTCCTAAAATATGGGTGCTAGAAAAACCAGCAGGTAAAATGGTCAATATCAGAGCCGTACGTCTGGTTTTTAAATGAATTATCTTCTTTTAAGAAATATTAATTTTGTCATCAAATTTTTCACCGCTTTCAACTGTCCATTTTATTTCATACATAAACTTTTAAGTATCAGTATGTTTTTAATTCATATTGTTTCGTTTCGTTCCGCTTTTATTTCGTTTCGCTTTTTCGGGTATCCCTCTTATTGCCCCTTTTCTATTTTGATATTTTAAGCAAACATTTAAAAAATCAAACTTTCAAAAAGTGAAATAATCAAAATTGCGCGTTAGGTTTAGTATTGTAAAAGTTTGGTCAAATTTCTAAACTATCAAATTTATAAACGATATTTAGAATTTTGATATTTTAATAATTTGGTTAAAATTTCAAAATTTCAAAACTTTAACACAATTTGAAATTTTGATATTTTAAAACTTTGATCAAAATTCCAAAAATCTAAAATTTCAAAACTTTTTAAAACTTTGAATTGATAAGTGTTACACGGACCATGCAATCATTGTTCTTGTTGATTCATCTCAACTGTGGCTGGTTATTCTACTGGTATTTTCAATCCGTGACTAATTTTGTTTTTCCTGACTAAATATATTAGGAATTGCTTTGACAGGATTAGTACCTTTTGCCTTGTGATTTTCCCATTACATGGCCTTTATCAACGTGGAAAAGTTGTATGCTTACAAAAAAATGACTGATTACCAGCTCAAATGTGGATGTCTGCTCTTTTTGTATTTGCTTTGCATTGTAAATCATCACGTGTCCTCTCTTCCCGTTACAGAATTCTTTCCAGTCTATTTATTTATAAGATTTTTTCAGCTCCAGTGATTTTGATACCTATACGTATTTTTCCTTTTCAACATACAGTGCTCATATTGTAAATACGCATTTTTTTTATGGTAAAAAGTATCTAAGCCCTACATGCTAAACTGCAATCAAAAGAATCAACGTATTTCTTGAAATACACTTATTTGTTAACGTATACATACCTTATTTGAGTACTTGGTGAATATATCTTATATGAAAACCAACAGTCATAAATAAATAATTGGCAAAACCAGTTGTAAATGCATATAAAACTAAGTATTAATTCAAAAAAAAAATGTAGGATAGCAAATAATAATATATTGGAAATTTACGTTTCCAAAATGGCCACCATTCAAGATGGCCACTAAATACTTAAACAGTCCTCAGTTTTATATTCTTTGTGATAAAGAATACGAAAGTTTATCAAAACTAACAAAATTAGTTAAGTAACATATTTTTTTTAATTTTTGCTAATAATTTTTATTAACTTTTTGGACAAGATTTCAAAATGGCCGCCCAGAGCCGCCATTTTTATTTTCTGAATGATTGGGTCCATAGCTATAAATGTTAGTAATGACCTCAGCTAACACTCTGCAAAGTTTGATGCTTTTACCACAATCTGTGCAATTGTTTCACATTTCGACTGGACTATTATAGTATAGTACAGTTACGCTGGGCAATTTTTCCAGAGTCTTTACTCTGAAAAGAAATAGTAAGCAAATAATACAAAGAAGTTATATTAAATAAGCCTTGACCGGACTGTTGATAATTTGTATCATCTCAATAAAGGAGGAAATTCTGAAAAGTTAAGAGATGTTTGAAATAATTCGGGAATTTATCAAATGAGCGTATACGGCAGCATTTTAAAATTCAAATTAATGTGCAAGAAACATAATATCATTCTATCATTCGTGAGTATTTCAATTAGGCAGCAGCCATTTTATTTTCTGGGAGGGTCTATTGATTTTTTGTCACGCCTTTGGCGAAAAACAATCTTTTTTTTGGCAACAAGTCGAAATCATTTTTGTGCTTTCGATTTAGCATTAATTCAGTATAGTGACAGCTGAGGGTGAAACAAACAAATGTTTTTCTCAGGGTCAAAAACATTTTTTTCTCTCTCCAAAAACTGGAAACAAACTTTAAAAAATACATACCCCCCCCCTCCAGCCTCATAACATCATACGATTTTCTAATAAAAAATCAAAACTGAGAGAAAATAAAACCAATATTAATTAGAAAAATTCCCCACCCTATTTTAGTCATACTATACTCCAAAACAAACTCTTATATATATACTCAGCCTTGTTCTATAGTTGCAAAAACAAAACTAAGCACGCTCATAAATAGGGCCCATTTTCTACTTAAAATTTGCAATATATGAATGTTCAGTTCAAATAACCTTTTTTTTAAACATAAACTGCAATAAAAATAAAGTAAAACGGAAGATACCGAAGGATATTTTCAAACTCATAAGTCGAACACAATTTGACTGACAACGTCATAGCTAAGACATAACGAAACTTGCGACATAATCGTTCTACAGAAGACAACATCGAAAGACTGACTGGCAGCGTGATCCCTACACAAACTGGGAATGATCGATGCCATGTACCCCAAAAATATTTTAGTCCGGCACACCTTTATCCCAAAATCCTGGATCCGCCTCTGCCTTTTCAGTTTATGAAAACAGTGATCGAATGGTCCCCGTAGAACTAGAAGATATAGTGCGCGCATGGATTATTTTGGGAGTTTCAAAATTGCTCTCACACACCGTCGATATAAACCACACTTCAATAGGATTACATGCACCTGGGTAATATCTTAAGTTGTAATCCATCTGAAGAGCAACTATGCTCGACTATTCGAAATAATATCAATATATAATATTCTTCCGACATAAACTAAAGTGATACAGTGTATTGTACACCAGCACCAATGATTACTGAACGGAAATGTTAAAATTGATATAACTAACTCCAACAACTCACTGATCTATGCATTAAACGAACGAAAAACGAGATAATAGAATTAATATATGAAAGACCGGTATTAAATTAGCAAGAAGAACAAATGCTCTGTAATGAGCTCTCTGGTTCAAATTGGACCCACGCGCGTACAGAATATTGAATATCTACAATTAAGACTTATATTCTATACAGGCATAGAAACTTTACAAATGACAAAACTGATATCACTTAAATTTCATAGAAATACTTTTAATGCACATACAATTGCAACAGTTGCCACAAAGAACCACTTTCTCTGCCATATACACCTACTAGCACTGTTAAAGAAGTTATTCCAACAGAATAGGGGACACGCAAGTTTCAGATATCACAGTTATACACTATTTTAAAAACCAATAATGAACTTTAATAACCATTCAAGAACTATTACAACGTGAATTGATAATCAAAATGGCCAAGGTACAATGATGATTAATTTGTACAAGTTATTAGGTTTATCTCAATACAAATTGTACTAGTAATTATACTGCCTTGTACAATTGTTTTTGTACAATGCAAGTAATAACGTATATGATGGCTTCATACCAGTAACTATTTGTAATTACTTGTATGAAATATTTGTACAAGTAATAACCCGGCGTACAAAGTAATAACATGTACATGACATATATATCATATACAGACAGGCGAATACCATTTTATCAGATATGGTGTTAAGCATACATCAACATATAACTGCACAGCCAGGACCAGTGCATGCAGATGATCTTCCAAATGCATATGCTAACTAATCTACTCAAATTTAAGGATGTGGTCAGGACAAGCCGAGGGGGGGGAGGGCAAGGGGGGGGGAGGGCAAGGGGGGGGTCGATTTGAAGCTCAATAGAGCTTATATTTTCTTTTTATACGACCGAAAAATTTGAAAAAAAATCGTCGTATATTGCTATCACGTTGGCGTCGTCGTCGTCGGCGTCCGAATACTTTTAGTTTTCGCACTCTAACTTAAGTAAAAGTGAATAGAAATCTATGAAATTTTAACACAAGGTTTATGACCACAAAAGAAAGGTTGGTATTGATTTTGGGAGTTTTGGTCCCAACATTTTAGGAATTAGGGGCCAAAAAGGGCCCAAATTTGCATTTTCTTGGTTTTCGCACTATAACTGTAGTTTAAGTTAATAGAAATCTATGAAATTTTGACACAAGGTTTATGACGACTAAAGAAAGGTTGGGATTGATTTTGGGAGTTTTGGTTTCAACATTTTAGGAATTAGGGGCCAAAAAAAGGGCCCAAATAAGCATTATTCTTGGTTTTCGCACAATAACTTTAGTTTAAGTAAATAGAAATCAATGAAATTTAAACACAATGTTTATGACCACAAAAGGAAGGTTGGTATTGATTTTGAGAGTTTAGGTCCCAACAGTTTAGGAATTAGGGGCCAAGAGGGAACCCAAAAAAGCATTGTTCTTGGTTTTCGCACCATAACGTTAGTATAAGTAAATAGAAATCTATGAAATTTGAACACAAGGTTTATGACCATAAAAGGAAGGTTGGTATTGATTTTTTGGAGTTTTGATCCTAACAGTTTAGGAATAAGGGGCCCAAAGGGTCCAAAATTAAACTTTGTTTGATTTCATCAAAATTGAATAATTGGGGTTCTTTGATATGCTGAATCTAACTGTGTTTGTAGATTCTTAACTTTTGGTCCCGTTTTCAAATTGGTCTACATTAAGGTCCAAAGGGTCCAAAATTAAACTTACTTTGATTTTGACAAAAAATGAATCGGTTGGGTTCTTTGATATGCTGAATCTAAAAATGTACTTAGATTCTTGATTATTGGCCCATCTTTCAAGTTGGTCCAAATCGGGGTCCAAAATTAAACTTTGTTTGATTTCATCAAAAATTGAATAAATGGGGTTCTTTGATATGCCAGATCTAACTGTGTATGTAGATTCTTCATTTTTTGTCTTGTTTTCAAATTGGTCTACATTAAAGTCCAAAGCGTCCAAAATTAAACTTAGTTTGATTTTAACAAAAATTGAAATCTTTGGGTTCTTTGATATGCTGAATCCAAACATGTACTTAGATTTTTGATTATGGGCCCAGTTTTCAAGTTGGTCCAAATCAGGATCTAAAATTATTATATTAAATATTGTGCAATAGCAAGTCAATTGCACAGTATTGCACAATGGCAAGAAAGATCTAATTACATAATATTGTGAAATAGCAATTTTTTTTTAATTAGAGTTATCTTTCTTTGTCCAGAATAGTAAGCAAGAAATATCTAATTGCACAATATTGTGCAATTGCAAGAATTTTTTTAAATTGGAGTTATCTTTCTTTGTCCAGAATCAACTTAAATCTTTGTTATATACAATATACAATGTATATACAACTCGTCTAAACATCAACCCAACAATGTTAGATCTGAAAATTTGCTTTCGCAAATTTTTGGTTCTTCCCTCGCCGGGATTTAACTTTTTACTACCAACTGATAAATTAAAATAATCTTTACCATTCAGTGATAACAAGCAGTTTTTTTTACATCTTAATATTTTATGATGTATTTAAATGAGTAATTATTGTTGAAAACTCCATTAGAAATTTTAATTGAGATTAGTTTTGGAATAAGGGAAAGGGGGATGTGATTGAAAAAATTGGGTTAAATTTTCTCATTTGAAATTTCATAAATAAAAAGAAAATTTCTTCAAACATTTTTTGGAGAGGATTAATATTCAACAGCATAGTGAATTGCTGTAAGAGAAAACCAAAATTTTAAGTTCATTAGAACACATTCATTCTGTGTCAGAAACCTATGCTGTGTCAACTATTTAATCACAATCCAAATTTAGAGCTGACTCCAGCTTGAATGTTGTGTCCATACTTGCCCAACCATTCAGGGTTCAACCTCTGCGGTCGTATAAAGCTACGCCCTGCGGAGCATCTGGTTAATGATGTTTTAATATTAAGTTGCAACTTGCAATACATTTTTAACATTTGTACATACATCTTTCAACATTTTATTAAAAAGATGCTTTTCAAAGTAATTACAGTACACTTGACTTGTTTTAATGTAAAAAATAGATAAATATCAAAGACTTTTATGAGGGTATAGTAATGGCGGTAACTTCATGGCGAATAACGCTAACTTGAAATTCTTGCCCAATGATGTTAACGGTAATTTTTGGTACAAGACAATAAGATGTACACTTTCTTTAAACACGATAAAAAAATCTACTCCCAAATGACACTTACTATAAGTATTTGAGACTGTACATGGCATTATACTTCCCTATTAATGATTTTGGTTGAGTATTTTTTTTCCATTGAGGTTATAACTAGAGACATATAATACAATTGTATTATATATATGTCTCTGTTATAACTATATATTATATGTCTCTGTTATAACTATATATTATATGTCTCTGTTATAACTATATATTTATATGTCTCTGTTATAACTATATATTATATGTCTCTGTTATAACTATACAAATTTTGATTAATGATAAGGATTAGACAATCATTGACGTTGTAAAATGACTTGTTTTCCTAGAAACAAGATCTTTATATTATAACTATCGAAAATTATAATTTTATTTTCATCCTTCAAATCATCATCAATGTTTCAAGCTTATCCCTTACCGAAAAATAAGCCCTGCGTCAAACATTTGCCACAAGTTTGCAGCAAACATTGCCGCAAACGTTTGCTGCAAACTTGCCGCAACCATTTTACCATGCAAATGAAGTTTGCAGCAAGCTTTCGGCAAACATAATTATGCAAATTTAAATTTGCCACAAGCTTGCGGCAATTGTTTGCTGCAAGCTTGCGGCAATTGTTTGTTGCAAACTTGCGGCAAACTTGCAGGAACTACACATTTATACCAATGTCATGTGTGTAGACACATTCAATTTATCTCTTTCAAATTACACAGCAACATTTTTAAAAAGTCAATTCCTGTCTTTACACAAACAGTCATTGAAAGAATTCATGAGATTTGAGGTAATACATACATGCATTTGAGTTTTGAAAAGGGGCAGGAGTCATTCTCAAATGACATAATATACATTGTACCTGTATTAAAAACTGAAAAAGGTAAAATCTCAAGATGTATTGAGTATAAAGCTATGTATGATTGCATTACAGAATTTAACTTAATCTTAATAAACATGATCCAGATGGTAACAAATTCAAACATAATAGCTTAAAACGTAAGTTTTTCAATCACACATACATGTATATATAGTTGCTTACTTAATTATGTATGATGATAACATTAATTATTTTATTAAAACATGCAGTTCTATGAATCATTTGTACTTACACAATTACATAATGATTATCCCATATTATTGAACCAAAATGCTCACTTGATCTCTTATATGGGAAATGCATTTCCAAACACAACCAACATTGCCTAGCCACAATTTCAAATTGTTAGCATCCAACTAGGCATGCCCAGTCAAAATTGTGTAATTCCTGCAATGTTATGGCAAACATATAGAATGGTCAAAGTTTTCTGCAAACTTGCGGCAAACATTCTTTATTATTTTAAACTTTCTGGCAATCTTACGGCAAACATTGATGTTTCTGCAAACTTGCCGCAAGCTTGCAGCAATGTTTGCCGGAAGTTTGCAGCTAGCGGCAAACATCTGCAAACATTTTTTTCTGTGTTCCTGCAAACTTTTTGTTTGCCGCAAGCTTGCAGCATGTCTGATTATGATTGATAACAACAAGACTGTATGTTAGTTATTCGTCCTTGATAAAAACAATCTTATTTTAGATTTTTTTTTAATCGTAGCTACTAGTGATCAATAGTGCATGCCCTATACAGCCTATATAGACAACAGAAAATTTTCATAAAATGGTTATGGCATACAAATGAAAATTAAGTCAACAAACTGACAATTATTATAGATAATTTGATCTCATATCAGTATTGCTACTGACGAATTTCGTTTTGGTTCTTATAATCCGTCATTTTCGAAACTAATTTATATTCAAGTCACGTGGTCAATTAACATAATACCCCAAGCGAACGCCATTTTGAAATCAGGGAGCTCGAGCACGCTAACTTCTTTGGATAAAAAGACAAAGACAAAAGAAATAATCCTTGAATCGACTACTTCTTTATACAAAGACTTTAAAATGCAGAATACTACACCTAACAAAACTAACAATCAGCCTAATAATAAAGAAGGGAGTGCTTCTAAAGATCAGATAAAAGATAACATAAAAAAAGAAGCACCTTCGCCACATCATGGTGGCCAAAATCACAATCAAAGAGGTCATGGAGGAAGAGGACGCGGCGGCAGAGGTGGTCGAGGAGGCAGGGGTGGCGGAGGACAAATGGGTGGTCAAAACAGAGGACAAGGCGGAAAGGGTAAGTGAAACAAAAAAAGGGGGGGGGGGGGTGTCAATATAGTCAAATCACACCTGGTTAAATTGGCACCTAAGTGGTCATTTCAGCACCCATGTAAAATACAATACAACTTATCACTTTTTGTCCACCATCACTGGATATCACACATGTTCCCGTAAAGTTATGATATTATAAAACAAAAAAGCTGACACCTCAATAAAAAAGTGATTGTTGTAGAGTCAAAAGTTCAAGCGGCCAGGTCAGCCGAGATTAGCGATAAGGTGCATGTACATTGTATGTGGAATATGCCTATTTTTTTCAGAAAATGAAAGTGTTATCTACAAATATTTAATCATTCAAATATAAATACGTATGATAATTTTTAAGAATAAACAGAAAAAGCAAGGTTGTCAATAAATGATTGATATTTCAAAGTAAAATGTATATATATAGTGTGCTCATTGTTAAGTTAAACCAGAATAAGTAAAGATGTCTGTTTACAAACAGTCACAAATCACTTTTAAATCAGCGATTACCATTTATGCAATAATATTTTTGCCGAAATGGATCAAGATGCCCTTATTAGGTAAATCAAATTTTCAGACACCTTTTTTCTTTCTTTCAGCACATCATACTGTGAAAGTACTTATATATATTTTGATGGTATTAATTTTCGTGGTTTGAGCAAAATTTACATGTTTTCTACATTTTAAATGAAAATTGTCGAAAGTCTTGGATGAAATTTCATATCGAATATGACAAAAATGTGTTCAAATGACGAATCTACGACAAACTAACTTCAGTTTGTGATCGTTTGAGAAATATTGAAATTCAAATGCAAGCTGTCTGGGGGGAAACCATTATGAATAAATCACGAAACTATACTTCTGGATGTTGAAATGCAGACTGACTGATTTTCCTGGAGAAATAATTATGAGGTTTATTAATAATTAGCGGATTAGTGACTTATCGGATGGCGATAAGCAAATTAGTTGTAATCACAACTTGTTATACCTGTTGCATATATATGTCAATTACCTGGGGTCATAAACTTGTCAAAAACGTAGACAGGTAAATTTATAGTATTATATAAATGCAAAAATATTTTTACACTTTCAAATTTTAGTGACGAAATTGGTTTGAAATTCTTTCGTCAATGCGAAAATCGTAATGTAAATTAAGAAAGTGATGAGCTCTAGTAAAATCACTGAGTTTGTAAATGAATTTTGATATAAAATTATTCATGTTTACTTCTTTATATTTTTCAGGTGGTGGTCAGCATCAGGGTCAACAGCAATTTGGGGGTCATGGAGGTGGTGGTGGTGGTGGTGGCCATGGTGGTCATAGCAGTAACTATGACCAAGTCTTCCTTCCAGTCAATGAAGGCCCCAAAGAACAGAAAAAGTTTACTGGTAGATGCAGACTATTTGTTGGTAACATAACTCCAGATACAACAGAAGAAGAGTTCAAAGAACTGTTCAAACCCTACGGTGAAATCAATGAATGTTTTGTAAATGGAGCTAAAGGATTTGGCTTTATAAGATTGGTAAGAACAATCAATGAAATTTTATGACAAATTAGTTTCTATTACTGTAGCAATATCCACTAAAGAGCTGTTTGAAATTTCTGTGTTTGTTTCAAATTTAGTTACGAATCAATTTCTACCCGACTGAAATAAATTATAAACTTTTATTTGCATAATAATTTATTATTGCACTCTAATGTAATTGCTAGCTGACTTCATTAATAATTTGTGAAATGCTTTATTATTATTAGTTCCATACTGCCAAAGATAGGTTTGCAGTCTGTTCCTTGAAGAAGTTTCCTAAAGCTTCAAAGTTCAATCTTCTGAATAGATATTTCTCATTTAGTCACATCAAAAGAATTTACAGATTAAGTTTGAATTCTGAAAATTTAAAAGATTGAAGTACATGCAACTTGTATTATACAAAACAATTTGCAATAATTTATTTTTCATTTGGTTATTTCAAAATAAAGTAAGTTTAAAACAAATTATTTTATATTTTAGGATTTCAGACACAATGCTGAGGCAGCTAAATCAGCCTTGGATGGGCAAGAAAGAAAAGGTCGTCATCTCAGAGTACGCTTCGCTAATCATGGAGCTGCAATTAAAGTGAAAAATCTCTCCATATCAGTTACTAATGAACTTTTAGAACAATCGTTTGCCCAGTTTGGTGAAATAGAAAGGGCTATAGTAATTGCTGATGAGAGAGGTAGATCTATAGGAGAAGGTCTGGTAGAGTTTGCTCGTAAACCTGGAGCACAGGCTGCATTGAAGAGATGTACAGATGGTGTTCTCTTATTGACAGCGTAAGATTGAATTTCATAAAATATCATATTAGATTAAGAATGATTTATTAATTAGAAAAGAGGTATTTGAGTTCTGTAAAAAGTATTGGTAATCTTTACAGCATAGACTTCTATTTTCTTTACCTGTTTAAATGTTATGCATTACTACAGTGCACACAAGAGGGTCTTGTTATACATTACTTAGCTGTGGTAATTGATTAGTAAGTTGTTGCATGACAGGGTGTTATCACCAGTTATCATCATGTTTTCAAACATTTATTGGGAGGCAGTAATTGCTATAAGACTTAAATCTTTTTATACCACTGATAAGTACCACCTGAATTAAAGAATATGGAATATATATTAAAAAGTACAACCAACAAATGGGAAAAGTACTAGTTAAGCACAAAAGATCATATAAAAAGGACAAAATATGAGTTGACAATGTTTTGTTTGTTTTTAGGTACCCAAGACCTATCATGGTAGAACCTGTAGACGTAAGGGATGAAGAAGATGGTGTTTCAGAGAGGTACCTGCCAAGACACGATTCTATGAGAATGGATCGGGAGAAAGAACCAAGATTTGCTCCAATTGGATCATTTGAGTACAGATTCGCCATGAAATACAGAGAGGTCGATGAGATGGAGAAACAACAGATGGAACGGGTAAAGAAAGAAATGGATGAGATGAGAGTCAAACTGGAATCTGAAATGGAGGGAGCTATGTATGAGTACCAAGCTGAACAAATCAGAGCAGGTTTGTCAAACTTTAAAAATAAAATGTACTAATATATAGTTCTGACTTCTGATCAGTATTGTAAGGACATTGCTTGAGATACCAATCTCAAGAACAATTTAAGACACAAAAACATGTTTTGGATATTTACATTTGATTGACTTTAAATTTTCTCTTTTAAGAATAAAAACTTTATCCATAGGTGACTAATGATTGTAGGAGACAATTTAAAAAAAAATATATTTTAAGGTGGTACCCAACACTTTCACTTAAATTAATTTGGCTCGTTCAATTTTCATAAAAATTGGACAAAGTATTTACTTTAACCCTTTGAAAAAAATATCAAAATTTCAAATAATTTGAACCAACCGTTTTATTAGAAAAAATACATGGGTTATATAGCAGTTTGACAAACACTAATTTTGATCATGGAGAAGCTTCTTAATTCCTTAACAACACAACGTCATTAAAACACTTAGCTGATTTTACAGAGTTATGATGTTCCTGTAGTGTTAGGTACCACCTTAATACAAAAGAATGACATATTTTGTAAAGGATCATTATATGATTTAACTTCAAATACATAGTTCAATTCATGGCTAAAATGTACATTCATTACTCTTTTCAAAAATGTAGCTTTGTTGACAAGAAAAATCAGTACTTATCAGTCTGATTCTTACACTTGCACATGTGCATTAATGATTTAGTTCATAGTGAGGTTTTATGAAAGAAAAAAGTGAATGGGGACAAACATGATTAAGGAAGTAAACAAGGAATTGTATGTATTTATGAAATTGAAATATATTGTGTATTTTAGACTTAATGAGACAACAGGAAGAATTGAGGAGAATAGAAGAAATGAGAAATGAACAGATGAGGAGACGACAAGAATTTGATTCAAGGTTTGTTTTGGTGTTAAAAAGTGTCTATATTGCGAACATTATTATCTTGATAATATTTGAGTTGAAAACACTGATTATTTTAAATGTTTTGTTTACAACTGTCATCTAACTCTCAAAACAATGATTTTAATACCAACAGGTTGACATTATTTTCTAAAGTTTGATGTCATCACTAAGGGCTTTATTATACATTGTTTCCTAGTAAAGACTGGTAGATCTATGACAAATTATAAATCAATTTTAATGGTGCATTAAAAAAATCTTCATTAGTTATAGAGAGAAACACAAACAACAATCAAATGAATTTCCTTGCTAGGGAAATATTGTAATGTTGATTACTAGTCAAAATTCTTACATTTCTGCAATATGTTCAACACTCCCAAAAACGTTTAAAAGCTGTTCATGTTTTATAAAGAATTAAAAACCTATGAGCTTCAAACTTTGTCAACAATTTTAAAATAAGGTGGACTTATAAATAAATAATAAATTCTTTACTGGTACTCTATAGTGTTTCTCTAAGAAGAGATGAAGAAAACAGAATGATACGCGAGGAAGAAGAGCGACGACGTGAGATGTTGATGAGAGGTGATATGGGTATGAGAGGCCCAGGAGGACCCAGGAATCAAATGGAACAGGTATAGTTTTGATAACGCAAGATAAACAGTTTTTACATGCTTTGCACATACACTGTATTTTTAGTATAAAATCTGTATAAACTGTCTGTTTTGGTTGATGAATTAAAACCTGTAAACATTTATCTTGCTAAATGATACGGTAGTCACCAAGGTTGCTTTGTACATTTCATTTCAACTCCATTATAAGAGGAATTAATTATAATTTGTCATTTGAAAGTGTTTGCATGCATGTTCAGTCCATAATTTTGATGTGTCACTTCTGATATTTGAAATGATCAGCTTCTTTGTTTGAAGTTTAAGTATCATTTGTCATCTTCTCAAATGATATAAATTTTGTATGCATTCATTACTTACGGTTTTATTCCCCTGGTTTACACTGCAGCTCATTCAGACTTTGTTTTTCCACATGTCCATGACCAATGGGGTAAACCACTTTTGTCCACCAGTCACAATATTTAATACTCCTTCAATATCCTATTTTATTTAAGCATCGCTGACAGGTCTTTAATAGATGACACACACGTCTGGCTAAAAATTATAAGCCTGGTGTCTTTGGTTCGCTTTTGTCTAAAGCAAGTATTTTTATTACACAAATAAAGAGCATGTCCCTTCCAAAGATAGGGTAGACATAGGGAACTCAATAAATGTTTAATCTTTGTGATGGGTGTCATTACAGACAGGTGGAAAAACAGTGCTGAACTGAAATGTTTGTTTTGTTTTTAAAGAACTTGGATAACTTGGATCAAATAGCCAAAGTCAAAATATTATTTTTTAATTTATTTTGATTAATATTCAGAATGATAGTAACTAACTTAAATGATTTATTTTCTTGTGCTAATTTTGCATTTCCACACTTTTTAAATTGGGATGGAAAAGATTTTGGTTAATGTCTTCTTACAGAGAGATGGAAGAGGCAGAGGTGCTGGTGGTCCCCCACCAATCCCTCCCCCTCCAGTACCACCCATGGGAATGGGAGGAATGAACCAAGAAGAAAATGTAAGGCTTTTATGTTGTCATTGCTTGTGCTTAAAACTATGCAAAGGAAGTGATTCATGAACTATTTTTCAGTTCCATAACTACAGTGTGCTTAAAACAATATATTCAGACTGCATACACAATTTTGGATTTCTACAAATTTTTACAGCACAGATAAAAAAAAAAAATCCTACGAGTACACGCACACACACACATGGAAATGGAACTTAAAAATAATTTGTTTATAATTGATGGTGGTAAAAT
The DNA here is from genome assembly GCF_036588685.1 of Mytilus trossulus. Classification (NCBI taxonomy): domain Eukaryota; kingdom Metazoa; phylum Mollusca; class Bivalvia; order Mytilida; family Mytilidae; genus Mytilus; species Mytilus trossulus. The sequence continues at coordinate 26,027,525 of NC_086382.1, forward strand.
TTGCATATTTTTTTACTCATTTTAACAGAAGGATTTAGGTATATATATCATACACAGAATGCTGTTGTGGCATGATTGCCAATGAGACAACTTTCCACAAGAGACCAATGACACAGAAATTAACAACTACAGGTCACTGTATAGCCATAACATCAATGAGCAAAGTCCATATCACAATGTCAGCCATAAAAGGCATTGAGATGTCATGTAAAACAAATCTAAGAGCTTATCTTATGTACAAAATAATGATCGAAATACAGCACAGCAACAAACAACCACTGCATTACATGCTGCTGACTTTAGAATTATGTGGCGAGGTTAAACTAGTTTGTTGGCGCCAACCCTCCCCTAACCTGGGTGCAACCGCCTAAAACAAGAACAAACTCTACAAACATTAAATGATAAACAAATATGACAAGCAACAATTAACAAATATTAGAAACAGCAATAAACAACAACCTTGAATCACTTGCTCCTGACTGTGTACTCTTCTTTTAACTTTAGATTCCTAGAAATTATATATTGTAAATTGATCATGTTTTAACTGATCAACAAGATTATCAAATGAATCACTTTTTTGCATAGTGTAATGTGCTTGTGTTTTGTATGTGAAAATCATTTGTGTTGAAAACTACTTATCAAAAGGTTAAAAGAAGTCCTTGACTGATAAAGAATCAAAGTAAGATAACAGTGACCTTGAACTGAGGGTTTCACAAAAGATACTGTTCTTAAACAGACAGAACTAAACAATTGTACTATTGTGGATTCATTAATATTTGTTGGATACCAATTTTCGTGAATTTCATGGGAACGAGAGAACCACGAATTTAGATATTCAACGAATAACACATTTTCTAAAGGTATGAATGCAGACTTTGTCACAACCACGATATTAAATGTCCATGAGTATGCAAGTTTCTCTCAAACCACGAAAGTTGGTATCCACGAAAATAAATGAATCCACAGTAATACCTTTTGGTTCGATTCTCAATTCTTTATTAACTTTGATAGCATACAACTTTTTCAAATTATTTTCTAAGTATGTTCTTTTTCTTATATGCATGCAAATTTTCATGTTTTCAAGAAATCTTAACAACACAAACAAACATTATGTGGTCATGATAGTGTAAGCTGTTGTTGAAAGATTTTTGAACATTTACTATTTTATTTAGATCTATTCACACTGACAAAACTTTGATAATAAAAGGTAGTAAATTTTTTTTGATTTTTTTTTAAACAATTAAGACAAACAATATATTTCATATTTAGCAATTTTCATCTATGGAGAACATATTGTATTTTATGTAAGTTATACAAATATGTAATTGAATATTTAAATTCCAAGATAACCTACCCCGTATAACTCTACAAAAATTGGTAACCCACAAATAATAGTTAATCCGAGTAAGTGTCCATTTGTAATTCAGTTTCTAATACACTATGTACACAATAAAATTGAATAGGAAATCACTATGCTGGCTGGAGCGTATCATAATATGTGTGTATAAAAGTTGGTCAATGTGAAATTCAAAAGAAAAAAGAAACATGCACCGGGAAAAAGGTCATTTTTGTTCATGTGCCTCAGTGCACAATGATGGCTTATTTATAAAATTGGTAATATGTACAAAGTTAACCAAGGTGAACTATGAGTTGGGCACACTTTTGCTAAGAAGTATTATGTGATAGCCACTTCATCGTTTCTTTTCAAGATACAAGTTAGAATTAGAGAAGTGAATATGTGAAATGATGATGTTAAGTATTTCTACTGACTGTGAAACTTGAATGTTGTGATGTCAGTTCTGCTCATTTATAATAATTTCATGGGATTATTTCATAATCAATAGTTCATCAGATACATGTATGGAAAGAAACAAGTTTTAAATTAAACAAATATCAGATTTTAGCCTTGAATACTTGTAATGTGTAATATTATTTTGACATCCATCTTGTGTCACTTAGATTCCTGGTGGTGAAGCTGGTGGCATGGGTGCTCGTTACGGGGCAGGACAAGGTGACATGGAAGAGGCAGGACATGTGGTTGTAGATGAAGGATCAGAGAGAGCACAAATGGTAATGTATTCTGCACATTTGCATAACCGAAGAAAACGTTTACATACAAAACAAATTTGTCTTGAATATATCTTAGTTAGAAAAACTAGGGTGATAAGTTCAATACTGTCGATTTACTCTCATTTTTTAATCATTATAAATTTAAAGATTATCAAAAATTTTGAAATTCATCAAAAAATTAAGCAACTTTGCTGATCACTGCAAATTAAAGATTAAAGTGTATAAGATATATTCCTACTCTAAAAACACAATGAAGAAATTATGAATGTAACATTACTGCATTCCTTGTTTCTTTGTACAATTTTCTGACAAAAAGATGAAATTTTTTACATTACGAAATTTCACCTTTTTTGCACAATTCACACTTTCAACAAACACCAACATCAAATTAGGAATTCTTTTCAAAATTGACAAACAGATTGGATTATAAATCCATTCTACAGAGATTCCTACATATTGTCAAGAATAGAATTCCTAGTTTAATAAAAAAAAATAAGAAGAAAGAAGAAAGAAGAAAAGACCAAGGTAGGTTCTGTCAACACATATAAACTATCTGCTTCTAATATACAACTCTGGTGAATACAAATTGACTTGTGTGAATATTGGATTTATTGACTCTTGTTTTCACTTCTTTGTGTTGCTGACAATCGTAACATGTTTGTCCCTTGCATCAAGTGCTCTTAAAATAAGGTGTGGATGATTGATAAATAAAACAAATAATAAAACATTAAAAGTGTATGGTTCAGTTTTACCAGTTCTTTTAAAAATCTAACTAAATACACCTTAGTTTGTGTGTATGTGTTCTTGCGTATAGTAACATGACATAGTGTGGCCAACTTGCAGAAAATCAAGAATCACTGCTTTGATTTTAAAAGGAGGAAAATTACATTGATTTATTGTTTAGAAAATGAATACTAGAGAAGAATAATCTTAGTTTTACCTTTATTTTTATTTGAGAGAATTCTTCAGAAGTGATCTGAAGTCTTGAAGCTAGTAAATCTCCGCTAAATTTTGCAATACGCTCATAGTTCATCAAAGTTGTACACAGTTGATAACAAAATAATTGTTGAAGTCTGTATCTTCAAAACCAAATTTAAAATTGTCAAGAAAATTCTATGTATTGAATCTTTTACTGTTTAGCAGAAGGATGCCTGTTCGTACTAGGTGCTTCACATATAAAATACGTATAAACAATGGACGTGTGTTTTGATAAAATGTTTTCTGACTGTATATTTCGTAATAATGTGATGCATTTTGTGGAGAAAGTAAATTCGCGAAAAATAATCAGGAGAAATGATAACAGACGAATTGAAATGATACTAAAAAGCAACATGTTGTGATGTTCGTCTTATTGGAAAAACTTTATGCTGGAAAATAAAGTATTCTAAGTTTAATTAAGATGTGGCTGTTTCAGAAATATGTGTGAATGCAAGAATTTACTACGAAAATATAGTTCTTTATTCATTTTTTTTTTATGCAAATTAGGTTCTTGTTTGAAAAATCGTACTACTGTTTGTTCATATATGGTACATTTGTTTGACAATTACTTTTACATTGTAAATGAGAACAGTCGAAGGAATTGACCTGGTCAGTGTATTGTGAAAAAATACAAAATAATTTCCTGCATATTGTTTGAATTGAAATCGCTCAAAATTACAAATTGTCAAGATGGGTTTGAATATTTGTCTTCAAGGGTGACATTCTGAAATAAAATTCCTTATTTTTAAAGACTTAGGAAAAGATTATCTAGAAAACTTTGTAAATGATATCAAATACCTTGGATATTGAACTGTAAAAAGGAGAAATGAGCTGGTAAAACTGAAATCATACTAAAATACACTAAAATAATATGAAGATTAGAACAATAATACTTACTAAATTTCTAAAATAATTTTTGTTTGACAAATTATTGTTTGACGTCTTATAAATTAAACTGGTAATCTGGTCAATTGGAGTGCAAATCTGTATACTCTAAAACTGTTATAAGTTTTATGTAGGGTTTGCCACCAATGCATCTGAAATGTACAGAGATTGGCAATAAAAAGTTAGCTTATAGAATGTGAGACTTTCCACAGATATTCACCAAAAATGAGCTAAAAAGTATGGTAAAGCTTAAATTTTGCAAATTACATGTATTAAAATTGGGTCAATCAAATCTGAGCTGAACAGGATAGAGGTGTAGAGATATAAACAGCATTTCTGCTACAGGCAAATAGAAACAATACAAAATTAAAAGAAGAATGTGTTGTGCATTTGGCTATTATAGTTTTTCATGAAGACTGATGAGAATCTGAGCAGGGTGATATTTGCAAAGGGAAAACCGATAATGTTCAGTCGTTAAAATAACTTCTTCATTGATGTAATCTTTGTTTAACTTCAATACGGTGGTGATTAAGATGGGTGTTTTGTTGAAGCTTTATTGCCTATGTTGAAAAATTAGCTTAAATCTTTATGTTTTGTTTTTATTGGATTGTTTTTTGGCAATTTATTCTCTAGAATTGGCTAAACCAAAAAAAATAGCATTAAATTTGCTATTGTATCGGTTAGATAAATCCATCCTACACACACAAATAAATATTTTCCACATAAAAATTGACACAAGCCGTATGTATGAATAACTTGCAAATATAAAAAAAAATCATGTATATGCTGTAATGTTGGACAATGTATTTGTGCAATGCAATTATTGAAATAATATAGTATTCATGCAATTAAATTCAGATAAAATGTGATATATATATATATGTCAAATGATCAGAACTTAGCCCTGTTACAACAAATTCATACTTCATTTCATTCATTGACATTAGATATATATTAAAGCATATGATGAATTGGTTGCATGTTTAACAAGAAGATAAAACTAATCAAATACAAGTTATGATGGTGATCTTCCATGATATATATTTGTTTGGGAAGGATTGTCAATATTCTGTTAATTTGTAATAAAACGGTGTGCATAAAACCTTGTAATTATACAATCTAAAAATTACATCTGATGTATTGGTCATTGGTTTTTACGCATTCACAAATATTTTGGCTTCTTGTTTCATTTATTCCAAAATTTATAGTTCTAAAAAAGGGGTCGGTCATCTGAATATTGGATACATTGAAGTCGAAATCACTACAGTTAAATGGTTACCCATAATGTTGTCCGCAATTTATTTTATAAATTTAATTGCAGATGTATTAAGAATACTCTTCAAACCATATTCTGCACTTATGTAATTTGTATGAATAAAGTGAGGTTACATGAAAGGGTATAGGTCATTTAGACAATAAATCTTGGACAACATTTAATTCAAATAAACATCCAGTAATAATTCTTAAAAGGAAGTATAGCATTAACAAGAAAGTTAAAAAATCCAAGTCTTCACTGGCACATTTAATAAAAAGACTTAAATTGGCAATTGCAACCAAGCTTTGTTTCAGAAGAAATTGAAAATCAGCTTAAAATTGAGCATAAGTTTATGGTATTGTTCATTATTTACAATCAATTTTAGTTCAAGTATTTTTAAGAAACAAGAACCAGCACTATTTTATGGATGTAATTGTCATGGGATTTCAGGCACTGGTTGTAAAGTTCAATCAGAAGGCAAATGTTGACAAAGCCTGTGCAAGCCTTTTTGGCGAATTAGCCCAATTGTTATACAATACTTGTAAACAAAAATACCTGCAGATTAAATCGAAATCAATCCTAACAGGAGGAAAATAAATACAGGTACAGAAAATAATTGATATACATGATATATGTATACATGTATGTATATTTCTGGTTATCGGGTGTGTTTTTTTCGCTGATATGAAATTAAAAATGTATGTATAAACATTTGAATTAAATTAATTAAAAGTTAAAAGATGTAATATAAACCTAAAACACAATAAATAAAAACTTGTGGAAGTAAAAGAGCACTTATAACAGAGGCTGATGGTATTGGAGTGAAAATTTAATTGAACCAATATATGTTTATTTAATTTATGAAATGTATTTCCAGCCTCTGTGATGCAAGGGACATTTTAAATTGAATACTGTATTAGTGTTGTGGTTATGTTAATGATTATTCTTGTGTAACTTTTCTGATACAAGCTATTTTTCAGATCATTTCTAATTATAGAGAAGCAGATTTAAAGAAATTGACGAATGGGTATTCTGTTGTGCTTTAGTGTGTTCAGTTTGAATGTTTAAAAGATGTTGGATCGTTGAACACCATATACTTGTAGAAAACAAATTCTTTGAAATGTTCACATATATTTGAAAATATCTATATACCATAATACTTGCTGAAGAAATAGCCATTGATTTTATGAAATAGACATGTTGTGGGGAATCTTTCTATGTACACATATGATCTGTTGAATAGAAAAGGATGTTTGAAACATTTTTGGTAGTTTTACCTTAAAAAATGGTATACACATACTTCAATAATTATTTGGATCTGGTATGGTCCATGTCTGCTAATTGTCAAATAAATGAACAATTCCTTCAACAATCTTCCATTGAGTATGGGTTTAAAAAAAAAAAAAAAGGTTATGACTTCTCTGAAATTCTTAATTGCTTATTTCTGTGCTTTAGCATGGGAATCTTGGTTATATATTGACAATCGTTCAAACATTGCATCTTTGATGAATTGTTAAAAGTTTCTGCACATACTGGTATACCTATAATCTATTTTTAGCAGTTAAACATGAAGCAAAATTCATATTAAAAAATGAAACTGTAACCAATTTTAAAATGATATAAAAAGATGAAGAATTTTCGGAAACATGTTTTCTCAATGGTTTATTTTCTCTTACTTCTATTGTAGAAGAAGTAATAAATGTATCATATAATTTCCAGATGTCTTCTCTTGACAGTTCAGGTAAAATTGAAAAGGACAAAGGTTCTATTTGATATTGAATATTGGTCAAATTAGGTCTTAACCATATGGTCTTAATGTTCTCTAAAGGCCTGGTTTTCTTGTCAATTTTATTTGGTTCATGTCTTTTAAGTGGTGTTTACAAAGTTTCTTTTTTAATCTAACTTATATATTTGATACATAGATGATATAAGGACTAATGATTGGCATTATTTTTTAAGATTGCACAACTCTGTTGAAATGGAAAGTCAAATGGACCTGTTGACTTCAAATAAAGACTTAAATCTATATGAAGTTGAATGATAAAAAAATTTACAGTTGAGACCAATTTTTATCAATGAAATTTCAAATTTTATTCTTTAAAGAATAGAATTTTTCTTTAGTTTTTTTATGAATTTTGAAAAAGTCATCTGAACATCTGAGTAAGATAGCTGCTAAAAAAAATAGTTTTTGTAGAAGTCTTTTTTTCATTGATTAAAGTTGCCGTGAGTATATAGTGCATATATAAGAAATAAACCGAGACTAACAAAAACATTAAAATCTTACTTGCTGTTTTTATGGTATTGCTTATAATGCAGTCTATGATTGATTCAAGAATCATTGACATCAAAATTGATTTTAGAAACTATTAACAAGGAGAAAATATCCGAAATCTTCTTAATAAACAGGTAAAAACTGTCGAAGCTTGAAGAAATTGAATAATTGGTTTGGTATAAGTATTGAAATTGTGATGGAAAAATCTTGAATTTTCACATGTAAAACAATTGCATCCGAAATGGGAAGAAAAAGCTTGAATTGTTTCAATATATTTGTATTGAAGAAATCAACATCCATCATTATGACAATGTGTTTATAATGATCAGTGCATACTTCCATCAACTCATTAAAAAATGGATGCAATTATTCTTTTTTTGTAAGTTGGTCCATTTGGCGTAATACTGTAAAAAAAAAATTTTACTGTTCAGTTACTTTCAAAACTTACAAGACTTAGGAAGATTGGTTTGAAATATATTGAAAAAAAGTCATGAAGGTATATATTTTCATTGCATATTTTGACAGAAAACATGTAGGGTTTTAAATATGATTGATGTACAATTGAAACGGTTCAAACCTTAATAATATAGAAAGCTGACTTAACAGTATGAAGACTTGCAATAAACTGAAGCTATTTGAACTGAAAACAAATTATTTAAGGAAGAGAAATTCGGACTACTCTCTTGTATTGTTTTATCATGATAAAGCTTGTAATGTATTAATTGAATAAAGGATGTTTGAAAAAAGCAGCTTAGTGGCAGTTTCCATGAAGTACAAATGTAGCTCACTGTTCTATGTATTTAATGAAATAATACAAAACAGTTGATTTGTTTTATAAAAAAATTGTTTTATAAAAAATTAATATTGATATGGCATAGAATATCTAAGGTTTGACAATTCTTCAGCAAGTATATGGTGTATTATAGTATGATGTGAGCAGGTAGGGAAAACAATGAACACTGAGCACAACAGGTACCCAGTTTGTGTTTACTTTTGATTGGTAAGCAACTGTAGAAACATAGCTAACAAATATTTTCCTTTCTCTTTTTTCCCCTATGGCTTTGCTGGATGTACCAAATGATGTCTTGCGATGAATTATACAACTCTAACCCAATGGACTATATTTGAAATGTGACCTAAATATGAACTCTAAAAATGGAATATAAACAATTGTACTTTGAACCCTTAAATTTGAAATATTTCGTAATCGTAACTGAAATATTTATGTATGAAATGGTGTTCTCGTAATCAGCAGTCAAGATTTCAAGGAGGCAGAGGAGGTTTTGGTGGAAATGGAGGTGGTTTTGACCGAGGCATGGGAATGGGTGGTGGAATGCAGGGTCAAGGGGGAATGGGAGGTGGTTACGGGGGTAGACCTGGTATGGGAAGGGGTGGGATGGGTGGTATGGACAGAAGGAGAGAAGGCGCCACACAAGAAGACTTTGGAGAGATGAAAAGAATGCGTAGATACTAAGTTTTTCAAGTGCTCTTTAAAAAACAATAACATTAGGAAATTCATATCTGACCATTTTGAAGATAATGCTACACAAAACCGTTGACGTATTTTTGTATTTTTTAATTAATCACGAGAGACTTGCCTTGCAGTAGGCAATTCTCATAAAACATTAAATGAACATTTTCATCCAAATGAGATGATGACATCATAACCAATTCATTGGAGGCATTCAAGATGAAATTTCTTTTATCATTTGTACATATACATCATTTTATCTGATAACTTTCTGGCTAACAATATTTGACGCTGGAATCTTTTGTAATATGTGAGTGTTGTCTTCTACATCGTAACTTTGGAACATGGTAAATCATTTCAAGCATTTGGCATTAAATATGCTGTTTGTAATTTGTGTGTTTGTGAATATTTAAATCAAGTATCAATATCAAATAGTTGCGAGTTTAACAAAGTTTCAAGAAGAAAGAAATATTAAAACTACAGATATTGATATAAGCGCAATAGTACCTATTTGAAATATATTTGCTTGTTGAAAGTTCCTTGCATAGTATTTAGTGAGGAGGACTCTTCATTTATTCATTATGATAATCAAATCCTTGAAAAACAAACAGTCCTTGAGAGAGAGAGAGAGATTGTGTGAGAAAGAGAGTGATTGAAACGAGTTTTTTTTTATGTGTATTGTATTTTATTTTTGTTGACCATACCTGTAAATTTTATTCATGTCATGTAAAAAAATGTCATTAAACCAACAAAAAAATAATTAAAAACGATTCTTGTCATTTCTCTATAGTGAATTAAAACCGACTTTTGACAGACACTTCTGAATCTGTGTTAAAATATTTGCTTGATTATATGTTTGGTGGTAAACTTTCAGTAATTTCAAGTTTATTAGATAGACATGTATATATTCCATATATATTCAAGTATGAAATAAGATGAGAGATGTCAAACATCAATTTAACATAGAATGCTTTATATGCATGATATGGGTAACTGCATGTTCAGATTTGGAATATCAAATTGGATAGACATTCATCTCTAATAGGAGAATTAAAGCTTGTGATACTGATATAAAGAAGTTGTGGAAATCTTATTCATTATAATAAAAAAATTCATTTATGTCATTATCACAATCACAATCATATTTCTGAATATTTTAAAACAGTTTATAAAGTGGAGAACTTGATGATTTAGGATGGTTGTTATTGCGGGATGAATCTTTTATACATTGAAGGGAACAATGTCCACAGTTGAAAATTGAGGCGTATGCTTTGTTCTAGATTAATATCGGAATATGCCTCGACTAAATGTGAAATCTATCATACATAAAGACCAGAATTTTATTACCGGTAATGTCTTATCTTTCTGTAGTTTTGTCATAATGGAATGTCTAAAGCAGGTTAGGAAGTTTTGTTATTCGTATGAAAATTATCCCCGGAAGTTAAGTGTAGGGATATTTTTTTGGATGTTTAGTTAATGTTGTAGATCACGTTGTTTTAAATTTAAAACAGGATTATTTTTTTTTTATTCTTTGAGTTGTTGGAATACAGAAATTGACAATGAATTCTTAAACAGACTGTTAACTTACAGTTATTAACAAGTTTATTCTTCTTTATGTACGGTTTTGCCTTTTCTAAAGTAATGGTTGTTTGAATTAGATTTTCACTTCAAATTTGTGACGTAAATAAATTTTCATTGTCGCAAGTGGAGTTTACTGATTTTGGTACATTTTGTTGTTATTCCATATAACTTCTCTGGTGAAAAGATTTATGCACTAGAAATACACAAGTACTGAGTAGACTTTAGTTGCATGATAACATTCAAAAAATGTGTTGATTCTTACATTTATATATACATTTTAAATGGGTAGTTTAATTTAATAGTGCATTAAACTTGAGTTTTCTTTTTCACTGGAACATTGAGTTAATTGAGATATTGAAAATATAGATATTAATAAAAGGATATATGGGGTGTAGGTCAAAGAGACAGCAACCAAATGAAAGTAAAACTGCTAAAAAATCTTGTAATTTTTTTGTTTTACTTGAATAAAATTGAGAAAGGAAATAGGGAATGTGTCAAAGCAACAACAACCCGACCATAGAGCAGACATGATTGTATGGCTTTTTTCAAAGAAATTACAAAATTTGTCATTCTTATGTAACCAGTTCTGTGATCAATTGCCATCATTTACATTTATAAATTTTTCCATGTATAAAAAACAAAGATAGAATGTATTTTATTGTCATGAAAACAATGTGTGCAGACTTAGGGATGACTGCAAAAGTTCAATGAAGGATAAAAAACTTAATTCACATAGTTTTTCCTTCATCAATCTTTTGATGTCATCCCTTAATATTGCAGTTCTTTGCACCAGTCTGAGTCTATTTCCAGAGATGCTGCAATAGAAAAAATAGACATATATTGGGTTTCTGTTTTGAGACTGCAATCTGAGTCCAGTATAGCTAATAGTGTTTAACGTTTAGCACAAAATATTACATGCACATTCAGGAGGAAGTATTTAATAACTAGGTTGTTCTTTTGGTTTGGTTTAGTTCCAAGCTTTGACTCTTGAGTTGAATTTCTCAAAACCTACAAGATTTTTTAACTTATTAGTCCTGTTGGCTAATTTAACAAAATAGAAAAAAAACTTCAATGAAATTTACCCAACCTTTAACTTTTTAGTCCCCAAGGAACAAAGTCTATGAACATGGTTATATTGTTTTGTTATGGATACAGAGGCAGATACTTTATATCTATTTGCAACCAAACTTAATATATATATATACAGGAGAGGCAGATCATAATTCATTTTGTTGTCACAATCTCTTGGGTCAAAATCATATTTACTAAAATATTAACGGAAAGGAGTTTCAAGATGCTTAATCAGATAGTGTATGCAGAGTTACAACCTTACTTTGATATATGGTCACATACATAAGGAGAGGAAGTAACGTTTTGAATTGGAGGTCACTCATATGATCCATGTCAAAGTGACTAACAATAAAAATGGATATGTGCAAGAAAGGAGCTTCCAATTGCTATTAAAGTCTTTATGTTTTTTGTTCAGTAGCAATTTTGTTTGAAAAATGGTAACTTTTTATGAGAGGACTATCACTACAGATTGAAATAAACAATTAATTTCTCCATAGGCGACAATGGTAGCCTTTTTCGAGATACAGACTTTAGAAAATTGATTTTTTTTACGAAACCTTGCTAGAATCAAAGAAAAGTTATTAGACAGTATTTTTTGGTCCAAAAAATATAGGTTCGCGTTGCTTTTCTTAGCGTATTTTGTACTTATCTCCCATGCCTATCAATTTTGCCCTTAAAAATACGTGTCTTGTTCTAGCGTTGAAAAGTCATCTCAGTGCCTTTAGGGCTACAGATTAATTTTTATTTTGCCTTTTGTATAATGCAGAGTGCACGAAGTCTCTAATAAAAAAAAATAATGGGCGCACATATCGACCAATCAGGATTCGCCATACTCTTAATTCTGAATACCATGTTATGCTCATAAAATGGCTGCGCCCATAAAATATAATGGTGTATTGTAACCTACAATTTTGTTGTAATCACTTCTAAAGTCAAATTCATTGTCACCAAAAACAGACTGAAATCAGCACAGGACTGGAGTTTCTGGTGAATGAATCTATAACCTTACATTGGAATGAGCAAAAAGTGCATATATAGTGATATATAATGAGAGGAAGATCCCAATAGATTTTAAGATCCATACTTCAAGGTAATAAGGTTTTCACATGGAATATTGGAACCCAAATTTAATTTATGGTAAAAATTAAGGTGAAGGAAACTGATTACTTGATTTTAGCTCTAGATAATCAAAATATCAAGATAATGGTTTCTATAATTGAGTAATATTTTTATTCTCGTCACTGAGATCAGCTTTACTTATTTTTTGCAGACAATACTGTGGATTCATCAATGTTTGTTGGTACCAATTTTTGGGAATTGATGAAAACTTGTCTTATTATGGTTTTATAGAAATTCTGTAATTTGTTTCATTTCAATTTCAAACTCAACCTTACCCACAATTCCAAGTGGAAATCTATGGACAATTATGAAAATGGATGAATCCACAGAATCACTTAATGAAATCATATTCATTACTAGAAAATATTCACCAAGCTTTAATAACTCTTTGGTAATAATCACAATTCTTTGCTTATTTTTGTGACAAAACTGCTGTTGAACAATATGCTAACCATCTCCTTTTAATTGATCAGTACAAGAAGAAGTATAAGTATTAAATATTTCATTTTATATATGAACTACTGAAGGAAATTAGATTTTTACTTAAGGAGGCTCGTGGGTACAAAAAAAATCAGCAAATATTTAACATTTATTTTTCATAAGCAATTTTATTCATTACTTTATTAGTTGTAATATTATGATATGGTTCAAAAATCAACCCAAAAAATCAAGGCGTTTTAGGCTAAATGATTTTAAAAAGCTCCAAATTATCTCCCTTTGGTGAAAAAATAATTTTTTTGGCATTAAAATTGAAATATCTTTTTAAACTCATCAGTGACCTATATTTTTTATTATTGTATTCAAATAAGCTGCACTTAAACTAAACAATTGTAAAATTTAAGCAATTTCCCATATTAGGTTCTTTTTTTTATTTCGATTTTAACTTTTTTTTCTCCTATTCAACAGAAAAAAAATAACTAAACAAAAATGCATGCTTTTTTCCATGGCAAGTTGTGAGCTTAAATGAACGGCGACCCCATATTTTAATTTTATTTTTCTATTAGGTATAGGATAAAGTTTATTTAGAGAAAAAAATAGCGATATCCTATATTAGAAAAAAAAATTGATTTATACCCAGGAGCCCCCTTAAATTGTAAACATATTCTTTTATCTTTTTTTGGCACAAGAGACCTGGATATTAATGAAGGATACATATCATCTGTGTCTGCTGTTATTAATGATGAAAATTATTTCATGAGCTGATATAAAATTCTGTGTCGAAATAATCAGTAGTTGTAATACAAAAAAATTTTGGAAAAACAAACAAAATGTTTTTGCACTGCAACGACAAGGTACAGATAAACCTGTATAGACTGGATGGCTAAGGGACTATGAAAAAGGACTGGTTTGGACAGTGAGCTGGTTTATTCAGGTTTCCATTTGGAAGTAATTGACTTTTTACATCTGATTTATTGCATGTTAAAGTTCTGTTTAATTGTAAATTATAAACTGATAAATAAAAAATACAAAATCAATAATGTAATAACTTCGAAAGGTTGTTCTTTTGACTCTTCATATTCATTAGCTGTAGATATTTAAGAAACTGGTTGTTTCCTAGAATAAAAAAAACTCCATTCTAACAGTATTTTAACCGTGTTTTACATATTCTCATATGTCAAATAAATATCGGAAGCATCAGTATCGACTCATTAATTTCACGCTCATTTTATTCATCATTGTTTTCATTACATCATTATACTAGTGTTGTTTTGATAGAGACACAAGAGTTTCTCTTCCATGATAGTTGATTTCCAACATTGGTATGGCTGATTTAAAAAAAAAGCTAGAATATTATTGAACGAAATTTTATCGAGATTGGAACAGTGTTGTTCAGCTTACAATGATTGATTGTTATCATCTGGGTGTTCTTCACTAGCAGGGTCATTGGTTTAGAGGTTCACAACAGGGAACACAGGATTTTGAAAAACACGATGTAAATTTCATACTCAGTGATTTGAAAAAAAAATATCAAGTTCCAACGTAAGTTCAATATGAGTTATATTTGGCATTTCTTTTAGTTTAATTAACATGTTTATAATGTTTAAAATATTAATACAGCTCACTACTGTAGGATAGTAAGTTTACAATTTAACAACTGGCTAGATATCCTGAGAAGCCATATTGTAAAAACAAATATGTTTTGATTGCATATCAATCATAAGAAATTAATTAGACAAACAGGTTTATAGGTAATAGTTGATGTAATTATTAGTATTGGGACTGCATCATAAGACCGGAATTCAGAATACACAGGGTCGGGCTTACAAAGGGAATTTTAACAAAGACTTTGAAGGGGTAAAAATGAGACTATTAGTCTCAGCCGGAATGGACAGGAAACCGGTTAATTCAGGGTCCGGTTTACTCAGGTTTGACTGTATTTAGTGTTGTATACATTATGAACAGATAATCTTACAGATAATATTTTGAAAATAAAGGCATGCATTAGAATGACCTTCTTGATATTTATGCTTTTAATTTTGTAGATAGCCCACATGATATTTTTAAAATTTCAGTGGTAAAAGACCTAGGTGCTGGAAATTTATATAGAGGAAAGCCTTGTATTACACCAGTTTTTATAGGACCTCAATTTTTTTCGTCTTATATTGCTATCACATTGCCTGCGCCGTCGTCGTCCGAATACTTTTAGTTTTCGCACTCTAACTTTAGTAAAAGTGAATAGAAATCTATGAAATTTTAACACAAGGTTTATGACCACAAAAGGAAGGTTGGGATTGATTTTGGGAGTTTTGGTCCCAAAATTTTAGGAATTAGGGGCCAAAAAGGGCCCAAATAAGCATTTTCTTGGTTTTCGCACTATAACTTTAGTTTAAGTCAATAGAAATCTATGAAATGTTGACACAAGGTTAATGACCACAAAAGAAAGGTTGGGATTGATTTTTGGAGTTTTGGTTCAAACAGTTTAGGAATAAGGGCCCAAATAAGCATTATTCTTGGTTTTCGCACAATAACTTTACTCTTTTGTTAAAGTAAATAGAAATCAATGAAATTTAAACACAATGTTTATGACCACAAAAGGAAGGTTGGTATTGATTTTGGGAGTTTAGGTCCCAACAGTTTAGGAATTAGGGGCCAAAAAGGGACCCAAATAAGCATTTTTCTTGGTTTTCGCACCATTACTTTAGTATTTATAAATAGAAATCTATGAAATTTAAACATAAAGTTTTTGACCATAAAAGGAAGGTTGGTATTGATTTTGGGAGTTTTGGTCCCAACAGTTTAGGAATAAAGGGCCCAAAGGGTCCAAAATTAAACTTTGTTTGATTTCATCAAAAATTGAATAATTTGGGTTCTTTGATATGCCGAATCTAACTGTGTATGTAGATTCTTAATTTTTGGGCCCGTTTTCAAATTGGTCTACATTAAGGTCCAAAGGGTCCAAAATTAAACTTAGTTTGATTTTATCAAAAATTGAATTCTTGGGGTTCTTTGATATGCTGAATCTAAAAATGTACTTAGATTTTTTATTATTGGCCCAGTTTTCAAGTTGGTCCAAATTACGATCCAAAATTATTATTTTAAGTATTGTGCAATAGCAAGAAATTTTCAATTGCACAGTTATAAATTCAGCAATAGCAAGAAATCTTCAATTGCACAGTATTGTGCAATAGCAAATATTTTCAATTGCACAGTATTGCACAATAGCAAGAAATATCTAATTGCACAATATTGTGCAATAGCAAGAAATTTCAATTGGAGTTATCTTTCTTTGTCCAGAATAGTAGTTGAATCAACTTAAATCATTGTTTTATACAATAAACAATGTATATTCACTTTTACTACCAACTGATAGATTAAAACAATCTTAACCATTCAGTCATTGTCAGTGATAACAAGCACTTTTTTTACATTTTAATATTTTATGATGTATTTAAATGAGTAGTTATTGTTGCAAACTTCATTAGAAATTTGAATCGAGATCAGTTTTGAAATAAGGGAAAGGGGGATGTGAAAAAAAAATTGAGGGGGGGGGGGGGGGGGGGTCATTTTTTTTCATTTCAGATTTCATAAATAAAAAGAAAATTTCTTCAAACATTTTTTTGAGAGGATTAATATTCAACAGCATAGTGAATTGCTCAAAGGCAAATTTTTTTTAAAGTTCATTAGACCACATTCATTCTGCCTCAGAAACCTATGCTGTGTCAACTATTTAATCACAATCCAAATTTAGAGCTGAATCCAGCTTGAATGTTGTGTCCATATTTGCCCCAACCGTTCAGGGTTCAACCTCTGCGGTCGTATAAAGCTGCGCCCTGCGGAGCATCTGGTTGATGTTTTGTTGAAGATAAGGCATTGTTAAATTCACTACATCTGAATATTAATGAAGTCCATCATTTTTATACCCTTGTTTTTTTGGGGGTGCGGGATTTTCTATATATAAAATGGAAGGGAATAATTCAATATTTAGTCTCAATGCTGTGCCGTGTTTTGTTTTCCTTATAGGGATTAACAACTGCGAAGTCATGATAGATCTTCTAGCCACAATTCCACCAGAACTTTCCAGCTGAAGTGTGTGATTTTTGTCTAAGCCTGATCTTTAGCTATCTTGACTGCTATTTATTTCAGTATGTGGCTATAAGGACAAAATTTTATGAAATTAACCATTTTCTTTATATTTCATACATTGATAAGATACCGATCACAGAATTTTTTACTCATCTGAAATTAATTTAACTTTTTTCTTTATTGCTATACATAGAAATGTTTTTTGCAAAAGGGAGGTATATCTAGATTTCAGTGGCGCATCCAGAAATTTTTATAAGTGGGGTCCACTGACTACCTAAGAGGAGGCCTGGACCCCCCCTCCCCATCCTAAATCCACCTCTGGATTTTAGAGAGTAAAAAAACCAATTAGGAGTTGCCTCCATTGTTCAATCTGAAAGAAAACAGAAACTTAATGGATAATCTCAATTGGAAAACATTTTTTAAGCCTTCCAAATGGGTGGACTGAGGTAAAAATGATTCTTTGGATTAACATCGAACTACTGTAAATTTTGAGAAAGGTCAACTGTCGTAAGTATTGGTGTAGTTACATATATTTAGTGTATTAATGTGAATCTTGTTCATCCTTTGACTACCAAAATTTTGTTGAAAAAAGTTCTAATGTAAAAGCTTCTATTAAGTATAGAATCATATTATCAAGCTGAAGTCATAAGCATAATATAAATGGCAGATGGTATAATGGTTTGGTGAATAAGATAATGAAAAGCAATAAGGCAGCAATTTAATAGTCTTTGATTTGAAAGTTTTGATGTAGTCATAAAGTTAGACCCTGTTCACACTAGCATTTTTTTTTATCGATCTAATCTGAATCGATCTAAATAAAACCAGTTAGCGTTCACATTATCTTGAATCATAACGATCTCTATCGGTCTAATCTGAACCACTGCGTTCACACTACAACTAAAAACGCAATCGATCTAACCTTTTTGCCCGTAAAACTGTAAACACTGTATAAATAGAAATGATTTATCAAATGCATGTGTTGATACACTGATACACACAATGGTGAAAAAAATTGGATAAAGTTATTGTTTCTCTTGAATCACAAGTTTAAATTTTGATACTGGTGTTATTGCAGTTTTCCGTTTAATATTGAAAAAAATAACACGACGCCGGAAATAAGCGGTTCCTACAAAGAAAAAAATCAACAGAAGAAAAGAAGACACATATTTCGCAAATCTATGCTATGGCGAAGACAACATGTTTTCAGTTTGTTTTAAAGGTCTTTTAACAGAGAAATATGGGTTAAACAATGAACCTCTGAGATAGTTTTGCCGCTACACATGCGCATACATTATTTTCGATTCAATCGTACTAGTTTAAACCGATCTATGCGTTCACATCTAAGGTAAGATCGGTTTACTTTAGATCGATTCAAACTAAACTACCTCTTTTGGTGTTTTAGTTTAGACCGATTGAAGATCGATTCAATGCGTTCACATAAGCCCTTAAACGGATCTAAAGAGAACCGGTCTAATTTAAATCGATAAAAATGTCCTAGTGTGAACGGGGTCTTAGATTTATTTGACCGCCATCACTTTTCAAGGCTAATGGCGGTAAACATCATATTAAGAAAATGTCTATGTAAAATCATCTAAGACTTACAGAATTCAGGTACCTGTTAATGCATGTCCAATTTTATTATGCAGTAAAATTAATCTAGGCACCTGTGAATGCATGTCAAATTTTATTATGCAGTAAAATGAGGTTTCATTTTTAGAAATTGGATTTTTTACCTTTTAATGATTTAAGTTAAATAAAAAAAAAAAAAAAATTCTCTTTGTAAAATACAAAATGCTTGAGGAATTTATATCTGTGTTTAGTTATGGAAAAATTGGAGAGGTACTTTAGCAGATCTAAAGAGGGAAAGAAAAAGATGATCGGGTTCCTTGTTTATGTAATTTGATTTATTGATCTGAAATGATATAGAATATAGAAGAGGGTAGTAATGGGGATGCCTTCATGACGAATAATGGTAAAAATTCAAATCACAGTAATTTTATGTGCATAATAAAAATTACACTTTTTTTTTATACAATAAAAAAAATCAACTTATATTGACACAGGTACTAAAAATAACAATAATTATTTAAGACCTGACGAATCAAGATATTATTTTGAAGAATCACATTAAGATTTTAACTTATTTAAAGCTTTTGGCAGTCAGACTGAGTCTGCACCAAAAACTTTTTCAACTTCTAGTCCAAAGACCAATATTCTGACATTTTCCTTATTGGTCCAAACAAAGTTTTGCAAAAACTTACCTGTCCGAATGAAATTTTACTAGTCTGGGCATTGGACTAGTGGCTAACGGTGCTGACTGTATCG
The DNA here is from genome assembly GCF_036588685.1 of Mytilus trossulus. Lineage (NCBI taxonomy): Eukaryota > Metazoa > Mollusca > Bivalvia > Mytilida > Mytilidae > Mytilus > Mytilus trossulus. Next base: position 26,047,076 of record NC_086382.1, read on the forward strand.
GTAGCGGAAATTAATCATTTGGCGCCCGACGGTAAAAAGCATTTCTATCTTCATATGTGTGGTATTAAAATCAGAATAACAAAATATTTTTTAATGAAAATTCTAGATCTGCAATGCCTATATTAAATATTGTTAATTAATGTAACATGCATCTAAACCTATCCTTGATTTACCTTTGATTCCCCATGCTGTTGACAGTGGTAATATTTAACAAAAATACTGAAGAAAATATATATATAAGTATGTGTGTGTGCGATCACCTGCTAGCAAATTTTAGTTCTTATGAAATGCATATGTACAATTAATAATTTCTTTTTAAGACTTGTTTATTGCAGAGAACAGTGACACCTTTGTAACAGTTTAGCAGTATGAGCTGATGCTCAATAAGTAAGAGCGACAACAATAACTATATACATGTGCAGCATTCTGCACACCTTTGTGTTCTGTTTACATGTAATTTTGGTATAACCTTAATATATATTCTACTGTTGTTTATCAGACTATTCTGAGATGAAATAAGACAAATTTAAAAGCCTGATTTATGCATAGTCTGGAAGTTGACTTGTCATTCATAATTCAGATTGTAAAAAAGATGGATTTGAAAAAAAAAATTCTATGGAAATTTGAAGTTTAAAGTCATTTGAAACAAGTGACTGGTGAAAAATAATGTTATTCCAAGTCTTGAACTAATGCACACAAACATCTTAAACTTAATCTGCTGTGCAAGATTTTATCATTTTTTCGCATAAAGTGTATAAAGCGTATCATTTTTTTTCAATGGGCAAGTGTTGTGAAAATATGGCAGGTATTTAAAGTTCGTGTTTTGAAGCCAAAGTTTAACAATTGTCACCTGTTTGTAAGCAATCAACAAAAAAGCATGGATATTGAGCACGTGTTTAACATGTACAATCAGATAATAGTTATTTTAAGGACATCCATCATTTTGTCCATGCATATTGTGATCACCAGATTTTTACGAGAAAGGTCACTCTGAGGTCACTTTGCATATGGAAAATTTGTTGGGGAATTGCTTCCTGGAATAGAAATAAAGTAAACTTCTTTTATATATGAACAAATTAAAGAATTTTCTTCAGAATAAAGTAGATACACATAAGTTTTATAATAAAAACTATCCATTGAGATATAAAAAAACGCATTATTTTTTTAAATTTGAGCTTTTTTTTATGACTTTAAATCGTTTGATAATGAATCTTGCATATTGTTTAAAAGGTAACGGAATTTTTTGAGGATTTAAGATTTGTCTTCATTTATCGTGGCATTTTTAGCATGAGGTTTATACTTGGACAAAATAAATGCTGATTGAATAATTTGGAGAAATGTACACTGCTTGCAAAAGCAACATTGTAAACACCGACATTTCTTTTTGGAGACATACATTAATGGCCAACAGTTGAAAAAACTTCATATGAGTATTATTCCTTAGGAAGTGTTGGAGCGAAATACCTTAACACTCAAATGGCAGTTTACTTTGACAACTCTTCAAGCAAACTTGTTTGATAATTATTGCATTAAATCTTTTTTTTTCTCCCAATGAACAGGTATTTAACTGATTTGATCATGTTAATTATAATATTACCGGCAGTCATGGTTTATAGTTCCAAATATATATTTTAATATTCAACATTCAGAACAAGGTCTGTTCAATATATTAAAAAGCTTCCATAGTGTTGCTGTTTGCATGGTTAAGGGCACTCGGTATCCTTGAGACCAAATTTACCATTTAACTTACTGAGCATACATTTTTTTGCATCGACAAAATACAAAATGACTGCTAACGAACATTGATGTGTAGTGTAGAAATCTGAAATGCAGGAAAAAAGTCTTCTCCTTTCTGTATCTTCCTCCTGAGGTAAGGAGCACTTTGTAGCATGTGTAGTATAAAAGTAACTTCAAATCTATTGGATGTAATTTAGTCATAATTATAAAGCACTGAAATGGGAAACAGACCCCCCACTTTAACATTGATGTGTAGTTTTGGAAAAATGAAGTCATGGGGATGTCATGATTAGAAAATTTCTGAGTTAATTGGCCGAACAGGAAAGTGATGCAATCTCATTATGGTCTCCAATATATTTCCCTATGCTAGAAGATATGTTATCTTGAATAAAGGTTTAAGAATAGGATTTTTAACCAGATTCCTAGAGGAAAAATCAGTTAGTGGTTTAGGAATGTATGGTGGGCGGGTGTTACAGATGACAAAATGGAGGTCAAGTTCAATATAGACGATTTTCACTGTCACCCATATGCTGTCACAGTTCTGGGGGTTGTCGTTCTTCATACCAGATAAAATTGGCTTTTGCCAATGCAAAGTATGATGAATTGAAAGTGATGTATTGGCTGTTCAACTAATTTTTCATAAAAAATAATTTCTGATGTCAAAAGTATTTAGATTAACAACAAATTAATGTAATTAAAAGATTTGAAACCTTAAAAGATTATTCACATTACGCACAAGTAAATTTGCTCCTTCTGCTAGCTCTTCATTAAAAATGAAAATTAATGTCCCTCATAAGTGAGACAACTGAAAGAGGGATCTCTAATTACAGGGTCAATAATGGAAATAGGCAAAGAGCCTATTGTGTCTGTGTTTTAATTCACAACGTTCCATCAAAGCTTTTCAAATTTGGATATCTTGTAACTGATGGTCAAGCTCAAAATTCTATATATATTCCCTTTTACCATGGTCCTTTTGATACTGAAAAATGCCAGGACACAGATAAATGTTAACAAAATATGGATTGATGTTGCTCTTACAGCCTCTCATTTCAAAAATATTGGATGCACTGCATTTCAGAGACTCAGATGGCATTTCATTGTCCACAAGTCATCAATCAACTGAATCAGTTACACTCGTCCGGTTTGCAGTAACATACACTTGGAAATGGGGCATTCATCAAAAATATGGCTCATAGCGTAATAGAAGACTTGATGGTTGTAATTTTGTTTAAGGGGATTTGCCTGAGAGATTGTTTACTGTTTTGAGGTATATTCCTACTGAAGTTGGGATTAATACAGTCTGTATTCATGATAATTACTTTAAAATTTTCTTTTAGTACAGGTACTCATTAATGAAATTTTTAAATATTGCTTTTGACTTTAAAAAGTTCAGTTTTAGTAAATGTTGAAGAAAGGCTGCTGTCTGTTCTTACTCAATATTTTTAGGTAAGTTTATATTTGTTGTAAATAAATAAAACTTGCATGTATGATATGTGATGTCGGTATAAACTATTTAAAATTCATTACATTTCTGAAGTTGAAAGGGTGGCAGGGAGATGATTGTGTCCTTGCTTTGTATCTATTGCTTTCTCCTTAAGACTTCAGCAAATATCTTTAACATTAATACATGTATAATAAAAATTTCTTAAACTGATGGAAGATTTTATAAAATGACAAGAAACACTTCTTTGTTTAATTGTAAATTGTGATGTAAGATGTGAATATTTATATTTGTGGAAAATTTGTATTGTAGAAATCAATAGGCTATTTGCATTATTACTAATTTGACCGTTCATGTAGGGTTTCCTTTGGTCTGGTGATGGTAGTCCTTAAATGGCTTATAAATAATTTCTTAAATAAAATGCCAAGTGAATAAGTATCAAATGGGATTGCATAACTGTGCTATGCTTGGAGTTTGAGATCCAATTACTGAAAGTTCGAATTGATTTGACCTCATACAAGGATGGTTTATTGAAACTGATATTGAGGTGTCCACCTTTTCTGCATCTATTCTACAGAAATTGACTGAATTATAAAGTTCATTGGGCCATATTGACAGATATTTTTAACATACCACAAATGTGAATTGCTGACTTAAGTTATTATTATAAGAGTTACTACTTGCAGATTATATTTATTACATATTTAAACATATGCAAATTACAAATAGTCGAAAAGAAACAGTTATCAATGCATGGACTTCATATTAGGTATCAGCATTTTGTGTGTATTTAAACTAGACACCATCTAGTTAACCATAAATATGGCATATGAAGGATGCTTATGGTAATTTGACCTGATGTAAACATAAAGAAATTGAAGAGGTATAATATAGATTTTTCTGTCTGACTATGTCATAGATTAAAAAAGATGCATAAAGTAAAACTATCTTTTTACCTGTACAAGAATGATTTTCTGTGGGTAGAATTGGTCATGCAAGTGTTTCTTTTTATTGACTCCTTTGTTTCACTTTCGATATGAGAAACATGAGAAACCCATTTCAATCAAAGGGTTGAATTGAAGGTCACACATATATGAATGATAGTGGGCTCAAATGAGGTTGAAATATTGGGCTTATTTGACAAAACTGAATCTAAATCAAAGCTAATGCCTCTTTATAGACAATATTTATTATGAAAGGAATTATACACAGTTTGACATAAGAAAACTTGTTCGTAGAAATATCTGAATAAATTACATCGTAAAACTACATTGAACAGATAAGGGGGTGTTGCAGGGAAAGTATGCACTAGAAATGAAAGCCATGTACATGTCATATCAAGCGACACATTTTGTGTGATCAAAGTGACAGTTATTTAAAATTCATAGATAAAAATAAATTTTCAACAGAAGATGAAAACAAAATCCAGAAGAGACATAAAAATAGAATAATTCTTGATCATGACTTATGATGGCAGCACATTTATAAGTTGTTTATTTTTCCATTATAAAGTTCAGTGTGTGCCTTAAGTTTTTAAAGACATCATTTACTTTGTCAAACAATCATGGAGTTTTAATCTTTTATTATTATGAGCATGGTATCCTCTGTCAAATTTTTCCATATTCTTCTGATAAATAGACTTAATTTGTTTGAATTGGCCTTATTTTGATTTTTTAAAAATGCTTAGGACTTGAATGTTTTTCTTGTATTCAGGGTGTTGACATTTTTTCTTATTGGGTCAATAGCCATTAAAGTAATGCATATTCCATAGAACCTGCAGTGTTGGGTACATTGTATGCTCCTCAATTTCTATGAATATACGACAACCCTTTCTAAATCAACATCCTAAGACTTTTGAATTTATACTCTGACACATTTACTTAAACATATTATCAGTTTGTTTAAAATTCTTATTTGCAAAGAAGTAAAAAGACATTATCTCTTGATTAATACCAGTTTAATTAAAATATTTATTTGCAAAGAAGTAAAAAGTGAGTGACACATGGTTTCATTGAAATTACACATTAGCAGGATACATACTTGCGGGGCTGTAGTCGATTTTATATAAACAATTTTGAATTAAATCTGAGATGGTGAAGAGTGATATATTTTCCCTCTTTAAGATGGAAATCTCTAATTGTAGATTTATCGATTTGGATCGGCTAGTCTAATATTTTAAACATGAATACATAGAAATTCAAGTTTGGAGAAGCTTTTGAAAAGAGGTTGATTAGTAAATACAAAACATGACTTTTTTGATGATTTTGTTTAGAACATTTGACACTTATATTTAGGGCATTTATTGATATTTTAGACATTTATTTATAGATCAGAAGCACTGGATGATATAAGTTGATGTCACCTTGACTATGTTATGCTCCAATTGATGGAATTTCTCAAAGTATCTGACCCTGAAGTTGATCTGGACAGATTGAAGGTAATTTCATATTGATAATAAAAAATTGGTTTATGGTTAATTTGGAAATAATACTACTGTAAATTCAGAAATTAATCCGAGGTTTTTATTATTGCGAAAATTGCGACAGAGTTGCAAACGCAATAATTTAAACTCGCATTTTGAAATGTTTTATATGAATTAAAAAAAATCGCAAAAATAAAAATCGTATTTAGGTCTTAAATGACAAAATCGCAATAATAAATACACGCAATAATTTCTGAATTTACAGTATTTGAAATAAGAAGATGTGGTATGATTGCAAATGTATGAGAAAGTTATCCATCAGAGACCAAATGACTTGGATGTATTAAAGCAAGTATACCACAGTATGGCATTCAACAATGAGCAAAACCCATTCCTGATGGTAAGCTATCAAAAGACATGACATCACCAGATATATGTTAATATATACAAGAAAACCAGCAGAAAATCGTGGTATATAATAAAACAAAACTAAACACAAATATGATGCACCCTTAACAGTAACAACTGAATCACAGGCCTAACTCATGACATATTTTCTGAATCGCAGTTGCCTCACTTAAAATGAAAGTTCTAGGGGGAGTTAAGTTTTTTCCAATCACTAGGATATTTTTCTTAAAAGGAAATCAATGTCAGATAGCTGATACCAGGTGTCTTTTCGAAAAAAATTAAACAGATTTTCAAACTTAAAATCGGTTTATGATTTGGGGATGTAAAGCAGGCAGATGGATGGGTGGGCAGCTGCCATTCTCCACAATAACATGAAAACTGACAGTAACCGTGGTAACTGTATCTATATAATTAGGGTGCAAAAATTAATCCACCATTCTGCCTCAGATGGAGGTTCCTTCTGGACCGTAATTGGTCAGGCTAGGAAACATCACCAGGCACTGTTTATTAGGCAGCAACCAATTGATTTTCGGGGGGGGGCTATGGTTTTTTTTTTCTGTGCAAACTTTTTTTCATATTTTTTTAGCGACAAACGGAAAACAATTTTTTTCTTTCAATTTTAGCATTACATATAGTGGCAGCTGAGGGTGAAACAAACAATTTTTTTTTCTCAGGGTCCAAAACAAATTTTTTTTTTTCACCAAAACCTGGAAACGAACTTTTTTTTTTCAAAAAAAAACCATAGCCCCCCCCAGAAAATCAAATGGTTGCTGCCTTATTTCTATTGGCATATACTATATTTTTTAACTAAAGAATATTACTAATCAACTTATGTACAGCAAAGTTTTTAAAGAAATATATTTGATAATTATTATTATGTATTTATTTCAGGTGTAGAATATGTTTGGCTTAAGAAGCGGGTGGATAAAAAAAAATTGAAAGATGCTGTTTGACTGCAATTTTCAAGAAAAGTAAACCATTGTCTGAAGAGGTAAGTTATCCACTCTTTGGTCAGGTTGTCTCTTTGACACATTTCCCATTTTTATTCTCAATTTTATTTTGATTCATTCAATGTTTCCATTAAAATAAATAAATAATCGACAAAGAAGACTCTATGTCTGTGCCATTTTATTAGCTCAATTTCACTGCGCTGGAAAGCATTTACCATTTAACCAGTTTTGTAGTAGGTTATTAAAATTTGTAAATATTGTTAATTTAACAAAAAGAAATTCAAATTTTGTGTTGTTTAAGCAAAGTATACAAGCAAGGCTTTACCAGAACATAACTAACTTGACCAAGAAAACATTTGCATATAGATATCTGTGAATAGGTTGGTTTAGTTCATATTATGTTAGAAAGAGCAGCTGTTCTAAAATTGCTTATGAAATAAGCCAATTAAACAAGTGTCCACTTGTAACCAAATGACATGTATTTTAGAAACTGTAGGTCATTATACAGTCTTCGACAATGAGATTCTTAAAAAAAACGTACTGAATAGTAAGCTGTAAAAGGCCCCTACATGATAAAATGAAAAACCCAATTCAAGCTAAATAAATCAACGGCCTGATTAATGATAAAACAATTGCGACAAACAACTACCACGAAAAACTAGAGGACAAAGATCATGTAATATTTCTTTAACTACACAATTTGGATAACCAAAATCCAAGATTTTAGTCCTGCCAAAAGTAACCGACGAAGGCTTTATAAAGTTTTTAATATAAAAACAAATTTTGATTTTTACACTTTTTTTAAATACCATTCATTGCATCATCATTTTTTCTTGCAGAAAACATACACTGGATGGAGATGAGAGTTTTATAAATCATGGAGAATGGAAGATGCTTGGCATGTTACAATGACAGTTGTGACTAGATGAAATAGAAACAGAAATTAAATGATCGGAAATAAATTATAAACTAATATTCTAGTAGTTTTTTTAAAGCAATCAAAATAGAGAACATCAATTTTAGCTCACCTGGTCTGAAAGGCAATGTGAGCTTTCTCATCACCTGGCGTCCGTCATCTTCAGTCCTTGTCGTTAACTTTTGTAAAAATCTTCTGCTCTGAAACTACTTTTAAAATTTAACCAAACTAGCCCACAATCAACATTGGGCATCTAGTTTAAAAGATTTGTCTGATGATCCCAGCTGCTAACCAAGATGGTCGACATTGCTTAAAATAGACCACAGGGGATAAAATGCAAGTTTTATTTATTATTTTTAAAACCGTCCAAGAGAAAATCTAAATGAGGCAAAATGTTCAGAATTATGAGCTATACTAGTTGTCTTTATTAGTGATAAAGACTTCTTATTGAGTTATTTCCCTTTAATGACAAATTTTACCATTTCTGTTAAGTTTTGACCATTATCTTTTAAAAAAAAAACTGTTATAGATAATATTCTAATAATAGAATTTTTAAATTGAAAAATAATTCGCATGACAAGTTATACAAATTAGTCCGATGATTGAAATCATCAGTTGACTTCATATTAGAGTTATTGCCTTTTGATGATAATTTTACCTTATTTTTTGTGTTTTTGCCTTACATCATAAAAATTGATAAATTGAAACTCAAATCACCAAGATTATCAACAAGATGAGTTCTAACAAGGAAAATTTTGACAATACAGTTTATAGACTGTCACTCTTTGTAGGAGTTATTTCCCTTACATTAGGATATTTTATGCCCTCTTGTGTTTTGAGCAAAAACTAAGGAAGAAAAAGGACACTAAATAGACTTATTTATAGGCAAAACCATAACAACAAAAGATATTTTTTTCATGAGTTTTGTTCTTGTCTACAATGTTGGAGAGTGTCCTTTGTTGAATATACACATACTAGACCGAGGTGAGCCACACATTCCCTTTATAGCCTCTAGTTATCCTTGTGATCTTTGTTGACAACAATGGTTCATCTATGTTTAATATACAACAGGTCAGTGAAGAAGGATCCTTCTTTATCTTCATTTGGTTAACTTCTATTAAATATAGAATTTCAGAAAAAACACAAATTTCCAATTGCAGTTTTCAAAGATAATACTTGCATTATGTAATTATTTTTTTTAAAAATTCTTAGACTGATCATGGACATTGCTAAGAGAGTACAAAAATGTACTCCAAAATGGTATAACTCCGTAATGAGCATTTTGTTCTTTTCACCATGTAGACATGATGTAGTGACCTTAAAGACCAGTTCACCTTTGATTTCGGTTTTGGATGATATAATTACTATCATGGAGCTTAAGGTCAAAATTCCAAAATAATATTTAGACTTAAACTTATCACACCTGACCCAAGTGAGCTCTTCTTGTTACTGGACATTCAGCTTTAGTGAACATTTGACATAGGCAAAATGTGGAGATCTACCAACTTTTTGTTAAAGTCAAAACTGTCAGTCCTGTAGGTGTCATTGCACTAAAATGAACAATTCTACCAATATTTTTTCCATGTTTTGCTTTTTATGCCTCTCAATTTGAAAAATTATAAAACTATGTACAAATACAAATAAACAAATATTTTATTAGCACAAACTCATCAACAATAAATGGTTAAGTCTCATGGTATATTAATTACATAGTTGGTCCTACATAATAAGTATTGCAAATAATGACTATATTAATATGTAATATTATAAACAATGATTATGAATTGGACATCTTGACAATTTTATAGAGTTTGTTCTGCTTTACCCAGGTTCAGACTATGAAATGAAAGAGGAAGTCAATTTAAGGATTGTGTATGAATTATTATTTGATAAAAAGATATTTTCATGTTTTTGAAATTCTGTAGGATCAACTATTATATTTGAAACTTTTTGGTAAAATATGGCCCTTTTAGTTGAGTATTTTTCACAATGTAAAAGAAAATGTTTTTCATTTTCAATTTGACCAGAATAACATACAGAGCAGTATCTCTCATTTCTGGGAATACTTAGATTTCTCCCTCTTTCAATCACCAGTATATGAGCGCTTATACACTTAATTTAAAGCTTAAATTTTTGTTTACAAATATTTTTATGTCTATATATTTTTGGAATTTACTTACGTCAACGAACGATTAGAACGTGATATAATTGTTTAATAATTGTTTTACTTTATTTGAGGTGACTTATAGGTCCATTGGGCCGGGTGTATTACTATTTATCATATATTATATGTCGTATGTTTTCAAATTATCCAGCAGAAGTATAACACATGTTTCAAAAAGCATAACATAATTTTAGGGTACATTGCATGTATCAAATAGCACAATATAAATATTAGGGTAAGTACAACATAAATATTAAGGTTCATGTATCAAATGGAACAACATAAAAGGGTACTTGTATTACAAAGCACAACAATATAAGGGTACATGTTTTGAAAGCACAACAATATAGGGTACATGTTTTGAAAGCACAACATAAATATCGAGCTACCTGTATCAAATAGCACAACATACAAGTGTACATATATCAAAAAGCACAATATGAATATTGAGGAATGTGTATATATTATAATAATTTTATTTGCAAAATACACCCATATGGGTCAAGCAAACACAAATACAACATTTAATACAGACGGTGAAGAATTACAAATATAAACATAGTATATACAAATATAAGGGTACATGTATCAAAAGGCACAATATAAATATTAGGGTACATGTCTCAAAAACAACATATATATTATGGTACATGACATGTGCTACATGACGTCTCAAAAAGAACAATATCCCCTTTTTAGTTCACCTGGCCAAAAGGGCCATGTGAGCTTTTCATCACTTTGCGTCCGTCGTCGTCACTTTTTACAAAAATCTTCTCCTCTGAAACTACTGGGCCAAATTAAACCAAACTTGGCCACAATCATCATTGGGGTGACCCGGCCAACTAACCAAGATGACCGCCATGGCGGAAAATAGAACATAGGGGTAAAATGCAGTTTTTGGGTTATATTTTAAAAACCAAAGCATTTAGAGCAAATCTGACATGGATCAAATTGTTCATCAGGTCAAGATCTATCTAAGAAGTAGTTTATCCAGCAGAAGGAAGAAGTGTTGTGAGCCAGTGTAACGGATATAAATGGGAAACATAAAACAACTTATGAATATGACAGACAAGGCAATCCTTTATTTACATACGTTTAGAACATAACCAGAACAAAAAATGGTAATACCTGTGTAGTGGACAAGTTATCTGAAGATCATAGAGGCAGAATGGTAATACTGAGTGAGGAGGGAGATGTTCTGAATATCTTCAATGGCAGTCCAGAAGTAAACACAGACAAAGTCCAATTCGAACCAATTCGTGTAATCACTAGTCCATCTCACCATATTGTTGTATCAAACCTGGACACTGCTATTTTATTTTTCTAAACAGTTCGGGAAATTTAATTAGATGGTGTGACATGAAAGAGATTGGAATATTTAATATCATCTCATTTTGTATTTCTGAATCTGGTCGTATTTTCATAGGATCTGGAACACCTGAAGGTAGTAGTGATACTGCCAAAATATATGAAGTTAATGCTTTGAAAGTTAGAAACATCTCAGTTCATGTGAGGGAAGTCAGATCCTTTGATACTAGTTCAGAGATAAGAGACAATGTTAGACTTTGTCATAAAGGCCTTTTAAATAAACATGCTTATCATATTGGTTACACATTAATTTTAGTTTAAGATATGGGGTATTTGCAAATACTTCAAAAATCAATGGTGAAAAAATAATTGGATTGAAAGGATATATATAAGTACATTGAAAAATCTTAAAAGGATATATATTTATATATTCATGTAAACTTTTTAAAGAACAAAATGACAATAAGGTGTCACCTTACAATGAATCAAAGGACATAAAATTGAATATTTACATTCAATTTAAATTCCATTGATTGTTATAATTTGTTCACTGAACACTGATATGTGATAATGTGATCATGATGTTTTACTGTCCCATATTCTGGTTATGAAAGGTTTTAGAATCTATTGCAATTACTTGGTCCGTTTCTGGTCCGTGTAACACTTGTCAATTCAAAGTTTTAAAAAGTTTTGAAATTTTAGATTTTTGGAATTTTGATCAAAGTTTTAAAATATCAAAATTCCAAATTGTGTTAAAGTTTTGAAATTTTGAAATTTTAACCAAATTATCAAAATATCAAAATTCTAAATATCGTTTATAAATTTGATATTTTAGAAACTTGATCAAACTTTTAAAATACTAAACCTAATGTGCAATTTTGATTATTTCACTTTTTGAAAGTTTAATTTTTTAAATGTTTGCTTAAAATATTAAAAGTATAAAGGGGCGACAAGAGGGGTACCTGTAATCACTGATGTAAACACGGCTCTGATAAGAACCATTCTTAGTTATAAATAAATAGCATGAAATATATCAAATCATTCTTAATAACAAAATAAATAATGAAAAGAAGAAGTCGGGTTTTTTTTATGAAACATGTTAGACATCACATGGGATAACAGTAACCTGAAATTTTAAGGTTGTGCATCTATCAAAAAAAAAAAAAAAAATTAAACCTATTTAAACCGGAATCAACTACGTTAATTTAAATCTCTTATATAAGGTTAGCGTTTGAGATAAATAATTCAAAGCTATTTTGTGTTCCCAGTGCCCAACATTTAGAAGTATCAGTGAAAAATGACCAACTCGCAGTAAACCATAAATTATTATTCGCCTTTTTGACGTTCCTGATGAAGGTAGATCTGGAAAAAGCGCTTCGGTAGGCTGGCATACAACTTAAAACGTTTTCCTTTCTTGTTTATCGATTGCATGATGATAATATATTGCCTTTTATGATGTATTTCAGTTCCAAGAAATGATACGGAAGGAATACTTAATTATAGCGTCGCAATAAAAGTTGTGCTAGGCGTATTTCAGCTGGCCCCTAGACAAAAAAGTGTACTGGTTCAGCCATTATAGACGTAATACTAAACTCCGAAACATAACAATGAACTAAAATCAAAATCATACAAGACTTAGAAGGACAGAGGATCCTGGATTGGGACAGGCGCACAAATGCGGCGGGGTTTAACATGTTTCGTGAGATAACAACCCTCCCCTATACCTCTAGCCAATAAAGAATGAAAAACACACAGTAATACGAACAGTAAAACGCACTTCAATAGGAAATACAAGTCCTATGTCAGAATAGGAAACAAACTAAGAAACTAATTAACATGCATGACCATGATAATAAAATTACAAAGAACTACTATACATAAGGCTAGCAGTTACTGTCATACGCCAGCTCCAGACCTCAATTAAACTAATTGAAAGGTTTTATATGTCCTCATTATGCACACTCTCTCCCTGTTGCATTTATTGCTAATTTGTTCCAGAACATTCATGAAATATTTGTCACTGGCAACAACAAAAAATCGATAATTTAAAATAGGTTGTTTACATACAAATTACCAAGAAACGTAAGATTCAACTTCCTAGGAAAAAGGAGACCTTATAGATGGATTTAAATATGTTTTAACTTTACTTTGGTCAAACACCTCTTTAATTGTTTCGTTCTTATTTTGCTTGAATTTCAAATTTCAGTTTCAGCGTTCCGTATGTGAATTCTTTACTTCAAATCATCAGCGTTTAACATTGTACTGGTTTTTCGAGAGCGACATTGGTGTACGGCCAAAAATGGGAAAAATCCATCATGCAGCTGACAGTGAGGCTTCTCTTTGCACGCCCCATTCTGACTGGGTGTACATGTGAACTTTTAGTTTGCTAAAAGTCGATTGTCGTACGATAACTTCAAAATACCCAAATAACAAAATGCAAATACGGGACAGTAATATCCTTTAATACAAAAACATCTATTCCTTTTGTTTACTATAATAAAACAGTGGTTGATTTAGAACCTATAATGGAGCTACGTGTATGATAACCAGTCCAAACGTTGTCTTTAAGGTAGCAACCATTTTACTTTAAAAGTGGGGTGAGGTTGTTTTGTCGAAGCGCTAATAATTTTATTAAGTTTTTCATCGCCATCAATCAGCTTGTCTGGTTCAAAATTCAACTCTAAAAGGCATGAATAATTTTTCTTTTGTCCTCTTCTGGCACAGAATATTATATCATCAACTTAGGGATCAGAATATTTTAATGAACCATTATCGAAGCCCCTAGTGGTAGTATCAAGTAAAAAACAGGTACTATATAAATATTGGTTCACCAGAAGATTACCATTTATCGCTGATAAAAACTTCTGAACACAATTTTCAACTTTCAAAATGCCGACACCTACAACTGGATAGATGGGTGCTTAATGTAGTACAGCGGCAACTATTACATAAACATGAATGCAAGTTGGGTGCTTAATGTAGTACAGCGGTAATTATTACATAAATATGAATGCTCGTGAAAATAATGTTTATGGTATACGTTTATATATGATATGAAAGGTTTCAACTTTTACAAAACCAGAGCTATACGTTGGATGTAAAAAATTACTTTATTTGGCCTTTTCAATTTTATTTGACTTTATTTGCCTTTTTAACTTAATTTGGTTCGAGTGTCAATGATAAGTCTTTTGTAAACGAAACGCGCGTCTGGCGTAAAAACCGGCAAAATTTATATTCCGGTATCCATCTATGATGAGTTTTTGTAGATACCTTGTAACAGTATCTTGGCTCCAATTTGCTGATATTGGATCCTATTACCGTCTTAATTTCAGCGTAAAAAAGATTATATTAAAAACCTCCCACACTGCGGTCTCCCAGCACAACCTTAAACCATGCATTCAGTATCATGAAGCGCTTTCCTTGATCGACCTCCTTACGGAACGCTTAAAGCTGAATATTTAGGGCAAACAACTTACAAAGAACAGATAAAAACGTTTAAGATGATCTTTCATTCTGTACATGAAATGATATATTCTTTAGCCAACTTGATTGCAGAAAGTAAGAAGTCGTAATGCAAAACAGAAAAAAAAATGAAATCAAAAGAGATAATACATCGTGTATTGGGCCTTTTTATGGCTTAGAGTTTAGTAGAAAATGTATATACCGGCTCAACATAACCATACTATTTGACCTACTGCAAGTTGTTCAGTTTTTACTGTTACTCCTGTTTCTCCTAAAATATGGGTGCTAGAAAAACCAGCAGGTAAAATGGTCAATATCAGAGCCGTACGTCTGGTTTTGAAATGAATTATCTTCTTTTAAGAATGATTAATTTTGTCATCCAATTTTTCACCGCTTTCAACTGTCCGTTTTATTTCATACATAAACTTTTAAGTATCAGTATGTTTTTAATTCATATTGTTTCGTTTCGTTCCGCTTTTATTTCGTTTCGCTTTTTACAGGTATCCCTCTTATTGCCCCTTTTTTATTTTGATATTTTAAGCAAACATTTAAAAAATCAAACTTTCAAAAAGTGAAATAATCAAAATTGCGCGTTAGGTTTAGTATTTTAAAAGTTTGGTCAAATTTCTAAACTATCAAATTTATAAACGATATATAGAAACTTGATATTTTAATAATTTGGTTAAAATTTCAAAATTTCAAACCTTTAACACAATTTGAAATTTTGATATTTTAAAACTTTGATCAAAATTCCAAAAATCTAAAATTTCAAAACTTTTTAAAACTTTGAATTGATAAGTGTTACACGGACCATTCTTATACTGATATCTTTATTTTGTAAACATGTGCATGCCTTATCCGACCATTTTATAAATATCCAATACAAATTAGTAAAAAAAAGTGTGAATGCAAACAGTGAATTAATAAGATAAGGGAATAATGTTATATTGGAAATTCATGTTTTTAAAATGGCCATCATTCAAAATGGCTACCAAACAAATCAATACATATGAAGTCCTTAGATGACAGCCCTTGTCATCTGTGATTAATATACCATATGACTATATAATAACTTCCTGCAGCAAGCGCTTAAGTTATAAGTCAAAGTAACATGGTTACTAAGGAAATGCAATTGTGTAAAGGCAGTATTAAGTTGTTCTACTCTATGTAAATGTGGAGGACAATGTGATAGAATATGATAGGCAGAGTGTGGTTTTACAAAACATGTACATTTCATTTTTGTTAGATATTGTTAACGTCCATAGAGAACATTTGAGCGGTTGATGTTCCTATAACATTAATTACTTGTATAATATGAAATTCATTATGTCTGCAATCTAGGTTTTCGAAAGTTGTTTCAAATGAACAATATCAACAAAAAGAATTATCCTGTAATCAGCCAACTATTATAAATGACAGATATACAAATATTTCTTGCTTTATTTATACTTGTAATATAAAATTCTCCTGTTATTCTATGTTGAACAAGCGGTGGCACGAAGATTGCTTAAATTTAGAGTAATAAAATTGAGAATGGAAATGGGGAATGTATCAAAGAGACAACAACCCGACCATAGAAAAAACAACAGCGGAAGGTCACCAACAGGTCTTCAATATTACGAGAAATTCCCGCTCCCGGAGGTGTCCTTCAGCTGACCCCTTAACAAATATATATACTAGTTCAGTGATAATGAACGCCATACTAATTTCCAAATTGTACACAAGAAACTAAAATTAAAATAATACAAGACTAACAAAGACCAGAGGCTCCTCACTTGGGACAGCTGCGCATATATAGTTCATTTTATGATCTCCTACGTGGTCGCGTTTTAACTATGTCGATTACTTTTGAACATTAGAGACAATGATCAGATTTCAATAACTATAGTTTCAAGTGTTGGGTGTGAACTTTTGGATAATAACACAAAATGTACATTGTCGGAAAATATAAAGTTATTTGTACCCGTGACGAAACAGAAGAATAACTCGGGAGGGGGTATAGGCTCGCTTTTTGTCCTGTTTATATAGCTCAAACAAATACATTTGTATATCTTCGACATTGTTTTTTTTTAAATTTTCATCAAATAATGACTACCTATTTTGGCTTAAAAAGATTTTTCAAGATGGCCGCCATTCAATATGGGTAATATTTCTAAAAACTTTGTTCAACAAGATAATTGGAATCAGCAATGTTATTCTATTACCATTACAGGTTTCATGTCAATATCTTCTCTAATATAATTTTATGATTTTTTTTATTAATCTATAGAGATCAAACGGCCGCCATTTTAAAATGCCGCCTCTTCCGCAAATTTCAACTTTCCGAGTGGGTCCGGCCATAGCTTAAAATGTTGTCCATGACATATACTACCACTATGCCAAATTTCATGCTTTTACCACAATCTGAGCAATTTTGTTAAAAAAATGCACAAATCGACTGGACTAGTATATTAGATGTTAGTTATACGTCCCGGCTTGGTAACACTAAATGCCGGTGTCCTATAGCCATTCTTCCTCCATGCCAAAATTTCCGTGGGGAAATACTGGATCGATCCAATATTTCCCCCCGGAAAAATTGGCATGATCCTACTTTTCTCCCTCAGCGTTATAAGGGGAAAACTAGGATCAGGCCAATTTTTCCCCCGTGAAAAGCATGATAAGCTAAATTTTCCGCCTTGTAATATAACGTCGGCGACGTCACGATAAGATTTTTTAAATGATAGTAAAAAGTAAAAACACAAAAATACTGAACTCCGAGGAAAATTCAAAAAGGAAAATCCAAAATCAAAAGGCAAAATCAAAAGTCCAAACACATCAAACGAATGGATAACAACTGTCATATTCCTGACTTGGTACAGGCATTTTCTAATGTAGAAAATGGTGGATTGAACCTGGTTTTATAGCTAGCTTAACCTCTCACTTGTATAACTTTTTTCTCAGTTTATAGTTACCAAAGCTTCATCGTGTGAATATACATTTGATATGTATTTATATGTGTTTTTCTATGTTGTGATGTTATACTATTGTTTCAGAAAAAGGGAGAAGGTTTGGTACTATTAAAACGTTTAACCCCGCTGCAAATGTTTGCACCTGTCCTTAGTCAGAAATCTTATGTACAGTAGTTGTCGTTTGTTTATGTAATTTATACGTGTTTCTCGTTTCTTGTTTTTTTTTTAATATAACTTAGACAGTTGGTTTTCCCGTTTGAATGGTTTTACACTAGTAATTTTGGGGCCCTTTATAGCTTGTTGTTCGGGTGAGCCAAGGCTCCGTGCTGAAGGCCTATTATGGTTTACTTTAATACATTTTTATTTCAGGATGGAGAGTTGTCTCATTGTCACTCATATCACGTCTTCCTATATCTATATACATGTTATATATTTATTGACACGAAGCACATTCTGTTCAAATCCATTCTCTTCCGTGGACCCTTGACGGTATCATTGACCAAATAAATACAATTACTTTAACCATTTCTGGCCAGTCAGTAGTTTTTTCCTTGCATGCGGACATATAGACAGTCATTTAAAAATGTAAAAAGACTAGGGGACACATAGAAAACGGTTGAATAGAAAGAAAGACTAGTTGACAAAAGACAGACTGATAAACATGTAGACAGATTTGAGTAAATGTAAATGAATAACAAATTTGTATATTTATAAATTAATTTAATTCTAACACTGTTCGGTTTAATTTCCAGACTCTATATAAACATAGTGAAATCTATGATGGGGGAAAGATTGGCATGGGGGAAAAGTTACTATATGTATACGTATTGTCAACTTTCCGCAGGGGAAGAATCACAATGGTCCAAAATTTCCCCAGGGGAAAGATTGGCTCATGCCAGTCTTTCCCCCGGGGGAAAAACTGGCATGGGGGAAGAATGACTATATAACACCGGTAACTAAATGGTAATTTTTCATATAATCATTCAGTTTTCTATTAAATATTTGCTAACCGTGTTGATGAAATGGTTTAAAATGCATGAACAAACTAATTCTTTAATAAAAGCATCTGGGAGTAATATTATTTGTGAAGACCCAGAGAAAATCTTGAAAATGGTATTATCAAATTATGGGGAAGTAACTCTTGATATTTTTTTCGATTTAAAGGGCAGGTCGCAAGCAAACGCATTTGTTTTGGTTCGATTTCGAAAATGAGGCTATTCGCCAGCCATTCATCATTTAATTGAGTTACCGCACTTTGAGATGCGAATAGAGTGAAAATATTAACAAGTTGAAATCACAACATGTAATGAAAAGTACTTTAAAACCATAAAAAAGAAGAAATTTGATTTTTAAACCGGAAGTGCATAAAAAACCGCGACCAGGAGCGGCGTGGAGATGGATGAAGAGAGCGGAGAGCTATTGTCCCAGGACATAATAGAGGTTTTGTAATATAATTTTCTTTAATTAAGCTTAATAATTAGTCCACATTATTTCAAGAAGGTCTATTTGAATGTTTGATTACACTTTTCTGTGTGTCCAGGTGGAATCAAAGCGGACAGCGTGCATTTTCGAAATCGTTAAAGGGCGACAACTCCAGCGCGGCATATATAATTAGAAATTCAGAAAATAAACAAAAGATTAACAGGTGCTGCATTAAAAAAAAGAACACTTTAAACTTATTCCATTATGTTGTTTCAACACAGTTTCAAGTGAAAAATTGACAGACAAAAAGTTCCTGCCGGTGTTGTGATAAATAAAAAAAAAGAAGTGGACTACTGCACCAAGTCCAAATAATTATCACATCTTGCAAGGCTATAAATTTTCTCTGGGACGCCTTCCACCAACAGACTGAGGAAGGCGTCCAAGAAAAAATTAAAATAGTTTTGCACGTCATAAATATTTGAACTAGCATTGGATCTGCTAGCTGCGAAAACGTAGCTCTATTATCCTTTGAATTAATTTTTTTTATTGTCCGCAAATATCAAAAATCATCAAAAGGACCTTAAGAGCTACGTTTTTGCAGCTATGGATCTGCTTACCATAAAACACCTTATCTCTTTGTCTGCCACTGGACATTGCAAAGGTTACCCATATTTTTTTTAAAGTCCCAATAGAAAATATGTGACACCATAATGAAAGCGATTGTTGTGCAACGTCAATAAATACACCTTTTGCTAATCTGTCCCGGTTGACCTCTTGAACTATTGACGTCACACAACATTCGCTTTCATTATGGTTGTCTTTTTTGAAAACAGAACAGGTTGTGTTACTTATACCTGCTAACTGTCACTATTTGTGGGGATTCCCCCCATGGAGGCTCCCTAATTGAAATTTTTAAAGAGCAATTTTGTCCACAATTCTAAAGTGACTAAACAACCTGTTTTAAAAAAGACAGCTCAGTCTCCAAAAAAAATATGCCAAGTTGAAAAAATATAAAACGAAATTTATGCTTTTATTCCAAATATAGAATCACTGTGATCGTAGATTATTTACAATTTGCATGCAAATTTGTCCAATTTATGTAAATCATAGAAGTTCCCATTAAAGTTGACATCACAATTTAAAGTAAATTTTATTATCAATTAACATGATTAATGAAGAATAAGTCATGTAAGTAGAAGGTTGAACCATCTATTTCTGTAAATTCACCAATATTCTTGCATGTAGATATATGCATTCAAGGTTATCCTGCTGTAAAATTTAATTCTCATCATATGTATAATAATTTTGATAAAACATATAAAAAAGAAGATGTGGTATGATTGCCAATGAGACAACTGTCCACAAGAGACCAAAATGACACAGACATTAACAACTATAGGTCACTGTACCATTTTCAACAATGAGCAAAGTCCATACCGGATAGTCAGATTTAAAAGGCCCAGATATAACAATGTAAAACAATTAAAACGAGAAAAATAGCAGCCTTATTTATATAAAGAATGTATGTTTATCAATTATGTATGTTATTTTCTTTCAGGAAACCAACGCAAAACAGGATCCTGTTTCAACAGAATTAAATGGAGATCAGGAAAACTGTTTGGTGTCCAAAGGTAACCTTTATGCTCAATAGATTATGATATTATGATTTTTTTTCTCACTTATTTCTTTAATTGGTTTAATTTTATTAGGCCAAACAAGATATACATGTGGCCTGCCTCCAGGCAGTTTGAAATAGGGAAAGCAGGTTAAGCAGCTGGTTAATTAATTTTGTTTTGAAAACAAAAAGGTTCTAGACTTAAATGCTGCTTAACTACAAATGTCTAAAAAATTTTAGGGTTAGGCATTGCAATTTAGGGGAGGTAAATTTTGGGAGACAGGAAACTGAACTATGTTTTGCCTAGGAAATCTACATCAAATTGTTTTCAATGAATTCTGGTATAGAAGAAAAGGCTGTGCACAACATTTGTCATCATTATTGTCTTATTTTCAAAAGGCTATTTTCCTTTTTTACTCTTTACAATTTCTAATTGAGCTGGTGTCAAATGGCATTTTCTTTGTTTTGACTCGTATACAATGTATATTGCAATCATTTAGAAAAGCTGCATGTTTAGAAGGGCCTGTAAATGTGACCACTTTAAATCAATATGTATGAGTTATATACATGTATGCATTGGACTCATCTTAGACAGTCAGAACTCATAACAAAATATGTCTAAACATGATTAGACTCTACTAGTCAGTCTGTGCCTTTAGCCACTAGACTGATTCCCCAGACTTGTAATAAAAATGTTAAAATGTTAGTCTCTGGATAAGTAGTTGGAAAAGATTTTTGGTGCAGACTGCACTAGTCAAAATAAGTTTGATGGAAGAGTTACTTTTCAGTTCCTTATTAGCCTCAGTTCGACATAAACAATATGATAGCAGTCAAATTTTAGTCACAGTAGACCTGCACAGGTCTATAAATGCCAACAGTAACTGCTTTTATATATTTTCTTTGTAATGATTTATAAATCCAAATGCAGCATGTTATTCTTGAAAGATATGGTGAAAGATTTTTTTCAATAATCTATAAAAAAGGTTATTAGTGGCTGTTTTTTTGTAGATCTCAATGTTGAAGAAAATCAAAGGATAAATGGAGAAGTTGGTGATAACATTACCGCAGAAAAATTAACAGGTGATAGTGGAGAGACAGGTACAAGTGTAAGTGGAGAGACAGGAAATAGATTGACAGACGAAACTGGAGATGGTTCATCTGGGGATGCATTAAACAGCTTGGCTGAAACAACAGACAATGGACCAAGTGTGGTTCAGGCATCAGGAGAGGGGGAGGTTGAGGAGGAGACAACTGTTAGTTTGGAAGTGGGAGACTCCTCTGATGTCATGCCAATACAACTTGGAGACACAAGTCGTCAACCAGATGATGATGATGATGTGCTAGATTTAATGGAAGATAATGGGGATGACTTAAAGAATGATCAGACAG
This sequence comes from Mytilus trossulus, assembly GCF_036588685.1. NCBI lineage: Eukaryota > Metazoa > Mollusca > Bivalvia > Mytilida > Mytilidae > Mytilus > Mytilus trossulus. The sequence goes on from NC_086382.1 coordinate 26,069,258, forward strand.
ATGGAATGGTCACCTCTGATGGGCCAGAATGTGGCGGGCAAGTTACTGACTTACCTGAGGAAAGTGTACAAGTTTCACAAACAAAAGAAATATCTGAAATTATTGAGACTACTGAGCAAACATCTGACCTGGTGGAGGAAAATCTTATAGAAGATACCAAGTCAGTGGAACCAGAACAAACAGGGATGTCTGGAGAGCATGAACAAGTTCCCGAAGTTTCTGGTAGAAATGAGCCAAGTACAGAGCAGGAGGATTATGATGTTTTGGATCTAAATGATGAGTCAGACTTGCGTAAGAATAACTCATTAAATCATATTACATCTTATGTTTAAAAATGTGGGAATTTCTTGTTACATTGAAGACCTGTTGGTGACCTTCTGCTGTTGTTTTTTCTATGGTTGAGTTGTTGTCTCTTTGATACATTCCCAATTTCCATTCTCAATTTTATTAAACATACGGTACCACATACTTTGAACAAGTTACAACCTTCATTCAAGATGTCTGATATTTTTGTCATGGAACACACAAGACCATGGACAAAATAAAAAAAACTATAAAAAACATGATCAGTCAAATAAGAATTTTATAAGATACATGTGCTCTAAGAGAGTATGGAAAATCTATCAACATTTTTGTGACATCATGCTTGCAAACAACAAAACATACATCTGTATTGGTCCCTGGGTAATATTTTGAATACCATTGCAGTGTAAAGACTCAGAATTTTGACATGTTGACAACAGCTGTGTTTTTCCACCAGATAAAATTTTGAAAAAGCAATTTGCAATATTAGTAGAATACAGCATTATCACTTATTAAATTATACCATATTTTAAGGAAAAGGGAGATAATCACTTGCCAAACTGTCATTTGGAAATTTTAAAAAGTGACAGAAAATAATCAAACTGTCATTTGGAAATTTTAAAATGTGACAGAAAATAACCTAAGCTGGGCAATGACTATTAGGCCAACCTTAAAAATATGTTTGTTTGCAGTTTTCCGACTGTACCTTCAGACTGAAGGGTCGGTAGGTAGGAAAAATATTTTATTTTATCAGCCAAAATACAGTTTAAAAAAGCAGTTACACTAAACCAAGTTTCTTGTGAAAAAAAAAACAACAAACACTGGACATGCTGAAAACCAACATCAAATGAACAGGCATTCAGATAAAAAACTTTTTAACCAAAACTAGTGTCATTATTCAATTTATGACATAGAATATGGTATAATTATTAAATACTGGAACACTTATAAACAAGGAATGTCATTATGACTAGAACTGTTTTTAAAAGAAATATATTCAGACATGTATGCTTCTTGACTAGAATGTTTTCATGAGTAGAGTACTAGTCTTTTCATCAGAAAAATGTATATATTATAGATTTATAGGACAATTATTAAAGAGTGTATTTTTAATAAAAAAAAAAAATAACCATTGAATCTTCCTCAATTGAAAGTTTGGGGTGAACTCCATAGCACCCCATTAAAAGTAAATAGTCTGTACTGAAATGTTTTTAATGCATAAATAAAATTGGCAGCACAGCTCCGAAGGACATGTTCTAATTGAATTCACACAGGCCACACAGTTTGGGTATATTTAATATTGCAAGAAAGAGAATAATTGCAATTAGTGGGGCAGCCCCCCTTATCCTAAAGGAGCATACTCATTGCAATCGAAGATAGATTTAATATAGAGAGAGTATATTTATTTTTCAAGCTAACCATTCATGTTCTCTACATCTTTGTGTAGTTAGGGTTGCTTCTTATTGATTTGGCATGATCTATATATCCATTAACATTTCAAATGAGCCCTTCCTCCGTAAAGGCCGGTTTACAGATATCCATGAAGATTTAAGTCACGGAGGAGTAGTTTCATCTTTGTCGTCTTCACAACGATTTGTAGAAGATACGCTAAACTTCAAGCTGCTGTTGAATTATTCAACTACTTAAATTGGTTCCATAAAGTCAGGCTCCACAGATTCTGAACCCGATTTGTTTGAGACAGAATGGTTATCGTGTGAGTTATGAATATCCACTGCATCACCGTCAATGATATCATCACACATCATTACATGTGCCTGAATCTGTATAAACAGTTTACTAATAAACTTTTTTGTTTGTTATTTGTCTTAAAATTGACACGAGACGACAGCGTAAAGTACTCCTCCGTGACTTCATGGATACAGGTAAACAATTTCCATGTGCTTTATCATTAAATGGTCACATGAACGCTTGAAGGGAAGCTAAGAAAAACGGAACTTGAAATGCGTAATTGACCCAGACTTTAAATAATTTCCGGAAAGGACCCAAAGTTCCGGAACGCGTCAATAGAGGTATTAAAAAAAAATTCTTCAAATTTAAAGCAATAAAATTTTCACAGTCGGGAGGATTTTCGAGGGTCGGTCGGTAAACTGCAAACAAACAATATTTTAATTTAAGCCTTATGTATTTCTTATTCCACATACATGCATTAACTTTGTGTTTTTCAGCTGCCTCCTCGGATCAGAATAAATTGTTATCACAGGAGGATGATAAAGACGTAATAGCAGAAGCCAGAGATGTCATTGAAGATATTAAACAGTTAGATACAGGTATTTATCATACTTTGAGTTAGTTAAGAATAACTATTTTGCCTTGCCATGATTAACATTGAAGGATTCACATAGAAATTGAAAAAAAAAAGGTCACACACGTGCAAAAAGGCAGCCTTTTTGTATAAAAATGTCTAAAATTTTATTGTATACAAAAGAAGATGTTGTATTATTGCCAATGAGACAACTCTGCACAAGAGACCAAATAAAATAAAAATTAACAGCTATAGGTCACTGTACCTCCTTTAACAATGAGCAAAGCCCATACTGCATAGTTAGCTATGAAATACCTCGTAATATCCAATGTAAAACAATTCAACTGAGAAAACTTCATGGCCTTAATAATGTACAAAAACTAAAAGATGGATACAAATAAAAAAAAACATATAAGAAAAACATGTGGACGTTACTGGGTACTTGTACATCCCAACTACAAAAAGATACTAAGTACAGATCTGAGAGTTATCTTATTCATGTACATTTTAAGCCCGACAAACAGTAGAAATTATGTTCGGACAAACAACATTGTAATTTGAGATGAATGTATCATGTTGTGTGTTACAAACATGGTTTTATGAAACATATTTTTTATAATTCAGAAACTGAAAACCAAAGTGACATGGAAACAAAAGATGAAATAAGTCAATCTGGAGAAAAAGATGATGTCATGGAAGTTTGTAAAGATGACACTGAAGATATTGTACTGAATACTGATATAAATGATGATGATATCACAACTACCAATGATCAGGAAGATTGTCTGTTAAATACTGAAATGGAGGCTGAACCAGAAGATGCTTCAACCATGGAAACAGGAAATGATGCAGGGGAGATAAATCTTGATACAGGTGAAATGGTTCAAAGTGAAAGTGGAGTGGAAAATGTTGACATGGAAAAAGCTGATGAACCAATTGAAGCAGTGATGGAGAATGAAGAACTAGAAAAAGATGTAGATATGGTAGGAAGTGAGGAGAAAGAAAATATAGAAGATAAGAACAAAAATGAAAGTGAGGCTGATGTTTCAATGGAAATCTTGGAGGATAAGGAGAAAACAGAAGTTGGTGAAAACGTAGACAAAGAGAAAGAAACCGATGTTAGTCAGCCTGAGGATTCAACAGTTCACGAAGCAGCAGTCGACAGTGATGGGGGACTTAAAATTACTCAAGTTGAAAGTATTGTTGACTTGGAAAAAGACAGTGGAGAAAAAGAGAATGGAAAAGAAGTGTATATTGCTGCTTCTGAAGGAGAAAAAGAAAGTGGAGAGAAAGAAACAACACAGGAGAAGGCTGTTACTGCCAATAAAGAGGGAGAGAAAGATGAAGCTGAATCAAAGGTAGCTGTTAATACCACTAAAGAAAAGACAGATCAGCCAGAAGAGACTTTAACTACAGAAAATAAAAATGACAAAGAAGAAGTTGCTGAGAGTAAGACAGATACTGATGATGTACAAATTGTGGAAAAACCCAAAGAAGAAGAGATAGACATCATAGATTTAGATAGTGATACTGAGAAAGAGGTTAAGACAGAGAAAACTGATGGAACGAGTGGAATACAGATAGCTTCAGTTAGTGGTGGAACTGATATATCCAGTGTTAAGGTAAGGGGATATAGATGTATTCTTACCAGGAAGCTTGCTTGGATAATGCTCAGAGCTTTTTAAAGTAGGCTCTTCTCAGCAGTCTATGAGACAATAATTTTCATGATCCATTAAGAAATGTCAATTAAATCATTAGTAGTTTTATAAAGAGGAAAGTTTATAGCTTTATGGAAAAAGCTCATTTAACACATGTGTATTACAATTTTGGTGTTAATTAAATTATGGTAGCTACCAAACTTCCTAGTCTCTCATTGTGTTGAGGAAATTCAATGTATTAGCAGTACTGCATGATTAATTATTGTTCAAAGGACCTCAGATTTTGAAGTTTCTTCAGCAAAACCTATGTGTTAGTCAAAAGGCTTTTAAATCAAAGTATGAAAGGTGTTTGTTTATGCCTCGTAGAAAGTGTTACACTACAATTTAGATTTCGATACATTGGAAGGTAGAAAGTGCTGAAAAACAACAACAAAACTCCCACTAAAAACCATTTACTCACATTTTCTTTCTAAACAACTGTCATTACAGAGCTGTTAAATACATTTTTCTGCTGGATAAAAAAAGTTTTGTTAACTGTGTATTAAAGATGGTAAAAGTTATTACTGTGTATTTATGTATATTTTCATATTTGACTTCATTCTACATGTATTAGGTATTTTGTTACCACAAAATTTAGCCTTTGATTACATTTCGCCTTACCATTTCAAAATCATGATACTGAAATATGCAAATGATAAACACTATTGTATTGTCTATCTTTGTAGGAATCAGAAAAGGTTAAAGTAGAGGCGAAGAAAGGTAAATACAAATGCAAACTATCTAAATTCAGAAATATTTTCTTCATTTGTATGATATTATTTTTTTCCCTGATGACACCAGGCTTGATGGCTAACTGTGTCCACCAGAATAAACTCTTTAACATGTGGTAATTGATGGGTGTTGCTGTCTTTCTTGTTGTTTAATGTACTTAACTAATGAAAGACACATGTGAATATATATATATATTCACCAACTATTCCCCAGTTTCACTATTACCACTTCAGGTGTTGGTTCACCATATATAAATTAGATGTTTTTTTTTTAATCAAATAAGCAAATGAATGCTATGAATTCTGAAATTATTGGAAGGTTTTGATTATTTTGTGAATAATGAGACTGGGTGAGTATTGCAATATTAAGAACCAGCATTCAAATATCTGAGACACATATATCTGTATGAAGATTTTCCAGAGATTTCAAACAGATTAATCATTTCTACTGTTGGCTTTTTGTATCATGAAGAAAATCATTTATTCTTATCATTGCTATGTCAAACTCTTTGAGTACACCCTTTAGGAAATGTCATTTATAGCAGAATTTCAAGGTAATTGTGAAAATATTAAGTATAATTTTTAATATGACTTTTTCAGATGTTAAGCCAGCCGTGCCTGTAAAACAAGAAGTCAAGCCTGAAGTTAGAACAGATAATAAATCTCCAAAGAGTAAAATACAGACGTGTATTGTGTGTAAAAAGGTAGGACTCAATTAGTGAAAATAAGAGAGGCATACACATTTCAGAGCCATACAAAAAGCATAAACATGATATACATCAGATTCCAAAATAAAAATTTCCAGATATTTTATAATTTATTTAAATCACATTGTTAAGAAATTTAATTACATATTTATGGTCTATTTGATAATATTTTTTACTTTGGAAATCCTAAAAAAAATATTGTTTTTCATTAGTTTAAAATTGTTATTTTTGTAAAAATTGTAGTTTTTTTACACAATCAATATCAACTTCAACTTGCCATAGTTTTATTCCTTACTTAATTTACAGTAAGCTCAATGAAATTTTTTTTAAATTTCTATATTATATAATTTATATACATTTTGTTTATTGTTTACTAATAACAAGATTTTATTTCAATTCCTATCAATGTGATAACTGTTATAATCAAAATCAAACAAATTTACTTGCAAAGAAAATGTTTTAATGTATCCAAACCAATAGAGTAGTTTAGTTTGGTGGCTAGAATCTGGTTTTTGGATGGCTGCCAAACAATGTCTTTGCATGTACGTGTGAACTATTCAACTCAAGTTATTCAAATTGTTACATGTTGTTACTGAATACAAAATGGAGGTCAAGTTCAGTATTGATGGTTGTCACTTTTATTGACCAGGAGTAATGATCCTTGTGATACTGAAAAATGTCAAGGCATGAATAAATATTAAAAAATTCTGTTTGCTGTCAATTCTGACAGCTCTTGTGAAGGTATTTTATTGATATGACAAATATATATTTGTTTTTCAGGTTGGAAAATGTAAATATAACATTGTTAGGAATGGTGACATCAAACATCTATGTGATGATGACTGTTTTAAACGATTCCGATCCAACCCTACAACATATTTACGATCGTCAACACCACCACAGCCGCCCCCACAGGAACCCAAAACAGCAGCTCCAGCAAACAACCAACATGGACAATTCAAAACCTGTCAAGTTTGTCAAGTTATGAACATAAATGCCTCAACAGCAAAACCATTTCTGAATTGGCAGGGTATGGATTTTTGTGGTGAGGACTGTCTTGGCAAATTCCAAAGTAGTCTAAATACATCATGTTCAAGCTGTTCAAATGTTATACAGCAAGCCACTAAAGGAAAATTTTGTTTCAAGTTTGGAAACCAGATCAGGCAGTTTTGTTCACAGGGTTGTTACAATGATTTCCTGAAAAAGCAAAAACTTTGTGAATGTTGTCAAAAAGACATTACTAAAAGTTCAGATGCCTTTGTAGCCCCAGCAGGTCCTGATAGTTCATTTAAAGATTTCTGCAGCCAAAGCTGTCTACAAAAGTACGAAGAGAAAAATAACCGTGACATTGAAATCACTGGTGTTGACCCTGGGAAGAAAAGTGGTCCTGCTCCTAAAGGAACACATACTTGTTCTGTCTGTTCAAATGTCAATACCATGAAACATCAGGTTCAGCTGGAAGGGAAAACCAATTATCTCTGTGGGGATCCATGTTTCTCAGCATTCCAGTATGCCAACAAGTTGACAATGAACACTTGTGACAATTGTGGCATTTATTGTTACAATGAAGGGATGCATCCTCAGTATATTCAGTTTGAAGGGCAGCAAAAACGCTTCTGCAGTTTCATGTGTGTAAATACATTTAAAACATTAAACAAAAAAGGGGTCTCGTGTTCATGGTGTAACTGTAAGAAAAGTAACTTTGACATGATTGAGCGAGTTGATGCTAATAACAAGTACCAGTTATTTTGTTCACTGAATTGTCTGTCCTTGTATCGTGTGAATCTCCAGGCTACTTCGAATCAAGCTGTGCTATGTGACCAGTGTAAAAGATATGTTCCGGCGCAGTACCATCTGACCATGAGTGATGCTTCTGTTCGGAACTTTTGTTCTTATAATTGTGTCATGAAATTTCAATCACAGTTTACCTCTAATGCTGCACCCTCGGGGACAGCAACAACTGGTCCAAAACCTGGGGGGATACAGACCAGATCAACAACTAGGCCACCCCAGCCAGTGCAGCATAAACGTGAGTTACCATGGTTATAGTTAACAGTATGTAAATCAGTTCAATTAGTAAGACAGTTTCAAGTTAATCTCTTTGAAAAAAATCATTTATTTTGCGATTGCTTTGAAATTTTCTTTCAATAAAAGATAAAAACATCCATTTAAAAAAATGTATTTTCAAATTTGATCATCCATCAGATTTACAGACAATTAGTTAAATGTGGTTCAACCTGCAGGAATAGAGTAATAGCTGGATTGTTTGATTATTTCAAACTTGCACTGAGGTAGAAATATACTTAAGAATTAATCTGTTTAGATATATACCTACACCAAAATCTGACAGAAAAAGAAGTATTTCATGCATTTTGAAGAAAAGTACAAATTTAGGTTGGCTTGTAAATGTTAACATCTTCATCTCCCAACTGGGATGAGTAGTTGTCTCATTAACAATAATAAAAGTATGGGTAGAAAATTTGCCTTGCTATACAAATGTAGGGCAGTTATGAACTCTATTCTTAAAGTATTCTTTTGATAAAATGCTTATCATAGAATCAAATTAAAAATATTATTTTGATAAAATGCTTATCATAACAGTCAAGTATTGCTGAACTCACATTTCCATCTTTCAAAATATGAATCCAAATTTATTTATTTCAGCTGCCAATCCACAAACTGCAATTAGGTCTGTAGCACCACAAAATATGATTCGACCACCATTACAGAACAGACCAACCAATCCAAATATGAATCAGATACCAATAATATCAAATGTAGTCTCTCTCGCACCTCAAGGTAATGTATCTTTATGGATGAACTTTAAGATTTTAAAGAGTGTGGGTAATAACCATTCATTGACATTTGTCTGTCCTTAAATTTTTATGCCCCACCTATGATAGTAGAGGGACATTATGTTTTCTGGTCTGTGCCTCCGTTCGTCTGTCTGTGCATCCGTGTGTCCTTTCGCTTCAAGGTAGTTTTTAAAGAAGTTGAAGTCCAATCAACTTGAAACTTAGTACACATGTTCCCATTGATATGATCTTTCTAATTTTAATTCAAATTAAAGTTTTGACCCCAATTTCACGGTCTACTGAACATAGAAAATGATAGTGCGAGTGGGGCATCCGTGTACTATGGACACATTCTTGTTCTCATTGTCATCTTTTGTCTGAAAACATTTACTAACCATGCTTAGTGTTATTTTGGCTTATTCAAAGTAGTTGATTTATTTAGTTCTGTTGGGTTTTTTTTACGACTGTAGGGAGAATACAGAAATTTGGTATGTTTGACATTACCAGTTGCAGATACTTAAAATCTAAATGGGAGTTGGTGCAGATTAAAGGGAGATAGTCTAAATGGGAGTTGGTGCAGATTAAAGGGAGATAGTCTAAATGGGAGTTGGTGCAGATTAAGGGTAGATAATCTAAATGGGAGTTGGTGCGGATTAAGGGGAAATAATTGTAATCTAAATGGGAGTTGGTGCAGATTAAGGGGAGATAATTGTTTGCACAATGATGAATGTAAAACATGCCATTGTTACAATGTGTGTTTATGAAGTCTCAGTAATGTCAGAATCTTATCTATGAACTTAAAACCTTTAAATTTATAATTCATTAAAATTATAAAATTACATGTACCATGTAATGAGTTACCAAAAAATATTTTTATTGTTTTAAAATTTTAAGTGAAACTGAAGACATAGCTTTCATCCTATTTGTTGGTTAGTTTGCCATCACATTGAATTTAGCAGGAGGAGAAGTCAAACATTTTGGATGTTGGAACGTTCAAAAGTGATTTTCCTTCAAAATACAGGGCAAAAGCTTTTTATTATATATAAGAAGTAATTCCTATATGTTACAATATTAATACATGTGATCATGATAATAAAAAAATGAATGAAATGAAAAATCATAACTTATTGAGAATACAAATTTATATTGTATACAATATAAATTTGTATTCTCAATAAGTTATGATTTTTCATTTCATTCATTTATATACTTTGATACTCTTTTCTGCTTTTGCGGTTGTAAACAAGACTGATTACATACACAACACATTTTACCAGTAGTTTTTAGAAAACTTAATAAAGCTTGATTTATATTTCACTGGGTTTTTTTTTTTTTTTTAGTCAACCAACAAGTGAATTTCAAGTCAAATCAACAAGTACCATTGGTTATCAACAATAAGAATACTAATATCAGGGTAAGTATTGCATCATGGGAAGGCAATAATTTGGTGAAAAGAAAGATTACATTTTAAATGTCTAATTTGATTTCTCTATAACCTTTTACTAAATTACAAAATGCTTATCATGGTTAAATGTATTTAAAGAAGACATATCATGGAAAAGCTTATTGAAAAAGTATACTTAATAAACTTCACAGATATATAATAAAAAAAAAAAGCAAAGGTTATTCAAACTTTTTGTAAAAACTAGAACTTTATACTAAAGGTACTGTACTGGAATGCAGTTGGCTTTTCTCTTATTTTGGTTTACTTGAAATTTTACATGAAGGGGAATATTTCATTGATCCAACTGTTCAAATATTCTTTTGAAATTGTAATTTGTGATGACTGGACCCTAATCTATAAATAGATAATACATAATGTAAATTTTGTTTTGAATAAGAAATGTTACTAGGACTGTTGATATTTGATTTGTTCCAAACTTTATATGCTTCTAATTTTTAATTATTATCTTTTGACCTTTGTGATTTCCCGATATTCAAAAAAGAAATGTCAAAAAAACTATATGATAGACAAGATAAGCAGAATTTGTGTAGACATTGTAAGAATTTCATAAACTAAATTGATAAAAATGATATTTTCTTGAAATCTTCCTTTTAGAATGAGGATTTGATAATGTTATGCATTAACATGAAATTGTGTTATTACCGAAGACGAAAAAAAAAAATGTGTGACCTTTTATGAGGTGAAATTGTAAAAACACTCATCTTTTGTCTGTCTTGCTTATTAAAGTTTATTTAAAATATTTATTTATTTCCAGACAACAGTTCCAGCTCAAGCTACACAAACTATTCAGACAGTAATCATCCAACCACCCCAACCAAAAACAATCAAAAACAAGTCATGTCTATGTAAACCATTTGTACAGACTAAAGCCACATCATGCCGTCCTCACACACAAACTAAGGAAACACAAACAGGTAGGGCTGCTTGAATTTTCTGGTATTTTTGAAGTGCAATGATTTTGAACATTAGTATAACAAAATTATTTGGTTCTATATACTGTGGATTCATTAATATTCGTTGGATACCAATTTTCGTGGATTTCGTGGGTACCGGAGAACCACGAATTCAAATGTTCAATGAAAAACAAATTTTCTAAAAGAATGAGTGTAGAATTTGCCAAAACCACGAAATTAAATATCCACGAATATGTAAATTTTCCTCAAACCACGAAAATTGGTACCCACGAAAATAAATGAATCCACAGTAACTGGCTTACAAAATTATCTGGTTCTAGATAAACGGCTTACAAATCATTATAAGATTGTTTATACCTCTGATTATCTTTAAATCGTTGTAAAAAGTTTCTTGCAATATCTTCATGCATAAGTATAATAAGCACAAGAGAAAAAAAAATTCAAAGGAAAAGTGAATTTATTGCTGTTCTTGTCTTAAATTTAGTATGGCTGCAGTATGGAGCAAAATCTCTCATCTCATTGTTCAAGTTCAAGACCTCCACTTGCCTCAGTTTGAGGAATGTTTATTTCAAGGATCAAGAGTTCTGATGCATTTTGAATATTTCACATTGAAGGAAGCTGTCTATAAAATGATTTGATGGGTAGATTTATTTAGGGATCATTGATTAATTCTTTTATTAAGAAGAATGTAAGGTTCAGTTTTATGAAGGGGATTGATATAAAAACACACCACAAAGTATATATTCTAGTAAGTGTTTTATTAGTGTTTGTGTTAGCTTTTACTCATTTAGTTATTCCTATGATTTCATGAAAGAAACTTTCAAATATGAAAAAACAAGGTAAAATTTATTTTAAACTAAATTTCCTTGTTAAAATGCAAAAATGGACAAATGTGAACGAAAATGTAGAAAATAAATAAAACATTGTTAAATCTTTTCCATTTTTTTTTCAGATAAAGATATGGAACCCCAGAATGTTCTGATACCTATTCCGATCCCTTTCTATGTGCCAGTACCAATGGCAATGTACTCACAGCCAACACCAATCCCCTTTCCATTCCCCATACCTATACCTATACCATGTTTCATACCAACCACCAAGAAAAGTACCAACAGTATTCTGAAACATATAAAGGTAGGTACTAAAGATATGGTCGCATTTTTTTTCTATGGTGTACTAAGTGGAATAATTGGATGTATAAATTACCCAAAATATGCCTTCTGAACGATACATTTGAATTTTTAAGGCAAGGGTCAAGCTTCATGTTTTGAAAAATACTAAAATCAACCTGAGACCAAATAGAAATAAGATGTGGTATGAGTGGAAATGAGACAACTCGTTATCGAAGTCACAATGTGTAAAAAGTAAACAATTATAGGTGAAAGTAAGGCCTTCATCACAAACCCTTGGCTCACACAAAACAGCAAGCTATAAAGGGCCCCAAAATGACTAGTGTAAAACCATTCAAACAGGAAAGTCAAAGGTCTGATCTATGTAGAATATGAGAAACGAGAAAACATACATCTTCATTATCTGCCGTAAAACATTCAAGGTAGCTGAAAGCAACACCAACAAACCATACATTTGATCCTTCTTTATCAATACATATAGAAGTAAAGGGTAAAATACCCTGAAATCAAATTAATTGTTCAATTTAGAAAGCAATTCATGTAATTTGATTATTTACATTTACATCTATTTATTTTAAAGATAAAGCATTGGAATGTTGTGTTTTGATTTAAGGAAATTCGTGAGAAGATACCTGACGATCCTTTAGAAGCTGAGCTTTTAATGATGGCAGAGGCAGTGAGTGCTGTGGCAAAAGACTCATCAGACTCAGAATCAGAAAATGAGGCAGAAATGGAACCAGTAGAAGGTATAAACAGAAAACCAGTCTCTAAAGCTCATACAAAGATCCAGTATATTATTATATCTCACTGTGCTATTTCTTGTCTTTAATGTTTATGTTGTTTTCTGTGTATATTTATGTATCTAATTTGTTAGAATAGTATGTGTGTCTTGTTTCTGTGTATACTTATGCATCTAGCCTATTAGAGTAGTTTTTGCATGCAAAATGTATATTTAGATATAAATTATATTATGTTATATCTTAGGGCTATTCCATTAAAAGGTATGTGTGAGGGTAGGAAGGGAAGTTTAATTATTGAATGTGGGTCATGGGTCTTTTTTTAGAACGCGTCTATTATTATTATGCAAAGTTATCTAAAAAATGGTTCTTGGTGGTAGGGATATTTGGAAAGTCCCTTCCTACCCTCCCACATACATTTTAATGGAATAGCCCATTCTACCAGTTAGCTAATTTTTTCCTAGAAATGAATTTTTATATTCAGATTTTGTAAAAGAACTTGTTTTGACTTTACACAAAGTATTTTTAAAAATGAACAAAAATGACAATTGATGTGAAAACTATATTTTGGAAATATCTCCTTGTGCTAGGATTTTAACAAAAATTGAAATGTAGATATGATATGCTGTATTAAAAATTTTACCCAATATCTAAATTTTATTTTTCTGAAGTTGGAAAAAAATGTGAAGTAAAAAATTGCTTAGCTATGAAAAATACCTTTTTGTCCCTGAATTTCGATGAAAATTTCGTTATGGGAATAATAATTTATTCAAAAGTGAATCCTGACATCAAATCTTAATAGTGCAAATGAAAATTGATATAAAGTATTGTATTCGAAATAGATTTTAACGAACATTGATTTATTGGTATGTAATATGTGTTTCCAAACTGGTTCCAAGTGTCAAAAATGATCCTTTGTCCACATTTTTTTTTTTTGTCAAATTACATAAGTAATATGTAAGGTGCTTTGATTTTAACAGAAATTGATGTTCATGTATAGAACATATCCGGATTTAGTTTTGTTGTCACAGTTGAAAAACTATATAAGAAGGAGATTGGTATGATTGCCAATGAGACAACTATCCACAAAAGACCAAAATGACACAAACATTAACAACTATAGGTCACCGTACGGCCTTCAACAATGAGCAAAGCCCATACCGCATAGTCAGCTATAAAACATATATTTTGCCTTGCTTGCATCAGCATTTATTTGTTTCTGTTATCTCAAAAATGTACAGGTAGTGCCCTTATTTACATGTCTGATTTCTAGTTTATTATATGCATCAACTATTACCTGCTTTTTACCAAATTTGGCATGTGAAAAAAATAGTGAATTTGTAGGAATGTTATTAGACAAGATCTAGATAACATTGAATTTTTTGTTCAATTGAACCACACATTTAGTCCAAATATTTCTATTTTGAAATACATTTAAATTTGAAAAAGAAGGGATAAGGGAATGTCCAACAAAAAGATGTGAAGTACAAGGAAATAAACAATATATCACTGATGAAAGTAGCTGGGGTACTTTACAAAATTGACAGAATGTGTACATGCTAAATAGAATATACATGTAGGTCACAAAGTTTATATTCAATCTACAAATTTTGAAAAATTGACAAAAATTTGTAAGGAAGAGAAAAGGCATTATTATTTAGGCATGTAAAGGATGAAAACAAATGACAGAATTTTAAAATAAAATATGAGAAGAAAATTATATAAAATAACTTTGGAAATTTATAACCCCTGTAGCAAAGGGGGCATTGAGTTTAACCCTTGTCGATCTGTACGTTTGTCTGTAGATAATATGATATATATATATAATGCTAATTAACACAAACTCAGTATAAGTTCAAATTTTGGAAGCTTTACTTTTACAGTTCTTGAGTTATGTCCCTTTATAAAAAAAAAATTCTAAATAGGATAGTGATAAAATTAAATTTACATATTCATGTACAATGTATTGAAACAAAAATTTGAATCTGTTGTTTTGAGATTGTGAAGGCAATCTTTCCTATGAGTGCTTTCAAACACTTCTATTTTTCATTTGGCTAGATGCATAAATGTACACTTCCTCCTTCAGAAATAGCAGACCCCAAAATCTCTCCCCCTTCTGATTCTCCAGAACCTGAAGTTCCAGAAAAACCTGCCGACCTTGGAGAGGACATGCTACAGATGGCACTCAGAATGGCCACAGAGATGACCCCTGAACCCGTCATGGATTTAGAGGAAACCATTGAACCTGTTCCTGTCAGTACAGGTATGATAAATATGTGAGGTCAAGCTTAGATAATACAATATGGAATGCAAGAACAGGATTTTTAAATACTGTAAATTTAGAAATTTTTACAATGCTATAGTTATTGCAAAGATTGTGGCAGATAGGGTGGCAAAAAATGAGAAAGCATTAATTACGGAAGTCTCAAAATTCATCTCATATTTTTGAATTTTGTTCAATAATGAATACACACAATTTCATCTTGAGTTAATAACTTTATAAAAATAGGTTGTGGTTTGAAAATGAACTTTCATTCAAGATATAGAATTATATTCTTATTTTTTGTTCTTATATTATAGAACCCCCACCGAAGCCAAAACCAAAAGAACAAGAGGATACTGAAGACGAAGAAGAAGACGACGAATACACACCTGTCCGAGAAACTAGGTCACAAAAGGGCAAGGGGACAAAGAGATCAGGCAGTAATCAGGCAAGACGTAGATCAAAAAGACAGAAAGCACCTGTAGTCTTAAAAGCAGAGGAATCACCTGCTCCGGAGCCTGAACCTGAACCAGTAAATGAAACACCCCCTGATGCAAATATGTATCTCAAATATACATATGGTGTGAATGCATGGAAACATTGGGTTGTTCTGAAAAATAATCAGTTAGATAAAGTGACCAAACAAGGTTCTGGAAAGTTAAAACTGTTTAAGACAGACATGTTACAATGCTCGGCAGATGAGCTAAATTATTCTTTATGTTTATTCGTTAAGGAAGTTCGGAAACCAAATGGGGAGGAATATGCACCAGACAGCATTTATTATCTTTGCATAGGTATGTGATATTACTTCCTGATTTGACACGTACTGAGTATACACTCTTATTTGAAAAATTGCATAGATAACAATAGAACTTTTATAAAAATGTTATAAAATATCATCCATTATCCAAAAACAGGAAATTGTTACTTTGAACGGCATTCGTGTCATCATGTCCGTCCATAGGGAAAAAAACCTTAATAATCAAAGTACCTGTATATTGAAATTGACAATAGTAATAGAAAATTGTAATTGACACAGTAAAGGTTAATAATTTGAATGGTAATTTTAAAGACAATTTTTGTAAAATAGGTTGAATTAGCAGTAACTTTTTAAAAAAAATGCATTCTTGGTTATATAATTTATTTTGCAAATAGTTTTAAAAATATTTAAATATTACAGGTATTCAGATGTTTTTATTTGAAAACGAAAGAATAGACAACATTTTTACAGATATTTACTATGAGAAATTTACAGAGTGTCTGAATGAAGTTCTACAGCGATACACACCTAAATTAAATGCAGCAGGTATATCAGTTTGTTAGTTTATTTCAAAAGATGTTTCTTGAGTAAACCAATGATTATGTTAAATTTTCTTCGATGCTTTTCTTTAGAGCCACTTTTCCTGTCTAGTGTTCTTCCAAAATTTCTTTGAAGTGGTTGTATACTTGCAGCTTTGGTATTTTTTTATGTCCTTTTTCATCTTTTGAGTTCACATTAGATGCTGACTCGGAGAATAACTGTAATCTTTGACAGTACACAAAACTTTATTGTTCAGAGACATGAATGATCTAAATTTTCCTTTGAACAATTATTATTGTTTTTACTCTAAAATAAAGAAAAACTGTTAATGACAAAATTTGAATTATATTCAGATAAAATCTTAAAGATATTTAATCATGTTAGGATCTGAGTTTTGACTGTTAAGTTCAAAGTCTTTATTTATAATTATTATTAATAATTTTGCTTTGTTTTGTAGCTCAGATTGTGTGTAGGATTGAAGAAGAACATTTATGGGAATGTAAACAATTAGGTGCCCACTCGCCACATGTACTGCTGAATACACTAGTGTATTTCAATACCAAGTTCTTCCAACTGAAAACACCTGAAGATCATTTGAAGTTGTCGTTTACACACATAATGAAACATTGGAAGAAAACACCTGTTGGTAAAGGGAATACCCAGGGCAGGAGTGTGTATCTAAGATATTACTGTCCTGCTCCAGTGAGACCTGCATCAGGTATGTAGTTTTGTAGTACTTGTTTCTTAAACATGCAATTACTATACTGATGTTTTATTATTATTGTGGATATCATTGGTTTTGGGAAATCAGGACTTCGATGGTTTGAAGAGGTTAAAATTTTCAATAGGTCTATTTGACTAAAAAAATGGTATTCACAAAAATAAATGAATATACAGTAGATTTAATGTTTATGAACACTTATTTAAGATGGTACCCAACACCTTGACTAAACTTTGTTTGACCCATTTAATTTTCTTAAAACTTTGACCAATTAACTACTGTGAAAAAAATATAAAAATTTAAAAACTTAACTGAATCACTTTCTTTGAAAAATTTTATTGGATGAAACGTCATTTTGATTATTGAGAAGCTTAATATTTCTTTAACAATATAAAGTGATTAAAACGTTAATCTGATTTTACAGAGTTATCTCCCTGTATTGTTAGGTACCATCTCAAGAGAAATAATTAGTTTAGGCTTGCCAGACTTTTTCCATCAAACTCCAGTATTAGTGTTAGAATATTGATACTGGAAATGTTCTAAAATGATAAGACACTAAAAAAATGTGATGTTCAGTAAAAAAATATAGGAGATATATATTTATTTAAGGAGGAAACCAAATACACATATTATTTGTTCTCATTTGTGTACTGTATATAACAATATAACTTCTACATAATAATTTCAATAGGTCACTATGTGAAAGAGAAATAGACAATTCAACATAATCCATTTATAACATGTATCTCGCCTACCAATTCATAAAATTAACACATAATGTAGATTCATTTACTTTTTGGGAATAATTTTGTTGATTTTTAAAAGAAAAATTGCATTTTCATGGAAATTTGATATAATTATTATGTCAATTTGTAAAAACAAGCTATCGATTTTTCTATTTTACAGAAAACAACAGGAAGAAGAAAGAAGAACTGCCAGTATATGAGCAGGCAGAGAATTTAGACAATCCTCTCAGATGCCCTGTGAAGTTGTATGAGTTCTACTTATCTAAATGGTAAGATTCTAATCATTTAAGTAAAGTTATTCTGTGCTATAGTAGTTACAAAGAATTGTTTAATGACTGGTTTTCATGGAAACCAGATCTTTTGCTATGTTTTCTAAAAAGAAATTGGTTGTCTGAACATTTACTTTTGCCAGCTTTTTTTAAGGGAAGTTAAGCATGGTATTCATGTGATTTTAATTAACTTTGTCAGTTTAATTATCTTCTTTTTATGTCATTGATCACAAATTGGTTCTGTAGCTTATTTCTAAAACTTTTTGATATGTCATTGCTAAATGAATTTTCTATTCATTAGTATTATAAACTTACTATACCGATTTGTCTAAAACAACAGTTTTGAGGTTATGTCAGGAAGACTGAAAGACTAAAGGGTATCTGGGACAGTTTTGCTTTTTACTAACCCAAATAGAGTTATTGTTTTGGAGGAAAAGAGTATTATAAAGTGAGAAAAATATTAAAAAACACTATCAATCTTGTTGATATTACCCCAATGCCTGCAATTTAACAGAAAAATTGTACTCAAGTACATATCCATTTATATTTACTTTTACATATTTGCTATTTTACAGTCCAGAAAGTATAAAGAACAGAAGTGATGCATTCTACCTGGTACCAGAACGTTCTTGTGTTCCTGACAGTCCTGTCTGGTATTCAACATCCAATCTTCAGACTGAAGCTATGAATAAAATGTTAAATAGAACATTACTAGTCCGTGAAATACAGGAGTCATTTATACATACACAACCCATCTATGCATAATATCATTGTTCAACTTTAGATCATACTATTACATTGATCATGTACATTTCACCCAAGCCAGAATAGCTAGTACTTATAATTTTTGTAATGGTTCAATGATTTTCTTTTTTAAGTGTACAAAGTATTCATTTTTAGTCTGACAAACTTGTTCATAAATAGGTGGTTATTTCTGTATCATGAAAAGCATTATGTTCACATTTAATTTTAAATAAGACTTTGTCAGTTTTATTTCTTAAATTTGTGAAACTTTTGAAAGGATTATTTTAATGCATTTTAAACATTTTCTAAAGTGAAAGCAACTATTAAATTTGATTGTAAAACTTAGAATAAGAAAACTATTTTCGTGGGTTCCAATTTTCATGGATTAAGGAAAACTAACATGTTTGTGGATATTTAATTTCGTGGTTTTGCCAAAGTCTGTACATAGACCTATAGAAAATTTGTTATTCGTTGAACATTTAATTTCCTGGTTCACCTACACCCTAAAAATCCACGAATATTAACGAAAAATAATGAATCCACAGCATAAACTAAGTGTTTAAAATTCAGTTTTACAATGACACACTTTTAGTAGTAATCTGTCTTTACCCTATTGGGCCATGCAGGAAATACAACAATCATGTAATTAAAGAAAGATGGAATTACCCTGCTATCTCATGACTTCAGTTTTATGGGTATATTATATTGTTAAAACCATATATCAAACATTTTTTATTCCAGTATTAACCACCAACATAATCATACATTTAAGGTGATGCAATTATTGATCATTATGTAGATATATGTTTTGATGTATATATGAAGGTTTTATTATGATATGCATTTTATTTTTATCCATGAATTTATGTGTCGTGATCATTAAGTACACCTCAAATTGTCTCCTCAGCAATTGTATTAGGAGACGGTCCCTCTGTCTGTTTGTCACAAAAAACTTAATCAACAGACATATCCCCTTTATTTTACATAGAAATGGATTAAAACTTGACTAAACTACTAAATAATATGTTTATATATAATAAGTTGTTTAATTCTAATATAGGATTTGTTTTTATGCCCCATTTATGGGCATTATAATTTCTGGTCTGTTGGTTTGTTCGTCTGTCTGTCCCACTTCAGGTTGAAATTTTTGGTCATTGTAGTTTTTAATGAAGTTGAAGTCCTATCAACTTGAAACTTATTAGGCATTGTGGCCTTGTGATATGCTCTTTCTAATTTTAATGCCAAATTAGAGTTTGACCCCAATTTCAAGGTCCACTGAATATAGAAAATGTGTGTGATTGATGCATCTGTGTACTATGGACATATTCTTGTTTTCTATCTTTTAATGGGAATTTCCCAAAGCAAAAAACAGAAAGAGGATTTTTATCTTTACTTTTTTATTTGTTGCAAAATATAAGAAAGATAAAAAAAAATCCTTTCATTGTCTGTACAATTGATATTTCTTCATCACTCATTTTTACCATTAAATAGAATGACATTTCTTATTTCATTTATCAAACAAGATATAATTTGTTATATATTTCATGTATTTGTTTTGTATATATAAAGTAGATAGTGTTATGAATTGTTAAAAGTATAGGCAACTATGTACTTATAATGTTGTTGGTTATTTTTTCAAAGTTTTATATTATCGACCATCTAATGTGTATTTTTATGGTTTGAGCTTAGAAATAGTTGTTAGTCAATTAGACAGCTGTTTCCACCCTCTGTTACTTAAATTGTTTATAAAGAGGATTAATTTGTTCTGTTTCATTGACTTATTACATAATCTTCAGTCAATAGTGTACTTTAGAAAAGCTTAAATCATTTGCACTTTAACCCTTTCCTCCATAGAAATGTTTTTTTTGCATACTTGATTGGCATAGGATTTTTCAATAAAATACTGAAAATATGCTTTAAAGTATTAATGCATTGTAAAAAACAAATATTTCACCAAATAAATTTATGTCGGATATTTCTATGAAACTTCTTTTCATATTGGATACAAATTTTCTTAAGTCTACTGCAGACACTTTGTAGTCAAAGCATTTCAACTGAGGTACTTCACAGGCGTCAAAAGGCGTCATTATGGGGTACAGGGGTTTGCATCAAAAGGCGTCATTATGGAGAAAAGGGTTAAGTAAATACAGTTCTTATACTTTCAACCATTATTACACCACTTGTAATGATCAGTGCATACATTTGCATAAATAAATTTAATTTTTGCCATAGCATTTTTTTTTTCTTCTTCTAAAAATGAAATTGGATTGTGTAATAGAAAAAATCATTTTGACAGGTCTTGTTGAAATTGAATGTAGTTAACACCCAATGTATTTGATTTGACCTGTAAAAAAAAAATAAACAACAAAATTTCACATACTGGTATTTCAAGCTTTTTCATATTTGTGAAAACTTAAACAGGATAGGGTTTGTAAAAATAAATCTCATTTTAAATTTTCGTATTATTAAATGAATGCAGTCTTTCCTGTATAGGCAGTAGTTTAATATCATAATTATGTTCATTGTTCACCAATTGTAATAAAAATTGCATGCAAACATTTTTTTAATTTACCATTTAACCATAAAATTTGTTACGGATGTTAACTGTATAAAAATGCCAAACTTAGATTATTTTTTTTTTTACATTCATGTACATTTTTTGTACTTGAAACTTGTGAAAATTGATGTACTAATCTGTTATAAATACAAGTTGTAAT
This sequence comes from Mytilus trossulus, assembly GCF_036588685.1. Classification (NCBI taxonomy): domain Eukaryota; kingdom Metazoa; phylum Mollusca; class Bivalvia; order Mytilida; family Mytilidae; genus Mytilus; species Mytilus trossulus. The sequence continues at coordinate 26,090,760 of NC_086382.1, forward strand.
TTTTGCTACAGAATTCTGCTGCTTCACAATTAAAAACTAATTTTGTACAATCGTTTGTTTACAAATGTTTCTCCCCTACAAAGATGTTACTATAGATTCATTATTATTTGTTGAATAGCAATTTCATGTGTTTCATAGGTACAAGTGAACCATGAAATTAGATGTTCAAAGAATAGGCTTTATAGGCTTGTATGCAGACTTTAACAAAATCATGAAATTAGATATCCACAAACATTCAAATTTTGCATCATCCACGATATTTGGTGCACCAAAATATAAGTGAACCCACAGTAAATTTTTAAGCTGCCGAAAGTCCAGGTAATTTGTCTGGAGGAGTATTTCTCATAATTATTATAATTTTTTTCGGGAAGGTTTTACATAATGTTTTTCGAAATTTGGTTTCAAATTTATTATTTAATGTTTAAAACAAATATAATCAGCATTCAACTGTCTTGGTGGTATAAAATCAAAATATTTCATTATGGGAGGGGGCATATTTCTTTCTGCAGACTGTTTGTTATCCGATGGTCTAGATCAAAGCGTCCAAATGAATTTAATTGTTTAAAAACTCATCAGTTAAATCAACATCAAGAAGCTTGGGCTTTTATATATTGCACAACAAATGTATGTCCCGACTAAGATAGTAGAGGAGATTTATGTTTTCTAGTATGAGGGTCTTCCATCCATGTGTTTGTAAGGGCAGATGTCTGTCCCATACAAGGTAAAATATGTTGTTCAAGGAGTTTGTGTTAACATCAACATGAAGCTTTATACATGTGCTTATTTTAAAGGGAACTGTTTAATATATATTCCAATAGTTGAACATGGAAAGTTGGAATTGTGATACTTTGTTTTCGACTTGTCCTATGGACACATATTTATGTTGAAGTAATTTAGAAGTTTTTACACTCAAGATACTTGGTAAATTTTGTTGCAGAAGTTTCTGTCTGCATTGGAAGACCCATAAAGCTCTTTGGCCAGGTTTGCTCTTTGTGCAATTCCCTGTTCACATTATCTAATCTATCCTTTCACTTAAATACTAGTTTAGAGGGATAATTTAAATCTCTCTACCAGAAGACTGCTCATCAGAGACCAGGGTGATTTTGAAAATTGAAAAAGAATTTCAAAGGCTCCTGTGATGCAAGGAGAAACCTTTACTTAGTACTTAGTATACATGAGGTAATGACATCATCTAGGGTAGTGGAGGTAAAGACAACACCTAGGATAGAGTAGGTAAAGACATTATCTAGGATAAATGCCAATAAAATAAGACATTGCCTATAATAGAGGGTTCAAAACATTGCATATGATAGAAGAGGTAAAAACATTGCATAAGATAGAAGAGGTAAAAACATTGCCAAAATTGATGAGGTAAAGGTATTGCCTATGATAAATGGAGTCAAGACATTGCCTAAGATGGCAGAGGTAAAACATTGATTAGGATAGAAAAGGTATAACATTGGCTAGAATAGAAAAGGTAAAGGCATTGCCTATGATAGAGGAGATAAAAACATTGCCTAGGGTAGAAGAGGTAAAACTGCCAAGCATAGTGGAGGTAAAGACATTGCCTAGGGTAGAAGAGGTAAAGACAGTGCCAAGAATAGAGGAGGTATAGACATTGCCAAGGATAGAGGAGGTAAATATATTGCCAAGGATAGAGGAGGTAAATATATTGCCAAGGATAGAGGAGGTAAATATATTGCCAAGGATAGAGGAGGCAAAGACATTTTCTAGGATAGAAAAGGGAAAGACATTGTCAAGGATAGAGGAAGTTAAAACATTGCTTAGGACAGAAGAGGTGAAGACATTGCCTATGATAGAGGATGTTATGACATTGTATAGAATAGACTTGGTAATAAAATTACCAAGGGTAGAAGAGGTAAAGATATTGTCTAGGATAGAGGAGTTAAAGAAATGGCGGTAAAGACGTTGCCGCAGATACAGGAGTCCAAGACATTGTCAAGGATAGAAGAGTTATAAAAAATGCTTAAGATAGAGGTAAATACGTTGCCTAATACACAGGAGGTAAAGACATTGCCTCGAATAGAGGCGGTAAAAAATTGCCGTAGATAGAGGCGGTAAATCAATTGCCTAAGATAGAGTCTGAAAAGTCGTTGTCCATGATAAACAGATAAAGGTAGATAAGACATTGCCATGAATAGAGGCAGTAAGGACATTTCCTATGATATAGGAGTTAAAGATATTGCCTAGGGTAGAGGAGGTAGACGTTCCCTATTATATAGGAATTAAAAACATTGACTATGGTAGAGGTGGTTGAAATCGCATAGGAGCGTGAATGTTAAGACATTATTTAGGGTGAAGGAAGTTCAGAAATCGCCTATGATAGAAATATAATAATAAAAATGTTATAATAGGCAAACACTTTTGTACATGTAGTATTGATTTTTCACAGTTTTTAAACTTAAATTACGTTTTTAATGTGCTTTTTTTAATCCATCCATCAAGATTTTAAAAAGGCGCATGTTTCAAGCTTTTACTGGTTATCATTACTGCAGATATAATTGGGTATATGCATTCAAAACAATTGACTTTGTTATCGTGTACAACAGCAGGAGCGGGTCCAGGTAAGTGCGTAAGTTAAAAAAAACCGGGGTATTATACAATGACGAAAGATACCAAAGGGACAGTCAAACTCATAAATCTAAAACAAACTGACAACGCCATGGTAAAAAATGAAAAAGACAAACAGAAAAACAATAGTACACATGACACAACATAGGAAACTAAAGAATAAACAACGTTAACACGAACCCCACCAAAAACTAGGGGTGATTTAATGTGCTCCGGAAGGGTAAGCAGATCCTGCTCCACATGTGGCACCCGTCGTGTTGCTTATGTGATTACAAATCCGGTAAATAGTCTAATTCGGTAGGTCACATTCATGAAAGGGGAGGGGATTGTAGTTACGACGTTAGGAACATACCCGATATCATTGGTGAAACGGTTATTTCATAACGGTCAACCAACTCGTAATGGCGTCCGTAAAATTTACGAAGGGATGATTTCAACTTCACCATTTAGAACTCTTGGTTAAATAGCTTCCTTGTGAGCCTCTATCAAGAAAATCATGATAGGAAATGCAAGCACGATAATATCGTATCAATTGGGAGATATATACCCCGTATGCAGGTGCTGCTGGAATTTTGCTACTTAGAAATAGAAAGTTCACAATTGGAAAGCTGAAATCATCTCTTTTGTCGTAAAGTTTTATTTTCAACCGACCCTCATTGTCAATTTCTAGATGTAAGTCAAGATATGAAGCCGACTTAACTGTATCTGTAGTATCCTTTATCTCTAGTTCGATGGGATAGATGCGTTCTATATAGTCACCAAATTTTGAATTATTTAGTGAAAGAACACCATCTATATAGCGGAAAGTAGAGTTAAAGGATATTGCTAACTTCTTATCTTTCTTCCTGAGAAGTTCCTGCATGAAGTAAGCCTCATAATAATAAAGAAACAAGTCGGCAAGTAGAGAGGCACAGTTTGTTCACATTGGAATGGCGACAGTCTGTTGAAAAACACGTCCTCCGAACGTAACAAATATGTTGTCAATCAAGAAATCAAGCATCTTGATAATATCAGTTTCAGAGAATTTTTTGTTTGAATCAGAGTGATTCTTTACAAAGTAGGATTTATCCCTCCCTAAGACAAGATACTTGTATCTACGTTGGCCATTCTTTTTTATGAAGCAAAGTAATACCAACAATATAAACTGTATATTATGTATAATGTTTTAAGCCATTGGCCCATATGGGCGTAAAGTGTTTTTCAATAAAGTAAAGTATAAATTATGCAATCAGGAAAGACTCCAAAGACGACTATACTGACAATTACTTGCATCGAGTGTATACATTCCAGTAAGGAGGAAACAAAAAACTTATGGTTGTAATCAAGCGATAAGAATTAAGAGCAAAAACTAGTTGACTTTGATTCAGCGTAATTAGTCCAAGTATGACAATTTCCTCTCAACGGGTACACAATGTACCTTGTGGGTTTGCACTGTGAAACCCTGACCATCACGTTAGTAATATATCTATGTGACCTCTATGTATTGCGCTGAATGTGCATGACTTAATTAAAAAGTATTATTAATTGGCTCTTGAAATAAAGCCGTCATCATGCAATCGATTAATCAGCCAATCAATCAATTCATTAATCAACCAATCCATAAACATTAAATAAAGCCGTCACCATGCAATCAATCAATCAATCAATCAATCAATCAATCAATCAATCAATCAATCAATCAATCAATCAATCAATCAATCAATCAATCAATCAACCAACCAACCAACCAACCAACCAATCAATCAATCAATCAATCAATCAATCAATCAATCAATCAATAAACATTAAATCCGTGTATGTTTTGTCAGATGTGCTAACGTAAACATTAATGAAATAGTTGTAGAGTTTATCACATCTGCCATGTGACGGGCTCGAACTGATAACCGGAGTGTTGTCTAACTTGACATCGTTTTAGTAAGGGATGCATATCTACTGGCAGCAGTCCTTTTGCGCCAATTACTCTTTTTCAGGGGTATCATTTGCGCTAAATTTTGTTTTCCAAATGTATCAATTGCGCCATTATTCAAAACTTATTTGCGCCCATTTACCTGGACACATATCTATCATAAATATTAATTTATATTACTTATATTAGACAACTCGGCCACCGAGATTTGACTAACGTATTATGCAAACAAATGGAAAAATGAAAAAAATATAGTGAGTCGTACAAATGTGCAATTTTTGTAATATAAGTATACTATGTTCAGGCACTTGTTGATGTCAATATGGGGTTTTCTATCCATGCACGTACGACAGAGTTTTCGTACGGGTATGGACAGAAAACATTATATTGACAGAAACAAGTGCCTGTGACTATGTTTAATACACATACAGAGAAACGCTCAAAATAGATTGTGTTATATATGTCCCTTTAAACAATATCCCCCCCCCCCCTTTTTTTTTTTAAAAGAAAACCCCCACCAGCCATAGTTTCAACTGAACATATTTCAAATAACTAGTATTCAGAGACGGATTTAGTGAAGGGGCCCGGTCCATTCTTTTGCGGGGAAAAAAAATGTTGATTATATACGGAATGACTGGAGCGGCCCACCTCTTTTTGGTAGTTTGTCACTGAAATTGCAATTTTCTGGATCCTCCACGGATAACGACCCTAACCTTATACCCTGGATGATCCTCGAAACGTGTTCTGTAGTTATTACAATTACCTAGGCTGTTGTTCATTTCGACTAAAGTTTGAATATAGTTTGAATGTATACAAAGGAATGCAACCGAAAAGGTATACTCGAAATGCACATGAAGCTTACACAGTGGAAGCTAACATTTAAGAGGCGGAGGGGTCCTGATCCCGAAATTCCGGTCTTAAAGAAATACATGAAATCCCGATGTTCCGAATTTAAAGAAATTTGAATCCCGACATCCGGAGCTTAAAAACAACCGAAATACCCGATCCCAGCGTCATTATATTATTTGGGTAGTTTAATGTCCCTTTAACATATCATTTTGAAAGGTTTTTATTATAAGAAACATGAGAAAAGTTTTCAAGTTTCAAAAACGGATTTTTCTTACTTTATATCGGTATTGGTCCATCGTTTAGTATACATCAAAGTCACATGACTTATTTTTACACATCAACAACAACATTCATGATCATGAACAAATTACTAGTAAAACTTATGTGACAGCATGGAGCTTACCGTTTTAAAAGTTGTCATTATTTTTGGACTGTTTATTGCCACACTACTTTTGGGATTTTTTCCAATAAAACTTGTTGCACACATCAAAAAGAGAAATGCCAGTAGAATCCGATACCGACGTGCGATAAGTATTTTGAGTTGTTATGCGGCAGGTGTATTTCTAGGAACATGTTTACTTGATTTACTACCGAGTGTCCGGAGGGATCTAGAGACAATACTCAGAAAAATGCATCTTCTATCTGGATTTCCTGTATCCGAATTCGTAATGGTATTTGGGTTGTTCTTAATTCTAGTTGTTGAACAAATCATTCTTTCTTGGAAAGAAAATCAGCAAAATCCGTCATTTCCAACAACTGGTAAGGACAAAAGTCGAAAATCATTGCTATCTGATACAGATGACAGAGATTTTATGAGCTCTACAAGATCCGATCTAAGTGAACATTCAATTGGTGGAATTAGCGATGAACCTTATGGACAAAAGCAGCTGTCAACTTGTTCTAATGTACATGTATCAGGGGACGTTTACAGTGACACTGAACAGGAACCACTCTATTCAAAAGAAAAACACGAAAAGGGGAATGAAAACGAATTTGAACATAACCATTCTACTCTACGTTCTATTTTATTGCTAATAGCCTTATCTTTACACTCCGTTTTCGAAGGACTAGCAGTTGGATTGCAAAGAAAATCTGCTCAAGTCATTGGAGTATTTGCTGGACTATTTCTACACAAGATGGTGCTCAGTTTCAGTCTGGGTATGAGCTTGGTTCAAAGCAAACTATCATATAAATCGATGTTGCAATCTGTTACAATATTTTCTTTGTCTTCACCATTTGGTATAGGTCTTGGTTTACTGATCATAGACTTATGGGATTCAAGGATATCTGTACTAATACAAGGGTTGTTGCAAGGGATTGCATGTGGTACTTTTCTGTATGTGACATTTTTTGAAATTTTGCCACATGAACTGAACTCTAGTGATATTAGACTAATCAAGGTTGTATTTTTAATTCTTGGATTCAGCACAGTGACTGCAGTTGTTTTTATTAATGAAAAGTCGTGAAAAAATTCATGTAAATATAAACAGTAAATATATTACATTTTATTTTAGCTGAGACTACTATAACACAGTGTTATAGAAGTCTCAGATTTTCAGCATTATTAATTAGTATTTATATTTTTATTGTCAATTAAAAATACATGTACTTACTTTGTGAAAACCCCCAAAATCAAGCATAATATATATTGGTAGTTTTTGGGGATAAAGATTGCATGAAATGCAACACAAACTCTCTTGTTATTGGCTTGATATACATTTAATATATTAAACTTGCTTTGAAATGTTTGACAGTTAAAACAAAATAGTACAGCCACTTAAAAATCTTATAATGGACTTATCCAGTTTAAAACAGTGACATGTTCATATCAATCATATGGTAAAAAAGTTGATTTAGAACTGTTAAAGTCAGAATGTTGCTCCCATAGACTCAAATGTAAAAAATGCTAAAAAAAATCCCTACCTTCAAATGTACCTACATGTACCTGTACCTTAACTTTTTTTTTCATAGATTAAACTGGAACCACACATACTATTTTATTTTGCCTCAGTGTCAAGTTAACTAATTGATTGATTGATTGAATATGTTTAATGGTGCATTCTATACTACATTGTATTAGCTGTATTGTGATAGCCAGATTTTATTTTGGTGGAGGAAGCCAGAGTCCTCGGATAAGACCACTAAACTTAAGGCACTTTCTTTTATCATGTTTTTGAGAATATGATATGATACATTGATTTCAAAACACCTAATTGTTATGTCTTAAAAAAAATATCGTAGTAAGATATTTTATAATTGCGGAGGAGAACACATTTAAGGAGGTGATTGAATACAGATACATGTATGTCAGAGTTCATCAAAACGATGTTTTGAAAAAAAACAAACTTCGTGATTCAATAGACAAACATGTAGTTTCAAGTTTGAGCGATTGTACCATTGTACACTGTGGATAATTATAACACTTAAGAATGATGACACATACATTTACATTGTATAATATGATAAACATATATGTAGGTACATGTACATTTTTAAATAGAAATAGTTTGCATGGTACAGAATCTCCATTTAAAAATAAATGCAACACAAAAGGGGAAGAGGTCATACACTTATGCCTGTGACCTCAATTACTCATTATACATATATATATTGTTCATGCATATTTACAAAATGTTAATATCCAGATGTGTTCATTACTTTTACTATTTCATGAAAATAAATATTAAATAGTTATGAAAGGTACCAGGATTATAATTTAATATGCCAGACACGCATTTCGTCTACTCATCAATGGCGCTCAGATCAAAATAATTATAAAGCCATATTTTCCAAACAAGTACAAAGTTGAAGAGCATTGAAAAACTTGGTTTAATATTGTTATAAGAGATCTTGATGCATCTTTTGATTCAACACTTTAGAAAATGGCAAGTCTAGACAGATTCTATTGCGTCCAGGACTCATGGACTCGCCTTAGTGAGAACCCTGTGACCAGAGACAAATTGTATCGTACACGTACGTACGTATGTCTGTGTTGAAATTAAATGAATAAGCTATATGTGTTTATCACATTCCGATAGGAAAAGCAATGGATAATAAACGTGATAAAAAGACCAATTGAGAATAATGAGTTTACAAATAATATTTGTTTAATAGCACTCTTTCTTTATAAATCACTTGGTTGACAGCTGTTTAGGTAATCCTCAATCATTTATGTAACATGCATATTAATACATCGATCTCATACGATTTTATAGTTCATTTATCAACTCCTGGCCATATAATCTGAATTATAAAATATTGATAAATACTAAACTCGAAATTCAATAATGTATCCCTGTCTGCAGAGTATCTGATCACTAACACATAATGTTAGGGAACGACTTTTTTTGTGGCCTGGTAAGAGCTGAAATTAAAGGACTGCCCAAAACAGGATGAAAAGAAATAGATTCTCAAAAATAAATGCATAATTAATTGAGAAAAAAGGCGAAAGTAGTGACTTTGCAGGGAAAAAAAACATGCGTAGCAACTTAGGAAAATGAAAAGTCAGAGGAACATCCCCCCCTAAACCCGGATATGAAATGTTCGTCTTCTTACGTTATCGTATATGACGAAACGCATGCATCTACAAATACAAAAATATATAATATAATTGAGACTGAAAATGGGAAATGTATCGAAGACAACAACTCGACCAATGGACAGAAAAAAGGCGTATGAATTTTAAAGCACGTTACATAATTACTAAGCGAAGTGTTTGCTATCACATACTGTTGTTTTATGCATTCAGTCATTATCGGTTTATTTCTTCTATTCTGTTCTGTAACAGAAATACTGCTTTCTAGGTCTGTAGATAATTCCCTGGTTTTACATTTTTAATAACATCATCTCGACTTCTCTCCATTACCCGAAAGAAATATCTTGAGATTGATTGAAGTCGAGATAGTTGTGCATTGTTTTATAAGTATAAGAATACTATACGACATGCCAATTAAACAACTACTATCAACCAAAGTTCAAATGAAGTGGATATGTCAGCAATTATAGGCAACGTACGGCCTTCAACAATGAGACATGGTCATGACATGAAAACTATCAACCGTTACAAATTAGCATTATCATATACGTTTACAAGTATCAAAATGTTCTTATAAATAATTAATTTAACCAAGGATTGTATAGACTTTATAGACTATAAGTCTAACTTTACAAATCCTTGATTAAACATTTGTTTTCTGAAATTAAAACACGATTTATTCGCTTAGAATGTATTGCTGGTAGTTCTACGTATACATTTTAAAAATTGTGATAATGTGAAGAAAACAAAACGTATTTAGATGTCAGCGTTAAATATTTATTATTTACCCTGACATATATTTGGAAAAGACAGCCAAAATTGCGACTTTTTGAAGTCAGTACAGTAACTTAAATGCAGATACCTTTAATTTATTGAGATATTTATCATAGCTTCTTGCAGAGGGTCGTAATAAGCCAACTGACCTTTCAATTTATTGACGGGACTCTTTGTTTAGAGTAGTACCTTTTCTGACTTAGTATGCTCTTTTTCACGCAAACTTGATAAAATATTTAAATCTTCACTTAGTAATGATTTCAGATTTAATCAGTTATGTTTTAAATCGTATATACATAACAATCAATTATTTCAAGATTCGAGATTTTATTTCTAGATTAGCAAATATCAAAAAGCTAGAAAGACTTTTAGTCAGCTCATTTTTTGCCACTAGGGGTTGCCGAATATCTTTCATATGATTTTCGTTGCTAAGAATTTAGAAAGGCGAAATCATTCGTACCATGCATACTCACAATTCCATTAAAAAACTATATGTTAAATGTATACAAAAATATTTTTATGAAAAAGTAAGGTCTCAGATAAATAGAAATCTGTATTTCCAGTGAGACTTTTAACATGATGAACACGACGGGTGCAACATGTGGAGCAGAATCTGCTTATCGTCCGGGAGCACCTGATATAACCCCCAGTTTTCGGTGGGATTCGTGTTGCTTAGTTTGTATTCTCTATGTTGTGTCTTGTGTACTATTATTTGTCCATTTGTCCTATTCTTTTTTATGCCCCATTAATGGGCATTATGTTTTCTGGTCCGTGCGTTCGTTCGTTCGTTCGTTCGTCCCGTTTCAGGGTAAAGTTTTTGGTCAATGTAATTTTTGATGAAGTTGAAGTCCAATGAACTTGAAGCTTAGTAAACATGTTCCCTATGATATAATCTTTCCAATTTTAATGCCAAATTAGAAATTTTATTCCATTTTCACGGTCCACTGAACATAGAAAATGATATTGCGGATGGGGCATCCGTGTACTTGGGTCGCATTCTTGTTTAGCCATGGCTCTGCCACTTTATTTTCGATATATGAGTTTGACTGTCCCTCTGGTATTTTTCGCCCCTCCTTTTAATTGTAGCTTTTGTTTATCTGGAAGTTGATCAGACGGGATACTTGTGTCAGTCGTATCCTAGAGATGGCTTTTTTTTAGAAGAAATACCGGATTTTCATATTATCCATATGCATGTTGAAATTTAATAGGTTAAATCATAAAAGTAGTAAACAAATATTCAATATAATAAATTTTGGCTAACTATTTGAATTTAAAAAACAATCCGTTTTTGTGCTATGCTCTATGAATAATTGATTTTTTTCCTTGTTCAATGGCATCGGGATGGTTCTCTGCATCAAAGTATTCTTTTGAATGCTTATCACTATAGATTTAGCATTAATTGGGGAAATAAAAGAGATAAAACTATGAATAATTTATTTTAATATGTATTTACTAATGGTTTACCTCACTGGAATTACAAGCAATCAAAACTTACCGAAACACGATCCACTTGATAAACGGTGATTTCACGGTGATTTCACTTTTATATTAGAAGGATTTCAATTTAGTTTTAAAAACATTCAGCCAAATCTTGACCATAAGTAATGTTATTTTTGTAACTTTATATACATGTTGATTTGTAAAAGTCGCCAATGATTAAATGAGCTTCAGGGAAATACTATTAAACGGGTGGATACTTACATATTTAATTACTTGTTGTGACGTATTTAAAAACTACTATTAGAAATTACAGTTATGCGATGAAAGACAAGCGAAAAAAAGGAGTTCATTTTTAAAACATAAAAATATTTGGAAAAATTATCCAAAATGAAATCATTGTTTTGTGCTGTGATATTCGGAACAATTTTGTTGGTCATGTCTAATTGGACTTCATTACACAATTCATGTAAGTATAATACATCTTAGGGAGACGGATTTATAAAAGTTTTTCCAAACTTGTTTCCGAATCCCATATTTGTACTTTATGTAACATTGTAATATTTGTCTTGAAATTGTTTATTAATAAATATTGTTTAAACTAAGTATAACACATCTACTAGTTAAGAGTAAATAAATATATTAAATTATCTTTTCTGTGGATTCATTATTATTTGTACTGTACCATTTTTAAGTTAATTTCGTTGTTAAAGGGAAACTGCGAATTTAACTGATCTACGCAGTATTAATTTCTTTAAGCTTGAAAATAAAATTGTACAAAAGCACGAACTTTTATGAAATATAGTAAGTAAAGTAAGTAAGTAAGTAAATAGTTTATTAAAGTGTCACATATTGATTGACATAAATATAAGCAACATTATATAAATATATACACATAAAACAATCAATATCCAGCCATAAAAACGACTTATAATATATTAGCATGCATCAAAGTTTTTAATTTGGGTCAATGCCACTGCTGGTGGAGTTTTAATTCCCCGAGGGTAGCACCAGCCCAGTAGTCAGCATTTCTGTGCTGAAATGAATTATCATTCATATGGATATATTTATATAAATTAACTGTCTACAAATTTTTGAATTTTTAAATACTAAGGCTTCCTACCTCAGGAACAGATTACCTTAGCATAACTTCTAAGAATTCTGGTCCTCAATGCTCTTCAACTTCGTACGTTGTTTGGCTTTTTAAATTTTTTTGGATTCGAGCGTCACTGATGGGTCTTTTGTAAACAAAACGCGCGTTTGGCGTAAATACAAAATTCAATCCTGGTATCTATGATGAATTTATTTATTGCAAAGACATTTCTTTATTTCTTTACACTTAATAAAAGACAAAAATCGGCGCAAGTGAAATTCAGATCGGCGCAAATGCAAAAACGCCGTCTATAGTATGTTAAAAGAGTTTTGAATGTTGTAGCTTAAATCATTTTTTGAAAGAATCTTACATGAGAAACAGAAGGACTAAACTTCTGGTTTACCTATGCAAAGTACATGAACTTAATTTAGATATTACACAACTGCACCAACAAAAAACCTAGTTCAAACCTAAACATAAATAATTCATATGTTTTTAATGAAATGGGGAACTGAAAAACAAACTTTTCAATAAGTTTGAAAGAAACATTTCTATTCAAGAGTTATCTGATAAACCAATCTTTATGCTAAATCCATCTACACATCACAAGTAAATACATTGCGGTCGGTTTATTCCCGATTGTCCCACTTTTTATTTTTTTTAGAGTTTTTATTGTCCCACATGAAAATCTCTGATGGTCCCACATTGTTTTGTGAAGTTAAATATTCTTAGATAAACAAGGTTACTGTTGTTTGTTTTGCTAAATAAACAAGATATAAATTATTGCACATTTAGTATTAATGTTATAAAAGTATAAAAACTATCATTAGATTAATGCACTTTTAATTAAGAACAATATATCTACTATGTTACGTTATTTTTATAAAACTAATTTCAATACCGTAACTTTACATTTCTTTACAAAGTTTTAAATAATTTAGAAATAATGCATTCAATTTAAAAAAAAAAAAAGGCATGAACTTATTGACCATATACACTACACACGAACTTGTTGACGGAGAGATGTTTCCACTAATCTTTGTAATTTTACTATGGAAGTCAGAGGACATTAATATGTAGCATTCTCTGTGCTAACAATGTCAGATTCACCTAACCCTTGTTAACAATTTCAGTCTAGAATTTTGCCAGATCAGCCTTCCTAAGAATGAATAATAAAATTTGGGTTTACAATATTCCGCCATAAAGCGCAGTCAACAAGACTCGTTAACAACTAAAAAGAACCAGACTTTCATTAAAAATGGATGATGTGATAATATTTCCGATGGCTCCAAATGACAAAGAAATTAAAACTTTATGTCACCATACGGCCTTCAACAATGAGCAAATTCACACTGGATAGTCACCTTTCAAAGGCATTGAAATAAAAAATGTAAAATAATTCAAACGAAAACAAACATGTTACAAAGCAACGAACGACAACCACTGAATTACAGGTTCCTGATTTGGGACATACAGAATGTGACGGGATTAAACTTTTTTGAAGTCGCCAACCCGCCCACTTACAGGGCGCGGAATGGGACTTGAACTTTTTGTAATCAAAATAAATTTTGTGTACAGAAAATTCAATTAATTCATAACAAAATCATTTTTGTCTTACATAACCATGTGATACAGACTTGTTTTATAAGAACTTTAATTTTGTAATAACAAAGTTCATTTTTGTAGAAAAAAATCATTTTTATAGACAAAATTCATTTTTGTCATGACATTAGGTATGCAAATAACTTATGCATACAAAATTTACTTCATTACCTGATATGGAAATTAAAACACAAAAGTCAATTTTGTGAGACAAAATTGAATTTGTACGCAGTTAACAATTTTGTCATTACAAAATTCAATTTTGTGTTAATTTTTGTGCAGACAAAATTGACTTTTGTGACAAAAAATGACTTTTGTGTAAAATTTTCACTTCTGTTTTTAATAACAAAACTTTATTTTGTCTACACAAAAATATACACAAAATTGAAGTTTTTCTACACAAAAATAAACACAAAATTGAAGTTTTGTATGCAATTTAGTTCACAGAATCAAAACTAAACTAATTTGCATTCAAAATAGACCTTTGTCGCCTAATTTTCAAATAAGGTAACAAAAGTAAATATAAAAAAGAAGATGTGGTATGATTGCCAATGAGAAAACTATCAACAAAAGACCAAAATGACACAAACATTAACAACTATAGGTCACTGTACGGCCTTCAACAATGAGCAAAGCCCATACCGCATACCGTATAGCGGGTTATTTTCGCGGGTGTAAAATTTCGCGATTTTCATTGAACAAGGTATACGAAATATTTTGGCGGTTATTATTTTGGCGAATTAAAAACTTTTATTTATACCTTTGTATGTACACTTTTAATTTGGCGGAATTTATTTTGGCGATTAAGTTCTGTCCGCGAAAATAAGCGAAAATTTGCACCCCGCGAAAATAACCCGCTATACGGTAGTCAGCTATAAAAGACCCCGATAAGACAATGTAAAACAATTCAAACGAGAAAACTAAGTCTGTGTTACAAGAATGAATTTTGTCATGACAAAAGTAACTTTTGTCCACTGAAACATAATTTTGAGTGTTAAAATTTAAATTTCTAGTATGCTACAAATTTTGTTAAACTGAACTCATTTTTGTTGAACAAAACTCACTAGTGTCCGTACAAAATTGAATTTCGAGTACAAAACCACAAGAGTCCCATTCGGCGCCCCGTACAGTCCACTAACATGTAACAGTGTTAAAACAGTACAACATAGGAAGAAACAAAAATCAGTTGATAAAGGCTCGTCTCATCAGATGGAAACTAATAGAAAAAAAGCTAACAAAAATACATTGCAATGCAATTTGGAGCCACGATATCTTAGTAGCATGAGTTCAAATCCCGGACAGGGAAGAAAAAACAATTTGCTAACACAAATTTGTAGATCTAACATTGTTGGGCTGCTTTTATACGATTTTTTTATGCGTTAGTGGCGTGGCGGCAATAACATTATTATTTAGTTTTGTTAAAGGAAAAACGTTTTTGTGCTCAAATTGTTAATGAATTTTTACAGATATACAAATCATACATAAGAAAGAATGAGACGCCTTAGAGGTTAAAATAAATAGGTCAGGTAACAGACCAAATCAGAGCCATTTAGCTGCTTCTACTGTTGACTTTAATTATATTTTGGTTCAGTTGAATGACCATGCGATTAGCCCTACGGATGTAAAATAAGAAAATATAATTCCAAAGACAACACACGTCAAATGAGACAAATGAATGAAAATTGCTACATAGAGATTATACTATATTATAAAAACCAGCGACGAATCAAATCCAGGTCATATAGCTTTTTCAACTGTTGACCTAAATTTATAATAACTTTTGTTATGCCCTCGCGACAAAATCTCGAGGGACATATCAATTAACCCCTGTCCGTCCGTACGTTTGTCCCTCTGGATATAGACTCATGGTTTGCCCGTTTTTTTCTTCTACAGTTTTTAATATACAGCTTTAATATTTCTAGACATATAGAGGTGTGTATGTTCACAGGATTTTGATTATTTTTATTTGTACTTAGTAATTCTTTTGATACTACACAAAGTGTTCATTATTTGTTCGACTATCTCCTTCTAGATATTTGGACTTATTATAACCTTTTTTCTGCACTAAAAATCACCAAGGGGATGTTAGATATTCACAAAAAAAAAATCGATAGTTTGACTTCATTTTCTTCTCAATTGCTATATAATTGAAAATATTGATTTACTACCTAAATAGTAAATGCAATAAATAAGATTTATTTTAGCAAATATTGAATCAATACCGGGACGTTGAACTTGGTGACCACTCGAAATAGATAGTTGAAAAAGAATGGGGCAGGTCATCGTCCAAATCTAGTTAACTTGGATGACAACACTTCTTAACCCTTAGTTTGAAAAACAGAAGAAATATAATTCAAAATACCTTGAATAAAACAGAGAATGGAAATGGGGAATGCGTCAACGGGACAACAACCCTTCCCCTTAACTAAATTTGTTCAGTGAAAAAAGACGTCATTCTAACTCCAAATCATATACTAGTAAGTGAACTAGAGTTAATTATTTATTTGTTACTTGAATGAACGAACATTCTCCTCAGCCCTACGGGTGTAAATATAGAATTATCTTTCAAAAAGCAACAAATGTCAATTTTTCTAATCTATAGAAAATCAATTTTGATAAACAGATAAAACAAATCCACATACACAAGCAAGTCATTAATAAAAATATCGAAGTTAGTTTATAGGTGACACTGATCAAACCAGAGCTGTATAGCTATTTACACTGTTGACTTAAACCAAACTTATTCTTTACGTGAATGACCCCCTATTCTTAGTCTTACGGGTTAAAAATCAGAAGAAATATAATTTAAAAGACAATAATCGTCATTTTTACTCATTAAAAGAAAATAAATTTATAACAAAATTATTAATTCATATGTACAGATATACTCCAAATACATAAAAAAAGTAAGATAGAAAGAAATATATTGAAACAAAGATCTAAAAACTGACACTAGTAAAAAAGGATAGATTAAACCAAAGCCGTATTGCTATTTCCTCTGTTGACTTAAATTTTGTTTTATTCGAATGACCCCCAATACTTTGAATAGCCTTGCGGGTTAAAAAACAGAAGAAATATAACTCATCTTTACTAATTTAAAGAAAAATATTTTTTTAACAAAATTATTAATACATATGTACTGATATACATGTATCTGAATAAAATACATACAGAAGTAAGATAGAAACTAATACATTGAAATTAGTTTCTAGCTGACTCTTTTAATAACAAGATTGTTTAAACGAAAGCCGTAAATCTATTACAACTGTTGACTTAAATTTTTGTTTTACTTGAATGGCCCCCAAATTCTTAGCCTTATGGGTTTAAAATCAGAAGAAAGATAATTCAAAAGACAACAATCGTCAGCTTTACTTATTTAAAGAAAATAAATGTATAACAAAATTTAAAAAAAACCACACTATGTACGTAACCAATTCTGATTTTTTTGTAATATCCCGTGTCCCGCTAGACCTCATTTCACGTTTTCACAGCACAATAATTTGACTTTCACGTGTCACGCTTACAAAAAATCGACAATCCCGCGTCACGCTTTGACCCCAATGAGACCCACTTATCTCTATTAATACAGTCACGATTCAAAGAATATATCAATGTTAATTAATACAACGGAATTTGACGAGACTGTCGTCAAAGTGAGAGGGTTAGCGCTATAAAACCAGGTTTAATCCACCATTTTCTACTTTTGAAAAATGCCTGTACCAAGTCGGGAATATGACAGTTCTAGTCTATTCGTTTTTTGTGTGTTTTGTTATTTGATTTTGCCATGTGATTATGGATTTTCCGAATTGATTTTTCCTCTAAGTTCAGTATTTTTGTGATTTTTTTACCAGGATAGGTTTCTTTTGTACATAACTTCTTTCCTCTTAGAAATTAATATTTTTATATAGTGTAATTATGATGTGTTTTTTTTTTTATATTTCAGCTGAACAATTGCAAGAACATTGTCCTGCAACGGATATTTATGAAATAGCTTTATCTACTGTCGGCGGAGAAATTTTTTCAATGTTGAATGCCAATCATTCTATAATGGTGCGGTTTGATGATTCTAATTTTTATTCTATTAATATCTACAAAGAATGTTATGACTTTCAATTCGAAATCGAGGTATATTTTGGCTATTATATTGATGTCCTCGAATTACAAGACTTGTTGGCACTGTGTGAAAACGGAACCGTTATTGAGAAATTATTTTGTGATCCGTTTAGCATTTATAATGTAAACTATGTTGATGATTCAGTGTTTCCATATTTTTCTGGTGTAAATATTTTTTTTTCGGACGAGCTTCATCACTGTACCGCTTTGTTCAGAAATTTCATCACGCAAAAGAACTATACAGTGACTAACGTTGATTTAAACTTTTTTCTTTACAACATGACTTCCTGTTGGGGAATGATGTCACTACTCAATCAACAGAACATTTTCATTCTACAACCGAATGAATATGATATGCAAGGAATGTTAGTACTTGGAGAGATGGCAGTCGGATTTAGTCAACCTGATTACAAAGCGGTTTTTATTGGGACACAAGATGGCTCTTGTATGAAACGTTTTGTCGAGTACTTTCGTCTAAACAGTTATTATACTAGTGAAGAGTACATTCTTAGCCCTGATGTGATAATTGAATTCAAAAATGAGAACTCTTGCCTAGAAGTTTATTATAATTGCCGCAAAGATTGGGATTTTATTTTACCTGTCGATTTACCAAATAAATCCCTTGCTTATTTGCAGATGGTTATAGCAGGAGAAGTGACGCTTGTAAATTGTTTCGTACTTTATATATTTCTTCAAAAATCCAACCGTTCGCCTACAACACTACTCTTATCAATGCTGGCAGTGTCTGACACTCTGACAGCGTTGTTTATATGTATACCAACGATTATCGCTTACCAAGTTTATCAACATCATATCAGTTTTAATGGTACTGTTCTTTCATGGAACTTAATTGACTACAATTCGTGCATAATAAGCGGCGCAACACACTTTAAATATGCTTTCCATTTATTGTCCGTTCTCATAACAACTTTGTTGAGTATGCAGAAGGCAATAGCTCTTCGTTTTCCATTATGGAGCATAAGAGGCTTAACCAACAACAGAAGTGTCAAAAGTTCGGCTATTGCATTTACACTGAGCATAATTCTATTCTTACCAAATGTCGTAATATGGAAGATTCTTTCCAAAGACGTTGATGGAAGCTGTTGCATAGATGGTGACCTAATCGTAAAATATTACGACGTGTACAGAAATATAAATCTAACGAGCGATATATTGACTGTTATTGCTATATTCATTTCTCTAATATGTACAATTTACATAACTTGTAAATTGACATGCCTTCGACGAAATCTCCCGTGGTCTGACAACATGACTGTCAGGAAAAAACACCTTATGTCCGCCATTACTGTCGTTGTCATCTGCGGCATATTCATTGCATCAGAAGTATTGCATATCATGACAGGTGTAATGTTCTGGATTGTGACCTATTATGAGAGTGATTATAAGCTTGTAACATTACTTGAAAGTACCAAACAATATTCCGACCTTAGCTTATTGATAGGATTTTCCTTAAATTTCGTAGTCTATCTTGCAATGAGTACGCAACTGCGAGAAAAGCTTTTAAATGGTGCCAAAGAAATAACTGGATCTAAACGGCGTAAGAAAAATGACCGCAAAAGTGTGTCAAATAGCACTACTAGGAAATATATAAATTCGAATTCGAATGAATCTTAAATCTTCACAAATACTTATCATTTTGTGAAATTAACAACAACATGGCTTGTACTGTGCCCAATGACATATAGGCTAACTGAGCAATCAGCATAATGATAATTAAAAATGTCAATGACTCGATTTTTAAATACTAGTACATATA
Organism: Mytilus trossulus; assembly: GCF_036588685.1. Taxonomy (NCBI): domain Eukaryota; kingdom Metazoa; phylum Mollusca; class Bivalvia; order Mytilida; family Mytilidae; genus Mytilus; species Mytilus trossulus. The sequence goes on from NC_086382.1 coordinate 26,110,438, forward strand.
ACTGTGTATAATGAACGGGCCGACTGTTTTACTTCCCGAATATATTCGAGAAGGAGATGTCTTAGGTGTCTCAATTTGAATAGTTACAATCAACCGAGGAATAACTATATATGAGAGTTACATATTACATCTGATATTTTAAAAATTATATATTTTTTCCGTTTGTGTCGGTTTTTTTTGTACTTTAATCGCTCATTTCAATTATGTATGGGTAATAAATCAATTGTCATTGAATTCAAAATTGAAACTTATATTCTTATATTAGATATATTAGCATCTATTAACAAAATGAGATTGTTGTCTATTGCATAGGTAGGAAATGTCAACTTCATTTACATAAGCAAGATTGTATCGGTTATAATCAAATATTTGTTTTTTTTATAGTTCATTTTCTCTTTTCTGTCATATATATTTTATTGATAGACTATTATGAAATAGACTCAGAAATACGCGGAAAAATATTATATTAATATTCAAACTCATACGTCGAAGACAAACTGACGTTGACATGGCTAAAACGAAAATAAATCAAAAGATTAAACAACATTACACAAAACATAGAACACAATACAAACACATCAAGTATTTATCAAAGGAACCAGGCTTACAATAAAATACGTCAGACGCGCGTTTCGTCTATATAAGACTCATCAGTGACGCTATGATCAAAAAAGTTATAAAGCCAAATAATTTCAAAGTTGTAGAGCACTGCATGAGGATAAAAAATTCAAAAAAGTTGCGTCATATACGGCTAATGTCATCTAAGCCTGGGATAAGAAAATCCTAAGTATTTAAAAAAAAAATGATACATTAGTTAACACGAAACTTATAAAAATTACATTATAATTGATATTTATGTCAACATTGAAGTGCTGAATACTGGGCTGGTGATATCTTTGGGGACAAAACGGCCACCAGCAGTGTCGTCGAACCAGTGATATAAATAGTAATCAAAGGTACCAGGATTATCATTTAATACGCCAGACGCCTTGGTTATCTTAGTGCCTGTGGAAGAATAAGCCGATCTTGCGCCATATGTGACACCAGCGTGACACAAACCAGGTGAGAAGTCACAAAACGAGAACGGGTTTGTAAAAGCGACTATTGCAGCATATTCGTCGTGACCTGTGAAACATATTTTCGATAAAAATCAAATAAATCTTGTAATTTGTATCAACGACATAAAATCCCTAACTGATTTAAAAAGAATATTTAGGAATTTTATCGGAGAGTTGATCACCTTTATAAGTTATATGGTTCGCTCCGGCCTCACCCCCTCTGGATTTTACTAACCCTCTATGAATCCGTAGGTCAGTAGTTAACCGTATAACGAATTTATCGGACGCTGGACACAACGTGATTATTCATCTGTTGTCCGATAATTACTATTAAACAAGTGAGAAGTTTGGCTAGTGATAAATAGTTGCAACAGAAGTACACCGTTGTTCAATAGTCAATAATTGATAAAACGAAAATAAATCCGGATCACAAACAAACCCAAGGAAACACATCAAATATAAGTGGAAAACAACACAGTAACAGAAACACGGAACTGCAACAAAAAAACGCCAACATACACTGAAACGGATTATTTGATAACAACTGCCATATTCTTGACTAGGTACAGGATATTTTACGAAAAATTAAAAATGAAAATAAATTAAATCTGGATTAACACACTTTGGAAATTGTCTGAATGAAATTGTTTTTCGGTGGCTTCGTTAGTTTATATAGTCTAGCGTTTGTTTTTTTAAGCTGCTATGAACTTTCTAACTTTTGAACTTACCTTGAAGTTCGGTAATTTTGATTACATTTTTCTGTACAACCTCGTATGCTAGCTTTACCAAATGGCTATAAAGCAAATCCAAAGTTCACAATGAATGAAGATCCAAAGTTAATTCTAAGTGAAATTAACATTCAAATCGAGTAAAATCCATGTCTTTATAGTCCAACATTGTTTTACATTTTGTATTAATGTTGTGTCTTAAATCAAATTTATTCGTTCAGTGTAAGGTTACTGTTTTTGTGTAATATTTTTTTTTATCGAGTTAAAGACATTGCAATTGAAATTTTATAATGTGGTTTTCTATGTTGTAATGTGATACATGTTGGAAACACATGCACATTATAGAGAAGAGACATGTATTGTCGAAATGCGCATCTGGTGCAACAAAATTGGTACCGTTGATTTTATTATATACGTACCAGGTTAAGGTACACAAGAAACTAAAATTAAAAAAAATACAAGACCAACATAGGCCAGAGGCTCCTGACTTGGGACAGGCGCAAAAATGAGGCGGGGTTAAACATGTTTATGAGATCGCAACCCTCCCCCTATACCTCTAGCCAATGTAGATGAGTAAATGCATAACAATACGCACGTTTTAAATTCAATTCAAGAGAAGTCCGAGTCTGATGTCAGAATTGTAACCAAAGAAAATAAACAAAATGACAATAATACATGAATAACAACAGTCTACTAGCAGTTAACTGACATGCCAGCTCCAGAATTTAATTAAACTGATTGAAAGATTGTTATTTCATCATATGAATATCAGGCGCAATCCTTCCCGTTAGGGGTTTAGTATCATACCATCATAACATAAATGAGAAGAAAATAATCCGTGTCATGCCCACAACTGGTTTTTGAATAAATGTGTTTAGTTCCGATGCAAAAACCCTATAAGTGAATCAATATTAACGTCAAAATAAGCAATCTTTAATGATCTGACAACAGTATCGTAACTATATCCCTTCTTGATAAGTCTATGTAAAGGTTTTGTTAGTTTCTGAGGTGAATACTGACTTTTTGTGCTTTATGAAGAATATTTCCATAAAAAAATTGGATGTGAAATACCTGAACGTATAACAAGTCTGCATGTTGAGTTAAATTTACGAATGATGTCCTTATACCGATGACAAAATTGAGTAAATGTTTTGACTAGTTTGTGATATCGAAAACCCTGGTGTAATCATTTTTCAGTAATACATAAATTCTCTCGTTAAAGTCTAAAACATTGTTACATACACGACCAGTCATTTTCGGGGTTCTTTAGAGCATGCTGTTCGGTGTTAGCCAAGACTCCGCCTTGAAGGCCGTACTTTGACCTTTAATGGTTTATTTTTCACACATTATGACTTGAATGGAGAGTTGTATTATTGGCACTGATACTATATCTTCTATTTCTATTACCCCCGCCGCATTTTTGCACCTGTCCCAATTTAGGAGCATTTGGCTTTTGTTAGTCCTGTATGTTTTTTTAAATTTTAGTGTGACATTTTCACTGAACTAGTGCACATCTTTTTTGTCAAAAGCGACAGCGAAAGTCCGTCTCGGGTGCGGAATTTTCTCGCTGTGTTGAAGACACATTAGTTGCCTTTGGCTGTTTTCTGCTCTTTGGTTGAGTTTTTGTCTCTTTGAAACTTTCACAAATCCGTAAACTGATGGAATCGAAAGAACCCCAAAAGCTGATTGCGTTGACAGAGAAACTTTACTTGCTTTGCATGCAACACACTGTAAGCGAGTACACACTCAGTCGAAATGTCACTTTTTGGAATAGAATATAAATGGTTACAAACAAAAACATATCACCAGGGAGTTTTACACCGACACATCGTATCGATCAACCAATTCGTCATGATGACCATAACATAATTAAGTGTCGTAAGCCAATCGTTTTAGAAAAATAAGTCTTATAAGCTTTTGCCACAAGTTTGAAATGGAAAAAAACTCCGATTAGTATAAATAATATGGTAAATATCGTTGAAGTAGGAAGTTTTCTTTCACACAGGTTTCTTAAGGTTATATAAAGCATTTTTTTACATTATGTCTTTTAAGCCTAACAATTTTATTCACAGTGGATCGATTTCTTTAACATTGCTAGCTTTACAAATGTATAAGATATGAAAACAAAGACTTTTGAAAGGAGGAAAATAATAACAAAAACGTAAAATTTTTGAATTGTTTTTTAAATAGTAAATTAAAAAGAATAATTCTAAAATACTTCTGTATTAGTATATTATCTTTCTTTCTTTTTGTCTATTTTAAAATACTTTAATTGCTTAATCATGAAAAAAAAAGAAATTTAATATTGAATCTTGGATCATTATATATGTTCAAATTTACAAAATATGAAGTATGAATATACCTGTATATTCTTAATACTAAGGATGTTCTTATCCTAGGCATAACTAACCGTATTTGGCACAATTTTTGGGAATTTTGTGTTTTTAGGTCATCAATGCTCTTCAACTTTGTACTTGATTGGCTTTCTTACCGTCACTGATGGGTCTTGTGTAGACAAAAAGGGCGTCTGGCGTATTAAACTATAAGTTTGGTGCCTTTAATAACCATAAGCATGTCGAAATGTACCACTGTATTGTTTATATGTGTATTTCTCTGTCCCGAATCTGCTTTTGCATTTATTTGTACTGTACTCCTGTAATGTTATGTTGTCAGATTAGTGTTATATATTAAACATTGCCATTCAAGCGAGAGGTTTAGCTAGCCATTAATCCAGGTTCAACCTACCTTTTTTCTTAAAATGTCCAGTACCAAGTCTGGAAAATGGCAGTTATTATGGTATAGTTTGTTTCTGTGTGTGTTACATTGTCGTTTGGTTTCTGTTGTAACGTTGATTTCCTTTTATAATTGTTGGGTTTCCCTGAGTTGTTTTCTCTTAATCGATTTATAAATTTTGAACAGCGATATACTTCTGTTGCCTTTATTTATTTCATCGGCAATTAGTACATTGTTTATTTGAACATTCTGCCTATTTTTGAGATCGCAAACTTGACGTGGTACTCGAAAATAATATCCAATAACATCATGTAGTCTATTTAGCTTAAATTTTAAGCATATGATATTGTTCAGATCAAAGCTTAATTGTGGGCTGGATAATCGCTCATTACGTTTAACGAAAATTGGAAAACACTCATTTTGATTTCAATTGTTTATGTTTATCGACTTCCTAAATATTTGTTCCCTAGGTTCATACGGTCTACATAAGGACACCGCCAGTTGACTTTTAACACGTCTTCCAACTTAATGAAAAATGCTCTATGGCTTTATCATGTACTGGTAAAAGCGTGAAGTTATACTAAATATCAAAGTAAAGAACGTCTAACTAACCTTTGATTTGACCTAAATTTTCGTGGGTCCAATCTTCGTGGATTGAGGAACATTTGCTTTTCGTGGATTTTTGATTTCGTAGTTTTTCCAACCTTTGTATACAAAGCTTATAGAAAATTTGTAATTTGTTTAACATTTGAATTCGTGGTTCACCTTTGCCCACGAAACCAACGAAAATTGGTATCTAACGAATAATAATTAATGAATCCAGAGTATCGTATGGTTAAGAAGCATCTTATTCTGATATGTGTGGTTTCTGTGGAGTTGCAATAGAAATCAAAGTTTGAAACTTAGAACATAAACTTGTCATTTGATCATGAATTTAATTGTCTGGGTAAAGAACGTGGAACAAGTACCTCATATAAAAATACTATATTTCTCTATTACTTTAGAGTTAATGAGTGACCCCAACTCACCATTTTGATATCGGACACAAAAAGGGAAGTAATACATATTTCAGTTACCGGACAAACAGTAAACCGGGAATATTTCCATTTGGAAAATTATCGATTAAAAAGGGAAAGATTCAAAAATGCAATGAATGTTCGACATTACATATCTTATTGACAAAAGCGACGTTTCAGTTTCAAAAGTGGCGGGGAAATTGAATTGAGATTGCGGTGAACCGAACACAACTGATTAGAAACATTTGTAACTATGTTTGTACACGGATTAACACGTTCATGAATTAATAACTCACAAGTTGTAAACTTACTTTGGTTTGTTGATCAAGACTTCTTTGTAAACGTGATTGGTATGAGATCCACATTAAATGTAATAAATGTCTATTGAAAATCTAATATTGTTTAATTCATAATTCAATTTCGTTTCATATAAGTAATTTGATGTTCAATGTTTTTTAAACAAATTATGAGACAAGTCGTAATATAAAAAAATACTCCTCAGGAACAAATGATAACGATTGTCTGTCAAGTCGTTTTGAACATTTTGATGGTTTTAATGGAATAACTTTGATTTATCTTATGAACACACAACCATAAATTGCTATTATGAATAGTTATTAGATCAGAAACGGTGGTCCGTTATATTCTTTTGACACATATACTAGCAACACACATAATTGAAGATCAAGTATTTTTTACTGTCATAAAGTTTGAGATCTGCAATAACACGTGTGTCTTATGTGAAGATTTCAAATGATGTCATCATATTATAATTGGGTTTACGACAGAAAATAACCAAAATACCCCATCCGAAAAGAAATCAAACATTTCACTGTACGCTAAAGTTTTATCCGAGTACACGAGTACTCGCGAATATCATGACCGAGTACTCGAGTATTCAATTTAAGATCTTTTGACATTTCATTGTAGGTTTTATGATGGTTTTTTTCCAAGTATTTGAAAATCATTGATTAATGTAGGAAGTTTAATTTGCCCCAAAGGAAAATCAGAGTAAAAGAATTTATCACATTTATGAAATTGAAACGTTTGATTAGGACTCGTATCTTGATTTGGTTTTGCATTATTTACAAAACATAGTGGTTCAAAATTGAAACAATATGAACAACTTGATGATGTATACGATAAAGGTTGTATAATAAAAAAAATACTATTCCCTTTGATCTGTAGTTTATATTCGATCTGAGTCATTAATTCAGCCTTCTTCTGTTATTGCTTGTGAAATTATTAAAAATATACAACAAGTTCATTTTCAGTTTTTATAGATGATAGATTAAAATCACCTTGTTATTTGGGTCTACTGACAATATGACAAAGCTCAAGTTAAATTTCCGCACAAAGGATTTTTTGACAAATGTAACGAGATTATTAAGTATTTATGTTTCGATTATTTTATAATAATTGTGAACACAAAATGGTAGATGGAACAGCAAGTATTCCATTAGGTTGAAGTTATTTGCTAGTAGAGAATTTTATTAAAATACTTGCCGGATTAGACTGTTCAGTTGACTGTATCTATCTTGTCAACACTGAATAGCTTCTTTAGCATTTATACAGTCACTGGTCATATCTCGTTAAAGCCTTGCATTGTTTAGGTTTCTAAAATGTTTGTAATTAGAGAACATGTATAATCTAATCATTTATGAGCTTAAATATACAATTGTGTTGATCACTGGTATACTGTTGTATCGGTTTTGGTCTTTTTTTTCTTTTTTTTTGTCACTGCGATTACGAGTTTGAACCGGGTAGGTCCTTTTTGTAAAAAACCAACATGTTCAGTTCGACACTTCAAGGCGATATAACTGGAAATAATACAAATCACCAATCTAATTTTTAAAACCTTAAGTAAAAAACCCAAAAAACCCAGAACGAAATCGGGTCCTACTTATAAATATATAAAAATATCCTTAAAATATCATTTTTTATTTGTAATATGAAAATATCCTTAAAATGTCAATTTTTATTTGTAATATGAAAATATCCTTAAAATATCAATTTTTATTTGTAATATGAAAATATCCTTAAAATGTCAATTTTTATTTGTAATATGAAAATATCCTTAGAATATCAATTTTTATTTGTAATATGAAAATATCCTTAAAATATCAATTTTTATTTGTAATATGAAAATATCCTTAAATAATTAATTTATATTTGTATTTCAGATGAACAAGAACAAGAATAGTTATCAAAGGTACTAGGATTATAATTTAAAACGCCAGACGCGCGTTTCGTCTACATATTTCTCATCAGTGACGCTCAGATCAAAACAGTTACAAAGCCAAACAAATACCAAGTTGAAGAGCATTGAGGACCAAAAATTCCAAAAAGTTGTGCCAAATACGGCTAAGGTAATCTACTCCTGGGGTAAGAAAATCCTTAGTTTTTCGAAAATTCAAAGTTTTGTAAACAGTAAATTTATAAAAATGACCATATAATTGATATTCATGTTAACACCGAAGTGCTGACTACTGGGCTGGTGATACCCTCGGGGACGAAACGTCCACCAGCAGTGGCATCGACCCAGTGGTGTAAATAGTTATCAAAGGAACCAGGATTATAATTTAATACGCCAGACGCGCTTTTCGTCTACATAAGACTCATTAGTGACGCTCAGATCAAAACAGTTAAAAAGCCAAACAAATACAAAGTTGAAGAGCATTGTAGGCGAGTGATATGAGAGCCAAATTTACATTTTTAATTCACCTATCTAACAGGTCGAGAACTCTAGATTTTCTGACGTCAGAATATATTTGCATAGTAATTTCCAAAACACAAGGCCAATATTGCCTTGCAAAAACTGACCAATCGAGTCAATGAACAACAATGCATTGTGGGCTACTACGAGTAAACTACAACTTAAAACACGTGGAATTAGTGGGAAAACAGTCAACTAATATATTGTCTGGGACTCTCATTACCAAAGTTTTTATTCTGCAAATATATTCAATGAAAAATGTATAACGTAATCTTCAATTTGCATGCTCAGATTTAAAAAAATATTGTTTATTGGCTTCACGATTCGACTTTCTTTTTCGCCATGCAAAAGTAGTTGAACCGGTTTTGTGCATTGTTATGAATTGAACCTGCATTAATTTCACGACATGAAACAGTGAAATATCCAATGAAGTGACCACTGTCCAGTAAGAAAGTAGACATATGTAAATTATCTCCAATATTAAAAGTCTCTGGATCATAGTGAGTGCCATATTACCTATTTTTTTTCTTTCTAAAACGTGCTTTGTATATAGAAATCAGAAGATGAGGAATGAGTGACAAATAAGACATTTTTCCAACAAAGACATAATTTAGTACAGTAAGCAGTCATAGGTTCAATGCTGAAAAGTAAGCTATTAATGACCTAAAAAATACTTGTGTAAAACAATCCAAACAAAGTTAAACAAAAAACCCGGCCCAATTAAATATATAAAAGAACAAGAAATCTATCCTATAAAAAAAAATATTTTGTATATAAGGAACCTGTATCTAAGTGGTTGTCGTTTGTTTATGTGTTATATATTTGTTTTACGTTCATTTTTTATATACAAAATTAAGGCCGTTAGTTTTCTTGTTTTCTTGTTTTACATTTTCATATCGGGGTCTTTTATAGCTGACTATGTGGTATGGGCTTTGCTCATTGTTGAAGGCCGTACGGTGATATATAAATGTTAACTTCTGTGTCATTTTGGTCTCTTGTGGACAGCTGTCTCATTGGCAATCATACCACATCTTCTTTTTTGTTATAGATCCAACGCTGCAATTTTCACAAAACATATCAAATTTTTCACCTTGTCGCACATACATATGGATAAAATCATTACAGCTTATTACCTAATGCATGTAGAGCAACACTTTGGTTAGCTTGCTTGCTTTGTTTGCATATTGTACAAAATATAAAATATACAAGTTAAACTATGCCTATATATATATTGTTTAAAGATGTCAATCTTATTTTCAAAGCTTGTATAAACAACTATACAAACAAAGCAAGCCAGCCAAACAAAGTTTTACTTTGCAGGTATAAGAAATCAGCTGTAGTGATTTTATTCAGTTTAGCAAATGTCCGAGCCCGTTAAAAAACGAACAAACTGAAACTACAGTTCCTGGATTCACTACATTCAAAACAAAGGGAACCGTTTGGAAGTCCCATATACTGAAATGTGACCAAAAAAAATTACTTATAGATTTTGATAACACTGCCATGTATGTAAATATTTCTTCGCATTTTTTAGCTACGAACACAAAATTCAAGGATCCCACATTTGTCTTTAATCATCTTTACAATAATTGCTGTACTCATGAATATCAGCGACGGCTTACTTTATACTACATGTAGTAAGTTTGTCTCATGGGTAATTGTGTTTTTTCTCTGCTGTTTCGTTGCTGTCTGGTGGACACATACATGAAATCTCTGTGCCATCATCAAACATGTTAATGGCTATATATCGGTTAATCCAAACCCCTTTATCTTCGCATAGAAACAACTCTTCGCTAATCTGAGCATGGAAGTAATACTTTATATCACGAACTATAAATGAGGATACACAAAATGAAAAACTAAGCGAAATTGTGAATCCCGCATTGCACGAAAAAATGTGTTGTATTTCAGTAAATAACACGTGTTCTTGGTTGATTGTAAACACGTAGTAGTCCATCATGCATTGCGACTCATTTAGTGGATTGGTCAAAAACCTAGGTAAAAAATAAATTGCGTCACATGTAAATAAACAATTACATGTGCGAGAACATAAGTATGCTAATTTATGCATTTCCATATAAGGTAGTGGTCCCGACCTGTCTAACACACGGCTAAATTATATATCATTGGAAAGCTAAGAATGTGTACTTTCTAAATATCCCGGTCGTCAAAAGAAATTATGGTGCATTTTTTTTAAATCGAGGTCAAAGGTCATGGGTGCAATTTAAATTCTCGGATACTTCCAGTGGAAAAATCGAGTCAAAACAAATGCAAAAACAAAAACAAAACAATTTTATGGAAATTGCTGTATTACTGTTGGGAAAATATATTTATTTCATAATATTAATTTATTTTGGTTGATTTAAACGGTAACGCATTTACGTAACGTTTTCTCTCGGAGTCTTTGAAAATCAATCAAGTAACACAAATGTATCTATAGTCACCCTTGCATCATCTTAATCTTATAATTCCTCCATATCATTTGATTACACGTATTTACAAACATATATCTTTAAATTTGATATAAATATTCCGAAATAAAATATTTGAAGCAAGGGGAAATATAACATATGACGTATTTTTAATTGGTTAGAAAAGTCCCACGATGAGCTGTACAATAAAATTGAGGAAGCGAATGGTCTCCTGTTAGATTGAAAGCCTGCCAACTGCTTCAAGATGAGACAACAATAGGGCAGATTTCTTTTTTATTATTGTAGTGCAATATGTTGAGTCTGGATCATACCGCAATTTCATTTACATCACTAACTCAGATATGATACGAGTACTAACTAACATTACTAAAATGAGTAAAATGCTACTAGTATATTTATATCAACAAATTGACAATTTTAATACAAAACATCACAAGGAAAATACGATTACTCATTGTACGTCTAACAGTGTTTTATTTTACTTTAGTCGGCCGCCGTGTATCTTGAGATATCCAATTAATCAAACAACACTTGACAAAGACGTTTGTACTTTTTTTAAATTACGCTAGTGATGACGTTTGGCTACTTTGGCACTTAGTACTACTTTGTTATATCTTGTTTCACCGCTTCAAAAGGGAGGACAAGGTTATCCTAATACTGAACCTTTTATTTGGCTTTCTTGTGTTAAAATTCCGTTAGCGTGTACCCTAAATGATCGAAACGTCGGATCAATGAGATGTTCGACCATTTCGGTGTATGGAATATTGCGATATCGGAATATTATAGCTTCATTTTATCTTGTAATCTCATCATTCTTATCGGTCAACATGTCCATACAAAGACAACTTCCTTGGCATGGCAGTGATACTGTTTTCCTATTATTGGAGAATAAAGGCTTTTTCCCCTGAATAAGAATCCCAATTTGGAAAAAAAAATGGCTTAAATTATTCCCAAAAAGACAACTTTTTTCCCAAACAGTGCAGTCTCAGTAGTTATTGTGCATGAATTCAAACTGAAATAGTTATCAAAAGTACCAGGATTATAATTTTATACGCCAGACGCGCGTTTCATCTACATAAGACTCATCAGTGACGCTCAGATCAAAATAGTTAACAAGCCAAATAAATACAAAGTTGAAGAGCATTGAGGACCCAAAATTCCAAAAAAGTTGTGCCAAATACGGCTAAGGTAATCTACTCCTGGGGTAAGAAAATCCTTAGTTTTTCGAGAAAATTCAAAGTTTTGTAAACAGAAAATTTATAAAAATGACCATATAATTGATATTCATGTCAACACCGAAGTGCTGACTACTGGGCTGGTGATACCCTCGGGGACGAAACGTCCACCAGCAGTGGCATCGACCCAGTGGTGTAAATAGTTATCAAAAGTACCAGGATTATAATTTGATACGCCAGACGCGCGTTTCGTCTACATAAGACTCATCAGTGACGCTCAGATCAAAATAGTTAACAAGCCAAATAAATACAAAGTTGAAGAGCATTGAAAAACACTCATTTATACATTTTTCATGCCTAAAATGACTGTACATGTATGTGCAGATATGAGGGTCTAACTATGTATCATTACTGACAAAAAGGAGTTTCATTCCAAAGCAGGACTTGACTCTTGAAAGGGGGTCTGTAAATCGAAGTTTTAGTCAAATTCATGGTTTATTCTAAATTTCACAATTTGATGAAAATTGCGCATATTTTCCCAAAAAAAAGGGTAGAGGTAGTTTTGAAAAAAGTCAACAATATCACTGTATGGGTATATATCAGTACAGCAGAGGGTTTGTTCAAAGCGGGCATGAGATCTATTATATACAGATTGAAATAAAAATTGGGAAATGGACATGAAGGATTTGTCAAAGAGACACCAACCCGTTAAAAAGCAGACAACGACCGAAGACCACCAAATGGGTCATCAATGCAGCAAAAGATTTAAACTTCAAAACCTGGAGGAGTTCTTCACCTGGCCCCTAAACAAAAATGTACTAGTTTGAAATGATAATGAACGTCATATTAAGCTTCGAAATATACTCAAGAAGTTAGAATAAAAAATCATACAAAACTAAGAAAGGCCAGAGGCTTCTGACTTGGGACAGGCGCAAAATTGTGTCGGGGTTAAACATGTTTTGGGAAATCTCAACCATCCCCCTATACCTATACCAATGCGTGAACAGATCAAATTTTGTAGAAAGTTGGATGACATCATACCGGACCGATGTTGCCTTTTAGCCAACCAAAGTCATACGGAGAACTTATTGCTTCTGTTGTTAGGTCGACATTGTCTCGGATAAAATTTGTACCCCAGAAGAAAAACAATGCCATGTAGAATGTATGTCCCATTTTCAATTTTTCTAATCTCCTGATCAGTCAAACTTGTTTAATAATTATCAAAGGTGTGTCCATAAATACGGTGCATTTGTAATGATAAACATAAATGAACTAGAGTAAAAAAAAATTAAAGATAATATACATTCTACTAAAGCCATACATCTAAGAACCTTGTCAATAGGAATATTGTACGCTTTATTGACTGCCGCAGATGTGCCATCATCTAAAAGACAATACAGAAATATTTTTAAAGCAGGTGCCATAATTTCAATTGAATAGTCCAGTGAAATGTTTTTAGATAATGGATATTCATCTGATTGAATTACAACTTTACCCTCTATCTGCTTCTTTATAATACAAGTAGCTGCATAAAGTGCTTACAACCAGTTTTGCAGTCACTGCTCAGATCTTTAAAATTGACAAGCTATATATCACAGTCATTTTAAACGGGTAGTTTTCCGTCATTACGGCATAAGACAACAGTATAGAGATACTGTATACAATATTGGATTTACATTGGTCTTGTTGAGGCTGTTTACATATAACTAGAAATTAACATTTTATAGTTTTTGTTGAAGCTGATAATATGTGGTGTAGTTTTCTCGGCGGCGATCCTCGAGCAGAAATTAAGCCCGGTTAACTGATCAAGTAATCAGTAAAGTTGTTAACCAGAATACTTCGTTGTATACATGCACGACGTCTTTAATCGTCGAAATGTTAGTAAAAGCTGTTTTATGCTCAGAATTAAATAGCTCTTTACTTTCTGATTTCAAATTGTGTAGTAAATATTTAGCGATGCAAGCTCGATGGTATAAAGATTTAATCTTAAAATTATCATGAGTTATTTTGTTAGTCAGATCATTGTAGGAGATATATGTAGTAACACTCAATACAAGTTTGCTCCTCAGAGGATACCTTATGAAGTTGTGTAACTTGCTTATAATTATAGGCTTTATACAATTGCAAAATATACAAACAGAAAAATCAAAATAAGTTGTAGATTTGCTGCCCTCGTTGGTATATGAGAAGAGACTGGTCGTTAGAATTGGTACATGTAGTACAAAGTCTTTGTACAGACAAAACTTACTTTTGAAATATTTATAGCAACTCTTATGATATTTTGAATTTTCAAATGGGATGTTTTCATTTTTTTTATATTCATCGACCAGTCTTCTGTAAATTTCATCTTTTCGTTTTCCCACTGCGGCAATACAACTGTATCTTCGTTTAAGTGTTTAACTGCATATTTTCTCTGTAGTAAATATATGACAGACTATGTATCTGTGTCAATTAATGGATCGTTTTTGCTTTTTAGCATAGTAAGGGTTTGATTGTGAACTGGACAGTGAAAATTTGACACGACTCGGAAGATTTTCGACAATTTTCCGATACGGTTCCTTATTTAGAAAGGGGTGAATTCTACAGAACTCAAAAACTATGTTTTACTTTGATTTGATCTCAATTTCGGACGACTTTATATCTATTTAAGCTACACTGAAGTTAAAAATAGAAATAAAACCGTTTAAATATGATTTATCGTACTCTAATAGCACTATTTAGTACACGGAAATCGACTAATATATTCAGTAAAAAACCGATAACGAAATAGATAAGAGATTCCGGAAACGATAGTGATTTTATCCAACATCATAAAATTACAGAAATTCGTGATTTTAAGAAATGTTGAGATAAAGTCATGATCTTGAATGAAAAAACGATAACTGATGAGTAATTTGGTGTGTTCTAAAACGGATAGAGTGCAAAAGCATTTAATAAAAAATTAATTGTAGATCCGAAAAGATCAGGATTATGAAAATTTTTGTACAAAATGTCAAATATTTAGAAGGAATGCAAAAGCATGCGGACTTACAGTTGTAAATATTGTTTTTCATTATTTTAAGAATCTAATTTACTTAATCATTCTGTCTAAAAGAAGAGATACTACTAATTTCTTTTGCTTGAAAAATATGTCGTTATGTCATAATTTTCAACTAATTTCTGAAATAAACGTCAACTTTACAAAAACTGCACCGTACGATTTTGTGACGACCGGGCAAAAATCAAAAATAAATCATTATTCTTTCATTTAAAGCAGAAATTAGCCGTGTGTTAGGTTGGTGCATAAAAGTCCTTAACTAGACGTCTTTTTCAAATATTACACTCGCCTATTGAGGACCAGAAATTCCAAAAAGGTGTGCCAAATACGGCTAAGGTAATCTACTCTTGGGCGTAAGAAAATCCTCAATTTTTCGAAAAATTCAGTTTTGTAAACAGAAAATTTAAAAAATGACCATATAATTGATATTCATGTCAACACCGAAGTGCTGACTACTGAGCTGGTGATACCCTCGGGGACGAAACTTCCTCCAACAGTGGCATCGACCCAGTGGTGTAAATAGTTATCAAAGGTACCAGGATTATAATTTGAGACGCCAGACGCGCGTTTCGTCTACATAAGACTCACCAGTGACGCTCAGATCAAAACAGTTAAAAAGCAAAACAAATACAAAGTTGAAGAGCATTGAGGACCCAAAATTCCAAAAAAGTTGTGGCAAATACGGCTAAGGTAATCTACTCCTTGGCGTAAGAAAATCCTTAGTTTTTCGAAAAATTCAAAGTTTTGTAAACAGAAAATTTATAAAAATGACCATATAATTGATATTCATGTCAACACCGAAGTGCTGACTACTGAGCTGGTGATACCCTCGGGGACGAAACTTCCTCCAGCAGTAGCATCGACCCAGTGGTGTAAATAGTTATCAAAGGTACCAGGATTATAATTTGATACGCCAGACGCGCGTTTCGTCTACATAAGACTCATCAGTGACGCTCAGATCAAAACAGTTAAAAAGCCAAACAAATACAAAGTTGAAGAGCATTGAGGACCCAAAATTCCAAAAAGTTGTGCCAAATACTGCTAAGGTAATCTTCTCCTGGGCGTAAGAAAATCCTTATTTTTTTTGAAAAAATTAAAGTTCTGTAAACAGAAAATTTAAAAAATGACCATAAAATTGATATTCATGTCAACACCGAAGTGCTGACTACTGGGCTGGTGATACCCCCGGGGACGAAACGTCCTCTAGCAGTGGCATCGACCCAGTGGTGTAAATAGTTATCAAAGGTACCAGGATTATAATTTAATACACCAGACGCCTTGGTTATCTTAATGCCTCTCGAAGAATAAGCTGATCTTGCATCATAAGTGACTCCACGTGACACAAACCGGGTGATAGGTCTTAAGTGACACTCGAGGAAGCGAAACAGGTTTGTTACAGCTTATTCGTCGTGATCTGCAAAACATACATTCCATAACGGTTAAATAAATCATGATGGCTTCCATAAATTTGAAGTGACGGTTTCAATTTTCCACGTGGAACTCGTGATTTACCAGCTCTCTTGTAAACAGCAAACTTCTATACAAGAATTAATGACAGGACATGATCTGGAATATCGCATTAACTGGTTGCTTTCCTTGATTTATATTCAATATGTAGGTAAAATGCAGCTAGAATGTTATTACTGTGGATTCATTTATTTTCGTTGGACCAATTTTCGTGGATTGAGGAAAACTTGGATTTTCGTGGATATTTGATTTTGTGGTTGCATTTAATTATACAGTAAATTTGCAATTCGTTGAAATTTAAATTCGTGGTTACTCTGTACCTACGAAATCTACGAAAACTTGTAACTTACGAATTATAATAAGTCCACAGTATGTACATAGACATGAAAAGTTCACAATTTCAAAGCTGAAATCATCCCTTTTATCATCTCTTTTGTAGGAAATTTTTATTTTCAAGCAACCCTCATTTTCATTTTTTTTTTATGTAAGTTAAATATGAAGAGACTTTACTGTGTTATATTGTTTTTTTTCGAACATATTTATTTATAGCGAATTAGGAGTTATTGCAACTTCTATTAATCCCTTTCTAATATACATGTGCGAGTGCTGTCTTGTAGCGGCATTAGCCCTCTCTTTTTTTCGAAATCTACAAGGGTGTCTTTTACGTGCAAGATAAATTGCTTTCTCTTAACACGGGTCAGCCATTTATCATCCTCTTCCGACGCACTATTATCGTTTTCTCAAGACCATAATCGCAAATAATGTCAAGGGAGAGCCGACAATTCAGTCCCCGAAATCCCCCACCCCCCGAACGGGGATCGAACCAGGAACATCTATGTTAGTAGTCCGATGTATTAACCACTACACTAACCACTTCACCACGGCTCTATAATCATCACACTTTTAATTATCTTGTGTGAGGACATCTATACAGTGGAACGTGAAGTGTTAGAACCGCCTTCTTATGATTAAAGGAAAAAGAGGATGAAAATAGAAGCACGATTGGCTCCCAATCGAATGCCCTTTGTTTTGTTGAAAAACACGTCTTCTAATGTAACACATACGTTGTCTATCAAGGAATAAATAATCTTGAGAATGTCAGTTTCAACTCCTTCAGGCATAGTTGAAATTAAATGAATTTGGTGATTTTATAACCTTGTCATTTAATCTTTGGTGAAGAAATAACTAAGAAATAATGGTAAGGTTCATAAAATAGTGTAGACAGGTGGATTTGTAACAAATTACATCATTATGAATGTAACAATAAATTGACTCTTTATTTGTATTATTTTGTTAACAAAAAACTGTAATTTGCTAAACTGGAATTCAATTTATTGTTTTAAAACCAAATAGTGATTATCCCCCTTCCGACATGTTCATAGTGTTATAATTGACTTAAATCATATCAAATTCAATCAGGCGGATACTTAGTTGACATTAAATAAAGGAAACTGAACTCATTCTAAGAGAAGTTTAAAAAGCAAAATTGTCATATTTGAATCTGTGAGTTTGGAAATTTTATAGATACATTTTCAAGAATCTGTCGATTATGGCAAATGAAAGTGGATCTTTTTTGCGCATTTGTTGAATTTTGAAAGAAGTTGTTATTCAAGAGGGATAGTTAAACTATTGAGTACACTTATTATTACATTTCAAGAGTCTGACGAATTATTTTGATTAATCATTTGTAATGAAGATGTTAATAAAAATGTTTATTTTTTATTTTAGTTGTTAAATTACACCTTCAAAATTTCCTCTTTAGGTTTTCTCTGATCTCTGACCCTATAAAATTAAAGGGCTACTTATATTTGTCACAACTTTTATCGGGTAAAAGGGATGTTACCATACACGAGGGACGAAGATACCAAAGTATTTCAGAGGGACAATCAAACTCATAAATCGAAAACAAACTGACAACATCATGGCTAAAAATGAAATGAACAAACAAACAAACAACAGTACACATGACACAACATAGAAAACTAAAGAATAAACAACAGAACCCCACCAAAAAAACTAGGAGTGATCTCAGGTGCTCCGGAAGGGTAAGCAGACCCTGCTCCACACATTACACCCGTCGTTGTTGTCTATGAGAAAAGAAGTCCGGTAAATAGTCTTATTCGGTAGGTCAAATTCGAGAAAGGGAAGGGGATTGAAGTTACGAAATAATAAGGATCATATCCGATATCATTTGTGAAACGGTTATTCCATAACGGTCAACCAACTCGTGATGGCGTCCGTAAAATTTACGAAGAGATGATTTCAACTTCACCATGGCACTCTTATTTAATAGCTTTCTTGTGAGCAACACCCCTCTATCAAGAAAATCATGATAGGAAATGCAAGCACGGGAATATCGTATCATTTGGGAGATATATTCCCCATTTGCAGGTGCCTCTGGAATGTTGCTACTTCGAAATGGAAAATTCACACATGAAAAGCTGTAATCATCTCTTTTGTCGTAAAATTATGTTTTCAATGACCCTCATTGTCAATTTATTAGATGTTAGTCAATTTATGAGGCCAGCTTAACTATATCTG
The DNA here is from genome assembly GCF_036588685.1 of Mytilus trossulus. Taxonomy (NCBI): domain Eukaryota; kingdom Metazoa; phylum Mollusca; class Bivalvia; order Mytilida; family Mytilidae; genus Mytilus; species Mytilus trossulus. The sequence goes on from NC_086382.1 coordinate 26,129,341, forward strand.
GTGTATCCTTTTATCAATAATTCAATGGGATAGATGCATTCGACATAACCATCAAATTTTGAATTACTGAGTAAAAGAATATCATCTATACAGCGGAAAGTAGAGTTAAAGAATATTTCTAACTTCTTATCTTTCTTCCTAAGAAGTTCCTGTATGAAGTCAGCCTCATAATAATAAAAAAAAAAGGCAAGAAGAGGGGCACAATTCGTTCCAATCGGAATGTCGAAGGTGTGTTGAAAAACACGTCCTCCTAACGTAACAAATATGTTGTCAATCAAGAAATCAAACATCTTGATAATGTCAGTTTCAGAGATTTTTTTAATTGAATCAATGTGATCCTTTACAAAGTAGAATTTATCCCTTCCTAAGACAAGATACTTGTATCTTCGTAGACCATTCTCTTTTATGAAATATAGCAATACCAACTCTTTCAATTTGTCTTTTAGTTTGGAATGTGGAATAAGGGTAGAAAGTGTAGAAAAGTCAAATGTTTAAAATTAGTGTTGTCAAATCGTCCACTATTGCCTAACCGGTTACTCGGATAATCGTTCGACCGATTAACCGGTTAACCGGTAGTTTAAGTTGATGTATGAAAGCCTTGTATCTTTAGTACCATACACATAGCTGTAAGATGTGGTATAAGTGTCAATGTGACAACCTTCCACCCAAGTCATAAATTAACGTTTTTTGAATTGAAGTTTACCCTTAAGCATTATAAGGCTTGTCTGTGAGGATTCCCTGCGAACTTTGACTTTTAATAATCAGATACACCGTATCAAATATGGCTTTTGTATCAACTTCAGATTGAAAAATAAAAATGATTATTTTTTCCTTTTCTCTTGTCTCCCAAATTATTGTGAAGTGTTTCAATTTGAAATGATTAAGCATGTTACTCGTACCATCATGCATAAATTAAGTACATTCACATTGGTTTGCATTTCACAATATTTAAATTAGCATTTCGTTTAAATTATATCAAAGCCTTACACGACGGAGGTTGCATGTTTAGAAATAGATCTACACTCTATTAGACCAAAAATAAAACAATGAAGTAAATCGTAAAATTTAATCGTATTACTGATATAAAGGTACTGTTAAAATAACATGTATTCAAATTATGTTTCATTAAGATCTTGCCCCAGGCTGAGCGACAAGTTCTAATTAATTTGATGTTTTTCTGATTAACAAAAACAATCAAAAGACTGGACAATTGATCTCTCAAATTATTTACCTCGAAATAAAACATAACTATATAATGATTTCCATACAAACTTACATCAAATCTATTAAAATTGAAGAAAATGTCCGGTTAACCGGTTAGCGTTTTTGGTATTCGATTTTCGGTCGTTCTACCGGTTAATCGGTTTACCGGTTTACCGTTGACAACACTAGTTATAATACTATAACAAGATGATTCGTAAGAACGGTAGTGTTAGTTGATATTGGACAATATTATATTTGCAACGGACATATAATCACGTTTTGTTTACAAGGAATTGTGCAATTGAACCTTACAACTGGCAAGCATTCCAGGTTATACATTTTCCTTTTGAATTATTAATAAAAAAAGAAATAAGTCACTTGATATGATTTCCAAAGTTGCAAATCTCCACCAAAGAACAAATGAAGGGTTGCTATTATAAGACACCATACGTCCTTCAACAATGAACAACACTAATACCGCATAGCGAGCTGTCAAAGAACCTAGAATTACTTATTTAAAACAATTCAAACAAGAAAAACTAGCAACTTAAGTTTTGTACACCACAATTATTTAAGATAAATGCGAATAACAGCAGCAAGCGAGAACAACCAAATAAAGGTTTTGGACGAAGACATATTTTTTGAACACAGATTTTTATAGACTATAGATCTTAAGTGTTTAAAGTTCTTAAGTTATTTCCCGAGAAATTTTCAACTTTACAGTTATGTACCAAACTTGATAATTGAACCCAATATTTATCATCGAAATTATCAATGAAGAATCGGTCTTTTTAGCCTCAAATTGTTTGATTCGTAAATTTTCATTAGAAATTGTTTTCCTTGATGACAAGGAAATACTTTGATTTAGACAATTTTTAAATGTCAGAAAGAGGTTTTGACAATAACATTTAAGTAAGATAATAAGGTTTGTTTTTATATACGCACGAATGAAGCATTGAAGGTAGTATTATTAAAATATAAAACTCGTTATTCAACGTTATGCTATCTTGAAATTAAAGCAGGCATTCAAAGCTATGGATAATCTTTTATTGTTCATCGTTACATTGATTTCATTGTTTATTAGATATATATAACTACGTTTTGACAGGTATGAATTTACATTGATATTATCAAATTCACACATAGAGCCAAATGGACGCGTGATCTGATTCACGCCATCTCTAGAATAGGCAGTTTCACAATAACTTTGAAGCCCGTCTTTGATTGCTGATAAAATAGATGTTAATAATTTAGAAAGAGGTTTCGTAGGGCACTTGGAAGACCAAGCAATATACCGTTGTTTGTAAGGACACTTATGTAGTTTAGGTATCCAGACATTGATGTAGTTTAGGTATCCAGACATTTATGTAGTTTAGGTATCCAATACAGTGATGGAAGATCCAGTTCATCAGGATTTCCTCTTTGGTAAGTGTCGTCGTGAGGGTATATATTGGGTTTCAAAGTGAATTGTCAATACCTAATTCGTTTATCAATCAGTTAATGTAATGAGTTTGTAGACGAAACGCGCGTCTGGCGTAATTATAAAATTTTAATCCTGGTATGTATGATGAAATCAATTTATTGAACAATCCATTAAATTCAATAGAATTAATATTTATTTTAAATATAATACATTGTAGTCATAATATAACAACATGTGGATCATTAAGAGTTGGAAGTGTAACTGTTTAAGATTAAAGAAATCTATTTTAAAATGCATGCCAATTTGAAAAAAAAATCCTGTTTCTGCAGTAGTCATTATACGCATGTGCAAACAAATTTTATCATTGGATTTCGAGTATGGGTCGTTTTACAAAGCAAAAGAACCATGTCATAGTTTTTTTTTATATAATTCATCAGCATCTTTATTTAAAGTGCAGTTATATTTATTTAATGCAATGACACTTCATCACTGAATACGTACAACTATCATGTCTATCGAAATAGAATAGGATAAAAAGGGATAAAAAACAACAATGCTTTCTAATTCTTTTTTATAAATCACTTCTTGACCAATTTCAACGAAGTTTTGAAGTAAGATTATTGATTTTGGGTCCGGTTTTAAATTGGTCCACAGGGTCCAAAATAAAACTAAATGTTCTTTGGTAGGCTGAATCCAAACATGATTGTCTTTTTATTTTTTTGTCAATTCAAGTTTGTGTGGTCCTAACTGTCAAAAAATATATTCTTTTGAATTTCAACAATAATTAAATATTTGGGGTGCTTCGGCATGCTGAATCTCACCGTCTTTTTAATTTTGGGATTTTGGTATTTTGAGCCAAGTTAACGAAATGGTCCACATTGAGGTCCAAAGGGTCCGATATCCAACATTTTCTTTATTTCATCAAAAATGATGTCTTGCTTAAATGTTGTGTACATACTTACCCCAAACTTTTCAGGGTTCGACCTCTGCGATAGTATCAAGGGTGCTCTACAACACGTACATCATGTACCCATGCAACTTTATCAGTTTATATTTTTGACAGAAAATGTTTGCCCTACACAACTTGACTTGTATTTTACGCTTTGATGACTTCGGATAATTTATATGTCACATGTCGTTTCATTTTATACAGTGAAGAACATGCAAGCAAAAATCGAACTAAAACTATCTTTCCTTCAGAATATGAATATTTAAGCATTTGGGGTTCTACAATACTGGAGGCAAGTGAAAATGAACTAAAGTTAAGAAGGGGTCTTCATAACAATGCACGTGTTGTCCTTTCAAGACAAAACGGGTAGATAGTTTACCAGGCATAAGAAGATCCAGATTAATGAGTTACACAAATGTGACCAGTGTGAATTAAAATTTGAAGCCTTTTCAATGAGCATGAAAACTGATAGCATGGAGAAAGCCTGGTGTGTACTCATTGTTACAAACACTTCAAAAGCAGAACTGGGCAGTGGCGGATCCAGTTACGTTTTAGTGATTCCCTATGTATATAATCAACCAAAATTTTCCAGGCACCCCTGGATACGCCTATGCTGGCCTGGCTCACCATATGAAGAAAATAACAGGAACTTTTAATCACATCAGCTCGTTTTGAAGTAAAACAGTAAAATGATTCGCTGACTGAGGTCGAACCCTGAACAGTAAGGACAAATTTGGACACAATATTAAAGCTTGATACTATCTGAATTTGAATTGTGAAATGACGTTATATAGGTTTCTGACACAAGGTAAATGTGGTCGAAGATTTTACAAATCATATGCGCAATACTGTGCAACTGAAAGTTTCTTCTTGAAACTTTTCAAAAATTTGAAATTTAAAAAAAGGATAAAATAGATATGAACCCCTTTAAAAAATTAGAACCATCAAACCAAATCCCAGTCTTTCCTTTGTGGTAATGAGCCATAATCGATATTGTCTGGAAATTAGAGGGGAACAATGCCATTTCTTTTGCCCTTTATTTCTGAATGTTTGGGAGAATTATCCCCGAACCTAACCCCAGTCTTCTTTTTATTTGTTATATTGTTCCTTGTAGCACAATGCCAGAAAGATCCAAAAAACTTACACACAAGTAATTGTCCGGAAACTACAATGTTAAGATGATTGTTTTTTGTCCCTTTTTATGTTTCTTCATTCCTAAACTCTAGTACCATAACTCCCAAAATGAATCCTACCCTTCTGCTTATGGTATTGAACGCTGTAGTACAATTTCAGGGCAATCGAAATTCTTATACACAAGAAATTATTCTGAATCTAAAAAGAATGCTTCTTTTATGCCCCTTTTCGTAAATGGTTGGAACCATCATCCCTAAAATAATCCCAACCTTTCTTTTTTGGTATTGAACCTTCTTAAAAATTGATATATATTCATTCACTTAAGTTGAAGTTGTCCGGAAACTAAATGTGTCTTCGGACGACACAGACGATGAAGACATCATAGCAATATACGAACCGAAAAAAAATTGTGGTCGTATAAAAACAACTCTTTGATGGCCAAGACACCAAGCACTTAAACAACTAGCCCTATAAATGATACTTTTAAGAAAGTAATTCTTTTACAAACATATTTTGAAACAACATGCACCAAGAAAACAACAAAAAGTATCAGTGTGATTTGTGTAATCAGGAATTTGCAACTTCAAAAGACCTAACGAATCACAAAGCAGGGAAACATGACAATACAGTTCTCACATGTCAATCCTGTGGGAAAACGTTTAAATGGCAAGCCAGTTTTTATAGGCATATACAAGTTATAAATAGATATAAATATTTACGCAATCTAATGCAAGTCTAATTATCACATTAATCTACAATAAAAATTCATCGCATCTTCGCAAATTCTACATCAGAAATAAATGCTATACAGTGATAATTCATCGCATCTATAGTGAAAATGAATCGCTTTTAATAATTGATATTCTATATTATGTTGCTTTTATAAGTTACAATTTAGTTGCAAATCAATTATTTTGGTAATTTCAAAACGTAAACAAATAAAGTTTTCCCATGATCCTTTAATCTTCAATGAACATACTTGCATACAATAGTGAAAATGAACTCACTGGATTCGCACTTTATATAAACTGATATAATACAGGTTGGTAATCATTGTCACAATGTTGATATAGAATTTACGCATGCATTGGTTCACTAATTTCGATAACATTCAAATTACAAGAAACTCGTTTTATATTACTTTAAAACAGAACAACATGAACCAAATTTAAATTTTAAAAATGATTTATTGACTACTTGTATGAATCTTTTAGTGGTTCTTTTGATTTAAAAAAAACCGGGATAATACTTAACTGTACTCGGTTGGTTGAATTGTCCTTCAGTTTCGGAGTCAATCTTGTGTAAGAAACTGAGAATTTGAAGGACATAAATTGTTACAGAAAGTTTAGAAACTGGCATAAAACAAATAAAAAGCGAAGTCAATCAGCAATTAATAGATATTCAAATAATGTATAGAACTTTGATCTTCAACGGCGTCAGAGTCTAAATGCATTTTGTTCATCATTGCCGATAGCTCGTTCACTCTGGAATTCAAAGCTAATGAAACGTGCAGCAAGATCTGCCTGTCTTACCGGAGCTCCAGAATTTGTCACTGGGTTCTGGTGTTTTTTGTTTTTATAAGTATTTAATGCTTTATTTGGTGTTTTGTGTAGTGGTGATTTTTTTGTCGTTGTTGGTAATTTGCCATGAAGTTGTCAGTGTGTTTTTGACTTTGAGTATGATTATACCTTTGGTATCTTTCGCCTATCTTTTATAGAGGATATTTTGATAAAGCTCATGAATATGTGTGATTAAGAGTCAAAAGATGTACAAAGGTGCATTCTCAATTCTTAAATTGAAGATAGAAACACTACTCATGGCGAAAAATCCCAATCCCGAAAAACGACAAACCAACAACCTACATTGTACAAAATTTTGAAAACATTTGTTTGTGTTTCGTCACATATAAATTTTCTTTATGAAGCATGCCTTCTGGTGCGAGAGTTTCTTGCTGCATTGAAGATCTATTGGAGGCTTACGGCTGTTGTCTGCTCTTTGGTCGGGTTGTTGTCTCTTTGATATATTGTTACTGCCCCGGAAGTGATAAGAACAGGAGCCCATATATGTATACACTTTTCTTTCTTGAACGTTCTATTGGAATACTATCTACATTTTAAGTGATTCACAAGGACTCAAGGCTGATTATTCACTTCAAAAAGTAATATCGAATGAGAATTAGTTTCACTTTATTTGTTTTGTGGTTTTGTGTACTTTAGAGGGTTTAGATATTTACGAATAATTCATACAATTTGTTTTTATGGTGTACTGTTACACAAAACTGTCTCATATCAAGAGGAGTAATGTGTGTAAATAATCGACTGAATAAATCTCAAACTCCAATGAAACGACATGGAAGTTTAATAACTACTGGTCATCGTACGGCCTTAAACAATTATAAAACCCGATACCGCATTTAAAGCAATAAAGTTTTCGATATGATACAATCTTAATGTGAAATGATCCAATTTAATAAAATATAATTGGTCGTCGTGTGCGTGAGAAAGTTCAAAGTACGTTATAGTTCAGAATATCGTTAATTTACCCCAAGCATTGCAGAACGCATACAAATGGCAAAGTCTTCCACCACAAGAAATAACATGGTTTGTCAATAGAAAAACACAAATGTTAATGTTAATCTATGATTCGTGAGAACGGTAGTGTTAGTTGATATTGGACAATATTATATATGTAACGGACATATAATCACGTTTTGTTTACAAGGAATTGTGCAATTGAACCTTAAAACTGGCAAGCATTCCAGTTTATACATTTTCCTTTTGAATTATTAATAAAAAAAGAAATAAGGCACTTGATATGATTTCCAAAGTTGCAAATCTCCACCAAAGAACAAATGAAGGGTCGCTACTATTAGACACCATACGTCCTTCAACAATGAACAACACTAATACCGCATAGCGAGCTATCAAAGAACCTAGAATTACTTATTTAAAACAATTCAAACAAGAAAAACTAGCAACTTAAGTTTTGTACACCACAATTATTTAAGATAAATGCGAATAACAGCAGCAAGCGAGAACAACCAAATAAAGGCTTTGGACGAAGACATATTTTTTTTAACACAGATTTTTATAGACTATAGATCTTAAGTGTTGAAAGTTCTAAAGTTATTTCCCGAGAAATTTTCAACTTTACAGTTATGTACCAAACTTGATAATTGAACCCAATATTTATCATCGAAATTATCAATGAAGAATCGGTCTTTTTAGCCTCAAATTGTTTGATTCGTAAATTTTCATTAGAAATTGTTTTCCTTGATGACAAGGAAATACTTTGATTTAAACAATTTTCAAATGTCAGAAAGAGGTTTTGACAATAACATTTAAGTAAGATAATAAGGTTTGTTTTATATACGCACGAATGAAGCATTGAAGGTAGTATTATTAAAATATAAAACTCGCTATTCAACGTTATGCTATCTTGAAATTAAAGCAGGCATTCAAAGCTATGGATAATCTTTTATTGTTCATCGTTACATTGATTTCATTGTTTATTAGATATATATAACTACGTTTTGACAGGTATTAATTTACATTGATATTATCAAATTCACACATAGAGCCAAATGGACGCGTGATTGCAATACGTTTGTTTAACGAAAAAAAAAGTTTCACTCAATATTTGTGCTTGTTTTCTTTTCTGTTTGTTGATTTGTTTGTTATCATAAAGCTTTTCAAGTTATCCGTTGTAAAGCCTTTTAAATTAGTTAGGATTATGGGATTTTGCATCACTTTTTCTTGGTTGCATTTTGATTTCAAAAGATCTCAGGTTATATATTTGGCATATGCTATTGAACAATGGGACATTACTGTTGTCATTTGTGCATTAGAAATTTCATAACAATCAACCAAATCGTGAAAACGTCTATCAAAATTAAGGGGGTAATATCGCAACTCAACTCTTTGAAATTTAATCTATATATGTTTGTAAGCAACATATCTGTATTAAAACAGTCAAGATAGGCAATGCAAGCTCTTGAATAATACACAAAAAAGGTGTTTTACATTTGATATGCAGCCTGTTGTGATGTTGGTACAAAGAAATGGATAGTTCACAATTGGGAAGTTGGAATCGTCTTTTATGTCATAATCTTTTTTTTCATCGATAAAGAAATGAAAATCTTTTGCTCTCGACCTTCATTCCCATATGATTAAACGTCAACATAATTAGTGAGAGAACCTCGCCTATATACCGAAATTGAGGTATTAAGTATGCATTATAATATTTAAGGAAAAAATCGATATTAAGAGGGATTTTAATTGGTGACAATGAATCAACGATTGTTTTTCCGACGTAGTCGGTATAGTTTCGGTTTGTGTCCTTTGAACTTAAGGTGGTATTGGAGTCTAAAATAAAAATGATAGAATTTTTTCGTACTTTGTCAAAATGTAGTATCTATTGATACATGTTCAAAAATGTTATAAAAATGATAGGTCACCGCGCATTTTCGCAAGCTACAGGTTGTGACAAAATGACAAATTTTGTATGGATTATACAGGAAAAAACAACATTTTGTGAATAGAAACTGAACAAAATGATAGAATTGTAAAATAAATTAGGAAAAGATTGCTTTCAGACAATGCTTTGAGAATATCAAAAGAAAAGATAGGGTCACCGTACGTTTTTTCCGGCTAAAAGACAAAATAGGAAAATTTCAAGAAGAGTCCTTCTGGAAATGCACTGTTTTAGAGTTACCTCCCCTTAAATTGCCAATTTGAAAATATTCATTAAACAACCAAAAATAATCTACACTTGTAAAAATATTAATATTTACAAGTTATATTCTGATAAATTGGTTCTTTTAAATGAAATTCACATTACAAATCTGCATTCCTGCATAAAATTTTGCTAATTTGATAGAAAATATGGACCTTAGATTCTCTGTTTTTTACAATCCAAGATGGCGAAAGACACCCATACCACCTTAAGGACGCTTAACTATGGCAACAGATAACGCATGCTCGAAAGTCCATTCTGTGATTGAACAAAATGCTGTCATGGTGGGTGATTTGGTTGTGTTTGAAAAAACGTCTCGTTAATTATATCGTGATAGAAAGCATGTGAAAAACTATAAATATTTGATCTATATCTTACAAAGATGTATATTTTTATTAAATTATTGTTTCTGTAATAGCTCTTTACATCCATGACAGCTGTATATTCGGGACAATTATACAATTTTCAATGTAAACTTTGTTGTACGAACGTACATGACTTTTAAAACGCACCAACGCATGTGAGATACCGCGGGGTTTTGATGAATGTAAACATAAAGATACGAGGACCGATAATACTGAACACAAACAGAGAAATCGTTATCTAAATGGTAAATCGAAATGATAGTTTTAGACATATACTCAAATTGAAGTACGTCGGATATCTTTTTTAAAGATAGTTCTTTTTAAAAACTCCTTCTCCAAACAGTATAAATGTGTTGTCAAGATATCAATCATCTGAATATGCTTCATGTTTAAATCTGATTTTTTTAACGAGAACGATTAAGGTTTAAAAAACAATTTCTCTTGAGAATTATCCTTTAGTTTCGAATGGGGACGACTTGTGTCAAGCGATAAAAAGTCAAATTGTATTGCAAAGGAGAAAATATTCAATAAAACTTTCGTTTGCCACCAAGGCCTAGAATCCATCAACTTTAGCAATATCAATTATCATAAATCGGTTCATTTAAAAATATCTTCCTACTTGAAAGATCAGATTGTTCTTATTAGCTCAATTATTTGAATTACAAGCTTGCTAACCACGTTAACCTGAACACTGTTAAATCAACATCCTTGTAGTATCGAATCCCGAAATATTATGAGCCGTTTATGGGGAAAAATTATAAATTCAGTCAAGGATAATGTCAGTTAACGCATGTGGAAATTTCAAAAATATCAACATTGGATCGAATCTATCGTTATCGACGTCTATAACATAACTTTCAGGCGAACATTACTTTATTATAAAATTTTATAGCGGATGAATATTTGGCACATGCACTTACCGATATCAAAGAAAAATGATCGATTTCGACAACTGATTCAAATTAATACGGCACAATTCATTGAAAGAATATATCCATATACTAGAAAATTGTTTGATTACGATTTCGGCACTAAATAGATAAATTTGGAGAAACGAAATTATCGATGTAACTCACTGTAGAAGATGCTCATTTGGAGGATAAAAATTTTGATATTAAATAGATAAAGATAAAATTAGTTGACAAATCTATATATGATATTATATCAATACCAAAGACCCAAATTTGACATCCAGTTATCATATTAGGATTGTTTTGATGTTGGATTGCTGCATATCAATGTATACGCCTTATCTTTGAATATTTTTTTTCAACTGAAATATTTAAAAACGCATTCATATATGCTTGTAAAGAAAACAATACATAAAAAAAAAGTAATGCGATAATGAGAAGACAAAAAAGTCCAAAAATCAAACTTGAGTTCATGATGTGTTTTGTTACACAAATGTTATTCAAGTTCCCAACACTTTTGTAAAATTATTGTATTAAGACAGAGTATTCTAGATCCGTTAAATCAGATAACATTTATTACTTTTGTCGTAACAAAGAGAAAACACCAAGATCAAAACCAATCATATTGTGATTTAATTTTGGCAGTAACATATATATCTTTATCATATGTCTTATTCAAATTCTTTAAAAGTCGAGGTTTTTAAAACAGTCAGATGTTTGGTTTAAATAGACGGGATTTTAATTCATGTGATATAAGTGTTGATAAATTAGAGGCAACATTAATTGTACCAACGTAAGTGTCATAAATATTGACGATTGTGTTACAAACTAGTGAAACAAAGGTAAGCAAATAGAGAAAAATTCTTAAGGAAATGAAACACCATGAAAACGACAGAGGTGTATGTAGGTCTTGTCTTATTTGTTATCTTTCACTTTAAGAATCAAACAATGTATCATGGTGGTACGGTAGTATTTTCTGGCCCATAAGGGATAATGATAGCCTTTTTAGAATTTTCACCACTTTCTAACAGTGCAAAAATTTCTACATTCACAGGTAACAGAAGTACTTTCACTTTACTGTTCAGAAATGAATTTGACCGTTTACTTTTTTTGCTATTTTTATAATCCTAAGGCCACTAGTACTTTAAGGTCTTTTATGGTGCAGTGAATACAAAATTTATAAAAAGTTCTCAAAAATTCATTTTCATCTGTTTGCCAAATTAATTCATATTTTCTACACCTGATTCATCCATCAGTTTGGGAAAGTATGTTCAGTTGATACGTTATGTTTTGTTCCATCACACTGTTTAGATAGATGTATTTAAGAAGGGTACACAAAAGAGCAACCTAAATTCTGGAATGCAAATACTACCGTGCCACCTCATATATGATACGTTATACATAAACAGAATCAATTGATGTTTAGTTGTTATCCTGACTACCATTCACGAAATGCTTTACGAGTTTAACGTATCATAAGTGAAATGAATTTTTCCATTTTTGACGGGACGTGGGTGTGTATTTGTTCGTCATACACAACTATACCTGCACCCAATTTAACAAGGATTTTATTGACAGTTGTGGTAAGACAAAGGAAAGGCATACATATAAACACATTTAATTTCTTTAAAGTTCTGGCCGAATACTTTTTTCATTTTAAATGAATCACAAAGAATCAAGTCTGATTATTTGCTTCAAAATGTATCAATGAATGTAAATTGGTTTCACTTTATTTGTCAAAATACCAATACCGCATAACTATAAAGGCTTCGATATGATAAAACTTTAATGTGTAATGTTCCAATTTAAAAGGACATAGTTGGTCGTCATGTGCGTAAAAAGTATCAGTAGGTTATAGTTCAGAATATTTTTGATTTATCACAAGCATTGCAGCACGCGTACAAATGTCAACGACCTCCACGATAACAAATAACTTGGTTTGTCAATGGAATAAACAAAATGTTAGTAGCTATGATTCGTGAGAACGGTAGTGTCAGTCGATATTGAACAATATTATATTTGCAGCGGACATATAATCACGTTTCCTTTACAAGGAACTGTGCGAAAAGGGGGGACAAAAGATACCAGAGGAACCTTCAAACTCATAAATCTAAAATAAAGTCACAACGCCATGGCTAAATATGAAGAAGACAAACAAACAAATAATAGTACACAAGACACAACTTAATTGAACTTAAAACCTGTAGTATTATACATTTATATTTAAAAAAGGTATGTGTTATGCTTTCCGAAGAGGCAAATCTCAACCAAGGAATACATGACATAGTAGGGTTGCAAGTTGCAACTAAACGTTTTTGTTCGTCTTTCAACAAAGAACAAAATTAATACCGAAATGCGAGCAAATTTAAGAACCCAGAATGACTTACTTAAACAAATTAAAGCAAGAAAAACTAGCAACCTAATGTTTGTACACCACAATTAATTAAGTTACAGCAACAAGCGAGAACAACGGAATAAAGGCTTCGATTAAGGACATACAGAATATGGTGAAGTTATACATTTTAGCGGGCATCCAACCTTTTCCTAAATGCTGAAAGACAGTGCTATCGCATAACAGTAAAATATCAATATGTACAAACCAATTAACGTTTGCCAACAATTGTTTTAAACTGCATTCTCCTTCAACCTTTGAATTTATTCATGTCTTTGGTCCTATCAATAACAAAAAAAAAGATTTATGTACTTCTTGGTCATAATCAATTAAAGTTATTAAAAAAAACATTCAATGAATGTTTTTGAGAATTTGAATTTGTCCTTTGATTAGAGATTTTTCGTTTTGAATTGTCCACGGATTCAATATTTTTGTTATTTTACTTTTTGTGATATACATATATTTCTCATGTGAGCCTGATTCATTGAAAAAAAAATGGTTTCAACAAGAATTGAGTTTCAAAGGTAAGCGTAAAATTTCCATAACTAGTTGTTTCTGTCAGAGAACCATTGTTGTGTAAACTAGTCATTAAGATTCTACTTTACGCAGATAAAGACTCTATAACTAAAGTGCTCAAAATATAATTATGAATAATTTTCTGAGGAAGTTGCAACTTTACATAAACCACCAGTATGTTCCTAACTTAATAAACTGATAATTTACCATCGAAATTACAGTATGAATGAACATAGGTAATTTTAGCAATAATGTAGATGATGGTAGTGGCTTTACACCCCTCGCACAGTCGGTAAAGGTAGATAGGTTGTCTTCCTCCATCTTGAATATTGAAAAAAACACCAGATAACAATAGGTCTCGATATTTAATGAAATGTTCAAATCTTGAGGGGGTATTTAATTCATGTGTAAAACTTTTCATTTATATATAGAAAACTATTTGTTTTGTCATAATAGCAACTGTATTTTACAAAAATCAAAACATTTTTGTTTTATTCATTTAAAACAGAAATTTGCATAACAGCATAGATTACTCAAATGCAATGGCAGATAACTCGATAAAGTAAAATAAGAGAGAGACGAAAGATACCAAAGGGACAGTCAAACTCATAAATCTTAAACAAACTGACAATGCCATGGCTAAAAATGAAAAAGACAAACAGAAAAACAATAGTACACATGACACAACATAGAAAACTAAAGAATAAACAACACGAACCCCACCAAAAACTTGGGGTGATCTCCGGTGCTCCGGAAGGGTAAGCAGACCCTCATCTACATTTGGCACCCGTTTTGTTGCTTATGTGATTACAAATCCTGTAAATAGTCTAATTCGGTAGGTCACATTCATGAAAGGGAAGGGGATTGTAGTTACGACGTAAGTAACATATCCGATATCATTTGTGAAACAGTTATTCCATAACGGTCAACCAACTCGTGATGGCGTCTGTAAAATTTATGAAGGGATGATTTCAACTCTACCATTTGGAACTCTTGGTTTAATAGCTTCCTTGTGAGCAGTAACCCTCTATCAAGAAAATCATGATAGGAAATGCAAGCACGGGAATATCGTATCAATTGGGAGATATATACCCCGTATGCAGGTGCTGCTTGAATGTTGCTACTTAGAAATGGAAAGTTGACAATTGGAAAGCTGAAATCATCTCTTTTGTCGTAAAGTTTTGTTTTCATCCGACCCTCATTGTCAATTTCTAGATGTAAGTCAAGATATGAAGCCGACTTAACTGTATCTAATATAAAGTAACTTTTGTAATAGAATCTGTTGTAAATTTACTCATTTCATTATGAAGCAAGAAAAGGTGTACCGATACCCCATTATTATCAAATTTTGTTTTAACACTTCAATATAAATTTATTGCACTAAAGCTGTTTGCAATGACCTTATCGCTACAGCTTACACTGAAAGTGTTAGTATCTATAAGAACTGGGTTTTATATAGATAAGTATCATTTTCTTATATTTCATATTAGAATAGTATAATTCAATGCATTGTTCAATATTAATATAATATAAAAAAGAAGATATGGTATGATTGCCAATAAGACAACTATCCACAAAAGACCAAAATAACACAGACATTAACCACTGTAGGTAGCCATACGGCCTTCAACAATGAGCAAAGCCCATACCGCATAGTCGGCTATAAAAGGCCACGATACGACAATGTAAAACAATTCAAACGAGAAAACTAACGGCCTTATTTATGTAAAAAAATGAACAAAAAACAAATATGTAACACATAAACAAACGACAACCACTGAATTTACAGGCTCTTGACTTGGTACAGGCACATACATGAATAATGTGGCGGGATTAAACATGTTTGCGGGATCCCAACCCTCCCCATAACCTGAGACAGTGGTATAACAGTACAACACTATAAAATCAGTTGAATAAGGATTAACTCATCAGATGGACAAAAATACAAGTGAACGTGGGCGGGTACTTTTACATCCCGACACAAAAAATCACAATGAACAGAAATGAGAGTACTCGCAGTTATCTGACAGCTAGTTCAAAGCCACTAACAACTAAAAAATAAAATCATGCATCTAAGACTAAACTATCAATCCGTACACATCCAACATCCGATGGATTTAGTGTAAAGACGTCAAAAACAGCCAGAGAAAAACATGACTTTGTGCAATGCCAAGTTACAGGTATCGACAGATTGTAGTAATACACTTATCCGAAATAGATTATCCAGTGTCTATCGATTACATGATTTAAATGTGTGGAATATCAATTTTCTTGTTTTACCTTGTTTAAAGGTGAGAGCATGCTTTCTAAGGGATGTGTATTATTGAATTGGGCGGTTTTATATCTTATTATACTAGGATTTTAAACTTAATAGTTGAGAAATTTATTTATTTATATTAGTTAAGGTGTCTTAAAAATATCATAAAAGTGTTTTGCTTTTTGGTGGAAAAACAAATTTCTATTAAATTAATGTTTGAGGTACTTGGACTAAAGTATATTATTTGTGTAGATTGTAGGATCTTACGTATTCCTCAAATTCAGATTTAAAGAGATTGAATACATTAGTAGATTTATTTATTTGGTTCGATACATAGTATGATTTGTGGATAGCAAATCCTATAATTGGCAGAGTTATATTGAATCCAATATATTCGCTATCTGTTATTTGTAGCCTCTTTTATATTTTTAAAGTTGATTTTTTTTAATTAAAATTCATTTGAGATAAAATTTATTTATAATTTCCCAAAATTCTTTTAGAAAGTAACATTCGATAAAAAAAAAAAAAGGTGTTGATACGCGTCTTTAAGTTGACAAAGTTGACATTACGCACTAGGGTCAATTTTTCATTTGTAGAGATATTCCGTAGAATGCAAAATTGCCATCTACACATTTTAAGTTTATTCATTTTGAACTTAAACTTAAACATATTTTGGGTAAAATTATAACTTTTTTTCTTTTTCCCATTAATTTATGCCAATGTTTGAAGAAATGTTTTGTTGAACGAGCAATTCAAATATACGTTTTTGTTGCTTAAATTTTCAATTTCAATGTATTTTTTGTTTATATTGATAAATAATCTGTTAAAACTTTCTTTGGATTTGATTGATTCTTCCGTAGCTGAAGCTTTTTTCCATTGTCGTCAATAATATCATTTACATAAATGAAATCACTGTGTATCCAATTATGCATAATAAGCGGTTTGTTTTGAAATTTCATAAATTTATTAACCCATATGACTTGCTTTCTTATCTCGACAAAGTTTTTCAGTTTTCAGTAAAATTCTGGAATATTCTTAGTTATGTGATCTAGTTTTTTTTGAGGTTTGATTGTTTAAATTCATTCTGAAAATGAGGAAATTTTCCCCTAATTTAGTTGAAAATATCTTTAGTATCATTGTCCAATTTTCTTGTTTTGCCTGTAGTAATCTAGAGACCCATCTTATCTTAAGAGAGCAGAAGTAGCTTTTTATGTCGGTTATATTAAGTCATCCCTGGTTGTAATCTGCTACCAAGGTATGTCTTTAAACTTTGTCTATCTTGCTCTTCCATATAAAACTAAAGATTTTTCTTTCTAGTATTTTTAAAATGTTTTAAGCTGTAACATTTGCTAAAAAAGTAAATTGTGGAATAATGAGGGTTTTAACTATTAGAATTTTTACCTAAGATCGTTAAATAACTTTTTGTCCACGATGTAATCAGATTTCGACTCTTTCAAATCTAGTATCCAAGTTCAAAATGTCACAATCTTTTTTTTATTAATGCCGAAATATATACCTTGCACTTTTACGGGTTTATCCGTAAAATTAATTTCGTCTACTTTATCTCTACAATGTTTGAGTTTCCCAATCCAGTTGTAATTCAGAAAAAATTCTCAAAATTTCGATTATACTTCATTCTGTTCGGATTTCGTCTTTTGATTTTAGGAATAGAGTTGTATCATCAGCAACTTGTGTGATTTTTAAGCTATGTGTTTTACTATCAATTTTTAATTTCTATGCCGTTATCTTTTTTTTTGCCTTAGTGCTTTAACTATTCTTTCTACTGACATTACCAAAAGTAAAGAAGATCACGCGCATCCCTGCCGGATACCTCTTAGGGGTCTAAAAGGGACAGACTTCCATCCGTTATTAAATATAGAACTATTCATATTTGTATACAAGGGTTTTATCCAATTTATTAAGGGTTTAATAAAATCAAAACATTTTAAAGTATGATACATAAAATTCCATTCTAATGTGTCGAAAGCTTTCGAAAAAATCTATGAATAAAATTGCTCCTTCTATGTTAGACTTATGTGCGTAATCTATTTCATCTTGGATTTGGCGTTAGTTAAAACCTATAAGCCTGTTCTTTATGTATCCTGTTTGATCAGCATAAATGATTAAAATTAAGATTTTTGTATTCTCAAAGCTAGAGTGTATGGGAGTATTTTGTAATCGCTATTTAATAATGACATTGGTCTATAATTTGCAAGTTCCACAGGATCGCGCGCATATCATTTATCTTATAATTAAGATTCAGTAAACTTTGTCTTTTCTTCGTAAATGACAGATGTTTATTTTCAAAGCTAAAAATATTTTTTTTATAAGTAGCGGTCCAAGAAGTTCCCAATTTTTTTTTAGAAAAGTTTAAACTTATCCCGCCCATTCATGGACTTTTGTTAATTTTTAGATTATTGACTGCAATAGTTAATTCTTCTAGCGTTGCGTTTCCGTCACAAGACTTACTTTCTTCTTCTGACAATTTATAATTACGCTTTGTTTCAGTAATGTAATTTTTTGTCCAGTTTTTGTTTAGTGTTGTATAGATTAGCATAAAGATATTTTTCAAACTTTAATATTTCATCTGAAATTGTTACTATTTCTCCATTGTGATTTCTCAGTTTAAGTATTGTCTTTTTCGTATGTTTAGATTTTTCAAGACCTAGGAAATACGAGATATTTTTTTCTCCTTTTTCTACCCAATCTTGTTTTGAGCTGATTTGAGCTCCTTTAGCTTTGTATCCATATTGGTTTCTAGCTCGTTCTCTAAAGCGTTTTTTCTTCTTTTATAAAATCATTTTCTTCATTATAAGATTTTTCATATAATATTTTCAGTTGTATTTCTTAAATAACGTGTTACGTTTTTTCTATCTTTAGCTTTACCTTAACTATACTTAATACTGAATTTTAAGGAGTCACATAGAAGTCTAGGATCTAATTATTTTTTTTCCATCTCATAAATTTATTTTTGTATAATTTTATTTATATTGCCTTCATATTCATACTCGTCGAGAATACTGTTATTAATTTTCCCATACCCCAGGCCTCTTGTTTCAGTGGTACAGATTGTAATTGTATGGATACTGTTTGTTGGTCAGTACTTTTAATAAGAAAAGTCTAATATCACATGACTTTACGTTTAACACAAAATCTTTTTTAAGTAAAAACATGTCAATTCGACTTGTTATTAATTAATATTGCAACTCCTCTGCTGGAGGCCGTTCCGTGGCTATAATAACAAAAATAATCGGATTCTACAGTTAGAACGTTTTCTAAGGATGTATTGAAGTGAGTTTCTTGAATAAAATATATTTTAAGTTTCTGATTTCTTATCAATTGATAATTATTTTTCTTACCAGAAAGCATATTAGAACCCCTGTATTATCATATTTAATTTTTTTTTATGAAAAATAGCACTGTGAAAAATACTCTTTGTTTATATTGAAAAAGGCATGATATAAAATTCATTTTGAAAAATTATCAAAAAAATATCTATGAATTTTTCTAAAGACCTTTCATGTACTTTAAAACGTTTTATTTCGTGACTTTTCCTCGTGATTGTTTTCCTTCATGATAAAGAAAAACACGTTTTAAATGTCAGATATAGGTTTCATTTAAGTAAGACAAATAAGGTTTGTTTTTGTATACGCACGAATTAAGCATTGAAGGTATTATCATTGGAAAATCAACTCGGTATTTAACGTTAATCTATCTTGAAATTCAAGCAGGCATTCAAAGCTATGTATAATCTTTTATTGTTCATCGTTACATTGATTTCATTGTTAATAAGATCTATAACTACGTTTGACAGGTATTGATTTACATTGATATTATCAATTTCACACATAGTGCCAAATGGACGCGTTGCAATACGTCTGTTTAACGAAAACAAAATTAGTTTCACTCAATATTTGTGCTTGTTTTCTTTTCTGTTTGTTGATTTTTTTATCATCATAAAGCTTTTCAAGTTTAACCGAAAAATAATGTTCACATTTTTTCTTATCATCACTAATCTTTTATATCCATCCTGGTTTTATCAAAATGCTTTTCAAAATGGTTTATTACATGCTTATGACATAGTTGATAATTTTGCTCGAATTTATCAGGTGACTAATATTAAGAGTTGATTTTTAACTCGCCATTTTTTTTATAAGTGAAATTCCTTAAAGAAAGATACACGTGGTTTACGTAAATGATTTTTGTAAAATTTAAAAGAAATAATAAAGAGGGTACACGTTATATTTTCAATTTATACTTTTCCTTTGTATCTATTCTCATGAGAAACCGTAATAGATATCGACAAAAAATCATTCTGATTTCATAATCGATATATAATGATCAGCTAGATAAAACCGTCTTCACCATGGTCAAAAGGTGCGAGAAAGCAACACAAAAAAAGGGTTACGCTGGTCCGGATGCTAAAAGTAAAATCACAAAAATACTAAAATCCAAGGAAAACTCGAAACAAAATCCTAATCAAATGAAATAAGTCAAAAGTTCAAAATACATCAAACGAAAAGATAACAACTTTTATATTCCTGACTGGCGACAGGCATTTCTTATATGGTGTATTGAACCGCATCAAATTCAATTATATTGACAATGATGCGTAAACAAAACAAACACACATAGGTAAAATTTAAAAAAATAGGATACAGCCGTCAACATTGTGTTATAATCAGTTGATCAAAATATAAACGTCACACAGGTAGATATAAAATCATTTTGTTGTTCATTATACAAACAGAATATGGTCTTTTGTTTTTAGGCATATCATAGGCATAAATTATAGTCTACCGAAAGTTAATTAGAAGTATCCCATGTGTACAGCTCTTGTTTTATTGATAACATTAAACCAATTACATTGTATGTCGAAGAAAACATCATTGCCATCGGATTTTATTTAAAGTTAATTGTTTCACAGTTTGTTTGGTCGAAGTCTTGGTTATCGAATTGAACAGTACTGATGCGTAAACAAAACAAACACACATAGGTAAAATTTAAAAAAATAGGATACAGCCGTCAACATTGTGTTATAATCAGTTGATCAAAATATAAACGTCACACAGGTAGATATAAAATCATTTTGTTGTTCATTATACAAACAGAATATGGTCTTTTGTTTTTAGGCATATCATAGGCATAAATTATAGTCTACCGAAAGTTAATTAGAAGTATCCCATGTGTACAGCTCTTGTTTTATTGATAACATTAAACCAATTACATTGTATGTCGAAGAAAACATCATTGCCATCGGATTTTATTTAAAGTTAATTGTTTCACAGTTTGTTTGGTCGAAGTCTTGGTTATCGAATTGAACAGTATATTTTTCTCACTGTATTATACTCCTGAAAATCTCCGGCAACATGAACTAGAAGTCCCCTTATCTGGCATAAAAGTGAGGGGTTTAGCTTGCTTCAAAACCAGGTTCAATCCACAATTTTCTACATTAAGAAAATGCCTGTACCAAGTCAGGAATATGACAGTTGTTATCCATTCGTTTGATGTGTTTGAACTTTTGATTTTGCCATTTGAGTTCAGTATTTTTGTGATTTTACTTTTCTCCGAAGAGCGCATGATATATAGACGTTGATATTGTGAAAAAAATTTAACGATTGACTTGCTACGTCGGATATGAGACTAATACGTCCTTTAACTGAGTGCGATGATATGGTAAACAGGGAACTGAAAACCCCTTGGTTTACCACTTTTTACCTAATTGCCTTACACCTCAATCAAGGAAATCGATCTAAAAAATGTTTCCCCTAGAACATAGTTTCAAAAGACGACGAGATGAATTTAGTATAACAAAAATCATTATTTAGTCACATCAATTCCTTCAAAGCAGAAACCCAATAGCAAGAGAAATTTATCTATACTTTTAAACAAGAAGACCTCATTTTGTGTGCCGCTTCTCTTCCTTCCACAACAAACTAATCATCATGCCTCTGTGTCCTATAGGTACCATGCATAGTCGCATTTATCATCCATTCTTATGATTATTCACTTTGGGTTATTTTGGAAGAAAAACGAAAATAAAGGCGTCCTGATATTGTTTCCGTCATCAGACCGACTTTTAAGTCAGACATGACTACTGGTTTTAAACTTACACATAATTTTCATAAGTACTCGGGGGACAGGACAATTATTTTCACGTTTATCAGTATGTATACTATGATTATACTACTATAATATATAGAGACTCTCTATATACTATAGCAGTGATCGCAATTGATAAGAAACTTATGGTTAATAGTTAATAGCAAACTCACTTTACTTATGATACATATACGTATGTTCATAGTATACAGAGACTCGAAAATAATCGAATATAACAGAAAACCAAAAAAATAACGGATTTTGAAAAAAAGGGAGACCTTTTTTAAAATATTGTCCTTCATTCATGTACCTATATGACTTTTGATATCATTTCTGAAATTCTCCAGACATAAAATCTATTACAAAAAATTATCCTACAATAGTTTGCATACTTACAACCATGCAAGTCTAGTCATAAAAAGAATGATAAAAAAGAATTAGAAGCGTAGTTGGTTGCTGCCCCTGAATTGGTAATTTTAAGAAAATTGTCCTGTTTTTTGTTATTATCTTGAATATTTTTATAGATAAACATAAACTGTATAAAGCAATAATAATCAGCAAAGAAAGATCTACAAATAAGTCGACATGACCAAAATGGTCAATTGAGCCCTTAACATTTTCAGCGATGGAAATTACGAATTTCGATGGTTGAATCTGAATGGATATGAGTTATTGTCCTTCATAATACATTTTTAACAAAACTGATTTCCTCTGAAACTACGGACACAATTTTAACCAAACTTACAATTATTATTGTGGTATCTTGTTTAAGAAATGTGTCCGATGATCCTGCCTTACAACCAACATGGACAACATGGCTAAAACAAACATTGGGGTAAAAAAGCAGTTTTTGGCTTATTTCTCTGAAACTAAAGCATTTACAGCAAATTTGATAACAGGTGAATATGTTCAACAGGATAACTCGTTATTTGGTTGATGCACCTGAATTGATAATTTAAATACAATTTGCAGTTTTATGTTATTATCTTGAATATTATTATCGAAAAAGATAAAATGTAAACAGAAATCAAAGTAAGTTCTACGTATAAGTTGAATTGCCCGCATAAAGAGTTATTGCCCTTTAAAGTAACTTTTTAACAATTTTTCGTAAAATTTTGAAACCTTTTACAAAAGTCTTCTTCTCTGAAACCACTACGACAAATTTAACAAAACTTGGCCACAATCATCAGTATAATATCTAATTAAAACAATTTGCCCGATGACCCTGTCAATCTACATGGCAGACCAAAGAGTTAAAATGCCGATTTTTACTTATATCTCTGAAAACAAAGCAAAAGTAAAACGGTAGCATTGTTGAATTTATCAGTTGTAAACAAACATCAGGTAAGCGACACAAGCTCATTGGAGCCTCTAGGTTTTGTTTTTGATTTCTTTGTTATGTTTTTATTTACTACCGATGACTTGCTTTAAAACAAAATCAACATATAAGACGCATTTCTATTATACATGAAAGAGAAACTCCATATATATATCCTCATAACTCTAGACATCTGAATTTATTTTTTAGAATAAAGATACGTGAAGTATGTCAAGGGATACTTGTGATCCATGCAAGTTCAACGAAAAGCTTAATCAGGCGGTTTTATGGTGTATGCAATGTGAAGAATCTCTTTGTGTTGATTGTGCACAAAACCATAAACTTATGAAAATTCTCCGTCATCATAAGCTGGTGGATATCCATGATGCCCCAAATTTTTTCAATCCTCCAAATGAATGCCAAAAACATGGAAATCTCGAGCTTGATTTCTACTGCTTTGATCACGAAACCTTATGTTGTAAAGAGTGTTTGATGTGTAGCCATAGATTGTGCGAAAAGGTTCTAACGGTTGAGCTTGCGTCTTCCGATATCCAACAGATAAAGATGGTTACTGAGTGTGCAGACCGGATGAAAGTTATACAGAGTACGCTTCAAACAACTTTGATGAACCGAACAAAAAACGTTGAAGATGTCGAAAGCGAAATAGAAGTTATTAAGGAAAAAACAAGTGCAACAAAGGAAACTTTTATGAAGCATTTGGAATCACTCGAACAACAATTATTGTCTGGGCTAGATAAAGCAGGATGTTTACATTTACAGAAAATAAACGAGGACATTAAGGTTACAAAAACAAATATTGCTACAATCGAAGAGAAGAACGCGGCCTTTGAATGGACAAAGAAACATGGCTCTGATAAACAGATGTTCAGACTCATTCATACCCTTCACAAAGACATCAGTGATATAGAGGACAGGGTGGAGAAACTGACATCAAATGTAGTCAGTATAAGTTTCAAGCCCTCAACAGAAAGGATCACCGAACAGCCATTATCAATTGGGTCATTTAAAGTAAAGGAAACCCTACAAAATATTGAATTTCCATTTAAACGACTACGTCAATGTCAGTTCTTAGGTGAGTAAAATTAGCAGCAGTCAATTTAAAAAGAATTCACGTGAAATTAGAGGCAAAAGAATGCATTACAAAGTGTTTGCAATATAATTATTGGCAAAATAGGTAAGATAACAACTCGACATAACTATCTGACAAAAATAACAGATTTTCCATCAAGCATAGTTCTGAATCCTTTTCTCGTTTTGTCTTTACTTTTAACTGCAATTCGGGAAAATCTGCTTTTAAAAGTTCATATAGAATTAAGGTTTTAAAACAAAATCTTCTCGAGCACGTCTCGAGCAGAACACTGGATACCAGTATGTAATTATAACAACCAGTAAGTGACCTTTGCATGTAGACTTATGATTTGGAGGGTATTTCCCAGTAACTTCGTTTTCCATACTGACATGAAATAGCGTATAATGTTCTTTTGAAATTGTCTGTTATTAATCTTAAATATCTTTTAAAGAATGAAATGTGTCTTCTTCTTACTTAGTTTTCCTTGATTTTTTCTGTTGACTAAAACTTTTTTGGTGTTTCGGTTTTACCAGTTGTTAAAAGTTTGCATATGATTTTGGATTTTTTTTGACATTTCGGATACATATATCACTAAAGAAATAAGTTTAAAGAAAGCATATTTAGTGTAGTAAAATAAAAAGCGGTTATCGTATTACTTCTTGTATCACTTGTCTAGAAGCTTAGTATAAAAGAGGGACAAAAGATACCAAAGGGAAAGTTAAACTCGTAAATCTAAAACAAACTGACAGCGCCATGGCTAAAAATGAAAAAGACAAACAGAAAAACAGAAAAACAATAGTACACATGACACAACATAGAAAACTAAAGAATAAACAACACGAACCCCACCAAAAACTAGGGGTGATCTCAGGTGCTCCGGAAGGGTAAGCAGATCCAGCTCCTCATGCGGCACCCGTCGTGTTGCTTATGTGTTTACAAATCCGGTAAATAGTCTAATGCGGTAGGTAAACTATGCACTTATTGATATTTTTTAACGAAATTAGCTACTTTGAATAGAAAACAATTTTCATTTTAAAAAAGGTGCCGTTGTCATGTATTGGTATGATTCCCTTTCTGCTTTGGCTATACTTCTTGGTTCTATTCTGTTAAACAAGCTTTTCAAGGAGTTAATGCGATACATTAGCCTAGAGAATAACTAAAGGGATTTTTAGTGTAAAAAATGTCATATCCATCAGCCCTAATCAGATATCATTTGTATTTTTTTTTTATCATTATGACCAAAAAAGTGTAAGAAGGTGAATCATTACATGGATGTCGGATAATAAACTGATGTCAACAAGGTAAAACACATCAAAGTCCGGAAGAATGATCGTTTGGAGCGATGTACGGTTTGTTCACTCATATATATGTTATTGAACATTCTCTACCCAGATTCATTCGGTAAACTCAAATTATTATCCGTTATCAAAATGAATATCATTCACAAGAAATAATTTCCTATTTGAAGAAGATTATATCAGATGGAATATAAAATCAAGAAGCTTGTTACGCAAATATTGTCATTGTTGAAAAGCGTTATAAAATTGGCGGTTTAATTATATAATTTTTCGTCCGGTTTGGGTTTTCTACCAAAAAGTTCTGATTAACCGATTTTGAGTCAGAAACTTTGATTTTCAATAACAACATTTTCAAAGGGGCACCAGCTACGATAATTGTATATAAAAAATATGTGTCTTTCTTTGTTCAAACATTAATGGAAAAAGTGTAATGAGAATTCGCTTCAATTTCGTCAAAATAAACAAAGAAACAACGATGAAGTTAATATTTTAACCACATTGAATCTGAATCAATGTGAACTTCAATTTAAGCCCTAAGCTAGAGATGGAGTACGCATGAATTACGCTTGGTCGGTTATTAAAAGAAAAGAACGTCAACATTGAAAGGTTAACAAAGGTATATCATTGGTAAACATATTTGATTCACAAGAATCATTCTTATAAAGTTAAAATCAAAAATGAACTTATTTTTGATCATTTGACATGAAATCAAACAGACATGGACATATCTAATTGCATGAGATCGCCATTTATTTATATATCTGATTGTGTTTATATCGTGTTATGTGATCGTGGGTACCTTTTGGGGGTGATCTGGATAATTAATTCTCTATGGGGTTGAGACTGAAATACACACATCCTAATATATATTATTCAGTAAATGCATTGTCAACTGTTTATCTAAGACTTCTAATAATTTTGATATTTGTTTAAGCATGTTTTAAAACGAATATGAAAATTGGAGTCAAATCGATGGACATTATTTTGTCAGCTAGTGCCCTTTTAAACGTGTATTAGAATAACAAACATTAATGTACGTTATATAGGAAAACAATAAACAGTCCATGGTACAGATGATTAGTTGTGAATCCAATATGAATATGAGTAGTTGAATATAAACACTGATATGAATAACATATGCAATAGAATAATTACGATAAGCAAAATCTTCTAGTTAAAGGTAACCAAAAACTATATATTTTAAGCATGTGAACAAGAAACCTCTTATTCAGATGCAAGGTAATTGACTTATTTTCTTCCAAGTAAAAAAAGCATCATGAAAGTTTGTTGGCTTATTTTGAAAATATTTTATCGCGAAATGTTGAAAACAACAAAACACCTGTAGCGTATGTCCTTTTAAATGAACATACAATGGGTGATTAAAATAAATCATTTATCAAAGTATAGGATATATATATATAGCCTTAAACGCCAGAAGTGCTTTTCGTTCACATGGACTCAATTTCAATTTCAACATTTCAAAATTCATCAAGACGTCTTGTGGGACAACGAAATACAATCAACAACAGACAATCCAGAAATAACGTGCTAATTTATTTTTAAAAGTAGCATAATATCATGTATTTCTTATTGATACTTGTTACCATAACCAGCATTAATAAGAAAACTGTATGCGGATGTTTTCACGTTGAAACACTACAAACGGTGATGATATGATGTTTTGTTATCTTATTTGATAAACAGTATATTAATCACTGTAGTCATAAATCAAATGTTTTGGTTCAGTGCATGTTTACCTGTTTTGCTTATATATCCTTATACCGTTGTTTTGGTTAAGGTGCCGGTTGGCGTTTTTTAAAAATGTATCTATCCCACCTCGCTTCTTTAAAACTAGTCATTTTGTGGTGGCACTTGTAGCCTTCTGTTCAGTGCGAGCCAAGTCTCCGTGTTGAAGGCCGTGCTTTGAGCTACAATTGTTTATCTTTTACACATTGAGACTTGGTTGGAGGGTTGTCACACTTGCACTGATACCACATCTTCTTATTTCTAATTATCATCGTTTTTGCACTTAGATGAGCAACATCACAAATGTCACATGTTGAGGAGGATCTGCTTACCATTCCGAAAAAATTTAGAAAACAATAATATTAGTATTTAATTGTTTACTTTGGATAATTCTTTTTTTTGTGCTAAAGAAAATTGATCAACCAGGGTTAAATTTTGTTACAAAAAATAAAATCAACGGAAACGATCGAGACCGTGTTGATCAAATTTTTTCAACTTCATCAATAATTGGTATAATTTTAGATTCTAGGTAGAGACGTTGTTTTACAACTTAATGAAGCATAATAGGGTTCTTCTTATATCTTTTTGTATATTGTAAACTTTTACATTTTCATTATATCTTTTTTTAACGCAGTATTTTTTTTATATCTCGCTAGTGTGCAGGTGTAATATATTTATTTACTGATTTTACTGAGCTTGGCTATCTGTATATTTTGTCTACATGTCAATTCGAGTTTCTTTGTTGACATGGTTGTTTGCCTTTATAGTGATAAGATTATTACACAACGTTGACTGCTGTACGTTTTATTTTTGTTTGTTTTGCTCACTTATCGTTGTCATGAAAATACAAATCAATTCGAGTGAGGTGTTGTTTCGCTGCAAAACTAGGTGTAATCAACCATTTTCTACTAGACAAAATCCCTAGAATCAAGTCAGTAATTTGTCATTTGCTTTTCTATCGTCTGATATGCTTGAGCTTTTGTTGTAATCGTTTGATAAAATACTATTACTTTTATATTTTTCCTTGTAGTTCGATTTTTTTGTTATTTGTCTTTTTATATAATCATAAAATATTTTCTTCTTTATAGCGCCTTGTCAACCAAACCTTTTAGAGAATGTGTCTTACACTACAGTATATACATCAAATTCTATATATATGCAATGGTACACATTTTCAAAAGACGACTCTGTTAGTACTTATATAGTACAATGCAGAAATGGGGAGAAAATGCTTGAACGTATCAAGACAAAACATCCAAGGATTAAATTACTTCATCTGCAACCGAACACAAAATATCAGATAGAGGTTATTGCGGAGAGAGAACATGCAGATCAGTATACACTTTTGAATTCCATTATTTCAACAACATATCCAAAAGTTATAGAAGAAATACTCAAATGTACAAACATTTCAGGAAATTGTAAAAGTAAAGTAAATTACACATTAGAAGGCACCAATCCAACGATTTATTGTTTAAAGCCAGTAAAAGAGGAATTTATCGCAGAATCCAAAAATGTTCGAAAGTGCAGCATGAGTGAGTTTCAATTATACTTTATTATTTACTTTCAAATGTGAATTGTGTTAACATAACATACATGTATATTAAATCTTTGATAGTTTTAATTCTCTATACAAAAACAAAGTTGAAAAATTACAATTCAAAACACG
The DNA here is from genome assembly GCF_036588685.1 of Mytilus trossulus. Lineage (NCBI taxonomy): Eukaryota > Metazoa > Mollusca > Bivalvia > Mytilida > Mytilidae > Mytilus > Mytilus trossulus. The sequence goes on from NC_086382.1 coordinate 26,158,448, forward strand.
AAAGGATAATAATAAAAAAAATAACCTATCAGAAATGAACAAATAACTTTATTTCATTCATAGTACACAATTTTATTCATTGTATAAAGCTGTTTCGCAAACCACGCCAGGTAGTTATTCTTTTTAAAGCAGTTTTCAATTCCAGATTTATTCCTTGGAGGTTCATTAACAGTCATTGCGATAACGAACCTGGCATACACTATTTTATGTGTCCATTATAATCTGTTTCAATTCGAAATGAAAGTTCTCCTCCGACAAAACACATTTTCATGCTTCACGTCCTACTCTATCGATGATACCTAATTGAATTGAATGGGCAAATTCTTTTACTATCGCTATTAGGTGATGATCATTTTGCTTCTAAGGAATAATTGTTTATTTTGAAATGTTCAAATCAATTGAAGCTATCCAATGTTGGTAAACTATTAAGAAAAACGAACTACCTAACCAGATATTTTGACTTTCCGAATGTATCAGTTAACTTGTACAGTGTCAACCCTCATCTAATACTTTCGTCCAATAATTTAATATACAATGGAATCAAGTAAAAAAAAACTTCCGTTTTTTTAAAATACGAATTATGTTCGACAATAAAAAAAAACCTCGAGTGAAACCGGTAAGAGAAAAATTGTGAAGGTTACTTTTTCTGATCTATGAGTTGATTTATTTTGATACAATTTTCTTTCTTTTCAATTTTCTTTGAAAATGAATTTCGTGGACTATTACAACACTTTGATATGTTTGGTCTGTTCATATGAATGTTTAGAAGGGTTTATTTTCTAAATGGAATTTTACTATTATGTGTTTAGTTTGGCCAAGAATTTGTATGATGTGTGTTATTCAGATTCGATGACATTTATCGCTAGAAAAAAAAGATTAAGAGAATATCAGCTTCATAATTGTGAACTTTCTTATCCTCCATTTTATAATTTTCCAATTGGATTGATTGTGTATTGTCAACTAAAAAACTGCAACACACTCACTATAAGGTGACTATCATTTCGTTATATATTTCAATTTACTTCATATTAGATACATGTTTTATTTTGAAAATATATGTAGCAACATTCCAATAGCGCCTTCATATATATGGTATTTATCTCCATAGTGGATACGATATTCCAAGGCTAGTATTTCTTATCATGATTTCCTTGATAGAGAATTTTACTCACAACGTAGCTATTAAACAAACAGTTCCGACCGATAAAGTTAAAATAATTCCTCCTTATTTTTTAAGGACACCATTACGAGTTGGCTGACTGTTAAGGAATATCCTTTTCACAGATGATAGCGGATATGTTCTTAACTACTAGTCTTCACGAATATGACTCTTATCAATGCTCTTCAACTTCGTACTTTATTTGGCCTTTTAAACGTTTTTGAATTCGAGCGTCACTGATGAGTCTTTTGTAGACGAAATGCGCCGTTTGGCGTATATACTAAATTTGGTCCTGGTATCTATGATGAGTTTAATTATTACCGGGTTTGTACTTGTATAAGCAACTTAACGTTGCCAATGTGGATCAAGATCTATTTATCCATCCGGAGCACCTGGTATCACCCAAGTACTCCGTGTGGGTACGTGTTCCTCGACAATACAGATTTCTGTGTATCGTGTTGTGTGCTATGGTTTGCCTGTTTGTCCTTTCTCTTTTTTAGCCATTGTGTTGTCAGTTTATTTTCGACTTATAATTTTAAATGATCCTCTGGTATTTTTCGTCTTTCTTTCACTAATATTCACTTTTTTATGATGCAGGTTATCCTTAGGTATCTTTCGTCTCTCTTTTATAATGGACAACTAAACAAAATTTTAGAACATTATATTAATCCCTTCCATTTTGAAGACATACAATACATATTCATTTTTCTATTGAAAATTTAAGTTTCAGAAATCAGTAGCAAAGACGAAAGCTTCCAAAATCAAAAGACAATAATTGTCATGGGAGCATCCGGATCTGGAAAAACAACATTTATCGACGCCATGTTTAATTATATGGTAGGCGTATCATACGATAGCGACCATCGTTTCAAAATCGTAAATCTGACGGATTCGGAGAGGAAGAAACTTGGTCATCAGGTAGGTTTTTCATGTTAAACGTATCATTGATACTTTGTTACACGACATTTTCTTATTCACACCAAGACACATTTAGCATACCCTACCATTGTATGTTCTTGTTGTTACCGATATTTACGCATATCAACATTATGAGGTCTCTTGTGGAAATAGCAACTGTTCAATGTCGATTTTACAATATTTTGTGACTTTTTGCTATTGTTCTACAGATACGTCAATTAAATCAAATTAAAATTCAATTGTGTGCTTTGATTTAGAAGTTTTTTTAAACAGTGGATAAGCATTGAAATACACATATGCTTCTAACATTTTGTTATGAATATGATGTTAAAATTAGACAAGTTGACTGTACGAAAAATGAAATTACGGTAATACACATTGATCAACCATGAAAATGGTAAATTATTTCTGTAGAAAGAAATGGTTCTACCCATGTTCTTACATGAAATTAAGCAATACTTTTTTACCATTTTAAACCTTGAAGGTTGTTGAACAACTTCATCTTAAACTAAAAAGAATCAACAATGAAGATATAATTTTTAAGTGGTAAGCAATATACTGCAGATAAATGTATGCTTTTAATCTGAAAATACCCAAGGCGATATAGTAAAAGATAGGAACAGAAAAATCCGAATACAAGTTAATAATATTAGAAAAACATTTTTTAGCACAAAGATTGCGCTAAGGTCACGAAAGTTAGACTTTACAGGTTGTGATATACATTGAATTTGGTGTCTCTTGGCTTTAAGTCCTGTGGAATTTGGTAAACTAAGGAAAAACAATAATTTTGTGTAATATACATGTTGATATAGAATCCGTCCCATCCGTTATCATCCTTAATATAAAAAAAAATCAGTATAAACTGCTATATTTTTTATTTTTCACTTAATCACACGAATAATACTTAATAAAGGTTTAACCCTGTCAAAGAACATTGTTTCGATATTGGTCAGACCCTTTAAAGCAATGACAATTAAACAAATAGGTCTTAAGGTAGATAGAGTGTCTTCCTCCATCTTGGATTTTGAAATACCAGAAAACAAGATCTAGATCTTTAGCAGAATTTTAGAGTATTAGGTAATTCATGTGTAAGAACTTCCACTTCGATATAGAAAATGCCATGTTTTATCATATTTATGTTTGCATTTTTCAAAATACAGAAAACTATTGATTGATTATTTTTTTCCCAACTTTGCCAAAATAATGGGAGGCAACTAAAATACAAAGGCAGATAATTCAGATAAAGATACTTTTACAATAGAATGTGTTACGAATTTGCCTATTTTTTAATGTATTCAGAAAACGGGTCCTGTGACCTCTTTTTTCTTTTTCTGAACTGAAAGCTTACTATTAAAGCCATCTTCTCATGTGTTATCTCAAAATTCTATGGTGTAGATTGCGCTTTATTGCAGAAAATTGGGGTCTCCATGCATAATCTATACAAAACTTGTCAATTTTGAACACTGTGTAGCATGAAAATAAGCCCCGTGACCCATTCCTTTTTTATTATTATTTCTTAAAAAGCATGATATAAACTACATTTTGGCAAATTATAAAAAAAATATATGGGTTATAATTAAGACACCCCATTTACCTTAAGTGGACTTATCATAGTTATTAACCTACATTTAAGACAATCTAGAAGTTCTAAGGAAACCTAAGATGAATATAATTTGTTACCTTGCTGACTTCTGTTATCTTATAATGCCTTTTTTAGTGTGAATCACAAACGGAAGTTGTAACATGGTACACTGTCCCAGTGATAGAAGGACCACAAATGAATTGTATATTCAACATAATAGATACTCCAGGATTTGAAGATACTCGTGGCGAGGACTATGATGAAGAAATTCCAAGAATGATTGAAATTCTTTTCAGTAAAGGCGAGGGTATTGAATCGTTGGATGCTATTTGCCTAGTAGAAAAATTATCAGTTAATCGACTAACACAAAGACAGGAGTACATATTTAAAAGCGTGACGAAGATATTCGGAAAAGATATAGCAGATAATATGTTTGCATGTTTAACTTTCGATGATGGAGGGGAAGCGCACGTTCTCAAAGCCTTTGAACAAGCAGGTATGTCTTACCTTGACAAAGTTCATTTTCGATTCAACAATTCCGATATATTTAGCAGAAACCAAGACTTGGAAATGTGGAGCAAAAGGAGACAAAGTTTTGAGAATTTTTTTAAGCAACTTAGTAAGGTTCCCAAAAAATCGTTGCGTACAACCAAAGCTGTTTTAACATCTAGAAGTAGTTTAAAGTCGCAATTAACTGGCATACAGCAAAATCTGAGAAATCAGGTACAGAATATATCAAACATTGAAAAAAGACGACAAATGGTACAGGATTGTCAAATGGATATTGAAAGCAACAGAAATTTTACATTTACCGAGATAACATCAAGGACAGAAAGAATAGAAAAAGATCTAGATTGTTTAAACTGTCCGAAATGTAAGAAAACGTGCCATTTAGGTTGTAGCTATGGTAATTGGGCCAATTATATGTGCGAGATAATGCATTGGAATGGCAAATGTAAACTTTGCGAATGCAAAAACTATACCCATGTAAACGAACGATTTGAATATCGTGAAGTATTCGAAGAGGTAGAAACTACTTTAATGGAAATTTTTGAAAGATACCAATCAGCACTTAATGAAAAATCAAATCAGACAGATATTCTTAGTATCGAAGAGGATACACTAAGAAATTCGTTTAAGAACTTGGTAGAATTGTTAGGCAAAATTCAGAATTTGATCAAACAGCTTAATAGTATAGCATTAACACCCGATACGTTCTCCCTTAAACATTATATAACTCATGTCATTAGAATAGAAGTATGCTCAAATGAGCATGGATCAGAAAAAAGAATTGCTTTGTTGCAAAACATCAATGAAGTAATAAAAAAGATGGATGGAAAAATTAATATTTTCAACGAGCTCTGTGAAGCCTTTACGATATTACCATCTCCACCAAACAATGAAAACTGTTTTGAAGGTACTTGTGTGTGACGTTTACATCGCAGTGTGTCATTTTTCATGTTATTTATATTCCTTTGATGATATTCATTTATTTGTGAATTTATACGTCATGATCGAATACCATAGAATGCAAAGTGGGCAAAATGGATTTTTCCTTTCAGTTTTCGCTGTGTTTTACTTAATTTTACTGATTTGCACTGAGAGAATTTATGATTTTTCTAAAAATGTATTGCAATAAAATATTTAAATTTCGTCTAAACTGCAGGTGTTAGCTATTGTCATCACTTGACGTCATCGCGATCGCGAGTTAAATTATACTAATATCTTCTCTTTTGTCTGTATTTTTTTTCCCAAAATTATGTCACAAGTATGCTTAGAGTGCAACGTATGTAAAACACGATAGAACGATGAGACGCCTTAAATAAACTGTTACAAGTGGATGAAGTAAACCAAGTCACAACTTGTTTTAATGGTAAACATGGCTATCACTTTTGCTAATTATTTAAATATTGTCTATTTTGCCAAATGAGCAATTCAGATTACAGGAGCCATAAGTTAAATGCTTTTTAGAATTGTCTACACAATTAAAAGAAAAAGAACGAAATAGTTTTTATTTAAACGATATGACAATGCAGATCATATATGATTTCAAAATGATAAAACTAGTCATTCAACTCCAAACGATGACGAATTAACTTTACAGTAACAATACGTACTTGAAAAGAGGGGTGAAAATTATCAGAGGGACAGTGGAACTCATACATCGAAAATAAACTGACAACCGGTTTGGTTAAAACAAAACTAGAGGCTCTTAAGAGCCTGTGTTGCTCACCTTGTTCTATGTGCATATTCAACAAAAGACACAGATGGATTAGCATGATTAATGACAAAATTGTGTTTTGGTGATGGTGATGTGTTTGTAGATCTTACTTTACTAAACATTCGTGCTACTTACAGTTATCTTTATCTTTATTGAATTTGGCCCACTAGTTACAGAAGAATTTTTTTTGTTAAAAACTTACAAACATTTACAAAATTTTTTTTATGAAAATTGTTAAGAATTGACTGTAAAGGGCTGTAACTCCTTAAGGGATCAACTCACCAGTTTTGTCATGTTTATTTATTTGTAGATCTTACTTTGCTGAACATTATTGCTGTTTACAGTTTATCTCTATCTATAATATTATTCAAGATAAAACCCAAAATAGCAAAATTTCCTTTACACTACAAATTCAGGGGCAGCACCACAGCAACGGGTTGTTCGATTCATCTGAAATTTTCAGGGCAAATAGATATTGACCTGATAAACAATTAAAATACCTGTCAGCTTTGCTCTAAATGCTTTGGTTTTTGAGTTATAGGCCAAAAACTGCATTGTACCCCTATTTTCTATTTCTAGCCATGGCCCCATCTTGATTGGGTGACCGGGTCACCGGACACAATTTTTAAACTAGATACCCCAATGATGATTGTGGCCCAGTTTGATTTAATTTGGCCCAGTAGTTCCAGAGGAGAAGATTGTTGTAAAAGTTAACGAGGGACGACGACGACGACGGACGACGGACGATGGACGCCAAGTGATGGGAAAAGCTCACTTGGCCCTGTGGACCAGTTGAGCTAAAAAAAAAAAAAAAAAAAGAAAAATCAAAAACCAATTCTCCAGTGAACAACTGAGGGTCTTTCCACCTCGATTATAAGAATGAAATAGGAAAAAACGATGTAAGAAAATGTCACTCCTTGTTGATGTTATTTAGTTAATCAAATTGATATAAAAAAAATAATAAGATTAATAGGTATATGCAGAAGACTTAATTGTTTTATAATGAACAAGAAAGAATTTGTAGCACAGGTCAAAATCTAGAACGTCAAATTGATGTTTGATCTTGACCTCAATTTCAAGGTCATAGGTTATTGATCTCAAATCAAAAGACCTGAGGTCAATCACTTGTATTGCTGTGGAGAAATAGAAATTTCAAATAAAAAAGGGGAAAAAACTCCTATAAGGGTTGACCAAAACATTTCAACTTAATTGGGTTTAAGTTGCGCCAAATCGTAAACAGTTATTTGGAAAACACATCATTTCCTTAATTGTTACAGTTTCTTTTGAATATATATGACATGCTAAATTCAAAATTTAGAATATGACCTTGACCTTCAACCTTGACCTCAATTTAAAGGTCATAGGTCAGTGAACTCAAATCGAAAGACCCGATGTCAATCACTTGTGTGGTTGTGGAGAAATACTGATTTCAAATACATAAGGGGAGAAAACTCCTATAGATAAGGGTTTATCAAAACACTTCGACTTAAATAGGTTGAAGTTGCACCTTATTGTAAACAGTTATTTGGCAAACACATCATATCATTAACTGTTACAGTTTTTTTCGAATAACGATAACAAGCAAAAATTCAAAATTTAGAATATGACCTTGACCTTTGAACCTGACCTAAATTTTCTTCAAATGGACCAATGACTTCATTTCAAAAGACTGTTGACCTATACGACTAAAAATGTATGAATATATCCAACATATCGCCTATCTTAAACTTCAAAGGAAAATAACTCCAATAAGATGTCTTCCGATCACTCCAGTCAAATGAACCAAATCATTTCTAAGAGAAGACAAACAACTTGGGGAAAACAGTTTGTTAAAATGTTTTACGATTTTAGAGATAAAGCGATAACAAGAATAGGAGACGCGGGGAGATAACTCCTATAAGAATATTTGTTCGGTCACACAGGGTGAGTTTTGAAACCCCCATTACTGTACAACATCATTGGCCAAAAATCCATTCGATATGTTGTAAGCCAAAAAAGCATCTCAGACGGAGGAAAAAAAAATCAGAAGAAAAACAAAAGGTCTTTCCACGAAGAGTTAAAACACCTAATAATAGATCACATCACACAACATAGAAAACAAAAGAATAAGCAACACGACCCCACCGAAAATTAGAGTGATCTCAAGTGCTTTGTTAGGGTGACCAGATCCTGCTGTATATATGGCACCTTTTGTGCTGCTCATGTTATTACAAATCCGGTAAATTGCTTATTGAAATGTAAAAATGGCGTCTCATTAGACGTCTAAATATCTCTATTGAAGATATACCTCGGTTTATGAATAGTATATGATCTTTGACTGATACAAAATATTCTAGAAATACAAAACAACAAAAAAAATTGTAAAACCGATAATTTGCTATAATATTATGAAATTATTTTGTTGTTTAAATATTGATACGGGTATCGTTTTATGTATGGGAAGTTGCACAATTTTCAACGGTTTCGATGTTTTAGATACACTTTGTGTATTTTAAAACAGATGTTGAATATCTATATAGATGTTGTACAGTGCCAAAATGTGTACGACTAATATTATATTTATTGTTAGAGAGGACCCATAATTGAATAAAACAAGGGAAATACTTTCGTGTTTTGTTTGAGATCTGCCAACAACTTTGAATTGAACTCTTGTGTGTGTAACTGCAACATCTTCTCATGATTTCTGATGGCTTTATCAGAAAATTATATAATAACCCGATCGTTAAAAAACTGTTGATTGTCCCTCTGGTATCTTCTGTCCATCTTTAAAATAGTTTCCACTATGAAGAAAAAAATTATCATTATTGCAAAGCATTCCAAAATTTGCTTTTCTTAGGTTTTAAGGTTTTAATTTTTTTTTTTTTATGATTATTATTGAATATAACTTTAGAATCGATTGATTGGAGATGCATACATAAAGTGTAAGCAAAAAATGTGGAAGAGTATAATGTGGATCTAAGAACTAAAAATCGTTGCTAATTACAGGTAAACATCCAATAGTTAGCCGCGTACTGCACTGTTAAAAACAAGAAACAAAATAAGGAGGAGAATGACTACGACAAATAGAAAAATAAAGAAGTTATTTATGATACATTTCTTTTATGACTGTCAACCAAATCATAATGTGTTAGGAAGAATCGTTGTGATTTTGTCTGCTTACATTGAAATGCATGGTTTAATACATACACTTACACTCATTCAACTTGTGTAAACGAGAAGTGGAAGATACCAATAAGATATCGATACTCATAAGACAATGAAATACTGACTACTGTATAGGAAAAAAATACAAATGAAAAAGGAACAGATGCAAACGAGAGTACACAAAATAGAACATAGATAACATAAAAGCTGAGCTTTAGAAACAAGAATTTCACAAAAATACCGGGGCATTCCCTTGTGTTCCGAAAGGTTACCAAATCCTGCTCTACATATCTCTTTTGTCTGATTTAAATAATAACGACTGTGATAAATCTAAATTATTGAGGTCCCTCTTAAGGGGAAAAATGGACTGTAATTCAGGCGATTGGAAAAGAGATGCGAGATATACCAGAGGGACATTCAAATTTATTTGTCGAAATTAATCTGACAACCCCATTGCTACAAAAGAAAAGAGACCACCAGACAATCAACAGTTAACAAAAAATCATCATAGAAAACAAAAGACTAAACAGCATGAACTGCATCTAAAACTGTTAGATATGAGGGGGAGGACAGGGGGGTACCCTTCTCCCTTCTCCCACCTCTCTTCTCCTTTCTCCTACCCCCGTTCTCCTTTCTCCCATTAGAATAAAACATCTCCTTTTGAGATATTTTTTCTTGAAATATTAGATCATTTTTTAAAAGGAGAGATATTTCATTTTTTCTCCTTTTTCCAACTTTTTCTCCTTTCTCCCAGCCTTCCTGTCCTTTCTCCTACCCCCTTTCTCCCTGTCTCCCTTACCCCTGTCCTCCCCCTCAGATATACGTCTTCATTCATGAAAAAGATGTTTCATCAAGGTCAAATAACTCGTGATGACGTTTGTATACTTTAAGAAGAGATGACTTCATCTTAACCACTGTAAAATGCATTTATAATAATAATTAAACGATTGTGTTTTCTCCGTCAGTGTCTCCGAAAATAAGAGAAAAGGTATTTTCTTTAATAGACAAAAAAAAACATTAACACATAGTTAAGATAACAAACAACGTCAGTACCATGCATCTATACTTCAAGACCATCATGTACAACTTCTGAACTTGAAACAGACTAGTTATTAACAAGGTCGTCTCAAATATTGATAAAAACACATTTAAGAAAAAAAGAAAGATACAATCTTTGACATAACGCTGATTAACTAAATTCGTGCGCAGACACTATTGACATTTTATTTAGTCTTAGTAGAAACTGCAAGCTCTTTAATACCGAATAAGTTTTACATATTTTAAAACCAGGATTTAACTGAACTTGTCGTTGTTTTCCGAATGATGGACATTCCATAACAAATATATATCCAATAGATGGTCAAATTGACGTATATTATCTCTGCCGAAATGACACGAATAGCGTACAAAAAATGGTCAATTTGCTTTTTTTTTTAGCGTTTTTCTTTATTCAGGATTTTACATAAACAAAACGACCATATGTGGAGCAGGATCTGCTTACCCTTTCGAAGCACCTGATATTACTTCTAGTTATTGGTGGGGTTCATGTTGCTTATTCTTTGGTTTTCAATGTTGTGTAATGTGTACTATTGTTTGTCTGCTTGTCTTTTTCATTTTTAGCAATGACGTTGTCAGTTTGTATTCGATTTATGAGTTTGACTGTCCCTCTGGTATTCATCCCTCTTTTATAGTTTGATGTCAATGTATTGCTGCTGTTTTTTTCATTTTCAGTTTTGTTTAATATCATTAATTTGTCCAATTTTTGCAATTTAACGTATACTAGTATACTTCAATTATTACCTCTAGCAATAATTCGAATACCAATTTCGTAAACATAAAAAGTGAAAAAGCAACCTCAAAATATTGCATTTGAATATAGGTAAAACGCAGCCAATGCAGAAATGTTCGTAGACTCTCATTTCATTATGTTTTTCTAAACGACTTGACAATATTTAAAACCTTTTTGTGTAGCAGTAGAAGTAAAGATTATGATACTTTTAAAAATTTCTGTCAACAAATCAATTTTTTGTTCGAAACGCTTGCGTTTTCAGAATTATTGTTTAGTCATTTAGTGAAATTGATGATGTGTTAGGGAAATATCATTACTCTATGTCTAAGACAGCTTTATGGATTAATACAAAACCACTAGAACATTTTTGTACGTCTTAAACAATAAAAATCTGAAACAGTCAATGATAGTGATTTCCCAATACAACGCTCATACATTTAAATGTTTAAGTGTTATCTCTACATACTGACAGGTACGTTTTCGAAATATATACATTTTTTTTTATTATCACCCTTATAATACGTAACACTCAAGAAACAATGATTGCTTGTATAAACCCAACATTGCCACATTTTCTTAATACTGAATACAACATTAAACAATAAAATAAAGAAACATCCCAATATCAATAATTTCCCAATGGGTTTATTTTTTTTTTATAAACAATCAAAACATCTTTTCAGATGAATGGTATAAAAACAAACTTACGGTGAAAACAAACATTTGCAACATGGCGTTGAAACTTACAATTATCGTTATGATTATGATCATTGTTAATGGATTTTCAGGAGCTGAAAACCAAACCAGCTCCGACAGAGAAGATATGAATGAAACTTGTACAGATTTTCCACCAGAATTATCAACAGATGGTAAGTTTTATTGTTAAATGCTACACCTATGCAAGATATACTTACCATTTTGAAGCACTTGCTATCATCCATAGACATAGGTTTCTTTGGCTAACCCTTTAGCTTTCTATGTAATGTTTTTTTAATATTATTTTTCTTTTAATCGTTAAAAATATCAATTCGTCAGCATTTCTACGATGTACAAAATCACATATAAACAAATACAAGAAAAACATATGTTGAATTTAGAAGAAGACCAAGGAACAACAAAGGTCCTTTTTCAGATATAGCTCGTCATGTTTCGATATATTTGTTCTTCCTTTTTGCCCAATGTTCAGATTTGAATATAAAAGCTGGAGAAGTTAAATCTATTTAAGCTTTTCGGTTAAACGAAATATTTTAGGTTTTATTTGAGAGCACTGAGTGTATACCACTTTCGGTAGATTGGACTGTTACTTCCAGAGTTTTAACCAGCTCAGTGGTCAATGATGCGATAATGATTAAGTTCCCTTTGATAAATGAGGAAAATATTTAAAAATAAAAAAAGGGTTTCAATTTCTGCAGGCAAAGTTATCAGGTGATGAATAGAGCTCTGATTTTAGGTCCTTAGCTCTTATAGCTTCTTCGTTTCTATAGACTCTTGGTCTTCAATGTTAAACTGTGCGTGTCATAAAAAATAAAACCAGACAACGTTTCGGACGCACGAATTTTCAAAACGGAAAATCCGTAATCAAATGGCAAAATCAAAAGATAAAACACATCAAACAAATGGATAACAACGTTCAGTATTGTCGTGATTTAACTTATTTTGAACTGTTTAATCTCAGGTTAATATATGTCAAAATTCGATTATGACGTCCAAATGTTTTGCTTTTATCTTATTTTCCTATCTAGACTTCACAAAAAAAAGGAGAACATGTCACATGGAAAGAACCCATCATTTTTGCAGGTCAATCGAAAAGAAGAATAACATAATATGCATATTGTTTAAAAATCATACGAGAATCATATGTTACATTACATCTTGTGCATTACAATATCTGTCAACTTTCAACAATATAGACATTTAAAACGCCAGGCAAGCTTTTCGTTTTTAACTGTAAAATTTAACTGTCCAAAGTGGACAAATATTGTATCACACTTGTATGCAGTGGTAGAATCAATATTTTTCTCGTTTTATTTTTATTCGTTTTCATAACAATCATTGTGGCACAATAAACGGTAGTATAACTGAAATATAATGCTTTTGAAGAATATTTAAAGTATTTTATTGCTTTTCAGGTGCTGCAAATCGAGAAGTGTGTGAGATAACAAATCTGAAAGATGTAGTAGCTCCATCTGCGCAAGGAGACATTTATCCACTCAACACAGGAAATGCATCCTATTTCTTGCGGTTTGACGATTCAAGCATGTTTTCTATCAGTTTAACAAATAACTGTTCTCGTCTTCGTATCGAAATAATGAACATTTTGGCATTTCATTTAGTAAGTGCTTCAACTATACAAGACATTCTGAACTATTGTCCGAATGGAACTTTCATTCTAAAATTATTTTGCGATCCGTCTGTCATCTATAATGTTACCTTGGTTACTGAGCCTTCGATATCATACTTTTCTGGTATAGATTTGTATTTCACAGATGAGTTTTACTATTGTACCAAATGGTTTAACGATTTTATTCTCAGACATAATAGAAAAATAAATAATGACGATGCTAGCTTTTTTCTCACTAACGTTACTTCTTGTTGGGAAAAGATGTCTTTGATAAATCAACAAAACATCGTGTTTACTCTTTTGAAAGCTAATATTGATAAACGAAAACAACTCTTACCGGCTTTTATGGCAATGTGGAAATATAATTACTTTACCTATAAGTTCATGTTTCTTTACTCAAAACAGGAGTACTGTATAGATCAATTTACTCGATTCATTCACCATTCTGGCTACAAATTGAGTGACGATGAGTATTCTATGATAGGATTAAGTGTTCACACTATTTTAGAATATATAGACAACACTATATGTTTAAAAATGCAATACAAATGCCGCAAGGATACTTATTATGTATCTGAAGAATTTATACAAGGCGAACACATATCTAATTTAATGATGGCTTTAGCAGCAGGAATAACAGTTGTAAATTTGTTTGTCATTTCTATTTTTCTTAAGAACGAAAACCGTTCAGCGACAACAGTTCTTCTATCTTGTTTAGCCGTTTCTGATACTTTTACTGCGCTACTCAGGTCTCTCCCTTATTTCATAGTTTACCAGTTATTTTATGATTACATTGGCTTCATACGTCACACACCTAGACTGTACCTGATTGGTTACAGTTTTAGCATTTTGTTCAGCTTAGCAATAGAAATGAGTAATGGTTTTCATTTACTATCCGTCTTCATCACCACACTGCTTTGCATGCAGAAAGCTGTAGCTCTTCTGTTTCCCTTATGGAGTAGTTCACATTTGGACAAAGCTAGTAGTTTAAAAGGTTTTTGTCTCGTACTTATATTAACATTGCTCTTGTACCTGCCAATATCCTATTTTCAGATCTATACGTATAATGATGTAAATGGTAGTTGCTGTAAAGATCAAATGAAATTGATTGATATTTTTGATTTTTATCGATACCTTTACCTGACAAGTAACATAATTACCCTATGTGCATTGTCAGTTGTTCTGGCTTGTTCTGTTTATATTACATGCAAGCTTACATGCATACGGAAATATCTACCGTGGACTGATAATTTCGCTGTTCGTAGAAGAAACATCCAATCCGCGATAACTGTTCTGCTCATAAGTGTCATATTCATTTTGTCAGAGTCTATGTATATGTTATCTATCATAATTTATGTGCAGTGGGACAGTGATTTTGAACCACTCAGCGAGTTATATTTTGATGTACGTCAATATTCTGACATAAGTTTACTAATAGGATTTTCATTAAACTTTGTCGTCTACCTTGTAATGAGTGAACAGCTCAGAAAAAGAATTTCTATCGGAGCAAGAGGAATTTTAGAACGCATAAAGTGTTGTTGATGCATACTCATTATGTCGAATACTGATGGTTTTGTTCCTTTGACTGCCGGTCAGTGATGTTCTCGAGAGTCCTTATATCTTTTTAAGGATCTTAAAAGAACTTATTTTTAATGCATCTATAGTGTTTGATATAGTTTTGAGGGTTGCAAGATCATTTATTGTGGAAATTATTTTTGGACCGCTGTACGTTGTTAGAGTATTTAAAATTTGGTAATTATATAGGAAATAACTATCTTAACTTTTTAAGAAATTTTAAATACAGGGACTGATTTTTAAATTGTGATGCTATTTGCAAAAACACAAATGAAAATTCTAACACGTATGTTCTCTTCCATCCTCCTAACAAAAAAATCATTATCTTCAAATTGTCAGGTGTATATAGTTTAATTGTTAACATCATATTGGCTTAGGTTAAGTGTTGTATAATCGGAATTCTTTCTACAGCAGT
Source organism: Mytilus trossulus (assembly GCF_036588685.1). NCBI lineage: Eukaryota > Metazoa > Mollusca > Bivalvia > Mytilida > Mytilidae > Mytilus > Mytilus trossulus. The sequence continues at coordinate 26,173,592 of NC_086382.1, forward strand.
CTAATTTCTTCCTGTAACGTCTACGCATCATAGATCAAACTTATTCTATCTTTATAGTGTGTTTACGTATGTTGTAATTGAACAATACTGTCCCAGGTCAGATTGAAGGTAAGCGCCTGTTAAAAAGTTTAAAACCCTCTGCATTGTATGCCCCTATTCTAATGCAGGAGTCTGTTGTGCAGTGGTTTTCTTTTGATGTTGTGGTTCATAGGTGTTCCTCTTTTCTCGTTTGTTATATTGATAAGAACGTTGTGTTTTCTGTTAAAATTTATTTACACTAGACATCTTGAATCTTTTTATAGCCTGTGTTCGGTTTGAGACCAGGCTATGTGATTAACGCTGTACTTTTGCCTATTATTGTTAGCTTGTTTACATTGTGACTTGGATGGAGAGTTCTTTTATATGCACTTACACCATATCTTCATAATTATATATGATAAAATATTGTTGCGCCAAAAATATATTTTTCCTGATTTTGTCTCTTTGCATGGCGCATTTGAATACTACAGCTCGGAATGATGGTAAACGATATCAACTTGTAAATAAAATTTTGTCTCTTTGTACCTTTTATAATTACAAATTTCAAAAATTCAAGAAAGATAAGGTGAGTCTTTATAGCTTATGTATTTTGCAAACAGTTCACGTTTATGCTTGATTTGATTGATATCCAAAAGCATCACATTCATACAATATGCAATTGTTATTCCTGTACATATTTTTCCTTAAATTGGAATAAACAAACCATAAACGCGAGAACCTTTGTTTTGCCACAACGTGTATATCACTGAAAGAATCTTTTGTACTCAAAACTATATTTTACTTTTTCTAAATTCTTGTTTTACACATATTTCTACGACGTAGCCACTGATGGACACATTTCCAACAATCAATGAAACTACAATTTTAACAAATTCATGCATCATAAGACCGTTGATTTTCCCGTTTGAATGGTTTTACACTAGTAATTTTGGGGCCCTTTATGGCTTGTTGTTCGGTGTGAGCCAAATTAAATTGTTATTTGGATGGAGAGTTGTCTCATTGGCACTCACACCACTTCTTCCTTTATCTACCAAGAATGTGTCTATGTATACATATTTGCAAGTTGGTTGGTACAATGATTAACCCGAACTTTTAAAAGTCTATTCTTGGAGTATTTTTGTGAAATTGTTTGCTCTAAATTTTGGTCTAGTAGTTTCTTTAGCGGCCATACTAATTTCTAGATCGATCATCGTACTTTGACTAAGTTTTTGACCAAACATATTCTAGATTTAATGTCTCCAGCTCTCAATGTATACTTCAAATACTTAGTATAGTTTCATGAACGAAAGCAAAACCATAACAGTCATATTGGCACTCACACCACATCTTCCTATATCTATATAAATGTGAGTATGCATTTCTTACTCAGACGTAATCATTCACCATTCAAAATACTGTATTTGTTATCGTTTTGAATTATTTAAAGCACGGTTTCAGGATAGTTATACGACCAAAAGCCAGATACGAATTCTAGTCGGGTGATACATTTTGTTACATGCAAACATACTGTAATTTCTCAATATTATATGAATTTATCATAAATTTTGTTTTATCCTAATGTCATTTATTAACTCGTGTTGTGGCTTCGTTTTGTTTAAATAAAATATTTTAAAATTCTGTGTTGATTTCTTGATATTATTATATTATAAGAACCATTCTGAATACAAGTATTCCATTTCATCTGCAATTATACTCGCCCATATCTTGAACACAATTTTTTTTTAACTTTATTCGTTGATGTCGTGAAAGTTTTATATATATTAGTTATTGGATCATTAATTGACCGTTAAGTATGAATGATATGTCTCTGTACTTAAACGAACAAAAAACGACGAGTGCCACAGGTGTTTCAGAGCACATGGTATAATCCCTGGTATTTATTGGGTCCCTGATGCCCAGTATTAAGTTTTCGGTTTTGTGTTTTGTAAACTGTTTGTCTTTTTATCCTTTTTACATTTGGTTGCCATACCACTGTCAGTTTGTTTTGAATAAAATTGAGAATGGAAATGGGGAATGTGTCAAAGAGACAACAACCCGACCAAAATAAAAAAACACAACAGCAGAAGGTCACCAACAGGTCTTCAATTTAGCGAGAAATTCCCGCACCCGGAGGCGTCCTTCAGCTGGCCCCTAAACAAATATATACTAGTTCAGTGATAATGAACGCCATACTAATTTCCAAATTGTACACAAGAAACTAAAATTTAAATAATACAAGACTAACAAATGCCAGAGGCTCCTGACTTGGGACAGGCGCAAAAATGCGGCGGGGTTAAACATGTTTGTGAGATCTCAACCCTCCCCTTATACATCTAACCAGTGTAGAAAAGTAAAAGCATAACAATACGCACATTAACATTCAGTTCAAGAGAAGTCCGAGTCTGATGTCAGAAGATGTAACCAAAGAAAATAAACAAAATGACAATAATACATAAATAACAACAGACTACTAGCAGTTAACTGACATGCCAGCTCCAGACTTCAATTACACTGACTGAAAGATTATGATTTCATCATATGAACATCAGGCACAATCCTTCCCGTAAGGGGTTTAGTATCATACCTTCATAACATATATGAGAAGAACATAACCCGTGTCATGCCAACAACTGTTTTTAGAATAAATAAGTTTAGTTCCGACGCAAAGACCTTATCAGTGACTCAATATTAACTCCAAAATATGCAATCTTTAATGACTTGACAACAGTATCGTAATTATATCCCTTCTTAATAAGTCTATTCAAAGGTTTTGTAAGTTTATGAGGTGAATACTGACACCTTTGTGCTTTATAAAGAATATTTCCATAAAAAATTGGATGTGAAATACCTGAACGTATAAAAAGTCTGCATGTTGAGCTATATTTACGAATGATGTCTTTATACCGATGATAAAATTTAGTAAATGTTTTGACTAGTTTGTGATATCGAAAACCCTGGTGTAATAATTTTTCAGTAATACATAAATTTCTCTCGTTAAAATCTAAAACATTGTTATATACACGAGCGAATCGTACAAGTTGAGATATATAAACACCGTAAGATGGTGACAAGGGAACGTCACCATCTTAAAACGGATAATTAACGATAGGAAATGAAAAATCATCCCTTTTATCATAAATTTTAGTATTCAGCTTTCCGTTAGTGATATAGATATCAAGATCGAGGAAAGGGCAGTGGTCATTGTTAGTATTAGCTTTATTTAAACTAAGTTCACCAGGATAAATTTCATGAATATACATACTGAAGTCGTCATTATTGAGAGCCAAAATATCATCCAAATATCTAAAAGTATTATTAAATTTGTTTATCAGATGTTAGTTTGATGGGTCTTTGCTTATTTTTGTCATAAATTGTAACTCGTAACAATACAAAAAGAGGTCCGCAATAAGTGGTGCACAGTTAGTCCCCATTGGAATTCCGATAATCTGACGATATACGGAATCCCCAAAGCGAACAAAAATGTTATCTAGTAAAAATTCAAGGGCATATATAGTATCAAAGCATGTCCAATTAACATAGTTTTTTTGTTTATTGCTACTAAAAAATGACCTAAAAGAGTTTGAACATATATATTCACATTCTGATTTTTTGAATGCCCATTTAATTAGATGTGTGAATTTTTTCTTAATGAGAATGTGAGGCAATGTGGTATACAGGGTAGAAAAATCAAAACTTTGAACAGATTCAAAATCACCAATATAAGCATGCAATTTATCAAGTACTTCAGACGAGTTCTTGACACTCCAAAAGTAATTTATTCCACTATTTTCGAAGGCCTTATTTGAACAATTTGTTATAAGGTTTTTAATTGTACCAAGTGTGCTGGTAAGAATAATAGACAATTAAGTAGTTGAACAATGGCTTGAAGACGAAATAAATCTATATTTGTAAGGGGTTTTGTGTAGCTTCGGAAGCCAATACATAGTTGGGACTTTCATTGTATTTTGCTCTGCTTGTAAAGCGGTGGCTAAAAGTTTATGTTTGTTACAGATTTCGTTTTCTGAAAATGGAGTCAGTTGGAATGTTGGTGAATTGGTGATTTCCTTTTTCAGAACCTCGATGTAAAATTTACGTATAACAATAATAATAGTATTAGCAGCTTTATCGGCCGGGACAAAAACAAATTCCTTGGCTAGTTCTTTTAGTTTATGTTTGATACGAGAAATAGGTTTATTGTGGTTATTGTTAATAGTAAAATGTTCTTTAAAATGTTGAATACGTATATCAACTATCTTCATTACTGAATTAAAAAAAGAGTCCAAAGATTTTTTGTCAGCTTTTTCCCGTTTTATCCATTTCATACAGTAAGTATGGAGTGAGTCGTGGATGATATTACGACACTCATTCCAATTAATAATTGACGGGGGACGATATTTAGGTCCTTTACTGAGAAATGATTTTAACTCTCGGTCTTGAACGATGTTGAATATCTATTTGGTATCTTTCCGATCTCTTTTGCTATCAGAATGAGTTCCGAGGCTTATTAATCTTCATCAATAATATTTATCAGGAAGTCTTTAACAACACGAGCTTAAACGGGGGACTATTAAACAAAAAATATATCAATAAACACGAATGAGGGCAAACTATAGTTATGCCATCTGACACCAAACACAAGGTGTTAAAATGTGTTATAGAAGGGAATGAATTATCTTTTCACGGGACATGAATTATTTCAACTTAGATAAGGCGAGAATCACCAATGTTTTTTCCAACTGATCAGGCGGTGTTGCATACGGACAGTTTATTTGAAAATGTATGCTATAAGGATGATTCCCGGTATAATTTTCATTACTGATTCCTTATCACATATCAGTGTCATAAGTCGTACATACAAAGATCTAAATGTATTAAATATGACATTTCTAAAAGAATATAAGAAAAACAATTGGAAAGTAGAACAATGTGCAAAAATCCCAATGCCTCCTCCTGTTCTCATAAAATATGCGTTTTGAATGAAAGAAAATAAACTCATCATAGATACCAGGACTAAATTTAGTATTTACGACAGACGCGCGTCTGACATAATGTTAAGCAAAAAGACATAATGTTAAGCAAAAAGTTATAAATAATGACATATGTTTTTTCTTCTTCTCAAAATAGCACATATAGACCAATTTGTGGCCTTCAGTTGTTTTCCGCTCTTTCGTCGGGTTGTTGTCTCTTTGACACGTTCCCCATTTCCAATATCAGTTTGATAACTCTTTTGATCTGAGCGTAACGGTTATAGCGCATTTATAAATACCTTAACCGGACAAATGTAGCTGGACACAATTCATTCAGTCCACAAACAGCTGTATAAAGAAAATAAATGAAATGTACCAGAGGAAAATTTTAACGCATAAATCGAAAATAAACAGACATCGCAAGAGCTAAGAAAAACCACAGACAGTAGTAGCCATAACATAACATAGAAAACTAAAGACCAAGCAACACTTAAAAATATGGACGATCTTATGCACTCTAGAGCGGAACCTGTTTCACATATGGTACTGGTCTATGGAAAGCAAATCGGATTAACCCCGCCAAGTCAAATAAAAAGAAATGAATGTAATAGATATAAAATGAAAATTTCAAATACAAGAATATATTAAATTTGCCTTGATATCAAAAAGGGTTTCCGTTAAAAGTAAAAAAAATACTTTTATCATTATTATAAGTACTTAAATATTTGAATTTTACTGCAATATATGCATGCACATGCTCGAAAAAATACATCATCACTGAGGATTAAAAATTCACAAACGTAAGACAAACGTTGAAAATTCGCATATATATCCATTGCTAATTAATGAACAATAATCACAATGGCAATCATTGCAAATCATAACAGTCAGACATAATGGCTAGATGGTGTAAGCTTATTATATGGAACGCCGGAACTGTCTTATAGTGTAAATATTTAATGTGTTTTGTCGGTTTGCCTTTACATCCTGTCATTTCTTCTTTATGTTATGTGCATATGCCTTTATATCCGGACACGGCATCTCTGTGTTATGTCAAATTACTAATTTGTTTGGTCAAACAATATTATATGATATGTCATTGCTAAACTTTGTTAAAAATATGCATTCCATTATGCTGTAACTACTATATATTCTGTGAATACTTCGGAACTTTATGACCAACCACCTTTACATTCTCTCATCTTTTATCTATGTTGTGTCTATTCTTCTTTCACGTAAGTTAGTTAATAATTGCGTCCTGTCTCAAGTGAAATTGTTATGTCAAATGTTCTAAACGTTTTGTTTTGATGCACCTTTGTTCTATGTAAATCTCATGATATTATAGTCTTTTGGCGTTATGTTGTGTTTATACATATGTATCTCCAATGAAAAACATAATACATCTTGGTATAATTAATATGCGTTTTGCCGTAAAGTCGATACTCTCTGTGAACATTCATTACGTCATGTGAAATTCTTTTACATTATGTGCAAACAACTTATACGTTTTGTACAAACCTCGTTTACTTTATATGCAAATATCGTTCACCCTTTGTGCATACACCGTTTACCTTATGTGCAAACACCTATTGCGTTATGTGCAAATACCTATCAAGTTATGTATAAAAACTACATCATTATGTGCAAATACCGCTTACATTATGTGCAAATACCGCTTACATTATGTGCAAACACCAATTACGCTATGTGCAAATGCCTATTACATTATGTCCAAACATCTATTACGTTAGGTGTAAACACCTATTACGTTATGTCCAAACACCAATTACGTTATGTGCAAACACCTATTACGTTCTGGTAAACGCTTTTTTGACACAGATTTAAACAAAACGCATCAGTGATATACACTCTTTTTTAAGGGAATATCTATTTGATGCTGATGTGAACCGAAGGTAATATGTGTGCATCGGGTTGTTGATTTAGTATTGGAAATGTAATATTTTTATACAAATAAATTTGGTGTTATACTGTCTTCTGATTGGTTAAAATTATTAGTTTTATTTTCAATGTTGTCAATTTTGATGGCGACACGCCCACTCTGACATTGTGTATTCATACGCCAACATGAGTGTACGTTGTTATTGTAAATATAAATAATATAAATAAAGGCAACAGTAGTATACCGCTGTTCAAAACTCATAAATCCATGGACAAAAAACAAAATCGGGGTAACAAACTAAAACCGAGGGAAACGCATTAAATATAAGAGGAGAACAACGACACAACACCGAAACGGACCAAGCAACAGACAAAACACCAAAAAGTTCTGTGAGCCTTACTTTTGACAGAAATTTATTTATATTGAATGGCAATAACTTATTTTGACTTTATTGAACCATAAAACTAATTTTTGACTCTTCACATTTTACATAATCCGCTTCGCGGATTATTTAATGTGAAGAGTAAAAAAATAGTTTTATGGTTCAATAAATTCAAACTAGATAAAAGCCATTCATAAAATATTGATTTATATAAAAAAGTTTTATAAATATTTAGTTTTTTGTTCTACTTAAAGAGTGTGCGTTATACACATGTACATCCATTCTTTTTATATTTTGCTCTCTTAACATGTTGAAAATTAAAATATTTACAAATAAAAAGATACGATTCTCGAGGTGTGTCTCTCTGGAGGTGTGCCTAAATTGAAAAAAGTCATAAATACATTTAATGCATTTTTGAAAACATTGTACAGGAACATTTTTTAGCAAACACATTGAACATATTTGAGATTAGCAATGCAAGGAAAGACGTATTAATGTTTAATATTTCAATTTTCAATTTCAGTGTGTAATATATGATTAATAAAACGACCATGAATTAATAACATTTGATCTGAAATGTAATACACACAGTTAATTGTCCGGCATTTGATGGCTTGATATCCTTATAAGAGAACAGTCTGTAAATATTTATCTCATTTTAGCCAACAGGTGTTGCTGAATTTCAGCCACATCATGAAGCAACCAAACATAATTTATATGTGACAAGTAATTAGTTAAAGATGGCGTGTATATCGACTGAAACTAAAAGCTCTGCCCTGTTATTCGGAGCAAAAAAAAGCTATATTTGTAAAAAACAAAATGCAACCTTATTTCTTTACGGAAAACGTGAACGGAAAGTAAGTTGATATTTTTGATAGAAATTTATTTATAATGAATGGCAATAACTTATTTTGACTTTATTTAACCATAAAACTAATTTTTGACTCTTCACATTTTACATAATCCGCTTCGCGGATTATTTAATGTGAAGAGTCAAAAATAAGTTTTATGGTTCAATAAATTCAAATTAGATAAAAGCCATTCATAAAATATTGATTTATATAAAAAAGTTTTATAATTATTTAGTTTTTTGTTCTACTTAAAGAGTGTGCGTTATACACATGTACATCCATTTTTTTTTTATATTTTGCTCTCTTAACATGTTGAAAATTAAAATATTTACAAATAAAAAGATACGATTCTGGAGGTGTGCCTAAATTGAAAAAAGTCATAAATACATTTAATGCATTTTTGAAAACATTGTACAGGAACATTTTTAGCAAACACATTGAACATATTTGAGATTAGCAATGCAAGGAAAGACGTATTAATGATTAATATTTCAATTTTCAATTTCAGTGTGTAATATATGATTAATAAAACGACCATGAATTAATAACATTTGATCTGAAATGTAATACACACAGTTAAGTGTCCGGCATTTGATGGCTTGATATCCTTATAAGAGAACAGTCTGTAAATATTTATCTCATTTTAGCCAACAGGTGTTGATGAATTTCAGCCACATCATGAAGCAACCAAACATAATTTATATGTGACAAGTAATAAGTTAAAGATGGCGTGTATATCGACTGAAACTAAAAGCTCTGCCCTGTTATTCTAAGCAAAAAAAAGTAAAAAACAAAATGCAACCTTATTTCTTTACGGAAAACGTGAACGGAAAGTAAGTTTATATAAAAAAAAACAAGACGTGGGATGATTACCAATGAGACAACTCTCAACAAGACTGACCAAAATGACACAGAAATTAACAACTTTAGGTCACCGTACGGCCTTCGACAATGATCAAAGCCCATACCGCATAGTCAACAATAAAAGGCCACGAAAATAATATGTAAAACAATTCAAACGAGAGCACTAACTGCCTTATTTATGTTATGTTCTTTTCCATCTGCACCAAGCGGGTTATTTCATATGTCGCCATATCTAGCATACATAATCATAACATATGGTTTTGGAAGGCGCCAAATTACATTTATAAATTATAGACTTTTGACAAGGTCAAGACATTATATATGCGTGTTTCAGATAATATTGTCTAACATAGACATTTTCTCGCCACCTCTTATCTTGTATTTTTTAAAATTAGCAGGGAGTTTTGGCAAAACAGAGTCACGAGCCCCCTCTTATCAAACTGCTTATAAAACCAACAAACGCAGCTCCATCATTTCAAAAATTCTGGTTCCGCCATTGGTTATTGACTGAGGAAGAAAAAAGAGAAAGAAAAAAATGTTTTTTTTAACATAAATTAGTAATATGAAAATTTCGTTAAACTCGTTAGAAACATAAATAAAGTAAAAAATCTTTAATATTTATACATACGTACAGAAAAAAGTGTGTAAATATCTCAAGTACGTTTGCGATATCCCGTGAAGAGTCATCTGTCTTTGTTCCCTCTCTCTGCGTGGGACTTTGAATGTTTTGCTGGAAAATATGAATGCCCACTCAATTGCAATCTATTAGAAAAATCGAAATATTACAGAAGAGTGTCCACCAAGCACTTGCACAGAACTATAATTAATATAGTGCAAAAGAATATATAAATGGGTGAAAATTATATATACATGTAACTGTAGTTAACAAATATTAAAATAATGTATAACAAAAAAACAGAGTTTACTGATTTGAATCACTTCTACGATGAGGTTGATTTTATCATCCACGCACAGAAAAAAAATATATCTGTACTTTAACGTCACTTTCAGGTAAAGCGATGTGATTTGGTTTTCTGAGACAAGTGCTTGTGATCTCCACAAGAACGTGCGGTCATCCGATGTTCAGTACTTCAGTACTTTGATTCATATCTTTAACATAAAGATGTTCTAAAATAGTAATAAAACATAACAAGGGTTTGATATTTTTTACAAATGTCTTATTGTTCTCATATTATCTTGATTCATTTTGAGAACTCAAATCGTATCAATGAAATACTGCACATTTAAAGTTTTTGAAAACTGGGAGTTAGCTGGCAAGTGTTTCATGGTGCTTTAAACGGTTGAACAAGAGGGTTCCGAAATTCCAATAATACAAACATGACAACTGAACTTTTTTATAACCAGTAGCAGGAAAATTACAGAAAAATTTTAGCCTTCCTTTTCGTGTTGAAGTCTGTCATAGTTTTCTCTTCGTTATATATATAGGTGATTTTTTTTTAAAGAATTTTGACTAAATATGTTACGTCGATTTCAAGGCGAACAAGATTGCATCAATTCAAGATTGTTTCCGCACTTTGAAGATAATTTGGATTGAAACATATGAACTTCATGCCTGGCGAACCCTTTATAAAAAAACGCCTCGCTGAAACAGTAGCCGCTTAAACAGTAGCCGAGAAAAGGGTGACCGAAATATCTAAAAATTCGTAAGGGTTCCGCGGAACCCAGTGTCTCGACTACTTTTACTGTTAATCGCAGGCTCAACAAAAATGAGGGAAAAAATCAATAAAAATATATCTCTTGATACGATCTTTGATTGTAAGAAGCTGCTGTTCAAGTTTGGTAAAACTACATGCTAGTTTATGAATCTAATAAACAGTTTTAAAAAATGAGCTTCAGACTGTAATGATAACTGGAAGTCCGTTCATAAGTAAAACACAGGTACAAAATCTTAACAAATTTTCTTTCCAAATACTATCTTTTGATCACAAACAAGCTTCTCTCCAAGTTTGGTATAAATCCAAAAGAGTATAAGAAAGTTATTAAAATTCTAAAAACATTAACCACAGAGTGAATATGTTGTTTCACAGAGTGAATGTATTATTTCCTGGCAGAAAATCTTAGTTCATTTATAAGTAAAATACGGAAAAAATGGAATTTTACATTTTAATTCTAGACACTACATGTATCTTATGATCATAAACAAGCTTTTGTCCAAGTTTGGTAGAAATCCAGTATAGTTTAAGAAAATAATTACAATTTCAAAGACTTTAACCACAGAGTGAAATTTGAGGACGCCGCTGCCGACGACGACGGAATGTAGGATCGCTACGTCTTGCTTTTTCGACTAAAGTCAAAGCTCAACAAAAATGTTTAACGGAAACTGTCAAAACATATTTTAGAATGATAACATTTAGATCCAATAGAATATATTTGTATGAAATTTTACATTTTTAAAGATTATTACATACATTTGTAACTAAACGCATTGAAAGTTACCGTGTATACCGTATGAATAATATTCATTGAATTTATGACTCTCCGTTCGAAAAATAAGTCTATGTTTCTAATTTATACTACGATATTCGTTGCAATATTGAACAAAAAGATAAATGCATAACAACAGCTGTGGAATAATGTATTGATTATAAATGTACTTTGTCGGTAAACGTGAAATTTGTTTGCACTCGTGAACTTTACAAACAGGACGAAAAGCGAGGCTTGCCGAATTGTCTCCTGTTTCGCAGCGAGGACTAAGGCTAATACATTTTATATTAATGACAATGTACATATTATACTGTTTACAATTTAGAGCTGCTATTTGAGAATAATTTGTTTAAATCTTAACCATTGTCTCTGATTTTTACAATTATTGAAACGCGGACTCGAAGAAAACCCCAAAATGAACTATTACCAGAAAGAAATCCATATTACCGATTGATCAACATGGGAGCGGGTACGAGAAAATTTATTTGTATTTGTACAAAGAAAGCAAAACAAAATGTTATTTACCTGTTATTTGTATACAATAACTAGCTAATAGCAGGATAAAAGCGAATACTTAACTGTAACAATTTTTGTTTAAACTGGTGCAAAAATTAAATTGGGTTAAAAACTAATTAGATTAGCTGATTATGCTGGTATGGGTTTTTGTTAATGGCCATAAGGGGATCTAATGCTATTTATTTCTTTGTCATTTGGTCTTTCGTGGAGAATTTCCTCATTGGCATTCATACCACATCTTTTTTATATAGTCAGTATTTTCTGAAATTCAAAAGGAAAATTATGTTATGATGACCATTTTAGCAACGAAAGTATTTATTTATTCTGATGGACAACAAAAGAAACGATATGCAAATCACTTTTAAAAAAATAATAGAAGAAAACAATAACAATTTACTAGATAATGTATTTTTGTTTTGTATCGTTCTTGATGACACGATTCGAAAAGTTACCGGACCAAATACGGATAAATGAAAGTCATTATCTGGAGTTTAAAGTTTCGGATTTAATTTCGAGTATGGCCAGTGAAGATGAAACAAGACTAATAACCCTTTCTTTCAGAATGATATGTGTATGCGTCATTTATGTTGATTACAGGATAAGGCAGTTTTTAATATGAGAAAATAGTTTTTTTAAAAGGAAAATGCAGCTTTTTGTTACACCTGTCTACCTGTCTGATCCAAAATCGGATCAAATGTTTCCAACATCCCTGTGAGTCACCTGACCACCCCTTTTCAGGACACCCACCTTTTCATTACACTTTGTCAGGGACGGAGGAAATAATAAGTCTGAGGAAGGTTATTCAGAATAATATTCATAACTGTTAACGGAAATGAACGAAAATAAAATCTTAAACATTTTGTAGGATTCCGTAGCTGCTACATGAATCGTGGGAGACGTCATTACATTTGTAGCATTAAACTAGTACAGATAAAAACCATACTGGGAGGGTAATAACAAATCATCCTGGTCTCTTGTGAAGAGTTGTCACATTGTCATTCGTACCACATGTTCTTTTTTATATCGTTTTGTTCCTTTCGGTTGCAACTCTTGCAAACTAGAGTCGTGTCTGTATATTTGTTAAAATTTTCAACAAGCAAAGTGTATGGAAATGGGAAATGTGTCAAAGAGACAACAACCCGACCATAAAAAAAGCAGCAGCATGGATGCATAACGCACACTTTTAAAGTGGAGCAAAATAATTTCCAATAAAACTAGATACATTGTACGTATAAATAATTTTTACACCAATCAATATAAATTATAAAAATCCACAGTTTGTTAGAAAGGACAAAATTTTTTATTTTGACCCAGAACTTCATTTTCAAAATGCATATCATTGATGCGTTTAGTTTAGATTTGTGTCAAAAAAGCGTTTACCAGAACGTAATAGGTATTTGCACATAACGTAATAGCACTAGTAACCCGAATTTAACTTGATCGGACAAAAACGTGTTAACGCTGTTTAAATGAAATTAATCGTCATTTGATAAAGATTGACAAACATTAAAAATCATTTTTAATTTATTTCAATGCATATCAAATCATTTTAATGCCAGTCAAATAGCTTCGCTTGCGGTCGTTCAATTTAATTCAAGTTGGCGGTAAGTTACGTCAAACAAATAGGCCACGCCCCCGTTAAACTATTTCAAACTGGTATCAATTCGTTTTAAACCGTGTTGCGACCCGAGCTTTTAACAGGTAAATCACTCAAGCAAAACAACATCGATGTATCTTTCGTTTATTTGTTTCAAACTTTATCGACTTATATATATAAATGCGTGTATTCTTATTAAAGTAATATACTTCACAATTTTAACAAATGAATGATCAATACACGTAACATATAAGGAATTTAAATAAAAACAATAAAATATTGGTGCACGGTTTAAAAAATTCAAAACTTGTGAATCTGTTAAAAATAAAATAGTTAGATGTTTAACATATTTTTAATTTGCCCGAATGCAGTAGATCTTTATCTCACATATTCGTTTCAAAACTTGCTGAGTGCTATGAAAACTTGTGAATGTAAGTAACGTATTGTCCATTGCAATGACTTACAAACTTTAGGTATTCCTGTATATTTCCGTTTCTCTTTTTCTGTCTTACTATAGTGTACTCGTTAATTAAATATAGACACGGAAATTAAAGTATCTTACAAAAATTATTTATTTTTCACATAGTTTAAATCGATGTATCTTATAGTTTCGGTCAACAACAAATATTCCCTAGCTGTATATTGATATATGAAATAGCTTGTAATAAAAACAATGTTGTGTTAAATAATAAAATGAATGAACATAATGTTAACATTTGTTGAATTTAATAAACAGTTAAGTCTTGTACAACATTGCAAATAAAGGAACAGCTCAAAAAACTTTTAAAACTGTGTCAAATTGTAATATCGGTCACTGACGCGAAACGGGCGTTAATTGCGGACAAGCAGCACATTACGGTAATTGTGAATTGTGGTTCCGATTCTGTAAAGGGATCATTGTGCTGTCATTCACCGTGACGTACAAAAAGTCTTGCTATAAATAAAAAATATATTCGGTATATATGAGATAAATTTTAGTCTGCGATAACGATGGGTTGGTTGATTTAAGTTTTACGACCTTGACTTGCTCTAAGTCGACATTCTCTTACGTCTAATGCATTTTATTTACGTTTAGGGCATATTATATAAGTCTACCTACCAAATTGAAATCAACATAAACACTATTAAAATAAACAAGAATGGAAAAGAAACAATTATGCACTGTTGCTCTGATATAATTTTTATTAACTATATTTTAGCGGTAATGTCCAAATTAAAAACTCATTGTCGTACAAAAAAATAATTTATCGAGGTGCTTTCGTTGAAGTTCGCGTTACATATCAAAATGAATGTCATTGGTCGGAACGTTTGCAAACTTTCAATCCAGGTGTTCTCATCGAGGTCCGCGTTCATTTTTCAATTCAATACACAATATTTCATCTAGGTGCTTTCGTTGAAGTTCGCGTTAAATAGTAAAACGAATTTCATTGGTGGGAACATTTGCAAACTTTCAATCCAGGTGTTCTCATCGAGGTCCGCGTTCGTGTTTCAATTCAATACACAATAAGAAGTCCAATATGGTAAAAAAAAGAATTTTAAACTGAAATTGAACAAAAAAGAAATAATAAGAAATATAGTCTATAATATGTAAATATTTATTTAAGAAAGCTAACAATAAGATGAAAGAAAAATATGTGATGCTTAAGAACATTGATCTGGGCCGTAACAGCCTTATGTTGGAAATTTTAAAACAAAGTTGAAACAAAGGCTTGTCTTCATATCAAATTGTTTTCACGGCCAATTTCTTGCAAGAAGCAAACTCCCATTACTTCAGTGTCGCCCCTGCATGTTTTTGCGTGATCCATGCATGTTTCTGATTTACTTGTCTTTTGTTCATTTACTGTCCTACTGTATGGCTATAGTCTAAGTGTTAATTGTCATTTAAAATACTTTAAACTTGCTTATACTGGTTGGTTCCACGTGAATCTTATGATAATAGTTCATGCATAAATCACCGGAATTTGGTACACGTAAAATGCACGTAATTTTTAAAAATTACATTGTTAAAATAATATCTTTTTTCTAAAATTTAATTGAAATCATTAAAAATACCTTCATATTTTTGCAAAGTTCAAGTGAAAATAACATGAAAAATTTCACGTGTGATTCATTTGAATTACTGAGTTTTTTACTCCATCATTTAGGCAATGGTGGTGTCGTTGCTTCATCCATGCAGAAATAGAGTACTTTAAAAATATGATTCAGTAAAAAGTTTTATAATTGCTCGGTTTTTGATGGTTGTTTTACGGCGGTACGTCTAAACACTGCTAAGGACTACTTAGTGCACTAAGGACTATACAATGCCACTAAGGACTAGAAAGAGTACTGTTATACGTGTTATTTTTATATATTATGTTAAAGATTGATATTTAATGCATAAATTTCAAATTTTATAGAAAAACAATCATAAATAAAAAAGATATTCAACATTTTCTAGGCACGTGCCCATTTTTCTTTGATATACCGAAAATCAATGAACCGATTGACACGTGCCAAATAATATAACAACTGATTAAACAATCATATATTCTTTAATCTAAGCAATTAACAATTGTATCGAAAAGATTAATACTTGATTATTTTAATAAAATGTGTTGTTCTTATTTAAAAGTTAAAATGATTAAAAGGACAAATAATTTTGCTTTTGTTTCATTTATTTCCCGACATAGTTATTTGCCATAGGTTTTAATGTTGATGTGCGCCTAACTAATAAGTAAGAGTGTGGTCAGCTTGGTAAAATGTTTATGTGAGAGACATGAAGACAAAATGAATATATATATTTATAACTTTTTTGTTTTTATTTTAATTCCGACAAAGATGCGTTACAAATGGCTTCACTAAAACATGAGTAAATTCCGAAAAAAAACCACCCTATAAATCATGATTTTTATTTGTCCACTTTCTATTATGAATGTTCCACAGTGTTAAGTACATTATTTACGAATAATTTCCTGCATTTGTCAATTTAAAGTTAAAGATATAATTTTGACAGAAAAAGAGAGTGCTTTGTAAAAATTACTCACTGTTGAAGGCCGTATGGGTAACTTAAAGTTATTAATTTCTGTGTCATTTTGTCTCTTGTGAATAGTTGTCTCATCACCAACCCGGTTTTTGGACAATGAATAGAAGTTAAAAGCTACTACAAACTTTAAATTTGGAAGTACCCATGCATCAGCAGCAGTAAGAAAAACATGCTACAATGCCGGACCCAAGTCCGAATAAAGGGGTAGGGAAGTAATTTTTCTTTTAACTGGCACAATCGTATGTTTTATTTTTGGCGCAAATCATACCATCTAATTTTAAAACATGTGACGCAAACGTAACATTTGAGAAAAAAAGTTGTGGCGCAAAAGGACGCATTTTTGGCGCAAACGTATATCTCCCACCAATCCTACCACATCATTGCAAAACGCATTAAATATTTACACTATAAGACAGTTCCGGCGTTCCATATTATTATACTAAATATGTATCTCACACAATGCATATCTAAATCGAAATTGAAAAGGACACAATCGGTTAACATACACTTTCGACGAACATATTGTTTTTCAAGATATATGACCGTAAAAATATTTGTCTTACGAATACCAGAATAAGAACAGTTTTCGGATTTATGAAACGAAATAAACAACGTTAATATTTGTCACGTCGCTAGTCATAGCTAAGTTTGAATCCTACACAATATTCTAAAGAGGAGAGTTTGCAAATCTGTCTTTCTTTGCATTGAATTTAACGCACTTAAAAGACAAGTGAAATCTGTATCCTTCATATTGAATATTCAAATTTATCAGAATTATTTGCTGTTTAACAATTAATGGCTAAACTTTAAGAAGGGTCAGCAAACAACTCGTTGTTTGATTTTTTTCATCAATATTTATAGATTATCGTTGATCATCTCAACGAGATTGATTTTCTCGCTTGAGCCGGTACGGCGAAAGCGAGAAAAGCAATCGAGTTGAGATGACCCATGATAATCTAATTTAAAGGTAAAATAGTTCGTTATTGATGTATGCGTTTGAAATTTTATATTCATATAAACAGCAAATACATAATTTACAGTGTGAAACGAAGCTTGAGTAAACACACTCCTTTCCAATCATCACTATCAATTGTTTCCATTGCATAAAGTTTCTTTATTATTTTCCTGTGTTGAATAAAGCTTTTTGATCTTTTTTTGATTTTGGAGTTATTGAAATTCAACCAATGAGAAATCAAAAACAAAAAAAACATCATAAAAAATTCCGAAGAGAGCCTATTTCTAATTGAGTGTAATAATTTCGATGCTGACGTTTTAGTTATTTCTAGTTATTTTCATAATATATTAAACCAACGTTCAAATTTTAAATTATCATTTCCTTAGTAAATATGACACAACAATGTGTTATTGAATTATATATATAACATTTCATATTACGTTAAACAGCAAATACATAATTTAAAGCGTGAAACGAAGCTTGAGTTAAAGCACTAATTTAAACATTATCAATATCATTTGTTTTCTATGCATCAATTTTTTTTTATTATTATCATACGATTTATAAAGCTTTTGACTTTTTCCTCGACTTTGACTTCGATCTTTACTGAAGAGAAAAGTATTGTCGAAATGCAAACCAGGAGCACATGGGGAGCAGGATGTGCTAATTAAGTAATCGTTTTGATAACATGGAGTTTTTCTATTAATTTCATATGTCAGTTTTGTATTTATATTTTGGCCATATCATCACTGAAGAGAAAATCATGGAAGAAATCTGCATCTAGCGCAGCATTAATGGTTAATGTTATTATTGAAATTCACCGAAACAAAATAAAAAAATATTCCCAAATATTTGAAATAAACGTAGTTATTTCCCTTGTCTAACGTCATACATCCATAGGCAATGTGAAGACGCCGATAACGCCGGACCAAAACAATTTGTAAATGCATAGAAAAAAGATGTTGTTTCTTACATTTCGTTATTTTAATTTTATTAAAAAAAATATTTGCCAAAAATTAATGTAATAAAAAGAATAACTTATCAAAGATTTCAAATATCGAAAAATATTCAACTCGTGACCGAACAACACTTCGCACATTCACGAATTTATGTGTTGTTTGGTCACTCGCTGAATATATTCTACTTGCATCCTTCGATTAACAAAGACAAGGTAAAACGCTGTTCAAATGTCATCAATCGATTGTGAGAAACCAAATCCGGGAAGCAAACTAAAACTAATGGAAAAACATAAATATAAAAGGAAAAACAACAAGAAAACAGAAACACAAAATTGCAGCAAAACAACAAACGACAATTCAACAAACATAGAAACTATTAGATAACAACTGCATTGTTCTGACTTGGTAGAGGACATTTTAAGAAAACAAATGATGGGTTGAACCTGGCAATGTTACATTTATCACTAAAATGACATCATTACATGACAGGTATACAGTACAATTAAATGCAATAACACTCAGGATAGAGAATTACCTAAATAAATAATTCGACACGTTAACAACAAAATATCAAAACATACCTAAAATCAATAAGATGAGTAAACATAAACACCATAAAAGAACTACGAAATATGCGTAAAATGAATATATCAACGCCACAAAAAACGACGTCACAGGGAAATTTCTACAACTTGAATATAGATCGAGAAGATATTTGGGAATTATGTTATTTGGTGTAATTCATAACAATTACATTATGAATTACATGAATATTTATATAAAATTGTGTCAGTAATTGTATAATTATTAGTTGTTAGTGGATTTCAACTAGCTGTCAGTTAACTGCTAGTACTCTCAGATCTTTACCTAGTGTCTTCTTGTTGTTGGGATGTACAAGTACCCGTCCACGTCCACTTTTATCTTAATCTATATAATGAGTTAAGTGGTTGTCGTTTGTTTATGTGTTATATATTTGTTTTACGTTCAATTTTTGTACATGAATAAGGTCGCTAATTTCCTCGTCTAAATTGTTTTCCATTGTCAGTTCGGGGCCTTTTATACCTGACTAATAGGGTATGGGCTTTGCTCATTTTAGAAAGCAATACGATGACATAAAAAGTTCAATTTCTGTGTCATTTTAGTATCTTGTGGAGAGTTGTCTCATTAGCAATTAAACCACATCTTTATTTTTATATAATGAATTGTATTGTCTTACTATGTCTGTAGTTATTCTATAATTATTGCAAAATGATTATTACTTATACAGTTTTTTTTTTATAACATTACCGCTGCAATTTTGCAATAAAAATAAAATTGCTTGGACAAGTTATCATGATTCTAATCAAGCCTCTTCTATTTATAGATTTTCTCCACAATTTTCGTTATCCTTTTTCTGTGTGTAATCTTAAAGTGATACCACAAAATTGCTTTGTGTTACTTTAGAATAGTTTTGGAAATTCAGGTTACATGGTTACTACTAAAGCAGGAACACAGGATAATTACTGGTAAACATGTGTATGTTTAATTCAAGTGATGCTTACTATGTTATATGCAATGAAATGATCAGTGAATTTTTGTCTAAAGAATAAAAGTGGATAAAACTTGACTCAGGCCTAGTATTTCTTTATTTGAAACAAACATCCATTCTGCCACCTTTTTAAAAAATAGTAAATTTTCCAAACACTTCTTTGAAATTCAATGGTGGTATTACTCCTGCTTTGATTTTTTATTACATTCTGATTTTCACTTAGTTCCAAATACAAATCTTATGCATTTAAATTCTGTATTTCAACATTTGTTCTTGGAAATTATGTCAAATGAATCATAAACCACTTTGTGCATTATATTGTTCAAATTAGGCTTTCGTCAAAATCATCCTGTGTTCATTAAACACTATTTAGACCTCTTTCCAGTTTGGCACCCCCTTATTCCAACTATTTTAAAGTCACAGAGAATTATTATCCTAATACACAGTGTATATAAAGTGCGAATCCAGCTAGTTCATTTTTACTGTTATATGCGGGTATGTCTATTGTAGAATAAAGGATCATGGGAAAACTGTATTTGTTTACGTTTTGATAATATCAAGTTAAAGGATTTTAAGTTAAGTTTTAACATATTTTCATTGTGATATGTCCTTATAATATACAAACATAGCATTAAAGTTCAAATAAGTGTTATAAAAGCATCATAATATAGCATATCGATTATTGAAAGCGATCCATTTTAACTATAGATGCGATGAATTATCACTGTTAGTGCAGTCATTATTAATGTAGAATTTTCAAAGATGCGAGGAATTTTTATTGTAGAATTATATGATAATTGACTTGCAACAAATGAAAAAAACTTAGTTGATGACTTTAGGATTTATGATACATGTATTTTCAAATTGAAATACAAACTCCTCATTCATTCTTCGTCAAATATATAGCTTTTCAAACTTGTAACAAAAGCGATTCTCAAAATGTCATATTGTATTCTTCAGAATACGTTTCTCCTTGATTTTAACTTATATAGGGAATCACTGGAGCGTGACAGCAGCGGGCCCTCTTAGGCAGTCAGTGGGCCCCTACTTATGAACAATTTTAGATCCGCGAATGGATACTACCGGAGAGGTAAAATCATGCACATTTGGGTTATTGTACACGAAATGCATGCTACAATTCGGTTTTTTTAAATTTTAGATCCTTTGGAACTATGAAAATCCCCAAACTAGATACACGGTTAGATTCAGTATGGCAACGAATTCCAAATATCTATATTAAAGGACTTTTGTCTATAAATTTGGACCCCACAAAATTGAAAAAGGGACCAAAAATATAAAAAAAATATGCATGCATCGGATACATTTGTTATTGAAGGCATGACTGTAAAAATAGGATGAATATACAAAAATATCTTATTCTGGGGTCTCATTGGGGGGTTCTGATCCCAGATCCCGCTTACTGTTTTGGCAGATTCCCGTATTCCGCTTATTGTTTTGTCAGATTCCCGTATCGCGCTTATACTATGCAGTTCTAATTTTTTGTTATTATCCGTGTCCCGCTAGACTTCATTTCCCGTTTTTCACGACACAATCATTTGACTTTCACCTGTCACGCTTGCAAAAAATCGGCAATCCGGCGTCACGCTTATACCCAAATGTGACCCACTATTTTACTCTATTCTGACTCATATTAAGCCCATTTTAAATATATTAATAAAGTAGCGTGGATTTTTTTATCCCTTTATATCCGGTCTCGTTTCGTTTTTGAGCCTTATATAAATGTCGTATGTGACAATGAGACAACTCTCCATCCGAGTCACAATTTATAAAAGTAGACCATGATTATACGTCAAAATACGGTCTTTAACATGGAGTCTTGGCTCACACCGAACAGCAAGTTATAAAGGGCTCCAGTGTAAAACCTTTTAAACGGGAAAACAAAGGTGCAATCTATATCAAGATGTACGTAATTAGTGGTGAAGTGTCATGGAAATGGATAAAAAAAGTAAGGATAAAGATCCCTATACGCTTTATAAGAAACTAAATGGAATACATTTGAAATAAATGTTATTTCTATTGAATTTATTAGAGTGTTTTAAAACCAAACTTTCCTCCGTAAGTTAAATTTTATCAAATCTTTCTCTTACTTTATCTATTGTTTGAGCAAGTCGGCTAAATTAAGGCTTTACAGCTTATTTCTAATGCATGTAAAGCAACACTTTGGTTGGCTTGCTTGCTTTGTTTGTATAATTGTTTATACAAACTTTGTAAATAAGATTGACATTTTTAAACAATATGAAAAGGCATAGTTTAACCTGTATTTTAATATTTGAATTAAATTGGGTGTTATCATAATGATTATCCAATAAAAAAAAAGCAAGCAAGTCAACTAAAGCCTTGTTCTACATGCTTAAAGAAATGAGCTGTAATAGATAAAAAAAAATATACAGTGAAAATGCACCGCATATACAATACTAATGATTCGCTCCACAGTAAAAATGAAAGAATGGTATCATTATTCGACAGTAAACATGACTAGCATTACGAAATCATCATAGTGGAATTTAGTTAAATATGAAGAAACTGAATGACAAAACATATTCTACGTTATACAACTTTAATAATTGTATTCAAATGAATATTTTTTACTGCAACAACATCTTACTTGTTAGTTATAAAGCACCTGCACGATCTGTTCGTGAAATGTCCTAAATATTCACCTATTTTGGTATATATTTCACAGCTGGATGGCTTTATGCGCGATTAAACCCCGCTCGCATCTCTTACTTTGTTTTATTAGTATTATGTATTTCTGAACATATACATTTTAACTAATTTTCTTCATTTTCTTCAAAAATTAAAAAAAGTTCGTCTGTTTATTTATCATTCTACATTAGACATTTATGGCATATACAGTAAAAATGATATTTTAGGATCCGCACTTTACATACACTGATACATGTAAAGAACAAAACGTTTAATCCAGGCATGTTCTTTTTGTGTTTGCCCTAAGTCCGGATCATGCAGTGCAGTCGTTGTCGTGGGTTCATTTCTGTTTCATTTGTTTGTAAATGGTTTTGATATAACTTAGTCCTTAAGTTTTCTCAATTGAATCGATTCATATCTTTATTGGTAAGGTCTTTTTATAGCCGACTATAGGGTATGCATTTTTCTCAGTGTTTAAAGTCGTAAGGTTGTCTAAAATTGCTTCATTTAATTCAAACTTTGGTTGATAGTTGTCTGATTGGCGATCATACCAAATTTTAATATTTTCATATTCTATCAACTATAAACGACATCAGCAAATCTATCAATATTTAGAACTATTACTTACAATTCCTTTGGGTAGTCTTAAACAACCGGATGCAATATTACATTATTCATATGTCTACTCAATTATAACAAAGCGACATTTGTTTGAATTTGAATACTAGGTTGGTTTTGAAATTGAAGGAAGATGTGCTTGTTTGTATGTTTTCTATTTGTACATCATTTGTGGACTGTTGTCGGTAAGTTAATTAATGTGCATCATAAAATCGCGAAATGTTGCGAATTATCTGAATATAGATTCTAACATTTAAATAAGCGAGTGTGATACAATATTTATCCGGTCGAAACAATTTGATTATCAAATTGAAAACTCGAGGCTTGTCGTAATATATTAAGAAAATTGTCCTGTACCAAGTCAGGAATATGGTAAATGTTTATATTTACATTGTGGTTGCAGTTCAGTGTTCCTTTTACTTAGTTGTTTTATAATAGATGGATTCCCATTGTATTTGTTTATACCACACAAACAAATCTGCTAAATCTATTTATGACTATTGGACACTGGTATACTATATTTGTCTTATTTTAACTTATATTGTCTCTTTGACCGACAAAAACATGAAAAACAAACATTTTAGTTATCATTTTAATTATTTTTTATGTTTATTTTGTGTGTCGTCTTATGTATTTTAATTAAACTCAACATGGATACCCTTATTAAAATTTTGTATATGTACCAGATGCACATTTCGTCTATAAAAGACTCATCAGTATAAAAAATGAAAAAAAAATCCAAATAAAGCACGAAGGGGAAGAGCATTGGGGACCAAAAACAGCCTTTTCGTTTACAAAGGAAAAGAAGATTCATTTAAATGGGCATTATCTACGAGATATTAGTTTTTGTTTTGTTCAATCATTAATAAAGTTAAATAGTGAAATATTTAAAGCTTTTAGCTCCAATATGGTTCGATTTTGTTAACAAAAAGCTAAGACATGCAAGTGAGTAAATCGAACTCATTGAATCTTTATTCATGTGAACTCTAATTTAACCTCTCAGCTTTAAATTGATAACGCATTCATTGTGCGTGTAAAAAAAAGAGAATGTCAACACTGAAAGTGAAACAAAGGTTAATCATTTGATTGACTTATTCGATCCAAAACACATCATTCTTATACAGGTAATAAGGATGACTATCATGTAATTCTAAACCGTAATAGGAAATTAAACAGTCTTAGAAAAATCCATTTGCAAGAGTCCACTTTATATTTATATTTATGTTTACATCGCTGATATGCCCATCGGAGGACAACTCGCTTGTTGATTAGATGGCGTGTAAACTAAAATACACACGAAACGAAGTTACATATTCTCGGACCCATGCTGTGTAAATTGTTTGTTTTAGACTTTTTATTCTTTGGATAAATGTTTTACCTTGTTATGAATCAATTATGAGAATTGAGCGAAATCGGTTAACATACCGCTAATGCTCCTTTAAGAATTTCTTTTTAAACAATTGATTAAAAAAATGATGAAATTCATTTGATGACGACACAAAATAGATCGTTTTTTTTTAGATATTCTGAAAATAAACGTGCAATTTCATTATTGTATTCGCCGTTTCTATCCACCTTTGTAAATATTGATGAACGCCTGACTATTTCTGAACGATTCAAATTAGACATAACTAACAAATAATGATATTATAAGGTATGAATATACTACATAATTAAAGCATAAAGTGTTCCATCTATGATTGATAATAGTGAACTGAATGTCTGTTTTATGACGTTTGAAATAGTCAAGGAATAATTTAAAACCAACATAATCATTTGGGATATCTATCTGTAACTATCACAATATAATATAATTGAAAAGTGTGTTCGAAATATAAGATGCACAATAAATTTATTAATTATTTATAAATTGAAACCGGATTTAATAAAGATAACAATGGCATTGTTTTTACGAAATTTGTAATAAATATATTTTTTTAATCAATCATAAGGAGAAAAGGCGTTTTCTTTTTGAAAATCTTCAAGGATAAGTGTTTTTTTAGCAGTATGTCAGTAGCATTAATAATGAAACCAAAATCAAAATAAACCTTTTTTACCATAAAAGTGTGTTTCCCAAAACAAAATCATTGTTGCAAGTGTATAATTTAACAATAACTTGTGTTACTTTTAATGACATCATATGTTATGTGCAACATACCGTACCGGTACTATTTTTGTTGTTGATTAGAATGAAATAATGTGAAATTGCTGAAAATAACCCTGACTATTTTTACACCTCGCAGTCGTTTTTGTTTCAAGCAGCAGTGCCGAGTTATCAATTCACCAATGTTCTTCCCATCATAGACAAACAATGAAACATGTATTTAAATTAAGTGTTTTGATATCAGGATGTTTATTTATAAAAATACAATACTCCTTTCTGGAAACAATTTGATATGCATTTGGAAACTACGTCGCTGTTTGGGCTCATTTACTTTTTCAAAAGAAACCCCTCAATGGTTTCGAACTAAATTCAAAAGCAGTTGATGTGTTAATCTTTGAAACTGTAAGCAATTCCAGTTTTAAAAAAACACAAAAGAGAGGCGAAAAATACTAAGAATACTCTCTCTACATGTTTGAATCCACAGTTTATATCGTGTAAATTTGTTTTAATTAGTTATTTCTACCGATTTGTTTCTTGTCTTATATCAATTTTTACAATCAAATATAAATGAATAATTCTGTTAGGCAATATTTTTGACAATGTCGTTATAAAACTTGGTAACAAACTAAAACTAAGATGTAGATTTATTTCAGACGTTTGAAAACTACTATGTATACATTTGCAGTTTACTTGGCACTAACACGCTTTTTACTTCGCCATTTTTTTATGTCATTAAAAATATAACAAGAACTTAAATTTCATATGATAATCACAATGCCAAATTTTAAGTTTCTGCCTTATTAAGTAATCAATTGCATAATCAGTAGTATTTTCTTTATATTTCGAAAATGAAACTTGGAAATTGCCTTAGCATTGACTTTCTCAAAGTTACTTGATCTTTAGATGTGTATTTTTTTTTTTATGTTTTAGCAGCATTTGTTTAATACAAGCAGTACGAATTTTATTACTAAAATTTTGTTTAGTTCCATCCCGAGTACATGAGATTCAGTATATCAGAATTTCCATTAATTTACAAATGTGGATGAAAAAAAATAGTTTCGGATAATATTAAGAAAACCATTCGGATTATATAAAGGCTAAAACTCATATACTCTTAATAAAAGGGTTGTGATCCAACGTTTTAAATATATATCATTTCCTGGTAAAATCGATGCATACGAATTTATTATTGATGTGTTTATTTTAAATTTCATGTGTAGTCAAACAGAAAATACATACTTTATGACGTGAGACGAAGCTTGAGTTATAGCATTATTCTAAACATAATCGATAGCAGTCGTTTCCAGTGCATGCAGTTACTTTTTTTGTTATTTTCATATGTTTAATACAACTTTAGATTTTATTTTAAATTTGTTTGCCTCGAACAACACCGAAGAGATGATGATTGTCGAAATGCGCATTTGATGCAGAAAAAGTAGGTACAGGTAATGTTATGATTGAAATGATGGTATTACTTGTTCTCTAATCTTTGATTACTTTCGGATTTTCACTTGCTTTATAACGCAAGTTTAATAAAATTGTCCGTTAATAAAGTTAAAATTATCATGAAACTAAGGTTTCAACTCCCTCGGGCAAAGTTGGCTATAGATGAATTTGGCAATTTTTTATAGGTATTTTTGACATTTAACTCTTCAATGGTTTTCGTTTCTTATCTATCTTCAGATTTCAAATGTTTGGCGTTGAGTGTTTTTGAGGAAGGTAAATCCAGAAAAGCGCTTCGGACGCAAAAAATTATGAAACGTGTTGTTTTCAATTTTTTAATACGTTCAAATTCAGTTTTTCGAATTTTGTTCTTAATTTTTTTTTTAGATCAACCACAAAGAGTATTTCTATAATAACACAAGTCTAAATTAGCCTTGTGTCTTAATCGTTCCATGTTAAGTTCAAACATATTTTGACCTCTTTTCCCGCTTTATTACCTACATTTTAAAACTACTTAAAATCGTGGAGAAAATAGGTTAATATATGTACAGAACAATACGTGTAACCCCGCCACGTTCGTTATTTCTCTGTCCTAATTCAGGAACCCTCAGTGCAGTTTTCGTCGGTTAATGTCTCTTAATATTGTTTGTAAATACATTTGTTGTAGATTAGGCCATTATTGTTCTCAATTGAAATTGTTCATATCTTTATTGTCTGAACCTTTACTAGCAGATGATACGGTTTAGTTTTTTCCATCATTTGATGCCGTATGGGTGTAAATAATTGTTAACATATACTTGGTTCGAACTTTGGTGAATATTTGTCTCAATGCCACTCATACTTACTCTTTTTTTTAATTATATATCAACTAAAAAAAGTAACAAAAATAACCAACTCCGAGAAAAATTTAAATCAGAAAGTTCGTAGTTTAAGATTAAACACATCCATAACAACTGTCATATTTCTGACTTCGTACAGGCGGTTTTTATTTAGAAAATGGTAGATTAGCCGTGGTTTTATAGCTAGCTATACCTCTCACTTGTATTTCGACTGTTTCTGGTAAGTTAAAAATTTGCATTAGAAATAATTATAAAATGTTGGAAAATTTTCATATATTTTTTCTAATAACTTTTACATGTTTTATGTTACTAACCAAAGTAGCTACGGATAAATGCGGTATTTATTTTACGGTTAACTGAATCAAGTTTCTCAAGATTCAAACATGATGGGGATGATTGATGTAATTTGCGTACACTTTTAAATCACCACATCTTATTATGCAAACATAAAGACCAGATAGGTTTCGAAAACACGAATACAACCTTTTAAAATTGATAGGCCATTTTTTATTTAAGAAGTACTTTTTATAAGCATGATAAGATTGTAACAATTTCTCTAAAAATTGTTATGAGTTAGTATTAACATTAGGTGAAATTATGTAATGAATTGACTACTAAGATGTGAGGATTCGATTGTATGTTAGTTTGTCTTTAAAAAATTCTGCGACCAAAAGTATAATTGATCATTGACTATTAAACAATTGATTTTTCATTTCAAAAGAAACATTTCTTTTATCCTCCTAAAATCAAATCAAGTGTTTCAATAAATAATTAGGAGGACAGAATATTTCAGCCGGAGAAAAATACAATGTATGTCATCCTTTCAAGGGATGTTACTCTGACTCTCATCCTAACCATCTGAATTTACACTCCTTAGTGTCTCGAGCTTACCGAAGGAGAGAAAACACAATTTTAACATCGCTTTGGTCATGTTCGTTTAGATTCGTTTATTGTTGACTAAGATATCCAGTTTACAAGTTTTCATGTCTTAGGTCGGTAGTTATGTCCATGTATTCAGGCTAGTTTCACCAATAAAAACAGCCCAGTCGTCGTACCCTTGATATAGATAAATTGAGGTAATAACCTGCAATCGATTTATCAACATACTCAAATTTCACTGATACTTGTTTGTATGTTTTAGCACCAGACATAAATGTAATGTACGTTCATCACCACGATGAAATTAAAGTATTAGATTTATGGAATCTTCAAAATTTATACTGCGGAGAATGGGATGATCACCAAGCATACAGGAATGACTACATTGACCATGTCGACCTGGAATGTATAGAAAAGGTATGATGAAAACAAATCACAGAAATACTCAACTCCGAGAATAATTCAAAAAGAAAATCACTAATCAAATGGCAAATCAAACGCTCGAACACATAATACGAATGGATGACAATTGTCATATTCTCGAATTTGTCAGTTAAAAATTAATATTATAAAAATGCACATTAAAAAGTAAAAGCTCAAAAATACTGAACTTAGAGGAAAATCAATTCGGAAAGTCCATAATCACATGGCAAAATCAAATAACAAAACGCATCAAAAACAAATGGACAAGAACTGTCATATTCCTGACTTGGTACAGGCATTTTCAAATGTAGATAATGGTGGATTAAACCTGGTTCGGTTCTATAGCGCTAACCCTCTCCCTTTAATGACAGTCTCGTCAACTTCCGTTATGTTTACATTGATGCGTTAAATAAACAGAGACACAATAAATAAAATAGTCAAAATATGGGTACATCAGTCATCATCGTATAACAATTTTAAAAGGAACAATTTAACAGAACACAAAAACATCTACTATCTACGAACACATTGATTGGTTTGAGTGTCTGACGTCAGTAAACTTTTATACGTCAAATAAATTTTTCGTTCAGTTGTTTTCAAAAGCAGTAAAGAAAATAACTGTCAAGAATACAAAGTTTGCTATTTTTCAAATAGTATTATTATTATTTGTATATTGCAGTATATAAATAAAAACATTTGTAATGTCTTTTTTTTCAATATTTTTGAAACTGATTTATAAGGTTTACCCTACAGAAATTTTGAAAAGGCCTCCTTCTTTTGCTGATAGAAATTGATTCGTTTGAATGTGTGTTCTGAATTCAGTCGGCTGAACAAATGCAAATTTCATCAATTAAAAAAATAAGCAATTGTTCGTTATAATGCATTTTATGGAATATCTAGAGAAATGATTTTATGTTAGTGACCGTTTTGCAAAAAAAGCACATTACATTACAAATTTGTAAGTATCCATGGGCAAAATACGGTCGCTGAATGTAAATACAAATCAAGTAAATATTTACAGACAACACATAAAAAAGGATAGAGAATAATAGTGTTTTAAAGGAAAAAACGGTCTTAAAATATCCGAATAAAGAAGTTAAGCCCTGACATCGTCCCCCTACCCCCCTCCGTAATCAGACCCTCAAACATTTGGAGTTGTGCATATGAAAGAGACTAAAAATTGAGAAATTAAAATTCTATAAAGTCAACTTAAACCTCATCAACTCAATCCGAAATTTGATTATTAATTTAGAACTGATACATGACTCCAATTAATCGTTGCAATTGCAGAAAATCAGTAAAAAATAACTGTGGTTCAAGCAGTTGTATCAACCGGACAATACAATACAAACTTGAAAGCGAATTCGATTTATTTACGTTCAACATTTCATCAACTGCTAAATCATATTTTGATTAAATTCTATCTACCTTTAAGTTACTGTTTCACTGATTTACATTTTTATGCTGATTAATGTCTCCAACCTGCATTGACATTAACATTTGCTTTTTTTGGGGTGACATTTTTAGCTCACTGTACGAATTTTTGATAAAGAAGACAATCAGTTGGTATTGGAATATTTTGATATTACCACAAAGAAATTAGAAGACTACATTAGAAGAAAGCCCGATAGCGCAGCTGCAGATAGGTGGGAGGGAACAAGGGTACCACTACCAACAGATCAATATCTTGTTAAGTATGTTATAGTATAATTAATTGAAAGAAACGGTGTTGTAAATTCTGGTTGATTACAAAGTATAATATTGAATAAGCATTACATTGATTGAAAATACATTTATAGAGCAATTGTTATCACCCTTCTGGGTAAGGTTACACAATAATGCTCATAGAAGCAGCTTGGCTTGTTTATTTACTTCATATAGAAATTAATGCGTATGGTTCGCAAAAAATAAGGAAATTGAAATGAATGTAGAAAAAGATTACTAACGCCAACATGTTATCTTGAGCTGTATAGATTCAAATTACACATTTATTACATAAACATATTCTCTTTTCTTTGACAATACACATATTTTTATAATGAATACGTAGCGTTAACTTCAACAAGGATATTTTTATGATAGTATGTTTTAGAATAAATTTGGGTTTTCTTCAATGAAATGATTTTAACAAATACATAAAAAATACTTTTTACCTTTTTTTAGATTGATGGTACATCTTCTCATCTTCAAATGTATAGCCTATCACAACTGTATCTCTAAGAAAAGTTTCCATTTTCAACAAACAATAGTATAATTCTTATTTTATTTGAATTGGTTCAATTGCTGGCAAAAATATGTAATTTATTAAGCTACATTAAGGTGGTACCTAACACTACAGGGATATAACTCTGTGAAATCAGCTAAACGTTTTAATTACGTTGCGTTGTCAAGAGAATATTAAGCTTCTCAATGATCAAAATTAGTGTTTGTCATACTGCTATATATGAATGAATGAATGAATGATTTATTATAGTGCAACCTGTATATATACAATAGATACATATCAATACAATATAACATTACAGCCAGCCAGATAGGCTTACGATGCACTGACAAATTAAAGTTCAAAATATATATATATATAACCAGTGTAATTTTTCTGATAAAATGGTTGGTTCAAATTTTTTGAAATTTTTATATTTTTGTCAAAGCGTCAAAGTAAATACTTTGTCAAAATTTTATGAAAATTAAACGAGCCAAATTGATTTTAGTGAAAGTGTTAGGGATATGATTTTTCTCATGTTGATTGATTGATTATGATTTATTATGTTAAAACGCCACTTTTAAGCAAAACATTTAGACTATTTTGTGGCAGCAAATTTTCATAGGTGGAGGAAGCCGGAGTGCCAGGAGAAAACCACCTACCTTTGATAGGAAAATTGACAATCCTAGTCAATTAAGATAGGAGTCGAGTACACCCGCATGAGCGGGAATCAAACTCACAACCTTAGTGTTGACCGGCTAGTGATTGGAGTAGTTTTTACTTAGACCACTAGGCAACCGAGTCCCCTCTTCGTGTTGACGCCCTCACAATGACTCTGTGATGAAGTTTACAAAACCTAATGAGCTAACTTATTTTTATTTTTAAGACTTGTAGTGATTTTGATACACCAGATCATTCTTTTTCGTTACGTTTTATGTAATATTAAAATCTCTATCTTTTTTTTATATCGCCGTGGTTAGCAATGTGTATTTTTAAGATTGGATACCGGCTATTCTTGAATGCTGAATTTGGAAATAAATCGCTTCACAAGTAAATTTTAAACATTTTTAAAAAATATTTCCGTCATCCATGTATACCTTACAACAAAATTATTTTAATTTACCTGTGTACGTATTTTTTTGGCGTCCTTTTGTCCAAGGTTTGGGTGTCTTATTGATAATGTTTTACATCTAAAACCCCTTTTTTTATTTATTTTACATTGTGTCATAGATAAAATTTATTCGTTCAGTGAGTTCTCACTTGTTTTTGTTAATATTTTTTCAAATGTCTTTTGATTGGGTTAAGTCGTTTCAGTTGATATTTTATAGTGTGTCTATCTATTTTGTGATGATAAACTTATGTTTCCGGTTATGATGAAGGTTTGTTTGTTTTATTGATTTTGTTCATAAGTGTTTCTCCTTTCTCGTGTTTTAGATGGAATAGATATGTTAGTTTTCCTATTTCAATGTTTTTACACTAGTGATATGTTGGGCTCTTTAAAGGTTGCTGTTCGATATGACCTATAGCCGTACTTTGACATATAATGGTTTACTTTTATAAATAATGACTAAGATGAAGAGTTTTCTCATTGGGACTCATACCACATCCTCATATATCTATTAACACTTATAGTTTTGAAGTCATCAGATAAAATATGTTTATTAATATTAAACCCAAACAAAAAGCTTTGTAAATCATCAAAGGACACAAATATTTAGCTTTGACAAAATTCCAAAAAATCTAAGTTTGCTTGTTGCATTTGTGCTAGTAAAAAGAATAAGGAATTAATTAAAGGGTTGTGATGCCATAAATTTCTTCACCATATCGTGTTTGTTCCAGTTGAAAAGAAAAAAAGAAAAAAAGAAAAAAATAGGAATACAGAGTAAATACCTGCAAAATTAAAAAATACTGATATGAAGGATCCCATGCCCCCCCCCCCCCAACCAATTCAGATCCGTAAAACAGGTCAAGAACGTACACGAAAAAGAAATCATGCTGTACTAATTCTCACTTTTTTCAGCGAAGAGAATTACGAATTTCGGTGGTTGAATCAGAATGGAGACAAAATATTTGCTGCCTTTTACTATGATAGCTCTGCTGATGAATTTCCAATATTCTATTTCTCCGAGGGAGAGGAAGGTGCAGATCATACTAGACCAGGTAAAGTAATTGGTGTTTCAGATTGTGTGTAATTTCATTTAATGTATTCTAAAAAAAAATGACAATTAGGTTACGCTATCGCTAGGATACCACATACTTACGACGTCAAAAACACAAAATTAAATTAAGGTGTACACTAATACACAAATTGTTATTTGCTATAAAATTACGTTTAAAAAGTAGATTGGAAATAAGAAATAAAACAGAAGATATCGAAAATCTTTGTTTAAAAAAAAAACAACTTTTAATGAAAATATACGTTTATTATTTATTTTTTTAAACAGTGCCTCACCCAAGTTAGGAGCCTGTAATTTAGTTGTTGTCGTTTGTTTATGTGTTTTATACTTGCTTTTCGCTCCTTTTTTTTACATAGATAAGGCCGTTAGTTTTCTCGTTTGAATTATTTTACATTGTCTTATCGGGGCCTTTTAAAGCTGACTATGCGGTAAGGACTTTGGTCATTGTTGAAGAAGGTACGGCAACCTAAAGTTGTTTTAATGTCTGTGTCATTTTGGTCTTTTGTGGATAGTTGTTTCATTGGCAATCATACCACATCTCCTTTTTTATATTTGGTTGTTTTAACCACTTTGAATCTTGTAATCGAACTTTCATTATATATCCAATAAAAATCGTCCTTATTTAAAAATATTTCATTTCACCCTCATTTTGAATAAAGACAACGTTGGACGACAAAACGGGTAACCAGGCACGAAAAAGGCAGCAATAAATATGATAATGTCGAATAAAACCAGACAACACTAAGAAAAAACAATTACGTGAAACAAACAATAACAACATTACTAGAAAAGATAAGATTGGTTAACGCGAAACTTGATTTAATAGATATAGGAAGATGTGATGTGAGTGCCAATGAGACAGCTCTCCATCCAAATAACAATTTAAAAAAAGTAAACCATTATAGGTCAATGTACGGCCTTCACGATCAGTATTGCTGGGATCTTGTTTGTTAGGTCATTCTCTGATGTTTACAACTTCTGTTTATCTAAAATAAAATTGAGAATGAAAATTGAGAAATGTGTCAAGGAGACACCAACCCAACCATAGAGCAAACAACCGGCGTAGGCAAAAATGGGTCTTCAATGTAGCGAGAAACTCCCGCACCCGAATGCATCCTCCAGCTAGTCCCTAAACAAATATGTATACTAGTTCAGTGATAATGGACGTCATACTTAACTCCAAATTTACACAAGAAACTAAAATTAAAAATCATACAAGACTAGCAAGGCCAGAAGCTTCTAACTTGGTACATGCGCAAAAATGCGGAGGGGTTAATCTTATATAAGAACATGTGGTATGAGTGCGAAAAAGACAACTCTCCATTCAAGTCCCAATTTATAAAAGTTAACCATTATAGGTCAAGGTACGGTCAACAAGGAGCCTTGTTGCACATCGAACAGCAAGCTATAAATGGCCCAAAATTACTATTTTAAACCCATTCAAACGGGAAAACCAACGATCTAATCTATATGAAAAACGAAAATCGATAAACCTCATCAACAAACGACAACTACTGAACATCAGATTACTGACTTAAGAACGGTACAAACAATTGCAGTGGATTTGAACGTTTTAATGGTTCGAAACCTTCACCCTTATCTGAGACAATATCGTAACATCACAACATAGAAAGACACACTATAAAATATAAATTGAAATGGCTTAACTCAAACAAAAGACACGAAAATATGTGTTTTATTACGGCAAAGTGCGTAAAGATGTCAATATCAGTGACACTTAACTGATTTGGAATTGCAGTAATGCCGATTGCATTTATTGCCAACTTCCAATGTTATAGTTATATTTTATATATTCAAGCAGCGCCTGCATACGGAGTATATATCTTCCGATTGATACAATATTCCCGGGCTTGTATTTCCTATCATGATGTCCTTGATAGATGGTTGCCGCTCACAAGAGAGATATTACACCAAGAGGTCCAAGTTGAAATCATCCCTTCGTAGATTTTACGGAGCTATACCGATTTGATCTACCATTATTGAGTATCTGTTTCACGAATGATATCGAATATGTTCCTTTTGTCGAAACTACAATCCCGTTC
This sequence comes from Mytilus trossulus, assembly GCF_036588685.1. NCBI lineage: Eukaryota > Metazoa > Mollusca > Bivalvia > Mytilida > Mytilidae > Mytilus > Mytilus trossulus. The sequence goes on from NC_086382.1 coordinate 26,209,012, forward strand.
CCTTTTCACGAAAGCGACTCACCGAATAAGACTATTTACCGTGTTTAATTTGTAAATATATGAGCAACAGGATGGGTGCATATGTGGAACAAGATATGTGTATCCTTTTAGAGTACAAGAGATTACTCACAGTTTTGGTGGGGGTCCTATTGCTTAGTCTTTTGTTTTCTATAATTTGTCCTGTGTACTATTCATTGCCTGTTTATCTTTCTTTTTTGTAAGCCATTCCGTTTGTAGTTATTTTTTATCTATGAGTTTGAATGACCCTCTGGTATCTTTCGTCCCTCTTTAAGAGACCTTAAAATTGTCCACGACCGAGCGTTGAAATCATTTCTCAGTAAAGGACCTATATTGGTTGCACTTTGTAAATACAGAAAAATAATTTGTTTACATACTGATTCCCAGTTATGCTCTCTGTGTTACATCTCATAGAGACATAACTTGAGAATGTTACCAGTAAAAATACATGTGCAAATTGTTACATTGAAATCTGTGGTAACCCTTCATTCGAGGTAGGGGAAGATAAGAAAATTAGTGTTAGTTTAAACTCTGAAAAGTTCAGAGCATATAAACGTTAAAAACATGCCGAACAGCCCTCTATTTTGACCTTTGAAAAATATTGTAGTGCATATGAACTTTCAATTTTAGGATAAGATTTTTTTTCAAAACTTCATATTAAAAGTGGTACATTTCTAGCCGTAAAAGGAGTTCCTATGGAAATTACATTGTCAATATTGGCAGAAATGGAACCTAAAACACCCTAACCCTTTCGTTACATTTTCAAAAGTCACTTCGTACTCGCAGGATGAAATAGATTAACAAAAAAAACTTGACAAAATTCCATAGATTCTTTTTTAAATTCAGTAATGATCATAGTTTATATTCGTATTACTAAAGATTATACATAAGGGTTTTCGATACCAAATGCAAGTAAAAACATTAACTTAATTTTATCATCGGTACAAGGACATAATACATAAATATAAATCAACACGCAGACATCTTAAACGTTCAGGTATTTCAGATACACTCTTTTATTGTAGTATTCTTTACAAAGCACACACATATTATCATTTATTTTTGAAATAAATATTGATTCATTCATTAGATTTTTCATCGGATATAAACAAATTCAAAACGAGTTGTTGACAGGAACAGGGTTATTTTCTTCTCATAATATATAGACCGGGAGGGAGTGTGCTTGATTTTCGTATGATAAAGACATACACTTACGGTCAGCTTAATTGAGGTCTGAGGCCGGCATGTTAGGAACTGATGATGTACTTCTGATAATCCTCTCAACACATACATTTTCAGAATTGATTTAATTATCCTTTGGAAATCTAATAGCAGATTCATTTTCTAAACCTAATAAACTGAATATTTTGTCGCTCTTAGTGAGTATTATATCCACAATAAGTGAATCAACACCTGAGTGATATAACGACTGATCTACATTTAATTTATAACTTCTAATACCTTTTCCATTTGTAGATGAAGACAATGATTCTGGCATGATTGAGAGTCATGAGATAAGAGTTTCCTTCACGGTACAAAGTAAGTACTTATTTTGTTTTTTCATATCGTTGGAATGTTAAGTAAATGGCATCTTAAATTTGTATTTCATTCAGAAAAGATCTAGATAACAGACAGAAAAATAAATAATGAGCAACATCACTTTATTACCAAGTACCATCTTCATAATCTATATTGTCTTTTTATTTTACGTACCGATTTTTATTCAACGATAATATCCGCAAAACCGATAATCTTGTTTACGCTGTTCAAAGATAACCCCCGAAAACCGATTACTTAATTCACGCTTTTCAAGAATAACTCCCATAAAACCGATTACTTTGTTCACTCTGTTCAATGATATACGGTAGCTCCCGAAAACCGATCACATTTCACGTTGTTCAATGCAAGCACTCAAAATCCGATGACTTTGTTTACGCTGTTATAATACTTACCCAAATACCATTTATGTGTTCACCTGTTCAATAATAACTCCCGAAATCAATACCTTATTCACACTATTTATTGATAGCTCCCAAAGACTGATAACTTTGTTCACTCTGGTCAATTAGTGCTTCCGAAAATCGATTACATTATTCACGCTGTTCAATGTAAGGTTTTGAAGGTTGATTGCTTTGTTCACGCGGCTTAATATTAGCTTTTGAAAACCGATCACATTCTTCACGCTGTGCAATGATTACTTTCGAAAACCGATTACCTTATAATATTCATTTTATAAAATAACTAGCTTAAGTTGTATTGTGGAATTAGAAAATGCTTTAGAAAAATTAAAAAAAAGTAGACAACCGTCGGCAACTAAAATATCTCTGCTTCATATAAGTCAACCCTTTTTGACATATTTCCAGTCATGAAGAGGATAGTTATTTGCTTATTTAAATATACATACTACTCCAGCTTATTTTGGAGTCTAAGGAGAGGGGCATTTATTGTGTTAATTGCCGAATACATATCAATCTCCTAATTCGTGTTTGCTCAATTTAAAGTATGAGATCTGCTTAATCACTGTCACAGTTTGAGGTACTTATGAATATTCAATTTGCATAAATAAAACTTAGTGAATGAATTCCTTTTAACATAAACATCAAAAAAAGACAACGTAAAGAGGTAAACCCAAGCTTTCAATTGGTATAATTGTTTGGGGGAAAACTAACTGCTTTACGTTTTTTTAAACGACAAAGTCATCGGAAAATAGTTACATTTTCACTCAAATGTGACCTATTATTTTCTTTATTTTACTCATTCGTGTTGCTCTTACTTTACCGAGTACTTGGATGTCCTTCTACAGAAAAGATAACATGTGTAGAATTATATAATCCCTCGTCAAAAGTCGGTAATATGAAAATAGTCAAATATTGCTATTTATGACAAAATTCCGTGTTTTGTGTTTTGTACTTGATGGAACATTTCAGTGACAGACGAAGCGTTCAAATTATGGTAACACATGTATTGTATATGTTCTAGGTCCGTTAGTCCGACAAATCAGTTTTCCACGTTTTTTTGTTCCTGCTTGAATATTTGCTGTTGAGTATATTGTTCTATCATGAATAGTTACAGACTAAGTGTGGATTTTGCTCCGGTTCGATGACTGTGTGCAGAGTTATGGGCATTGGACGAAAATTATCAGTGTTCAGCATATTTTCATCATTCTTGAAAATATAAATTTGATATTGATACTTACTTTATACCATGTCTATGAATCAAATAAGCATATTGTTTCAGTACAATGATTGTAAATCGGTTGGAACTATGTATTACCATGCAGATGAAATAGTCATTTGTAATCATAGAGGAACAATCAAACTAAAAAAATCAAAAATAAACTGACAACGCCATGGCTAAAAAAGAAAAAAAACCAAACAGACAAGTAATAGTACACAAGAAACAACATAGAACACTAAAGACTGGGCAACACGAACCCGTCCAAAAATGGGATGATCTTAGGTGCTCCGGAAGGGTAATCAGATTCTGCGCCACATGTGGCACCCGTCGTGTTTATTCATTCCTAACATCTAAAATTAATTAACAAACTGGCTGTTGGTTGGCAGTCGAAAGAAAATGAACACTTTTATACGTATGACATAATCATAGCATTCAATTTTTTTTAACATTTTTTTTTCAGACATTGATCAATGTCAGGAAGCGAATGTTCCCCATTCAATCTTTTTGGATGAATGTCCAGGTATGATCGATATGTTTGATTTCAAAAGTAATTTCGTTTGGTCACTAGTTACTCTTACTTTATATTCGCATCTGGTGCAAGAAAATTGGTACCGTTAATTTTATTATATCCATAATCATTGTAGGAAGATAATATGTTTTTGTATATATACTGATACTAGTATCTTGAATAGTTCAAAATGATATAAATAAAAAAATAATGAAATAGTAAAAGAGAAAATAAAATTATCAGCAATATAATGTACGATGCATGTGTGACAGATATAGAATCTACCACTGTATTGAGTGTGATACGAATTTTGTCAAGGTTAGACATAGAAATTGTCCTAATTCCCTTTTCACCTTTATTTACAGTACATATCTACTTGATTTTGAAAAATAATCTTCCCGACATGACTGTACACGACATACTAGTATTTGAAACTGGATTTGGAGCAATAATTGTCAATCAAGCTATTACAAACTTAACGTTACTCGTCATGCTAAATCGACTGTAGTATGACAACCATTGAATATACAATTGAGAATAATAAATAGGAATAAGTCAAAGAGACAACAACCCGACCAAAGACCAGATAACAACACCAATGGTCTTCAATTTAGCGGGAAAATCCAACATAACTGTTTTCATTTAAGTAATATATATATACAATAGTTATCAAAAGTACCAGGATTTTAATTTTATACGCCATTTTTATTTCTTGTTATAAAAAGTAAAATTGCTTATGTATGCTTCTCTGAATATTTTTTTGATATCTTTTTTGGTTGACAGACTTCAAACCTCCAACTGTGACTTCAATTTTAATTTCCTATACTGAAGACATTGGAACCAATATTACACTCAACTGTCAACATGCTAAAAACAACGACCCTGTCACAGAGGTTAAATGGTTTTTCCAAAATATGTTTCACAAATCCCTTGGAGTGCACAATGTTATCAATACAGATGTGGCAAAATATAGTGGATCTACAGTAGATTCGCCTTCATTAATGATATATAACATTATGCCAGATGATATTGGGGAATATAGTTGCCGAGCTTTCACGGATTATTCTTCGAAACCAGGATCTGGTCCTCTCATTTCCGTTATGTTAAAGGAAGGTATGTATTTAAATTAGAATAGACTAGAAAAACTATTCAGGAAAAGGGAAGAAAGCAAAGGAGCATTACAAAAAAACATTATTCAGCAGTTTTATAATCTAACGGAAAATGAAAATTACGCTATGGTAATGGTTGCATTCCAATTGTTTAGGGCGTTATTAATAAAAATGTTTTGGTGTACGCTTTTGAAAATATAACCCAAAATACATCGTTGGCAGTTATTCCACATCGCTTTTTTATAAACATATATATTGAATTTTTATTTATACGTTTCGCATCTGTAAAATAGAGATGTTCTGAAAATGAGTTAGTACCAAAGGAAAGTTATATTATTTTTTTAGACATTAAACTACGTAAGTCGATACTAAATAGGTAAAAACTAATTGCCATTAAAACAACAACATTGAAATTTCCTTTAAGTCGTGCATATGCAGCGGAGCAGAAAGGAAAAAGAGCAATTGTCTTTTAACTTTGAACTAACTTTGAAATATAAATTGTCTTCAAATGCTTATGGCATTGGATACTTTTTTTTTTATTATAAAGCCTTAAGTCAAAGATGAAATATATTGGAAAACCAAAACAGTTTCATAGGGCTTTATCCCTCTTTTGATTGTTGAAACTATATAAATCACTATTCGTGTATGTTGTCGAAACCTCATTTTCCTTGATGGTCTTTGACCAAATGTGCTGGTCCTTTAATTATAACTATATTGCTAAATACCAAACGTGTGTCGGTCCTTTGCACAATGTTGTTTTAATAAGCCTTTGCACCACCATTTTTCGAGAACTCGGTCATGAGAAATTATGTTATCAATATACATTCAGGTAAGTATAACAAAATGTAATGGCAGTTTTCTCTTGTATATTTTTAGCTGCTCCTGTTTTCCAAGAATCGATAAGTCAATATGTGTTTGAAGTTGGAGATGAAATACAACTTCCCTGTTCGTACGAAGCGTTTCCTCTAGCTACAGATGTCAAGTGGATGAAAGATTCAAATATTGTCACAAATTGTTTCTCAACAGGTTCTGCAGATATTCACGCTGGAGAGGAACCTGTTCTATCAAACCAAGCAGTTTCTATTACCTCAACAAGCTGTCAAGGCGTTATTTCCATACTAAATCCAGATCTAGTAATTTCAAATGCAGAGATGAGTGATTCAGGAACTTACAAGTGCTGTGTTACCAATACAATTTCCGAACATTGTGGAAATGACATTATTGTTCGTTGTAAGTATTACATCTTCATTGTGACATGTAGAAAACAGCAGTGTGATTGATAGGGGGAACACACATTATTATTTCACGGACAATTCGAAGAAAAATTGTCAGGAAAGATTAACAGCGTATGATATACAAAAACACAACGTCTTTATTGGATATGCAAAAGCTAATTAAATGACGCACTTCTAAATCTATAACTTTCATTAGCAAAATTTGAATAAAGTACATAAGTCTTTCGTCTAGTCAAACGTCTTGATAGTCCGGCAAAACATTAAAACACTATCGATACCTTGCTCTTTCACATTCTCATTCTTATATCGACATGGCCAAATAAGTTTGAAATGAATCAAAATAAATCATCGGAAAAGTCGATTTTAATAACTTTTTATTTTATTTTACTGTTTTAAGGAAATATTTACGTATTCAACTGTATATGATTTCTGAGGCTATGACTATATATGTGCAATAATTGAGAGAAATCTTTATTTGGTATTGAATTATTAATTTGGTATTAGGGTATAAAAATTCGAAACGGAAAGTCCCTTAAGAAATTGGTAAATTCGACAGCTCAAACACATCAAACGAATAAAGAGCAACTGTCAAAATCCTGACTTGGCACAGGCATTTTCTTAAGTAGAAAATGGTGGATTAAATCTGATTTTATAGCAAGCTTAAAATTATGACAGTCGCAAAAATTCAATTATATTGTTACGATGTGTGAACAAAACAAAGAGACATAATAGGTAAAAATGTCAAAAATAGGCATTGTTCGTACTTTTTCATTCATACACATTTTGAATATCATCTTCTGTGAATGCATTATTATTAGTTATAAATCTATTTTAAGGATTCTGTGGGTACATATTAATTCAAAATTCAAACTCTCTACAAAAAGCAAAATATCCGTTAGGTTGCATGCAGACTTTGGCAAAACCATGAAATCAAATATTCTAATAAACCGTCTTGGTTTGTTCCGCTTTATATTTCTCGGTCTTTAGTTTTTCGTCTTCTGTTTATTGGAATGCAGAATGTTGTTTTCTTTTCTTTTCTTTTCTTCTCGCTATCAGGTTGTCATTCTTTTATCAACGAAAGCAAAGAAATATTGAAAACAAACCATGTGTTTTACTTTAATTGCCCTAATTACAGATCCATCCGTGACAACCACTACAACTCAAAATTTTGAAGCTACAACTTTTTTAACGACGACAACTTCAACCCAAAATGCTGGAACAACATCTGCTGTAACTACGACCACTACAACTCAAAATCCTGCAACTACATCTCTTTTAACGACGATTACTTCAACCCAAAATGCTGGAACAAGATCTGCTGTAACGACGTCCAGTACAACTCAAAATCCTGAAACTACATCTGTTTCAACAATGCTGACTACACCAACAACGACTACACAACCTAGTAAATATCTATTGTAATCTTTGTTTTTTTTCTATAGAGTTTATCGTTAGATGACATTATGTAAATGCGCAAATTTGTTTATTGTGGAATAAAGAGGGAAATGTACATATTTCAAGTTTCAAATTAGGAACAAAGTGAAATAAGATATTTTTCTCTGGAGCTCTCATGCTTTGTCCAAAGTATCAAATAGTACTTGGATTAAAACAGATTTAAATTTATAGTATAAACATGCATATAAAATACACAGGGTATCCATGACTAGCTTATTTACAACAAATTTTTCGCGAAAAAACGCATATGTTTTTTGATAATGTATGCCAACAAAAAAATGGCCAAAAGTATTTAAGATTCCGACAATGATCGTGTTTGCCTAGTTTATCAATAGTATTGTCACCATTGATATGGCTATTATATGTCTCTATTGTGATTAAGTTTAGCATTTTGTATGTCCCAATGTGTTTTTGCTCTTAAGGTAGCACAATACAAAGATTTCTTTACTACGAATCAGACAACTTTAAACTGATGTAGTTCATTTCATCCTTCTTTATATTTTATAAATGAGGTACCAAATGAAAGAAGAAAGATTAATCTTTCAAATTGTGATATTTTCATTATGACATAATTATTACCTGATTAATTATTATGTAATTAGTTGCTATATTGTGATGTCCACATTTGAATGAATTTAGCATCCTTGTTCTTCATAGCATCCCAAAATATTTTATATATAGATTCCTGTACAACACAGCCTGACCTCCAAAACTGTGTCTCAGATTTCCAAAAACATCAATAGAACAAATTTTATACCCAATTGGATTTAGTGGTCTCCTATGAATTGATGTTGCAAACTTCATTGAAGATTTATGAAAGAATGAAATACAATAGGAAAAATCTGAAACAAAGTTTTGGAGGTCAAACTGTGTTGTGCAAGAATCTATAAATTATTTTGGGATGCTATGAATAACAAAGAAGCTAAATTCATTCAAGTATGGACATCACAATATGGCAACTGATTACATAACAATTAATTATGTAATAATTATGTCATAATGAAATTCTCACAATTTGAAAGATTAATCCTTCTTCTCTCTTTCGGTAACTCATTTATAAAATTTAAAGAAAGATGAGTGGAATTACATCAGTTTAAAGATGTCTGATTGGGGATGAAAAATCTTTGTATTGTGCTACCTTAAACATGGTATCATCTATTTATTTATTCATTTATTTATATTTTGATTTATTGATTTATTGATTTATTGATTTATTGATTTATTCATTCATTGATTTATTCATTTATTCATTCATGTTTTTATAGAGTATTTAATCTTAAGATTTTGACTCTCCTACCTCGATTTTTAAATATGGCGTTTGTCAGAACTGAGTATGATCAACATGCACCATCATAATGGTGAGTCCTACGTCTTTTTCAACAAATGGGTAACTCTATTATCCTAGTTGGCAAAAACTTAATATAATGTGGACAAGATAAACAGTCTAGTTTGCCTTTTTATAAGATAAGATAAGGTAAGATAACTTTATTAGCACTAGCACATTGACAATAAATGGTTATGGCAACAAATTAAAGAGTAACTACATTAACATATATACAATGAAGGAGTGACAGTACATAATTATGAGAGAAACATATATAAAAAATAAATGAGAAGCATATACATTATTACAGAAATCAAGTACCTTTTAATAATGAGTTTCTCACCAACAAGCATTCATTCAAATAGTTGACAACAATTTTTAATATTTTTATATATTTTTTTAAAATGATACTTGTAGAGGCTATTTCGTGCCAATGTCCATGCAGTTCTCTTGGAGAGGAGGCAAGGCAAGATTTTTCAAACTTTACAATAGATGAACTATTCGAGATGCTGGCTCCTCAACTGGCAAAAATGGAAAAAGAATTATCTGTTGACAAGTCTAACTTATCGGCGACGGTTAATAAAAGAATCAGTGCAAAAGATGAGAGAAAGTCTTCTCAGTCTATTGGTATTCTTGGAATAGTCTTCATTGTTACAGTCATCCTGAGCGTCGTTATTATTGATCTAATGTCACTTATTGATTTCCTGAAACCTAAGTTGAAGAGAGGAAAAACGGATACTTCAGAAGCAGAAGAACGGCAAGACTAGATGATATCATTTAATGATCATAAAAATCTGATTGCAGAATTCAAGTTTAAAGCGAGATATTAAAAAACGGATCGTTTCTACAGTATTCGCTTTTGGCATCGATTTTTCAAGAATTTTGAAGTGAATGTTTATATTGATTTTTTTTAACTATACACGTACTTTGTGGATCATTTCCTTATGAAGTTAAGGTGTCAAAATTATTATTTTTCTTGACAAAATATTATGAAATTGAAACGAGCCAGATTATTTTAGTTAAAGTGTTTAGTATACCCTTAAAATTTCCCCCTTCTTGTATCTGATACTATATTCCTCCGACTTTTATTATAGCCTCACATCTATCTGCAATTAATTATCTATCATACAGCTGAAGTTTCCTTTATTCAGGTTGTATTGATACACCTAAATTGCAACCATAACTTGAAAGCAAATGACATCTCAAATGATTCCTTTTTAACCGAAAATAATAAGGTATCGAAGCTTATCATTTTATTCCTTTATCATGGGTTGTATTGAAACACTTGAATTTCAGCAATTACTTGAATGCAGGTGTCGCACTCAAATGATTAATTTTTAACAAAAAGAATAAGGTATCGGAGTTTATAGTTTTATACCATTATTCTGGGTTGTATTGATACACCTACATTGCAAGTGACGTACTGACAATATTTGTATTAGCCAACAAACGATTATCATTTATGTAAGCAGTACGCATTAGGTTAAAGTTTTCATCTCCTGTAACTTTCACCATTTCAACGATGTCATTTGGCATCTGCAACATATACTGATAATTGTTATCTGGAATATCTTTTCACTTTATCTGTTGTTGTACATTTTTAGACGTTTATATAATACATAATCATAAAACCTTTATCAAAAGTTAATCTCCGAAATAATAACAGTTATTTTCATGAGGTCCACTGTTTTTTTTATTAATATTAATATTTACTATTCTCAATTATTCTAAAATGTAATTTCGGTATAGTAACACATTTATTGTCCTCCTATAAAGTAAACATAAAAATTGAGCACCAGATATGATATGTCTTCCAAAGTGTTTTATGAAACCCATAATTGTGTATCATAACTCTTTTTGATTCAAGAATTGTAACTAGCATTAACATCAGGGCTAACAATTATAAAAGTGCATTATTTCTTCACATCTTAACACAATATTTTGGGATGCTGATAAAACAAAATTATAACGTTGATTGTAAATATTGTTTGTGAGAAGGAATGATAAATAATTCCATTTTGCATGAGTCATCTCATTCGATGAAAGATATTTCTATCCTGCATATTTGTTAACATTTTTTGGTGTTGTATCATTTTTAAACGTAAATAATTATTAATAATTTTTAGGTTCCAAAATATTGATTGTACCCACCATATGCATGGTGTCAATCGGTTGTTATATTTTTTGTGGTTCCTGTTCCGCGATCTTGGTTATCTATCATTTACTCTTAACAACCTTCGAGCAATAAATTCTATAAAAGTGAAATATCAGGAAGAGTGCCCAGTTGTACATTTCTGTGTGGAAGATCGAAATAAATAAAATATACCAGTGTAAACCTATCAAAACATGTTTTTGAGATAACATTTTTATCATATTGTTGTTTTTAAATTCATTACTGTCTCAACATGAAATTAAGAGCAGAGTAGTTCAAGTGCATATATGTATTCGCCATTGCTCTACTGTAAGAATCAATAATAAATAAAAACAAACATGTTTTTAAAACGTGACCAACAGCTGTATTTTAAATTTTGACTTGAGAAATAAGCACATTATTATATTCGCCGCTGTAGTACGAGCACTCAGAATTTAAGCATTTTACGATTATGTCGATCAAATTATTTTGCATCATGCAACACATTCTGACGAAGGATATTTTTATCTGAATTACTTAATGAGTTTTGGTGGTGTGGTACTCTTTAACTATTCATTTGTTAGATTCCATAATATTAAGCATAGTATTTTAAACCTATTTAAATAGATTAAATTGCTTGATTTATTTAGTGTTGTTTCTTTAACACGATCTGAATATTTACAAAAAAGCCATACTGTTTATCATGCAACCGTTGTGTCTAGCATCGAAAGAAAGAAATAATGCTGAAGTAATAAGAACAATGTATGTTCCTAAATGTTTTAATAACAATTTCAACATGACATTTAGTGCAGATAAAACGAATGACTGGTTTTGTTTTAGAAAAAAAATATATACGTTGTTCTACAAATAGATTTTTCCTATGATTTGAATTTGAGTTCATTTTGATTTTTTTAAATTATTTTTGTTTTCATAGAGGATTTCTCTCTATACAACAAGAACGCATGTTTTGCTACAGGTTGTGGTGCTTTTATTTTCTTATGCTTGCGTTGTCTGTTGTGTTTTTTGCCATTTTTCTGTGAATTTAATAAAACAAGGATTGTGAGGATTTGTAAATATCAATAAAATATCGCCTGTATATTGTAATATGTATTTATTTATATTTGTACAAATATTGCATATGTAATGAAAACCTTATTAAAGCTTGTAAGTGTTTTCTATATGGAATGCTTGATCTGTATGTTTTGAAAGTAAGTGTGTTATGAAAGTTACTAATCGGTTGATATTTGATATAAATCGTGTGTGATAATATGCTAGATATATTTTTAAAGAGACAAATCTACAATGATCACTTGTCACCTCTGAGGGTTTGAGTTCGAAACCACCATTTTTTTTTCTTTAAATGTCCTGTACCAAGTCAGGAATATGGCAGTTGTTATCAATTTGTTCTATGTATGTTGCGTTGGTGTTACACTCCAGTGTTTCTTTTCTTCCGTTTTTCTTCTTCTTATAGTTGATGTATTTCCCTAAGTCCTAGTTTGTGACCCAGATTTGTTTTCACTCAATTGATTAATGACTTTTGAACAGCGGTATACTACTGCTGTCTTTATTTATTCATTATTTAAAAATTGGTTACCATATTGTACAGCCAGCTTTAATCAATGTGGCAATGAATTTCAAATAAACAAACGGACTGATTCAATTGTAATGATTTTTGTGGAAAAGCATGCTTCCAACAACGTCAATACTATATTTATAGTTACAGAGAATACCATGCAAAAACAAATTAAGATACACAAAGTTTGATAGAGGCGAGTAAGTATACTTGAATTGGTTGATAATAGCGGATATATTTCTAATGTCGTAACTATATCCAATACTAATAAAGGGGGTCCGCCAAGGTTTAATTCTTGGTCTAGTGTTGTTTAATGTCTTTATAAAACTGTGTTCAAGACAGTACAATATATAATTATGCAGATGATAATAACCTGTCTAACTGTGACAATAATGTAGATACTTTAATAAAAACACTCGAAAATGACAGTGAAAAAATGATGAAATGGTTTTAACAAAATTTAATGAAAGCAAATCCGGAAACGTTCCAGGCCATTGCTATTAGGAAAAAGACTAAAAATTATAATTTAACTTTTAATTTAGAAGGCAATAAAATTTCATGTGATGAAGATGTTAAACTCCTTGGTGTTGATATAGATTTTGAACTAAATTTTGATAAACAAATCTCCCAAATTTGTAAAAAAGCTTCTAAACAACTAAATATTCTTAAACGTATTGGCATATATCTGTTCATACTTATTTCGGAACCGCTTGGCCATTAAAAAAAGATTTAAAGGTATAATGGATATGAAGTCATAATTCAATTTATTGATGATTTTGAAAAAAGATCCGAAAGCTGAGTCTAAAGGGAGGTACGGTGTTGGTGTTGGTGTTGGGTACCCCTTCATTAAGATTTTTGTATCCATGGATAGAGGCAACAGTAGTAAACTGCTGTTCAATTGTCATATTTCACGATATTTAAGATGTTACAAGGATATAAAGAAAAAGGATTTAAAACTCTTATGTATGTTTACTTGTTCTTATTTAACCCCTTCAAGGCACAGCTATTATCCATAAATAGTTCCATGTCGCTTCAGGGGTATTCTTACTATTGCTCTGTTATTACCATTCCGTTTTCCTATTCTTCGATTCTTCGGATGTCAACTTTGTTACAAAAACCATGGGGAATCACTTTGTGTTAATGCAAATCTTGTATATCATACTCTAGTCTTGCATCATTTGTTATCAAAACGTTAATCAAATGAAAAATAGACTAGTTCTCATTCGCCCGGAGTAGTAAAAAAGTTGCTAATAAATTAACAAAGATATATCATTTACCATTGGACATAAATAAAAACTAAAGTACATCTGGATACCAACATTGACGATATTAATGAGGCAAGACAGAGTCGGATGATGAATTGGTCCAACATTCATTTATTACTCTTTTCCCACAAAATCTATGAAAACAGTAGTATGATCACAGAGAGATTGTCTAAATATAGGTTAAGAATAGTGTATAAAAATGATCTAAAAAGTAAAAAACCAAAAATACAAAACTCCGAAAACAAATCTAAACGGAAAGTCCCTAATCAAATGGCAAAATCAAAAGCTCAAACACATCAAACGAATGGATAACAACTGTCAATTTCCTCACTTGGTACAAACATTTTCTGATGTAGAAAACCTGGTTTTATAGCTAGCTAAACCTCTCACTTGTATGACAGTCGCATCTAATTCATTTTTATTGATAACGATGCGTGAACACAAAAATACCAGTCATAATAGGAAAAAATGTTAAAATACAACAGTCAACATTGTGTTTCAATCCTTGTAAATGTCTGTATAGAACAATATATAGAAGTTATCAAATATTGAAAAGAACAATATATCCACTGAAAACTATATTGATTTTTTTAATGACATTACTTCAATATTTAAAGCCTCATTTGACAATTCCTATCAGTACAATTTTCTGACGTGGTCGGATGCAGTATTATATTCAAATATATATGTTTTAACTGATTAGAAACAGGAAAAATAGTTTGAATTTAAACTCATTGAGTTTTAAAAGTGACTAACAATGTGCTTGTTGGTATGTTTTCTAGTGGTGCAATATGTTTGGACTGTTATCGGTGAGTTAATATTATAATTTTGCATTCTAAATGATAATAAAATCGTGTAATGTTGCGAAACATTTGAATACTTTTTATATAACTTTTATTTGTATTGCTAAAACGAATAATTATTCAACTACAAGTGATGATTACGGTATTTATGTAAAGGTTCATTGTAACATTTTGTTTTGCTAAAATAAATGTACCTGATAGAGAAAAAAAAGTTTGATATAAGTACTATGAATTTAAAATTTGCAATATTTTTAGATTGCAAAAGTTTGGACGAAAAATGTCAAATTCACCAATTTAATTAAAACTTTTTTAAAATAATGAAGAAAAAAAACCCGTTGCCATCATGTTTCACTTTGCCGTAAAATTTCTCTAAAAATCGACAGATTCTGACTACGATCGTGGATAATTTCGTTATATACGTTTCTATCAGTACATATGGATATTCAAAAAACATTCAGTACTTCTCAATGAAACCTTCGGCTTGCCTCACGGCGTACTTGGATACTTCTGGGTGTTTGAATATCCATATCTATGGATATGAACGAGATAATCTATATTTACATCAGAAGAAATACTATGATAATTTTATTATTTAGATGAAAATTGTATGTTTATTTTCTTTTATTAATTTCTGAATTAGACAATTTACTGCTTGAAATTGTTGTCATCAATTAAAAACAAACCTCCTAATGTTTCTTTTTTCACAATTTCTAAAAGGTACTTTTTTTCTAGATTTTCAATAGTTAATTTTCTTTTTCTAAGTTTAATATAGTAGGTACAATGTTATTTATTTGAAAATGGTCGTGCTACTACGATACAGAATATACGCATGATGTTAATCAACTAAATTAAACCAAACAAATGATAAACCACAGGGTTATATCAAGACCCAAATCACAAAGGAACGCTGTGTTCGACGAAAATATTGCACAGAAAATGCCCATATGGACAAACAGTACATCAAAGAGTGTACACGATTTTTCGGGGAATGCTGATACTTGACGCTTAATGCATTTCCTAAAAAACAATGACAACGTCTGAACGTTCCGAGTTTATAGAAAAATTTTAGTACGTTCGATTTACTAGAAAATCAGCCTTTGTCATGTTTGATGATTTTTCCTGTTGTTTTTGTTTAAGTTTGTACACCGTAAAATGATTATATGAATATAAAATATTGACAAAATGAGAAACTAATGAAAATATAAAAGAATATAATCATTGAACCAAGGAGACGGGACGAATAAAACTTGATATGCTATTCGTGCATTTAGACACCGGACACTTGTCTACCAAATATAACTATCTTTTAGTGCCATAAAAAAATAGTTGTCACCTTCGTCACTGTAGGATTATAACACTGATATAGATGAATAGCCTTTTTTCAAAACTGTGAATATATTTTTTTCAATAGCTTAATGTCTAGGTATATGATGGTTGGTAATATTTTTTGTTCAAAGATATTTTTTCAAATATCACAAATACTCATTTCATTGTCCATGTCTAATTTAAATGTAGATAAATCGTGCCAATGTGGAGCTGGATCTGCTTATCCTCCCAGAGCACTCAAAACAAGTTTTGGTTCGGTCGTGTTACTCAGTTTTTGCTGTTATGTTGTGATTTGCGAACTTTAGTTTTCTGTTTTTCTGTTTCTTTTTCAACCAAGATGTTGCAAGTTGATTTTAGTCTTATGAGTCTTAATATTTTCGTGGGATGTTTCGCCTCACTTTTATACATGTAAGCCTTGTATCATTAAGGAGTGTTTTGAAATTAGTTTAACTTAAAAACTTACACCATGTGAACAAATTCATGTAAAAAGAAAAATAAGTCGGATTTTATTTCAATAAACGGTTTCAAGTGAACAATTATTGAAATGTTTTCAATCGCTATTAGTAGACATTAGTTCCTAACATAACAAAATTTCAGAAGAAAAATATAAATTATTTGGTTCACTGCAAGAATTAACAATTAAAAGTTAAACCACTTAGTACATAGTTTAAACATATCTATTTATAGTGGATTGGGAAACAAGTTATTGCAATGTATATCAATCCCTTTCCACTTTGCGGGTGCGAGTGCTGTCCTGTAGCGGCATTAGCCTGGTTTTTTTCGAAATCTACAAGGATGTCTTTTACGTGCAAAAGAGATATGGTTCTCTCTTAACATGCCATTTATCGTCCCCTTCCGACGGACTATCATCGTTTCTAAAGACCATAAACGCAAATTGTGTCAAAGAATAGCCGAAAATTTAGCCCGTAAATTTTTCTCCCATGAACCTTTGTGTTAGTAGTCCGATGCAACAACCACTTCACCACGTCTCACTTCTTACATATTAATAGTAAACAAAATCTGCAGGTTAAACAGAATTATTGAGAAGAACGACTGTAAGCGACTCACACGTATTACGGTCAGTTTTATGAATTGTTAACCGATACCATATGTAAGTGTCAACTTATTCACTTATAGGGTCTTTGCATCGGAACTAAACACATTTATTTAAAAAAAACAGTTGTTGGCATGACACGGGTTATGTTCTTCTCATATATTTTATGATAGTATGATACTTAACCCCTAACAGGAGGGATTGTGTCTGATATTCATATGATGAAAACATAATCTTTTAATCAGATTAATTGAGGTCTGGAGCTGGCATGTCAGTTAACTGCTAGTAGTCTGTTGTTATTTATGTATTATTGTAATTTTATTTATTTTCTTTTGTTGCATCTTCTCACATCGGACTCGGACTTCTTTTGAACTGTATTTTAATGTGCGTATTGTTATTCGTTTACCTTTCTACATTGGCTAGAGGTATATGGGGAGGGTTGAGATCTCATAAGCATGTTTAACCCCGCCGCAATTTTGCGCCTGTCCCAAGTCAGGAGCCTCTGGCCTTTGTTAGTCTTGTATGATTTTTAATTTTAGTTTCTTGTGTATAATTCGGAGTTTAGTATAACGTTCATTATCACTGTACTAGTATACATATTTCTTAAGGGGCCAGCTGAAGGACTCCTACGGGTGCGGGAGTTTCTAACTACATTGAAGACCCATTCGTGGCCTTCGGCTGTTGTTTGCTCTATGGTCGGGTTGTTGTCGCTTTGACAAATTCCCCATTTCCTTTTTCAATTTTATGATTAGAGGCTTGTCAATGAAAACTAAGATCTTTAGATACTGGAGTAGTCGTCGAATCTGTAAAATTATCGAGTGTGTACTATCCACGAATGCGACAAGTGGGTAAATGTAGATTTGCATGCCATGGTCTATTCATGAATAATAGGACACCCAGTAACGCTCCTTTTTGGGTTCTAGTAATTCCCACAGGGTGTTTACTTTGACTCTATTTCTATATCAGTGCATTATTTCACAAAACATGGGTTGATGACAAATGTTTATTTTCTCTATATTAGAAAATTATTATACTTTGAGTAATAGGTAATGTTCGCGTCATAGCCATTTGACAGTGCTAATAACAATAAATAAGAAGCGAAAAATATTCAAATCTGACGGAGTTGCATGGTATTGTATATGAACTGTGAATATACTTCATAATGTAAGTTTAAACTGTGTACTCTGTATTTAATTATAGTGAACAACCAATCTCTAAAAGTAAAAAAATAATTTTTAAATGAATATAATAATTTGGAATATCAATCTCTAACAATCAAAATATGATAGAATTGAAACTTGTACTTAAAATCTGTGATGCACAAATTATGTGTTAATTATTTATAGTTTGAAATTTTGTTTTATATTATTTTAAAAGTCTTTAATTATTTCAATACACTAGAGTCCGATACTGACACTCTAGTTATTCTAACGTTAAAATATTGTTGCAAAAACAACAGGAATAATTCAAAAATTTGCTTACCGACTTTAATGAACTGACACAAAGTGTTAAATGCGTCTTTTAGTTTAATTTGTTTCGACCAATTTATGGAGCACTGTAAGCAACACAAGTGCGTTTTCTGCATTGCAATGATGAAAACTTATTTCCTCAAACATTTATCAAGGTCAACAGTAGTAAACCGTTGTTCAATAATAATTATTTTACAATATGTAAGTTATTACATGGATTAGAAAAAATCTAATTATCTTTTACTTGTTCCTACTAAACCCCTTCCAGGCATAGCAATTCTTCATCATAGCCCGATATCATTTCAGGGGTTCTCTAATTATTGTTATGTGTTGATCATTCCGCTTTTTTCTTTTTCGGAAGTCCACTTTGTTTCAAAAAACCCTGGGGAAACAATATTTTTTAAATACAAATCTTATATATCATACTAAAGTATTGCAAAATTTGTTTTTAGAACGTTTATTAAATGAAAAATAGACTAGTTCTAATTCGCCCGGGGTAGATAAAAATGTGTAAATAACATTTAAATGTAAATGGTTAATTGTACAGAGTAAATGGTGTTTTTTTTTTTTATTTCTACCGATGTTTCATTACATATTTAAGACTCAGAACGACATCATGTCTCGAATCGACGTCCGTTCCTCAAATCGATGTTTAAATCTGACGTCACATTCTCAAATCATTGTCCAATATTGTGACCCTCTATTGTATTGCCGAAACTACGTCCGATCGCTCATTGCCGTCTCTAATCGATGTCCGAATTCAATCAACAACAAATTACTGCATTTATACATGTATATGTATTCTACTTTGATTGAGTTTGGAACATTCAAATATGAAATATAGTTTATTTTTCACTAAATCAATACAAATAGCTAACTTGAGTGTAATTCATAGCTAAGTGTTGGAATTGGGAAAAGATTTGGTAATTTTAAACTAAACTTTACTGAAACCGTTTTTTGGAAGTCTGTTGCCACAACATTGAAATTTAAGTGTTTAACTCTGTTTGGAAAATTAAATTAGCACCGTTTTTTTTTTTAGAGATACAGGAATTTTCTTCAATGGGATAATTGAAACGCATCTCCTTGATCAAGGTAATGGAATAACATTAAAAAACAACAACAACGCATTAATTAAGAAAAGGGAAAATTAATTTTAGATAACAAATCTATAAAATAATTATGAACAAAAATTAATTATATCTTGACCAGTGACCACTGAAACATCAAACATTGATGGAAACACCTTGTATCCGGTTTATTTTAAAGCAAGAGAGGTTGCAAAAGATATACAAACTACTGAAATTGCTTAATTTTGATATAACTGATAGTGAATATCAGGACATACCAGAGGGAGGGTCAAACTCATAGATCGAAAATAAACTGACAACGCCATGGCTATAAATAAAAAGACCAACAGACAATAAATAGTACACAAGACATAACATAGAAAACTGAAGACTAAGCAAACCGAAGCCCACCAAAATATGGGGGTGATCTCAGGTGTTTCGGAAGGGTAAACTGATTCTGCTCTATATGTGGCACCCGTCGAGTTGCTCATGCTATTACAAAACCGGCAAATAGTTTAATTCGGTAGGTCACATTCGTGGTGAAAAAGGAAGTGGATGGTAGTTACGACATAAGGAACATATCCGATATCATCTGTGAAACGTTTATTCCATAAAGGTCAACCAACCTGTGATACTGTCCGTAAAATTTACGAAGGGATGATTTTAACTTCACCATTTAGAACTTTTGGTTTAATAGCTTCCTTGTCAGCAGCAATCCTCTATCAAGGAAATCATGGTAGAAAATGCAAGCCCGGGAATATCGTATCAATTGGAAGAAATATAATCCGTAAGCAGGCGCTGCTGGAATGTTGCTACCAGAAATGAAAAGTTCATAAATTGGAAGCTGAAATAACCACTTTTGTCGTAAAGTTTTGTTTTCAGCCGACCCTCATCGTCAATTACTAGATGCAAGTCAAGATATGAGGCATATTTAAGTAATCATGGTTTCTATCAAACCCCCTCCGTGAATAATTATTCTTCAAAATATTTCAATGTCGGTTCAGGGGTTCTTTAATGATTATTCTGTATCTACTGTTCTGCTCTTTGGTTGCTTTCGGATTTCCAATAGGTTTTAAATACCATGAGGAGAAACTATTTCTAAATGCAAATCTTATACATAATACTTCAGTATTGCTAATATTGTCAATTGAACTTTAGTCAACCTAACAATAGACAAGTATTTAATATATAATAACGCAAGTTCTAACTTACCCCGGGTCTAGCAAATATGTCTATAAATCAATCAGAGATTGACAAATATCTCAAATTAAACATGAGCCAAATCACTAAAATACAACCAGATTCAAACATAGACAACATTATTGGTTTTGTAACAGTCTCAAATCATGTCTTTGATAAAAAAAAAAAAAAAAAAAAAAAAAAAAAAAAGAAGATATACCCCTTTTCCCGAATAACACATTTAAACAACAATTTTATAGTTACAGAGCAGTTATCTAAATATCTGAAAAGAACAATATAACAACTGAAAACGACGATGGAATTTATAATGACTTTACATTAGCAAAACTATCGATATTCAAAACTTTATTTAGCAATTCCCATGTGTACAATTTCAATTTTTGACGTGGCAATATTTAATAAAAGTATAAATGTCTAATTGATCACAAAATAGGAAAATTTAAAACAGGAAAATTAGTTTGAATTTAGATGTAATGAGTTTTTAAAAGTGAACGAAGATGTGTTTGTTGGCATGTTTTCTAGTGGTACAGTATTTTTGTTCTGTTATTGGTAAGTTTATTTTATAAATTTGAAACGGAGTGTCCTGAATATTCCGGAGTGAGGGAACCGTGACCCAGGGTGAAGGAATCGGGATTCAGGCGGGAGATGATCCACACCCCTCATGTGTATAATTATTTCTACGCCCCAGTTTAAAGTTGCTGTTTCTTTTAAATCACTGTTCAATTCATTCACAACTTTTTAAGGGGTGAACAATAAAGAGCTAGACAAACTGTCTATTGTTGAGACAAAATGCAATAGTCCTAGAACTACTGTTTTGTGTACATTTAATTCCTGGAAATGGAGTTATTTGCTGGTAACAGCAATATCCTAATAAGAGGGTTTGATGAGGAATGAGTTGCACGATATTTACAAAACAAAATACTTAATAGTTATCAAAGGTACCAGGATTCTAATTTAGTACGCAAGACGGGCGTTTCGTCTACAGAAGACTCACCAGTGACGCTCATATCAAAATATTTATAAAGCCAAACATGTACAAAGTTGAAGAGCATTGAGGATCCAAAATTCCAAAAAGTTGCGCCGAATACGGCTAAGGTAATCCATTCCTGGGATAATAAAATCCTTAGTTTTTCGAAAAATTCAAAGTTTTGTAAACAGGAAATTTATAAAAATGACCACATGATTGATATTTATGTCAACACCGAAGTGCTGACTACTGGGCTGGTGATACCCTCGGGGACGAAACGTCCACCAGCAGTGGCATCGACCCAGTGGTGTAAATAGTTATCAAAGGTACCAGGATTATAATTTAGTACGCCAGACGCGCGTTTCGTCTACATAAGACTCATCAGTGACGCTCATATCAAAATATGTATAAAGCCAAACAAGTACGAAGTTGAAGAGCATTGAGGATCCAAAATTCCAAAAATTTGTGCCAAATACGGCTAAGGTAATCTATTCCTGGAATAAGAAAATCTTTAGTTTTTCGAAAAATTCGAGGTTTTGTAAACAGGAAATTTATAAACATGACCACATAATTGATATTCATGTCAACACCGAAGTGCTGACTACTGGGCTGGTGATACCCTCGGGGATGAAACGTGAAAGCCGTGCCTTAATGTGTTATAAGTTATTTCAATTCGATTTTTCAGCCTTTTCCGCTATGAATAATTTGTTTGGTACCAGTGACAGTTTTAATACAGAAGTAAAAGTAGATTAATTTGTTAATATATTTATAACTTTCAACAAGACTATCCTCATTTTTACAGAAATGTTGTTGACCGTGTCCGGAAATTTAGAAATAATCCTGGTAAACTTATCGGTCCTTTAAATAAACTTATTCTAAATGCTAAAAGGTTACCAATTGAACACTGTAATAAGATCATTGAATATTGTTTTTATTGGTATAAATATTGATTTTGTTATCAGTAAATTAAAAGCAAACTAAATATTACTAGTATGTTATATACGTATACACATTCATGAATCTACAATCTGTCGATACCTGTATCTTGGTGTTGCACAATGTCTTGTTTTTCACTGACTGTTTATGACGTCTTTACATTAAATCCATAGGATGTTGGATGTGTACGGATTGATATTTAGTCTAAGATACATGATATTTTTATTAGTTGCTAGTAGCTTTGAACTAGCTGTCAATTAACTGCGAGTACTCTCAGATCTGTTCCTAGTGTCTTTTTGTTTTTATACAAGTACCCGTCCACGTCGACATGTATTTTTATCCATCTGATGAGTTTAGCCTCTTCCAACTGATTTTTATAGTCCGTTTTTTAAGTTGTACTGTTATACCACTGTCCCAAGTTAGGAGAGGGTTGAGATCCCGCTTATATGTTTAACCCCGCAATTATGTATATATGTGTCTGTCCCAAGTCAGGAGCCTGTAATTTAGTGGTTGTCGTTTGTTAAAGTGTTACATATTTGTTTTTCGTTCAATATAAATAAAGCCGTTAGTCTTCTCGTTTGAATTTTTTACATTGTTATTTCGGGGTCTTTCATAGCTGAGTGACTATGCGGTATAGGCTTTGCTCATTATTGAAGGCTGTACGGTGACCTGGAGTTGTTAATTTCTGTGTCAATTTGGTCCTTTGTGAACAGTTGTTGCATTGGCAATCATACCACACCTTCTTTTTATATATATATTCTGTTTACGGAAAAAGTCAACAATTTCAAAATTTGCACAATCAAAGGTTTCATTTTATAAACTTTTAATATATATTGTTAAATTTGACGGTAATTGTAAAAGTACTTATCAATCTTAAAATCATATGAAACGAGTAACTGAAGAAAAATAATTTTCATTCAATTCTTGAACCAATGCATGTATATATCATAAACTTAGTCCTCTGTGTACGATTTTATTACTTTTTACGCGTCCATATCGTAATATCGTCAAATAAATATCTGAAACTTGAGAAAAGTCACGATTAGTTTACTGCTTACGGAAAACATATCGGAGTATTGTTGATTGGAAGTAAACAATAAAAAAGTAAATTTCTTCTAAATTTTGACAAATTATTGAATTTTCTAAGGAAAACAAATATATGTACATAAGTTTTATAATAAAAACTATCCATTTAGTTATAAAAACATATGCATCAATTTTTTTTATTTGAAGTTTCATATGACTTTTAGGATACCAATTTTATCAATTTAATTTATGTAAACAATGACTGTTGTCTGTTCCTTTTGCATTTGTCCCCTTATTAATTATCCGTAAGAAACACAAAGCCTTTATCTATTATAAAGGATCATACAAGTAAATGAAGGATGCAGTCACAGAAATAATTATTTTATAAGTACGTTTGAACCAGTGACAGCTCAACTACCGATTTTATCCATCGCATCACCAGCAGTGATGGTGATACAAGGCTGGAAATACTATATTCTGTATACATATAACTCATCTAAACAATCACCCAACAATGTCTCTGGCCGGGCTTCGAACTCGTTCTACTGAGATATCGTGGCACCAAAATGACCGACGCGCTAGACCACTGGACCACCTAGGCTCTACATATAAGAAAGCTTTCGATGGCCGGATGTAACCTTTTTTCATATGTATACTATATATATATTTGGTAACAGAATAAAGAGGTGGATAATGAGGAAGACTCAGACACGTCTGACTCGGAGGAAGAAATCATTATTCCGCATTTTAAAAAGAAGAGTTCATGGAAATCCAAAACCTAGTTAATCTGCTACACTGGAAGATGTTATCGACAAAAATAAATCGGATGTTGTTCATCTAGCTAGCAACAAGTACTCGTCATTTTATTACACCTCTTCTGACGAGAAAAAAGCCATGCAATCGCTGAGAAACCGAGATGATATTGTGATAAAACCATTAGACAATGGCAGTGCCGTTGTGATAATGGACAAAGCTAACTACATCGCGGAAGCAGTGCGTCAGCTCTCTGATGAGAGATTTTATAAGAAGCTAGACTATGACCCTACCTCCGAGTTTAGCTCCAAAATTATCACTGCGTTAAAAACCATGTACGATGACGGTCACATAGATGAGGATACAATTGGTTATTTAAAACCAGAGAATGCCAAGCCTGGTCGATTGTAGCTTCTTCCCAAAATACACAAGGATAACAACCCTGGTAGACCCATTGTCTCCGCAAACGGCCATCCGACTGAGAAAATCTCGGAATTCGTCGATTTTAATTTAAGATCTCATGTAGTGAATCTTCCTTCCCACATTCAAGACAATACAGATTATCTTCGTAAAATGGAATCCATGAACCCTCTTCCTCCGGAAACCCTCCTTGTCACTTTAGATGTCACCTCATTGTATACCAACATACCTCATGATGACGGCATACAATCTTGTAGGGAAATATGGGACTCGCACAACATTTTGGAACCGACTACTGAATGTTTAGTCCAGCTGCTGACTCTGGTCCTGAAATGCAACAATTTCACCTTTAATGGTGATCATTACCTTCAAATAAACGGGACAGCGATGGGGACGAAAATGGCACCGTCTTACGCCAATATTTTCATGGGCAAATTAGAAAAACAAATTATTGCAGCATATTTATCCAAACCTCTGTCTTGGTTCCGTTTCATTGATGATGTTGACTTGAAATGGATTGAATCCCAACAAAAACTGGATGATTTCATCAGACATGCAAACAACGCCCACATTCAATTAAATTTACGTATGAAATTTCCGACTCTAAAATATATTTCTTAGACACAACCACATCTAAAAGGACGGTGTCATATCAACAGACCTCTACTGTAAACCCACAGATAAATATCAGTACCTTTCTCCCCAAAGCTGTCACCCCAAACACTGTACAAAAAGTATCCCGTACAGTCAAGCTCTCAGAGTAAAGCGGATTTGCTCCTATGAGGAGGCTGTCACGAAACGGTTACAGGAACTTCGCGGATTTTTGACAAAACGAGGCTATAAGAAATTGGACATAGATAAGGGGTTTGCGCGCGTTAACAATAACAGTCGCAATGACATCTTACAGTACAAACGGAAGAGGCGCAGCAAAATAGTCCCGTTTGTTCTAACATACAATCCAGCCATTACTAACCTTTCACGTTTGATCCGTGCCAATTGGCAAACTATTGCCAAACACCCTAAATTATCCAAGATCTTTCCCAATCCTCCTGTCTTAGCTTTTCGGAGACCAGCAAGTCTGAAAGACTTATTTGTTAGAGCTGACGTCTCCTCAAATAAAAGCTGTTCAATTGCAGGATGGTGCAAGTCATGTGGTAACAGACGTTGTCTGACTTGTCAACAAATACTAAATACTCAAACATTTACTTGCCACTCGACTAGGTCTGTGTACACTATATTTTGCAATGTAACTTGCAAAACCCAGAATGTTGTATACCTCCTTCAGTGTCGATGTGGCATGCAGTATGTTGGGGAGACAGAGCAGCCATTCAACAAACGCATGAATGGTCATCGAAGTGACTACACTTGCAAGCCCGACCTACCCGTAAGTCATCATTTGAGATAAACTGGGCACGCAAAAGCTGACATCAAACACCTTACCATCACAATCATAGACCACAACGAGGGTAGGTCGAAGGTCGACAGAGTCCCTCGGGAAAGATTTTGGATGAGAAAGTAAATGACAGTTTCCCCAGAGGGCATAAATGAAAAAAACATAGAATGAGTCACTCATTTTCCTGTCATCGCTTGTTTCTCCGGCTTCCGTACTGGCTTTACAGTTCGAAGATTTTTTTAAAAGCTTTCGGTAAAGCAAAAGAAAAAGACCGAACAAACCTACTTGAATACAAAGAAAAGACGGCCCAGACATATAAAATCCCGTTTGTTGTTAGCTTTCATCCTCACCTGACAAATCTTTCATCAATTGTCCACAAACACTAGCGTCTTTTTGAAAATTATCCTTCCTTAAAAGATATTTTTCCATCACCTCCCGTTATGATTTACCGCAGACCCAAAAACCTCAAAGATATTCTAGTAACATCCAAAGTATCTAAACAGGAGATATCAACAATCGGAGGTTATAAACCATGCGGAAGGGGCAATTGCAAGTGCTGCAAAGTCGCCAACATCGAAACCCAATTCGTCAGCACAGTCACAAAGAAAAAATACAACATATTTATAACATCAAATTGCAAAACGCAAAATTGCATTTATGTTCTAACGTGTGGAACTTGCAAATTACAACATGTTGGTGAAACAGAAACACCATTAAACATTCGACTAAACAACCATCGGTCATTTTATACAAAAGAAATGAACTGCCCAATTACAAGACACCTTTTAAGAGCAGGACATGATTTTGAAAACGTCACATTTCAAATCATTGAGAGAGACGAAAAAAGATTTAAAAGCAAATCAAAACCATATTTATCTTGAAATCATACAAATTAATTTATAGAAATTCATACAATAAATCGAAGATCTATAAATGTGATAAACTTTTATTCCAACTTCATGTAGTTGTAGCTACAAACATATTTTTTGCAACAGCAATCAATATGTTACACTTTTCCTCAAATCTTGTATAGATTAAGATATATAGATATATATATAATTCATGATTAAGCGATCACACTACCATTAATTCACTTGTTTTGTTACTACAACATGCCCTATGACCCATAACTATTCAACACTAGGGTTGTGAGTTCAAATCAAACTTTGGTCGGGTGCGATCAACTTCGTTCATAGTTGAGAAAGATTGACAGTTTGCCAGTTCTCCTGTCTTAGGTCGGTGGTTCTATACGTGTATTCCGGCTATTTTTACCAATTAAAAATGCTCAATCGCCGTATCCTTGATATAGATGAATAGTGTTAATCACCAAAAATCAATGCAACAACATTCTCAAATATTTTTAATTAATGTTTATATTTTTTAGCACAAGACATAAATGTAATGTTTGTACATCACCACGATGGAATTAAAGTGCTAGAGTTATGGAATCTTAAAAATGTATACTGTGGTGAATGGGGTAAGCACGAAGCATACAGGAATGACTACATTGACAATGTCGACCTGGATTGTATAGAAAAGGTATGATGTAAAAAGTAAAATCAAAAGCTCAAACACATCAAACGAATGTCATATTCCTGACTTGGTAAAGGCATTTTCTTATGTAGAAAATAGTGGATTGAACCTGGTTTTATAGCTAGCTAAACCTCTCACTTCTATGACAGTCGCATCAAATTCCCTTATTTTGACAACGATGCGAAGAAATAAAACCAAAAACAATAGGTAAAATATCTAAAACAGGGGTACAGCAGTTAACATTGTGTTATCATCTTAATCTTAATTAAGGATATGCTAACAAGTTCTTTATTTATTACCATGTTCGAAAACCACTATTTCTATATAATGCTGAATTGGTGTTAATTTTTTTATGGGGTGCGATATTGAAAAAGGGATTATTGAATATAATCTGGAAACTTGAAAAATGATAAAACAAAAACCTAAACTGTACAGGATAA
This sequence comes from Mytilus trossulus, assembly GCF_036588685.1. Classification (NCBI taxonomy): domain Eukaryota; kingdom Metazoa; phylum Mollusca; class Bivalvia; order Mytilida; family Mytilidae; genus Mytilus; species Mytilus trossulus. Next base: position 26,237,194 of record NC_086382.1, read on the forward strand.
GTTTAAAGTCGTATAAAGACAAAATTAATAAAAAATAGTAAAAACAAAACCCCACCTAATACACAAATTACTATGTAGATTGATTGATTATTGGTTGCCTAACGTCCAATGGCAAATATTTCATGCATGTTCAGGACGATACTACGTAGAAGTCTTACGACCGTTATAAATAACTTCAAAACAATTTATTTATAAACTTATTCGAGCTCAATTGCTCCGGAAATTTTAATATCAAATATTGCTACTAACTCAATGATTTTATCAAAATAAACTCGTCATAGATACCAGGATTGAATTTTTTTTTTACGCCAGACGTGCGTTTCGTCTACAAATGATCGTTCTTTACTGTGTTAATCTCTCAATAACATTTTGTAATCTATTACTTGTTGACAGTTAGAAATTATATTATATGTGTTCACAAATAAACAGTAAGATGTTTCCAGTAGCATTGAAAAAAAATAAAAGTCTAGGATATATAAATTGATATTTTCAAATTGTTAGTATGTGTCAAGTTAAGGCAATATTGTTGTCAGTAAACATATAAATAATAGACCAATTTTAATATAGACGTGTGCTGTTTAATTCATTCGGTTTAACTAATGCGGTCGATTTCAGAATAAAAAGAATGAACGTAATAATGTGTTTGTTGTAATTTTGAAATGTTTTTAACAAATAAGAACAAGCTAGAACATATTTTGTAAAATGTTCAAAATATAATTGTGGAAAAATGGTTTTAAGTCGTTGACCTTCTTGCGAGAGTAAACACATATCATTACAAATTTTAAAGTAGCTTTGGGCATAGTACGATGTTTGACTGTATATTATACCAAACACATTCTAATGGACTTATTGCAAATATAAATGTTATTTGAATAATAACTTTAGATAAATAAAATGAAAATGAAAACGCAACATGAAACTTAAATCACATTATTCCAATTGGAATTACGCCATCTTATTGTTTTACTGATTTAAATTTGTAGACTTATTAATGTCTCTGACCTACACTGTCATAGCCATTTACTGTTTTTTGGGTGGTTTTTTTTTTAGCTCACAGTACGGATTTTCAAAGAAGAAGGCAAACAGCTAGTGTTGGAATATTCGAATATTACCTCTAGGAAATTAGGAGACTACCTGAGCAGAATACCAGATAGCGTAACCTCAAATGAATGGGTTGGTGCTAAGGTACCTCCACCTACAGATCAATATCTTGTAAAGTAGGTTACAGTTTATCTATTTATAATAAACGGTGTAGTAAGTTATGGTTAATTACAATGTCTCCTAGAAAATAAGCATTACCTTGATTAAAAATCGATTTATAGAGCATTATAATTTATAATTATAATAATGCTCATAGAAGCAGCTTCACTTTTTGTCTATACTTCAGATAGCTAATAAAGCGTTTAATTCACTCAAAATGAGGAAATTAAATTTAATGTAGAAATACATTACAGACGTCATCAGTTTATTTTGGTCGGTTTTGGATTCAAATTACACATTTGGTACGTGTGCATATTCTATTTTCTTTGGTAATACACATATTTTTATAATGAATACATGACGTGGATAATTTAAGGACAGTATGTTTTAGAACAAATTGTGGGTTTTCATCAATGGAATGATTTTAACAGATACATAGTGAATCATGTGAATACTGTTTTCTTTTTTTTTTTAATTGAAAATTCACAACTGTATCTCTACTTAATATATTGAACAAAAATGATACAATCCATAATCTACGGAAGCCGATAAGGGCCATTCAAAAAAAAATTTTTATGTCGTTATTACGACAAAGCATGTCGTAATTTCGACATAACATGTCGTTATTACGACATCGTTATGTCGTAATTTCGACATAACATGTCGTTATAACGACATCGCTATGTCGTAATTTCGACATATCATGTCGTAATAACGACATCGCTATATTTAAAAGAATATGTATTATGATTGCTAAGAGCTTAATGACACAGAAATTAACCATTAGACGTCATCATAACGTCCCCGATAATTATAAAAGCCACCGCATTGTCAGCTATAAAAGAGGAAGGAAAGGTACCAGAGGGAGAGTCCCCGAAATGCTGTGTTGCAGACAGTGTTATTATTCAATTATTAGCTCCCTTGGTAAAACTCCAAATTTCATATTTAATGTATTATATTGTTAAATAATTTACATGAAGCTTAATAAATATATATTTGTTAATTGCATAGCTTTTGCTGTTTTAATTCATTGGTTAAAGATATTTATTTATATTGTAAAGTTTAATATTTGCATCGTCGCAAAATCTTTGGTTACCTTCTTTGGATACTATCAGTTAGAAACTTATATATGTTATAGATACCAACTCAGGTTAACATTGCCCATCGTACTCTGGCTATACAGCCAGATAAAGTCGTTTAGATTATCAAGTTACCGGTCGTAGAATAGCTATGCAGTCACATATGATGGAAGAATGAAATGTGGAAATATTAGAGGACTGAATTAATTCAACCAAGTCAAGCCAAGCTTTCCATCTCCCTTTAAATAAGCGCAAACTACATGGATTCTTGGTATAAGGGTGTATTGAAGTATTGATTGCCCTATTTCTACTTTCAAACGTTGGGCACGCGCGATGTTCCTACAACCCCTAGGATTTAAAACAGAATCTTCGAAATTTCATCCGCAAAACAAAAATAAAAATGTTAGAAAAAACGAACCAATATTAAAACAAAATCAATATATGTTTTGAATTATGTTTTTACAGCTTTTGATCATATACTAAGTAATATCTAGTATATTTGAGGATTAAAATAAGAAAGCTATGTGAAAAAAAAACGGATGTCCCCGTCCAACGTTACATTTATGAAAAACTGTTTTAACCCTTATGTATAGTGATCCTATTTCTTATTCTCTTGATCTTCTTGATTCTTGACAGGAACAACGACATGTGTCGGTTCTTTGTGGCATTAAAGCCGTTATTTAACCAAATTTCATTTGACTCGACTGCATATTATAGCAGAACATGAATAAAAATAGTAAGACAATAATAATATCTAACAAAAGTACAAATATTTGCCTCATGTGAGTTCAAATATTGCTGATTCAATAAAATCTTCTCTACACAGTCGTTTTTCAAACGGTAGCCATTTTGTCCAAGTTGATATTTCATTTTTCAAAGCAGTTAACACGTATTTTTTATAATTGATCAAAACAAAAGTTAGATATACGAAGAGTAAAAATGCCAAGATTCTTTCCTTATTAACTACATATTTGGGTCTTAAAGGAATAAATGCTTCCATACATAACAAAACAGTAGCCAATTTTTACAAACGTCTGAAAACGTCTAAAATCCTTAAGACGCTAATTTCCGACGTTAAATGTGCTAAAGTTTCAATTAAATGTTTATGATAATTAAAACAAATCGTGTTATGAAATTTGGAAAAAGATGTTGATGATTGCTGCCGAAAAAAAGAATAGTGCATGTTGCTATAGACTCCGCCCGGGGAAATAGGTTCGACACAGGTTAAATTTTGCAATTTTTATTAATTGTATAGCTTTTAACGATTTATTTAAAAGAATTTGGAAATGGGGGAAAAATCCCATTATATAAAATAAATTGAAATTTATGTTACGGAAGTACTCCGAAATAGATCATTTAAAGTCGTCACTTCAGTTAAGTGTAATCACCAATATCAAAACACTTAATACCAGTTCACGGAATGTTTTACTTCGCGATTTGTTCTGCTATTTCGCGATGAAAGTAATTCCTGTACTAGCAAAGCCGGAACTTTTCGTAAATATAAACTTGTGCATGAAATTGAGGTAATCGAAAGACGAATCCTAAACAGCGACGAAACCCGTTTCATCGAATTAAAAAAAAACGGGATTATATTTTTATTTGCCGTTTTCGCGGACGATCCAGGAGTAGATTACTATATTTTAAAATGTATATATCTGAAGATGACTTGGGAAATAATTCTCAAGTCAAAGGGGTGTATTTCGACTTCTTATGTGCCAGGGAAAATACAATTATATTCAAATTTAACCAAGAGTAAAAATGTTCGATTTACTTGCAGAGTGTCAGATATATTTGTATTGGGGATGAATTAAGATATAGAAATTTTACAATGACAGATGATATGCAACTTGAAAGTTAAACATCCTATGATAAAAAAAAATATGAAAACCGTATACATGTACTGCCGTCCCATCTTTCCTTCCTACATTACTTGCGACAGTACTGCATTTTCAGTTAAAATAACTTAAAGGATAAACATTATTATATCGATTTCCACAACTCGAGGTAATTTTTGATAAAATGACATCACAAAACGAACAGAACCAGAATCAACCAACAATATAAAAAAAACGAATAAAACTTGCAAAAATTAATCGAAGTCAAAGACCCTCTTCGACGCCGCATTTTAAGTGTAACCTGTTGTAGGAACATCGTGCCCAACGTTTAAAAGTAACATTAGAGCAATTGATATTTCAATTCACCCTTATTACAAGAAGCCCTGTAGTATGCGCTTATTTTGAGTGAGATGGGATGCTTAGCTGGCAAGCTAGTATCATATATTTTTCTATCTGTACAGTTTTTTTATCTTTAGTTTCTATCTGCACAGTTTTTAGTATCTATACTTTCTATATGTACAGCCATTCGACCACCATTTATATACTACCCTCAATTGTTTTTTTTATAACATATATAAGTTTCTCACTGAAGGTATCCAAAGAAGGTATCCAAAGATTTAGCGACGATGCAAATATTAAACTTTACAATATAAATACATATCTTTAACCAATGAATCCAAATAGCAAAAGCTATGCAATTAACAAATATATACTTATTAAGCTTCATGTAAATTATTTAACAATAAAATGCATTAAATATGAAATTTGGAGTTTTTCCAAGGGAGCTAATAATTAAATAATAACACTGTCTGCAACACAGCATTTCGGGGACTCTCCCTCTTGTATCTTTCCTCCCTCTTTTATAGCTGACTATGCGGGGGCTTTTATAATTATTGGGGGCATTATGATGACGTATAGTTGTTAATTTCTGTGTCATTTAGTCTCTTGGCAATCATAATACATATTCTTTTTTATATATCGATGTCGTTTTTACGACATAGCGATGTCGTATAGTGATGTCGTTATTACGACATGATATGTCGAAATTACGACATAGCGATGTCGTTATAACGACATGTTATGTCGAAATTACGACATAGCGATGTCGTAATAACGACATGTTATGTCGAAATAACTACATGCTTTGTCGTATTTACGTCATAATTTTTTTTTTTAATGGCCCTTATCGGCTTCCGTAATAATCCATATTATATTTGGAATGGTTCAATTGCTGGCAAAAATATGTAGTTTACTATAGTCGCCGTCACATAAAATTGCCACAATGATTTTTGTCAAAATTTTGTTAAATATCAGCCGCGTTCACTCGAGATGATGTTTTTCAATTAGCGGAAGAAAAATCCAGTTCAAATATCCACTACTGTCCTACTATTGTGTTTGCACTGTATAATCCTGACCTTCACATTTTTCAAGATTATTTACATTGTAAAACCGCCATCTTGGTTTCTATGAGGATCCCTGAATAAAATAACATTCGTAATATCATTGTCATTGATAATACAATTTCCCGCGCTTTTTGCATAAAGATGATGAAAAGCTCCGAGAGACACGAGAAAAGAGACAGCACGTGGAACTCCACGGCAACACTTCTGACAATAACAATGTCGGATTCCAGCATACAAAATATTCTTGGATTATGTGAAGGTCAGGATTATACAGTGCAAACACAATAAAAGGTAGGACAGTAGTTGATTTTTGGAATGATATTTGATTCCGCTAAATGAAAAACGTCATCTTGAATGAATGCGGTTGTTAGTTTGAAAATTTTCAACCAAAAATATTGTGCCAATTTTACGTGACGGCGACTTTGAGTTCCTTTACGGATAGGCTAGGATTTTGTCTTCGTGCTGACGCCCTCATTATGACTCTGTGATGAGCTTCACTAAACAATAATGCGCAATAATACAATATTTCTTTACTCGATTGTCGTGGTTAGTAATGTGCATTTAATTGCATACTGGAAATTCTTGAATGCGTAATATAGAAATAAATGGCTTCACAATTAAATTTCAACAACTTTTACATGTTTGAAAAATATTTCCGTACTCCATGTTTACCTTACAACAAATTACTTTACCTGTGTAGGTAATTTTATTCGGCAGCATTTTGTCCAAAGTTATGGTTTTCTTTCTGAAATTCTTTGACATCTAACATCACACCTTTTTTATAAATTTTGTATCAACATTGTGTCATGATCAAATTTATTCGTTCAGTGTATGTTAACTTTTTTATTTTGTGTGTCTTTAGATTGAGTTAAGCCGTTTCAGTTGGTATTTTATAGTGTATATATCTATAGTGTGATGATACACTATTGTTTCTGGTTATGGTGAAGGCTTGTGCCTAATAAAACGTTTAAACCAATTGCAGTTGTGTGCACCTGTTCTAAATCAGGAACCCAATTTTCAGTGTCATTTAATTCATAAGTGTTTATCGTTTCTCGTTTTTTATTTATACAAGATATTTTTGTTTTTTTGTTTGAATAGTTTTACACTAGTAATATTTAAGGCTCTTTATAGCTTGCTGTTCGATATGAGCGCAAGCCGTACTTTGACCTTAAAAGGTTTACATTATAAATTATGATGAAGAGTTGTCTCATTGGCACTCATAACACATATTCTTATATATCTATTAACCCTTATGTCTTGGTGAGCATATTTTTTACAGTTCTGAAGTGATAAACAGATGGAAATATGGATAAGATAATATACATTTATAAGTATTAAACCCAAACAGTAGGATTGTTTCACACTAAATAAAACACATACATGTATGAAGCGTTGACAAAAATCCAAAATCCAAGTTTGTTTGTTGCATTTGTGCTAGTAAGAGATTAAGGCATTCATTAAAGGGTTTTTATGCCATATTTTTCTACATCATATCGTGTTCGTTCCTTTTCTCTTTTTTTAACGTTATATTTTGTAGCGTGATGTTTTAATGTTGGTTTTTTTTCTCTCGTATTTAGTCTGTAGGTAAGTGGTTTCGAACAATAACCTGAAAAAACACATATACGTAATTTTAAATTTTTCCACAGATTATTCGTTTTCCCGAAAAATAGAACACCATTAGGCAAAGTTGACCTCGGATAAATTTAGCTATCCTGAGTAGGTAGGTCCTGGTTGGTCATATCGGAAGTTCTTTGTGGGTAACAAAATCGAAAAATAATAGGCAAATACTACATAAATTGGAAAAGAAATTACAAATAGAGACAAATAGGCAAAAATAAAGAATATATAATAATGACCTGGAAAAAAAGAATACTGATATGAGGGACCGAACAACACGATTAGGAATACTTAGAAATGTATCTCAATAAAACTATTGTAAAACTTGGTACATGTGGGGTGAATATTAACAATAAAACTATATAAGTAATGCTACATTGCTAATAAATTTTCACCTATTTTCAATTATTTCAGCGAAGGGAAGTATGAATTTCGGTGGTTGAATGAGAATGGAGACAAAATATTTGCTGCTTTTTACTACGATAGCTCTGCTAAACAAATTCCTAAATTCTATTATTCAAAAAAGAAAGAAGGTGCAGAACCAGGTAAAGTTATTGTTGTTTCAGATTTTTTGTTATTTAATTGTGTGCATCCTTAAATGTCAATTAGGTTACGCTATCGCTCGGATGATGTCAAAAACACATGATTTAATTCAAGTGTACTTAAATACACAGAATGTCATTTACTATAAAATTACCTTAAAATATATATGAGACATGCTGAATGACAGAGACCATATATTAAACAAGGCAATGAGAAATAAATAGCATACATGGGGGGAAAATTTAGATAGGAACTTTAAATTTGCGAAGTACAATAGGAACTTTAAATTTACGAGGTAAAATACGTTTATTATTATTCTCATACTTTCAATAGTTTTTTGAACCTCGTTGAATCTTGTACTTTCACTTTCTTTCTATGTTTAACCCATTAAACATCGTCCTTATTCGTAAATATTTTATTTCACCATAATTTTTATAAAAGACAACATTGTTCGACAAAACGGGTGATCAATTAAAAAGGCGGCAACCAAAATAAGAATGTTGAATAAAACCAGACAACACTAGGACAACAAAACAACGACGAAAAACAACCAATAACAAAACATTACACAGAAAACTAGTTCAAACAATTATGACGTCTGGCAAGGCTATTTTTATTTTTTCTGGGACGCCTTCCTACAAAGTCATAACGTTGAAGCCATTCTTTACATCTGGACTTCGAGACCAAATTTGGGGGGGACTTTGACATCTAATTTTGACATGAAAGGAAAAGGTATGATAAGGGGCATTTTTGGCCCCCTCTTCAAATGACTTCATATTCAATCCATCATTAGTCTATGCATAGTGACTTAAAAAAATGTTGAACATTTTGTGTTTAAGTGAAAATTTGGTTGCCTAGCAACGGATTTTATAAAACGAACTATAATTTCCATCTTTATTGCAATTGCCCAAGGAAAAGACTTGAATCTATTAAAATGAATGGTAATGTGTTACCAAACACTAGAATATTTACTATTGTTAGGTCTATCATTTTAAAAAGTTCTTAATAGTAACCTAGCAACCACAATGTTGCCTAGTGACCACACAAAAGTACCTTTTTATCCAATGTTATCCATAAAAAAAAATGAAAAATTCAAATGTTTTCATACAACTCATATTCAGTCAACTCCTATATTGATATATTAAGAAACAATGTTTGCATGAAAAAACAATTTGATTTTGTATCTATGTAATCTGTCAAATCAATCCGAGTTTTCCTTAGCAACGCATAGTTAGTTTTAAGCTAACAGTTGAAGAACATTTAAAAAGATGTTTAGTATCAATGAGTGTAATTTTTAAGCTTGAAACGTGAAACTAAAGGATATTTATGAGTACCTTTAGTGCACGTGTGCAATTCTAATATAATTCTGAATTCAGTGTTTCCATGGTTACACAGGAACATATCCATGATATAATATCTTGCTTAGCAACCATCGCAAATCAGATAAAATAGTTTTTATGCATATCTAAGTATGTATTTTCATATAAAAGAGAGACTGGAGATACATATTTTTTAGTTTTGCATACTGTTTAATAATATAAGATTCTTTGCTGCTAACAACAGCATAATGACATCCCCCCCCCCTCCTTTCCTCCCTGTTTTCACAATGTTCATTTTTCTCTATTGTTATTTTAAACAAAATCAATTGTGCATGTTCTGATGAATAGACAATGTTATTTCCATTGCCATAGTTGATAGTTGATTCCCCCGCTAACATATAAAGTTATACAAAGACATATCTCAACAACTTTAAAAGTGACGCTACTAAAATTTGAATTCTAATATGACGTGCTTCTTTAGTTTTGTATTAAAGAAACCATACTTTATTATCCAATAAAATTAGTTTGCACATGCGTATATTGACTACGGCAGAAAAATGAATTTCGTCAAAATGGTATGCATTTAATGTATTTCCTTAAATTAAAACACTTTCAAACACTAAAAGGATACACATTTTGTTACTAATACTTTAACAATGACAACAATGTGTTACAATTCGTAATTGAAAATAGTTGACCTAGATACAGCAACGTCCATGTTGGCTGTTCTAACTTCAAAACCCATCCCCATAAAAACACGTTTCATCTCTCCTGTTAAAAAGGCATGTCATTTTATATTAATTTCATTGAAACATATGTTCCGACGATAAAATATAAAACAAAGAATAGGTTACTATTACTGTTGTACTGAAATGAAAAAATTGTTTCATATTTCTGATAAAATGGATTGACCCTAGATAGCAGGGAATCGAACCCCATTCTCCTATAAAAACAAATAGGCGTAATTACCAATATACCACCAAGGTTTCCAATCCATTTTACAAACGCAACAAGATTGTCACCCAGTATTAATTTTAATCTCATGTATAAATACAGCATTTGAAATCGTCAGATGCACAAAGGCGTGCCCTTTGATCAACTTTAAAAGGTGTAGCCACCGCAAGTATAAATGGATTTCTGTCAAAGGGCCCCTCCTGCCAAGTCTCGAATGTCAGCACAACTTTATCAAGAAATCCTCTATCAGATATGAACATATTTACCAATGCTACAATATTAACCGGCGGAATATTTACGATTAATTTAGTAAATAAAGACCTACCCGATTCTCCTTGTGCGTCCACCGCCATTGACGACTGACTTGAAAATGTGCGTGTCAGAAATTGACCTCAAAGGAAAAGACTGTTGAAATATAACTTTTCTGTTATATTGTGACACAAATATTGTTTTAGTTAATAAATTAATTTATTAATATCTGTTTCAATTTTGAATTTTAGAAATGTATACAACTTTGCCAAATTAAACTGGTATGAACTAGTTGGATAAAAATCGACAGGAAGGTTGATGGAAGAGCCTACACAAATACCGTACACTTTATACATAGACATTACCGTAATTGTCCTAATCAGAATCGAAATAATTGATGCCAGCTATACTTTATTGTAGTTTTAACATGGGTAGGCATTATATTCGTGTTATTTTAGCCCTCGCTATCGCTCTGGCAAAAATAATCACGAATATAATGCCTACCCATGTTAAAACTACAATAAAGTATAGCTGGCATCAATTATTTCTTAACTTAAACTGAGTTTTGTGGCAATAATCATTATATATGCATTTCATAACATTGAATTGAGACAAATTCAAGTTAGAGATCTGAAACAAAAAAATCAGCATTTTTTTTCATTTGTAAAGGAGCATAACCATAGAACAGAAAAAAGAAATCACCAAAATTCATACTGGGTCTGTGTTTTGTGGTAATAAGCATTGTTTAAAAGTTTCATAACATTTGGTTGAAGCACACTAAAGTTAGAGAACGGAAACGAATAATTCAGCAATTTTGCTTTTAGTACAGGGGCATAACTCTTGAAATGGAAAAGTGGCGCCATCAACATTCAAACTCTATCTGTGTTTTGTGGTAATGAACAGTGTGTATAAGTTTTATATCATTTGCTAGAGACAAACTAAAGTTGGAAAACGGAAACGAAAAATTCAGCATTTGTTTTCCTTTTGTTATGGAGCATAACTCTAGTATCAAGTGACGCCAGCAAAATCGAACTTGACCTGTGTTTTGTCGTGATAAGCATTGTGTATAAGTTTCTTAACATTTGGTTGAGGCAAAGTTAGAGATCGGAAACCAATTTTGGAACGTACAGACGGACCGACCTATGTATGTACGTATTTATAGACGGACAAGGGAACAAATTAATGCTCGCTCCGATACTGAGAGGACGTATGCATTCTCTTTACTACATAGGTGGAGCCCCCAAAAAATAGTTGAGAATTATAAGAGTAGAAATTATTGATGTGTAAACTTGGCTGCTGACTTTCAAAATTTATATAAACGTCCATTTTTTAAACCTTTTAGTTGTAAAATAAATTTTATGCAGTAAAAAGTAGAACTGTGACCATTCAGATTATTATTTAGAACATTGAGTAAATTGGTGCATACTGTACACTGTGATTGTTAAATTGATCTATATATGATATTTTTCAAATGGGGCTGAGAGGATAGAGGGCGATGACTTGGAGTTCTTTTACAGTTTTATTTTAAATCTAAGACAAAAGATGAATATATCATGGAAGAAATAGAATAATAACATTTCTATCTTTGGGCAATCCGGAAAATGATAGGAGTCTAGTGGTTTTAGTAATTTTGTTCAATGCATTTATTATAAATAAGAAGATGTAGTATGGTTGACAATGGGACAACTCTCCACTCAAAAGACCAAAATGACATAGAAATTAACAACCGTACGGCCTTCAACATGAGTAAAGCTCATACCGCATTGTCAGATATTAAAAGCTCCGAAATAACAATGTCAAACGATTCAAACGAGATAACCAACGGCCTTATCTATGCAGACAAAAATTAACCAAAAACAAATATGTAACACATAAGCGAACGATAACCACTAAATTACAGGAGTCGGTTTCACAAAAAAACTTACGACTAAGAATGATCTTAAGTATAGTGATTTGTTCATGACTCACGATCAATCTTAGTCGTAAGTTTTTTTTGTGAAACTGACTTCATGCTCCTGACTTGGGACAGGCACATACATAGAGAATGTGGCAGGTTTAACATGTTAGCGGGATCTGAAACCTCACTCTAACCTTGGACAGTGGTGAAGCAGGAAAACATAAGAACGATTTATAAAAATCAGTTAAAAAAAGGCTAAGATCAAATAAAAATACAAATATTACAAATAAGTGGACGTGGCCGGGTACTTGTACATTTCAAAAACAAAAAGACACTGAATCTTTTAGTTCCTCATTATCAGGGTACAAGGTGTGCTTCTCTTGAGTAAGGAAATGTCTTAATTTCTACATCCCTTGAGAAGATACACAAAATACAAGTGTAATATACATTGTCTAAAATTGGAATGGACTGGATAGGGAATGTGTCAAAAAGACAATTTATTTCTTTTACAAAAAATAGTTATGTTATCCTTTTATCGATTAACAAGTCGCACACATAGCAGCTTCTCCTTTTATTTTATATTAGAGAAAAGAGAAAAGAAAAAGTGAAAAGAAATAAAATAAAATATTCACAGAAAAGATAGTATTATATTTTTTTAACTGAAACTTTTATCATGTTGTAATGTCAGCTTTTAGCAAGTAACAGCTGTCTGATCAGTATACGAGAGTAGACGCATGGATTTTCGTTTTAAAAAATTATGCATGCATCTGTAATGTATCTTCGGATTTTGAAAATCAAATTTTGTTGAGATTATTATATAGTATCATATTTGACTTTGTATTTTTTCAAAGGTTTACACTATTTGCATACACTTAATTAAAGTTTCAAAATTATATCTAAACCTTGCAGTATTTTTTTTTAATACATGCTATATATTTAAAATATTTATAATAAAATTAATGAGTTAAGATTTTTGTTTCTTTAAAATTATTTTTGAAAAAATATTTCCAATAATTTCCTGTATAATCCATTGACAGGGGAGGTAATCTCGGTTCTAATTTTGTTTCCACGTGAAATCGATTTAAATTTCCAGTTTCCATTTACGTACTATGTCCACGGATAAAAAGGGTTATAATTTGGTAGGGTCTTTATTCATTTAGTGTTGTTGAATGTACAGTTTGCTGGTTGTTCTTTGACAACACTGCCACTGTCACTTGTCAAAAAATGATGCAAATCACATGTTCCTTTATTTTGCCCGAATTAAAAAAAAACATAAACATGATAAAGAACGAAAAAGCCTTTTTCCTTCCCGGCATTGAAGTTTTGTAACTCAATCAAGATCACCTGAGTTAAAATAAGATACTCGAGCAGATTCGGAAATGCAAGTTCGTTCCGGTCCTTGGTTCACATATTATCGACGTTTCCGTATAAACAAGGAATTTTCAGTGTAGAATTATTGAATTTTGAACATGAGCGGACGCGAGTACCACGAATATATTCAAAACAGTGAATTATTTCCTTACAACAAACAACATATTGAAATATCTTCGTGGTACTCGCGTCCGCTCATAGTTAAAAATTGCTCAAACGGACGGTAAACTTCGGATTTTCATAAAATTTACGTTTTTCATGTGAAAGAGAGAGGTATTTAATATTTTTTTCACACGGAAAAAGAAAAGTTATATTGAGACACTATTCCCTATAGAAATAGCCATGTGTCTTGGATATTATGCATTCTAATTTCAACGAAAATAGGGGGCCAATTGCAATAGCATATCGTACCTTGTCCTTTCCAGATCTTTTCATTTCTGGCTATAAATTTTTACGTAGTTGCAGCGTCCTATCTTTTTTATGCTTATTGATGCAAAATAAATCCAGAAATATCCAAAAGAAATGATAAACAAGATAGGATTCCATTTGAGGTGGGCAAATATTAATTTTGTTTTCAAAATGATTTCACAGATTTCCAAGAAACGTCACTTCCGGTGAATATAAAACATTAAACTGGGTAACATTGATGGAACTGAATTTCCGGAACGTTCAAGTTACATTATCCGGAAATTCGGGTCAGTCAAATTTTACCCAGTGGTCGTTTAAGGAAAATTTCTTTTTTAAAGTCAATGAATGAGTCACGGCATTTGGTAGTTCTATGTTTTTATGGCAAATGTATTCGCTGGTCACAGTTACTTTTTACCAAATTTGGTTTTAATATTTCAACAACGGCAAAAATTTTCTGTTGATCAAGCTTTGGTCTTTATGTATTAATAAATTACATACTAAATTGCGAAGTAAAATAGGAACTTTAAATTTGCGAAGCAAAATTTATAAAATTTTTTAGGATTGCAACACCGTTCCATATAGAAGTATTAAATCGTTTAAGCTATAATTGCATATTATTATTCTAATTTGATTCCCCAAATTGATCCTCCAGTAGGTCAAATAAAACATTTTCTTAAAATCGAATATAAGGTTTTGATTTTGTGAATATTGCCAGTATTTTTTAGTACAAATTCCTGGCTATTTTGATTTTACTAAGATCCCTCTTATTAGTTTTTTTTATAACAATCTACCTGAAAATATTTGTTTTATTTTAGCGAAATGTGTGAAGAAGTTAATAACAGTGACACTTCACTGATTTGAAATTGCATTAATGCCGAATACATTTATTGACCCAGTTCCAATCGTATAACAAGAGACCTTAAAATCTTCCATGAATTACAGCTGAAATCATTTCTCAGTAAAAGACCTATTTTACCCCACCCACCTCTCAATAATTAATTGGAATTCGTGTCGTTACACCCTCCACAAGTCTCTCCGTGCATACTGGATGAAATGGGTAAAACGAAAAAATTTTAAATTCAGTAATGATCATAGTTGATATTCGTATTAAACATTTCAAAGAAAATTTTTCTCCTAACAGCAATCGTAATAGCCCTATTTTTTGTTATTGTGTGAGGAAAACCTTAGATTGTGATTCTGCAAAAGGAAATCACGAATACGCCTACATTCCAAATGACATCTGTATTTAACACAAACTTAAAGTTTCCTCTATACAAGTAGATCCAATTACAATGAAAGTTCCAACTATTTACTGGCTTCCGCAGCTGCACAAAACACCTTACAAATATAGATTTGTATATACACATATATCTCAACTTGTTCGATTCGATTAAGTATGTAACAACATACTAGTATTTGATTTTAACGAAATAAATCGCTGTATAACTAAAAAAAATTTACATCAGGGTTTTCGATATCATAAGCTAGTCAAAACATTCACTAAATTTCATCATCGGTACAAGAACATCATACGTTTATATAAATCAACGTGCAGACATCTTCATGTATTTCACATCTAAACTTTTATGTTAATATGCTATACAAAGCACAAAATGTCGTGATTCACATCAAACCTTTAAAGCTACCAAATCTTTAAACAGAATTATTCAGAAGAGATATAATTACGATATTATTATCAGGTTAATAAAGATGGCATATTTTGGAATCAATATTGATTCACTCAAAGAGTCTTTGCATCGGAAATAAACACATTTATAATAAACAACGTGTGGTTGGCAGGATACGGGTTATGATCCTCTCATATGTTTTATGATAATATGATACTATAACCATAACGGGAGGAATTGTGCTTGATTTTTTAATGACGAAGATATGCTCTTTCAGACAGATTGATTGAGGTATGAAGCTACAAAACATAGCAATCTAATAACTGGTGGTGTGCTTTTGATGGTCCTTTCAACACAGAAATTTTCTTTATTGATGAAATAGTCCTTTGAACAATCTTATTGCAAATAAACTGAATGTTTTGTCGCGCAAGGTGAGTATTATTTCCACAACAAGTAAATCTGCAACTGCGTAATATAAAGGATAATCTACATTTCATTTTTTAATTTTAATACCTTTTTCGTTTGTAGATGAAGAAAAATTTTCTGACATGAATGATTGTCATGACATAAGAGTTTCCTTGACGGTACAAAGTAAGTACTTATTTTGTATTTTGATAGCATTGAGATGTTAATTGAATGCATATTAAAAATATATTTTATTCAAAACAGATAAACAGACAGAAAATATAACAAGGAATATCACTTTGTTACAATTAAGATGTTTATATCATCTGCATTGTATCTACATTATACGTACATTTTTTAATGATAACTCCCAAAAATCGATTACCTTGTTCGCGCTGTCCAATTATAGCTCTCAAGCTGTTCATCGATAGCTTTCGCAAACTGATTACTTTGTTCACGCTGATCAATGATATCTCTAAAAAAATATATAAAAATAACTCTCTATAGTCGCCGTCAGCTGAAATTCGTAGGGGTTATCGGTTAAAATAATCTAAACTATCAACCGCGTTCTCTCGAGATATAGTTTTTCTCATTCCATTCATAAATCGCGAAAAGAAAACCACTACTGACCTACCTTTTAAGCGATCGCACTGTAATAATCCTGATCTTCACATTTTCTAGAATGTTTTCCATTGTAATTCTGCCATCTTCGTTTCTATGAGGATCATTTGTTTACATGTGAAATTCGTCATTTACGCAGTTTCCTGAATTGTTCTTTTCATTGATGTGATACGATTTCCCGCGCTTTATGCAAATGTTATGAAATTGAACTCCACAGAAACACTTCTGGGAAAAACAATGGCGGATTCCACCATTCAAAATAGTCTTGGAAAATGTGAAGGTCAGGATTATCACAGTGCAATCACTTAAAAGGTAGGTCAGTAGTGGTTTTTCTTTTCGCGATTTATGAATGCAATGTGAAAAACTATATCTCGAGTGAACATAGTTGATAGTTAAGATTATTTTTACTGGTAACCGCTACGAATTTCAGCTGACGGCGACTATAGAACCGTTTACTTTGTTAACTCTGTGTAATGATAACTTTCGAAAAACCATTTATTTTGTTCACGCTGTTCAATGATAGCTCCCAGAAACCGATTACTAGTACTTAGTTCAAACTATGCAATGATAGCTTTCATCAACTGATTACTTTGTTCAATGGTAACTTTAAAAAAAAAAAAAAAACTTGTTCACGCTGTTCAATGATAGCTTTCGAAAACCGATAACTTTGCTCACGCTGTTCAGTGATAGCTTTTGAAAACCGATTACTTTATTCACGCTATTCAATGACAGCTTTCAAAAACCGATTACTTTGTTTTTGCTAATCAATGATTAACTCCAAAAAACTGATTACCTTGTTCAAGCTGTTCGAAAACCAAATACTTTGTTCACGCTGTTCAATGACAGTTTTCGAAAACAGATAACTGTTTTCACGCTGTGTGATTATAACTCTCGAAAAAACGATTATTTGTTCACGTTGTTCAATGATTACTCTCGAAAACCGATGGCTATGTTCACACTGCTCAATGATAGCTTTCGAAAACCGATAATTTTAGGCATGCTGTTCGTTGATAACTTTCGAAACCCGTTTACTTTGGCCATGTTGTTCAATGATTACTCTTGAGAACCGATAACTTTGTTAACGCTGTCCAATGATTACTCTCGAGAACAGATTTCGTTGTTCAACAAAAAGTCTTCTATTTGATCAATATTTACTTTTGAAATATAGACCAAAAAACATATATTCACAATGAAAATATGCAAAATTGGTAATGCTTTGCCAACTCGGGTTGACTAAGATTTATCAAATCAGTTTTAATGAGCATGTGCACAACCTTCCCGATCAATGATCATTCGAATTGAAAACTTATCTCAAATTTACTCTGAAGATAAAAAATATAATATATAATTGCGGTTGTTACTTTTCTTTTAATGGACGTAAAAAATGCATTGAACAAATTTGTGTTCAAATTTGTAACATGAACAAATTTAAAAAAACTCTATCATTTAATTATTTTCAGTTGATTTAGAAATTATTCTGCCTCGTAGTTCCTTATGTTAAGGGAATACATGTTCGTAATAAATTGACATTTAACCCTGAGCAAATCAAAGTATCGAAGTTGTTTTACACATGAACAAAGATCTAAACAAAACCAAATTCAATTTAACATTCTCCTTTCTTTCTTTGTTTTTTTAGTTATGATGTATCAGACTCTTCTTAGCTGTTCTTGTTTTTCGCCATTTTGCAACTCTCCTTAATCTACCTCAGAGCATGGTTATGTTGAAGTTACTCGAGAAAGTTCAAAGGTCAAACTCAGGGTTCCATTTAAACTCTATTAAACTAAATTTCGTCGTTTTTATATAAATTTTCTAAATAAAACAGGATCGTTTAAATCTCAAATAAAATTAATCTATATTGATATTGAAACTTTCTTATGCTGAGACAAGCCTACCTTTAGAATATATATTTTTCTTCCCCTTTTCTGTAGTTTTCCATCATTATAGCTGAGAAGTAAAATAAAAAAAAACGGGTTATATGGAGTAAATGTATCAATTTTCTGCTTTAAGATTCCAGTATTTTGAATACTTTGTACAACATATTCTGATAGTTATACATGTATATTATGATGTGGTTATATCACATGAGAGGCTAAGCAATTCCATATTATTGATTATATTGTCTTTTGAAAAAGTTCTACTAGAATTTGAAATAAATATTTCTAACATTGGTTCTATCGCTTTGAGTACATCACATGAGTTCCAGAAATGAGATATTCGGTTGTCTCCCTTTTTGGCACAGCTGACATTTTGCTTCCACTTTATTTGACTTTGTGTGATTGTAGAACATCCCCACATGTAGCGATGTTCACTCTCGGTTAGAATTTGTGCATACGTTTAGAATTGGGTGTTTTAGTACGAACCAATAGAAAATGTTCAAATTTGTTTATTGGAAATAAATATTGTAAACTAGAGAGTTGGTCTTTCTCATCTAAGATCTTTATAGGTTTCATTTCTGTAAATATAGACAATGCAATTTCCTATATGAACTTCCCTTGTGTGCTAAAACTGTGACATTTTTACTATGAATTACTAAAAATTCTAGAATTGAAAGTTGATATGCACTACTGTTATATTCAAAGGTCAACACATAGGGCTATGGGGCATATTTTCAACATTTATATGCCACGAACTTGTAAGAATTTAAACTTCTACTAAATAAACTCATCATAGATACCAGGACTAATTCTCTATTACCCCTACCTGTACTGTTCCCAACTTCAGAATTCATTTTTCACCGCAATAGTTTGTTTTTTAACTGGTAACAGTCCCATGTTATGTCTCTATGAGATGAAACATATATATCATATCTGGGAACCAGTATGTCAACAAATCAAATTATCTATGAATATTATGTATCGCCCCAAAAAGAGGCGTGGTTTGAGAAAAAGCTGTATTTACAAAGTGCAACCTTTATGTACAGTCAGTATCCTCGAATATAGCAGAATCACTGTGATAATATACGAAGAAAAGGCGCTCTGCCAATATATTCATAAACTAACACTAACATTTTCATTTATTTTCAAAAAATCAAATAATTGATCTATTGATAATTGTTTGTAATGCTTATCTGCTATGGTATCTCTGAGCCACCTATATTATATTTTATATTATAAAATAACTAGCTTTAGTTTTATTGTGGAATTAGAAAATGTTTTAAAAATGTAGACAATCAACTACAACTAAACTATCTATGCTTTGTATTAGTCAATTCATTTTGACACTTTTAAGTCAGTAAGAGGATAGTTTTCTGTTTATTTTGATATACATACTACTCCAGTTCATTTTGAGGTCAATTGAGTGGGGCATTAACATTGCTAGTTGTTTTGTTTAATTGCCGAATAACCGTCAAGCTACAGATTCGTTTTTGCCAAATTCAAAATATAAGATCAGGTTAATCACTGTCTCAATTTGAAGAATGTGACAGATAGCAGGGGCTGCTCAGCTCCCAAAACGTTGGAGCCAGAAAAATCGCCAGCTTCTTTATTTTGTCGCCAGTTTTGAAAACTTGAAGCAAACTTTAGAACCAGCTAGAGTCTTTATTTCTTCTACAAAAAAAAATATACTATGTTTAATTTAATTTTTGTATGCACTCAGCCTGCACCCTACAATATTTAAGGTACAGTCAAGTTTTTGCTTTCTTCTGGATTAAAACTAGTTTCAAAGATCAACTTAAAAAAATAAAATAATCTTTGTCATCAAAACAACAGACAATCTGAAATATATTGTGTGACCCATTAGTTTTTTGAACTCTGCTACAGAGGTCAAAGTTACATCATTTTTCAAAACAATGATGTGTATTCTCTGTTACAACTTATCAACTGCGTTTGATATAAATATTTCA
Organism: Mytilus trossulus; assembly: GCF_036588685.1. Classification (NCBI taxonomy): domain Eukaryota; kingdom Metazoa; phylum Mollusca; class Bivalvia; order Mytilida; family Mytilidae; genus Mytilus; species Mytilus trossulus. The sequence continues at coordinate 26,257,564 of NC_086382.1, forward strand.
ATAAATTAACGATGTCAAACACACGATTTCAAAAGGTAAGATAAGCTCATCATAGATACCAGGATTACAATTTTATATTGACGCCAGACGCGCGTTTCGTCTACATAAGACTCATCAGTGACGTTCGAATCAAAAACTGTTTAAAAGGCCAAATAAAGGACGAAGTTGAAAAGCATTGAGGACCAAAAATTCCTAAAAGTTTCACCAAATACAACTAACAGTTAATTTATAATATGAACATATCGATGATAACTCAAGTCAACACAGGATTGCTGACTACTGGGCTGACTACTGGGCTGGTGATACCCTCGGGGATATAAATCTCCACCAGCAGTGGCATCGACCCAGTGGTTGCAAAATAAAATTAGTATGGCGTTCATTATCACTGAACTGGTATATATTTGTTTAGGAGCCAGCTAAAGGACGCCTCCGGGTGGGGGAATTTCTCGCTACATTGAAGACCTGTTGGTGACCTTCTGCTGTTGTTTTTTTCTATGGTCGGGTTGTTGTCTCTTTGACACATTCCCCATTTCCATTCTCAATTTTATCATCATAGATACCAGGATAATAATTTTATATTTACGCCAGACCCGCGTTTCGTCTACATAAGACTCATCAGTAAAATTTATACTTCAAAAGGTTTACTTTTTATTTTTTCTCGGAAGGATATTGGGAAGCTGTGTCAGGCTATAAAATTATCATTAAAACAATTTAAACAAATGAAATAGAATAAATGCCCACTGACCATTTCCATTTGAATTAATTAATGTGGATGATCATTAATGACCCATCCGATAAATGGATAACCTGTAACAACATATTATGACACCTGATGTAACTGTTGATTAGTTTGGGGTCGTGAACGAAGTCATAAAGTTGTCGCCTGGAAAATTGTGTATTTTTTTTTTTAACTTTTACCAATTAAAATGAAGATCGATATTGTCAAGAAATGAAAATTTTTACATAAGAAAATGTTGGCGCCAGAAATATCGCCAGCAGCTGTATTTTGTATAAAATAATAAAATAAAAAAATCGCAAATTGCGACATTGGCGACGCATAGCGCAGTCCGCGGATAGGGTACTAGTGCATATTTAATTTGCATAAAATAAAACTTAGTAATTGAATTCCTTTTTGACCAATTATAAGATTACTTGAATTATGAATACACGTATGTGCTATTTTGGGTAAACAATGAAATGTGATTCAATTTCACAGTCAGGTAAGTTTATATTTTCCAAAACACAAATTTTTCACATCACATTTGTATCTTAATTCAAATTATCATAAAAAAAATATGATGTATTTCAAAATTAAAGGCGACCTCGAATTTTTGGAAAATCCACATTGTGCAAAAGAAATGAAGATACCGATCTTTAAACTATCGGCATTGTCGATTTAAACTTTTTTAATTAGATTTTTTCCCCAAATTGAATGGAATCGGATTGGAAAAAAGGCATAGTCTATGTAAACCTTCTCCACCCAACAATGAACAATACATATATGTAACATTCAAACACTAACATAATGTCTATTTCAAAACGAATTCATAGCTGATCGGAAGAATGCATCAAATAGCTAATAATATTACTTATATACTAGTTAACAAATACTGATATGCAAGCATATTTGTAATAATTATATATGATTGAGTATATATATGTACAAATTGATAAATACTACAGTTGACTTAAAAACTAGAACTCTTGATTTACCAGAATCCATATAGTGCATTCCCTTTCTGAAATCAAAGGGATTTTGTATTGGACTTAATTATAGGTTGCACTTTGTAAATACAGCTGATTCTCAAAACACGCCTCTTTTGGGGAGATCTTGTATATTCATAGAAAATTAATTTTGTTTACATACTGGTTCCCAGTTATGCTCTATGTGTTCCATCTCACAGAGACATAACTTGGGAATGTTACCAGTAAATTTGCATGTGTATATTGTTTACATTGAAATCTGTGGTAACCTTTCATTCGAGGTAGAGGTAGTTAAGAAAATTAGTGAAAAACAACAATACAAGCGCTGTTCCTCTGATTTTGGTTGTTTTCTTGTGCGTTTTTTTCTTGAATTGAAACACCATATCCTCCTTTTACCATTGATAAATCAAATTACTCAAAAACATTAAGTCGAAAGAACCTAATTCCCCACATAAAATACTGATGGTATCAAAGTCGAATTCATCGTAAACTGCATACTGAGATCATAAATGTAATCAGGAAATTCAAACGTTGAAATACGTTTTTGACATGACGACGCATTTAATTTTGTGCAGCGTGCTTGTATTTTTATACCCCCGCTTTAAAAAAAAGGGGGGGTATACTGTTTGACCTCTGTCTGTCCTTCCGTCAGTCCGTCAGTCCGTCAGTCAGTCCGTCCGTCCCATGAATATTTTTCGTCGCATTTTTCTCAGGAACTACAATACTAGGATTTCTGAAATTTGGTTTCAGGGTTTATCTAAGTCAGCTATACCGTGTGATGCGTTTTCACATTGATCATTTGACAACTTTCTGTTTACCGAACACTTGTATGATTTTACACATGATAGCCAAGTTGAAAATTTTCGTCACATTTTTCTCATGAACTACAATACAAGGATTTCTGAAATTTGGTTTCAGGTTTCAGGATTTATATAAGTCAGCTATACCGTGTGATGCGTTTTCAGATTCATCACTCGACAACATCCTGTTTACCGAACACTTGCATATTGTTACACTATTCATATTATCTTCTTGCGGCGGGGGTATCATCAGTGAGCAGTAGCTCGCAGTTTCACTTGTTTGTTATGCTTTACTTGAAGATTTTGATTTAATATTTGGTATATAACTTAACCATGACAAGTTACAGATCTAGTTTGAATTTTGTTCGGTTTGGATGATCATTTTGCACAGTTATGGTCCTCATACAGCTCACGCAAATAATCAGTTATCCACACGTCATGCTTGAAGATATTTATTTGATATTTGTTATATAGTTTACATCGTGACAATGTATAGATCAAGTTAGCATTTTGTTTCAATACAATGAATATATAACCGGTAAGCAATTATATATGTATTACCATGCCATACTCTAAGAATGCTTGTTAAATAAGAAATTGCAAGTCGCTTATCTCTGAGATTTTGACTGATGAAATACCCCGTAAATTGGGTTATTTTGGTTGTAGTTTAATTTTGGTTTATTTGGTGCCTACAATGAAATTGCCAAAATTAAACACACGAAAATAAAGCAAACACTAAAAATTGAAACGCCAAAATCGTGTACCTGTACGACAATATCGTAATACTCATTGTTGACTTGTGGGCAAATATTTGATGTTGATATATCTTCCGTATATTTCCTATCATTCTATACATAGCCGAATCTGCAAATAAATACCTGGTATAATTTGACAATAACACTGTATAATTTTTATTCACACATGTCATAAATATGCCAGGCTATTGCTAATTAGACACCGTTATTGGTAACTAAAATATCAAAACTCCTTGTAATTCTTTATCTTTAATTAATTGATTAACATGTACTGCCAGAGGCACAAAAATTAAAATTTAAATCCGTGAACGTCAATAGATTTACAAGTACTGCAATAGAGATTATTAAAATTTATTTCTTATGATAATGTTAAAAATAGGTAATCTATTTAAAAAGTGATTTGACGTTGACGATTTTATTTTTAATAAATTCGTTCAGCACGATACACGGAGTTGCAACCGTATCCGATTCCTTCATTAGACTAACCTTGTCGTGTTTCTCGTTTGAGAATTGTCAATTAACGGGTAAAAAAAGGCAAATATGAAGGAGCTTGCTCACTGCTGTTGTTCCAAAATTAATCATATAAATTGGACGAAACACCAAAATTACACACACCAAAATAAAACACGTGCCTTTTGAAAGAAAACCGCCAAATATACAGACGCCAAATTTTCCCAATTTACGGTAGTAATTTGTTACTAAATATCAACTCTTTACATCACATCTTTTTTTACCAAATGGCTGATGATTACTTGGGATCTTACAAACATTCTTTATGTGCATGTCCCAAGACAGGAGCCTTTAGTTCAGTGGTTCATTTTTTGTGGTTGTCTTTGGTTAATATCTGTTTTATTTGCCTTTTCGTAAATTGTTTTGTCATAAAAAATAGGCTGTTATTTTTTTCATTTGAATTTTATAGCCGACTATACGAGTTATGGTTTTTTCATTGATGACGGCCGTACGGTTGCCTGTAATTGCTTACATCAACTGAATTTGAACTCTGTTTGATAGTTGTCTCATTTACAATCATACCCCATCTCCTTATTTTTATATAGAGTTAAGAACTCAAACCAATAATATTTATGTTCTGACTACAAAACTATCCCATTGCAAGGGGATTTTTTGCCGGAGGTAAATACGAGATCACCCATAACGTATTGACCGTCACACTTAATGATGATCATTGGCGAATAGATCTTGGGTTACGTTTCGTCCCCGAGGGTATCACCAGCCCAGTAGACAACACTTCAGTGTTGACATGCATATCAATTATATGGTCATTTTTATAAATTTCCTGTTTACAAAACTTTGACTTTTTTGAAAAACTAAGGATTTTTTTATTCAAGGAGTAGATTACCTTAGCCGTATTTGGCACAACTTTTTGGAAATTTCGGTCCTCAATGCTCTTCAACTTTGTACTTGTTAGGCTTTTTAACTGTTTCGATCTGAGCGTCACTGATGAGTCTTATGTAGACGACACGCGCGTCTGGCGTATTAAATTATAATCCTGGTACTTTGATAACTTATTACGATTAGCCTTTTCGCAGCCCTTTACAGAAACACAGAAAGAATACATTACCGGAACTAGCAGGTAAATCCCTTCTAATTATTCTCTTTAATATTTTTTTCAGACATTGATAAATGTTATGCATCAAATGTTAACCATTCCACCCCTTTGCCTAAATGTCCAGGTATGAACGTTATGTAATATTTTATAGCATTTTGTTTGATTTTATGAATATTTTCTTTCAGTCGCCAGTTACTCTTATTTTATCCGTCATCATTTTATAAAGATAAAGTTTTATATATATATTATATGTATATACGTCTGAGTCAGTAACAACTCCACAACAGATGAATCCATCGGATCGCCATCAATGATGGTGATACATGGCTGTGTACATACTCTATATACAACTCGTCTAAACATCAACCCAACAATGTTAGATCTGTAAATTTGCTTTCGCAAATTTTTGGTTCTTCCATCGTCGGGATTCGAACCCATGCTACTGTGATATCGTGACACCAAATCGCCTGCACTGCAGCCGTCCCGCTAGACCACACGACCACCTAGCCCAGGTATATATATATATATATACAACTCGTCTAAACGTCAACCCAACAATGTTATATATATATATATAACTCGTCTAAACATCAACCCAACAATGTTAGACCTGTAAATTTCGAATTGTTAAAAGTCTTTAGTATAGATAAATATATCTAAATAAAAAAGTCCAACATTTCCGGATAGTGCATATATTATTTAATATTCACAAGTACTTTCATGTTTTACAACAATCTTCAGGTGAAAGGCGAATAATTGTAACTATGAGACGGTAGTTAAGTACGTAACGTCATAAAACAATTACAAAAGGGAGATAAACGTTCTAAAGTAAAATATGGAAAGCCAAATGTAACGCTATTGAAAGCCTAATGCGCATTTAGTTTTGGCTTGAATCTGGTTATAAAATATTGTTCCTTTATGGATCTTCTAATGTCACATTCTACATTAATTTTATACAACGGGAAAATTTTAAAAATCCCTCTACCACAACGATCTAAATGTTCACTAAGAGGGATTTTCCTATATTGCGGCTGTCGGATGTGTTGTCGATTAATGTGTGTTCTTTCCACTAAACTATTACTGGTTTGAGCGATGTAAATTTCTTTACAGCCGCAGCATTCAATGCAGTAAATCAAATTTTCATTTTACACGTCATGTTGGTATTGGCATATATCGTTTGTCCGCATTTTGTCTTGAGTTCGCTTCCGATATATATGTATGCACATGTACCACAACGAGAATCTGTGCATTTCGACACCTTGAATTGTTTTTTCCTTTCGGTTGGGTCGAACTTGGCACGGGGCATTTCGACACCTTGAATTGTTTTTTCCTTTCGGTTGGGTCGAACTTAGAACGTTTATCTCCCTTTTGTAATTGTTTTATGACGTTACGTACTTAACTACCGTCTCATAGTTACAATTATTCGCCTTTCACCTGAAGATTGTTGTAAAACATGAAAGTACTTGTGAATATTAAACAATATATGCACTATCCGGAAATGTTGGACTTTTTTATTTAGATATATATATTTATATAGAGATATGTATATATAACTCGTCTAAACATATATATATATATGTATACCTGATACTGTATCTTGAATAGGTGGTCCAAAACGCAAATGATATTAGAATCAACATTTTCGAAAGTTTTATTGTATCTTTGATCTATTCATTGCATACATTTGTACAAAAACTAGGCAGTGGCGGATTCAAGGATAGAGAGTTTATGACCCCCACTTTGATCGGGAAAATATCATTAATGGTATAGAATAATTCCTTTTTTTTCTGGATGAATGAACGATTTTATTCACATAAACTAATGATATAGTAATAGAGACAATAAGTGTTTAAAACAATATAATGTACGGTACATGTGTGAAAGAATGATATACATTAACCAGGAGGATGAGATACGATACGTCCATATTAACAACATCAATATATCGACATATTTGTTTCTAAAACTTTTATATTACTTGAGGAAACTAGTTTACAACATTTTAAGGTGTATGCGGTAAACGGTGACAAACCCATCTATTTATAAAACATATACATACAATTAAATGGTAAAGTAGATATATATTCTTCAAATTCAAATTTGTTTTAAATATTCTATTTGTTTATCCCATTTCTGTATAAATTTATCTATCAGTTTTTGTTCTACACAAAAGCAGAAAAAGAACACTGTTGCTTTCAAATATTTGACATTTCACAATTGTCTATACATGTGTTGGGTTTTTTAACTAAACATATAACCATTTACTCTCAAAACCATAATTATTCGAATAAATACATATTAACTTATATAAAAAAGACGAGACCTTCAATAGATAGACTGTTTTTTCAATATATTATTGTATCACCCATACATTGCTTTTGTAGCTTTTTTGGTAAATATTTTCTTTAAAAAAAATTTAGCTACTTTTCGAAAATATAATTCCAAGATATTTATATTCATTTGCTTTCTGGATGTCATAATTATCAACATTAAATTTCAAATTATTTGACAGTCGACTTTTCGTGATACTCATAACTTTTTTCTGTACATTTATTTTCAGTTTCTATTGTTTACAATTATCAAAACGATCGTTTAGCATCAATTGTATGGCCTTCGGCTGTTGTCTGCTCTGTGGTCGGGTTGTTGTCGCTTCGACACATTCCCTATTTCCTTTCTCAATTTTAAATCTTCACTTGATTCTGAAATCAAAATTGTATCGTCTGCAAACAATAAAATAAACATTTTGAAATAAACAAGTAATTCATTTTCTAGATTGTTTCTAAACCTTTAGCATTTGTTGATCTGGAAAGTCTTGCTAGTCATCTAACCATTTGAATATAAAAAAATATATATTCTCGAACCCTGGTTTCGCCTCTTCTAGTGTAGCAAACAAATCAGAAAAAAGTTGAATTAAGATGCCGATAGTTTTGGCAATTCTTTAAGACCATTTGTTACTATTATTTTGATGTGGTTTCACTATAAATTATACCTATTTGAGGAATACATAGGTAACATGTTATAATGCCACATTTCTGTTTTCGTCCCACGTGTTATTTCTCAAATATGCAATCAAAACCTTTGTCCTCAGTCCCTGCCAAACTTCTCTAAAGAAAATATCTTCAGGATTTTTTTTTTAAATCTTCACGTCATGAATATGCATGACTTTTTTGCAACTGGATTTTAAGAGTCCAATTGTCAATCGGAAAGTTTCTAATCAAATGGCAAAATTATATGATAAAACACTTCAAACGAATGGACAACTGTTATATTCCTGACTTGGTACAGGCATTTTCAAATGTAGAACTTTTGGGAATTTTGGATCCTAAATGCTCCTCGACTTTGTACTTGTTTGGCTTTATAAATATTTTGATATGAGCGTCACTGATGAGTCTAATGTAGACGAAACGCGCGTCTGGCGTACTAAATTATAATCCTGGTACCTTTGATAACTATTAACACCACTGGGTCGATGCAACTGCTGGTGGACGTTTCGTTCCCGATGGTATTACCAGCCAAGTAGTCGACACTTCAGTGTTGACATGAATATCAATAATGTGGTCATTTTTATAAATTTGCTGTTTACAAAACTTTGAATTATTCGAAAAACTAAGGATTTTCTTATCCCATGCATAGATAACCTTAGCCGTATTTAGCACAACTTTTTGGAATTTTGGATCCTCAATGCTCTTCAACTTTGTACTTGTTTGGCTTTATGAATATTTTGATATGAGCGTCACTGATGAGTCTTATGTAGACGAAACGCGCGTCTGGCGTACTAAATTATAATCCTGGTACCTTTGTTAACTACTTATAGCGCTAAAACTCTCACTTGTATGAAAGTTGCATCAAATTTGCAATACGCATATACTTCGTACTTTTTATACATTTTAGTAATAACATAATTTATTATAAATGCTTCAATGTATATTTGAAATTGATCACTACATGTATACTTTTTCTGAAAAATCTTTTTTGAACAGACTTAAAACCTCCAACTGTTACTTCAACTGACACAACTTATACTGAAGACATCGGGAGCAATGTTACACTCAACTGTGAACATAAAAAAATCAACGACCCCGTAACGAGAGTTGAATGGCTATTTCAAAATACATTGGATAATACACAGGAAGTACAATATGTTCAAATTACAAATTTGGGAAAATATGGTGGATCTACAGTAGCTTCGCCTTCATTAATAATTTACAACATCATGCCGGCTGATATTGGAAAGTACACATGCCAAGCTTTCACGGATTATGCTTTGAAACCAGGATATGGTACTCCCATTGACGTCCAGTTACACGACGGTATTTATTTAAATTAGAATAGTCTAGCATAGAATAGATATTAAAGAAATGAGAAAACATCAAAGGGAGCAATAAAAAAACATAAATCGTATAATCGACTACAGCATGGCAAAAAAAATAAAAGGACGATAAGAAACGGTTGATAAAACTTAAAATAAAGCAACTCAAACAACACGAAAATCGGGGGTGAACTCGAATACTCCAGATGGAGAACCGGTTATATCCTATCATTATTGTATTAACCGACAGAGATAGATACAAACTATCAGTATTCACATCTGGCATTCAGAATAGGGCTATAACATAAGGAAAGTAAGAAACTTACATCGTACAATGTAGTGTCATTGAATGAAACTGAAAAAAAATTGTCAAAATTATACAATTTGTTCAATTGTTATACAAATACATCCATTTTAGTCATTTCACATAAAAATAGGAAGATGTGGTATGATTGCATATGACAAAACTCGCCACCAAAGACTAATAACCTTAAAAAGTTTAAAGTTATAACAAGTTTATGTCATCGTGCGGCCTTTATCAGTGAACAAATCGCATGCCACATTGTCAGCGATAAAAAGGTATCGACATGACAAATGTAAAACAAGAAAAGTAACGGCCCGATTTATGTACAAAACAATAAAGAAAAACAAATGCGATATACAGCAACAAACAACAAGAACTGATTTACGGGATCTTGACTTGGCCATGCACCTACAGAATATTACGAGGTCAAACGTGTTTCATCGCGCTTCAACCCCCCTAAGACATCGAATTATCAGTAAAACAACAGCACAACTATAAAATTTCATTTGGCAAAGGCTAAACTCATCTGATCGATATAAAGCACAAAAAAACAATCAAAACACACAAAGGACATACACTACAAGTATGAGAGTACTGTCAGCTACTAAAAGGTAGTTAATAAAAATGCTAGTAATACCCGAAAAAATCACAAATCTCAAACTAAAATGATATTATTGCTCATGAATTATTAAACTAGCAAAACATTAACATTTGGTCTATGTATCATTAAATTTTGTTTTCTTTTTACAATTTTCTTTTACACTAGTACGGGTTAAATGAAATTGCATGGTTTTTCACATACCTGATAATCGATAAACATCTGTTTAGGGAAAAAAATGAGATGTGTTTGTTATGCTCATGATCAATGGATGATCTGTTTCATTGTGTTGCAGCAAAGAGAAACGCCAGATAAAAAAGGACAATGTAATTCCTAAGTAACTTGATAAAGTTCTTTAAATATACAAGTATAATTCAGAGTATAGAATGGACGTCCGTTATCATTGAAATAGTCTACATATTTGTAATGGGGCCAGCAGAAGGACTCCAGCGGGTGCGGGAGTTTCTCGCTGCATTGAAAACCCATCGGTGGCCATCGGCTGTTGTCTGCTCTATGATCGGGTTGTTGTTTCTTATCCCATTCCCTATTTCCATTATCGCATCTAATTTTTTTCAGCATAAGTGAGAGGAGACACACATCAATGACATGTAAATTCACATACATACTGAACTCTGAAGACAATTAAAATCGGAGAGTTTCTAATCAAATGACAAAAATTACAGTTCAACCACATCATACAAATGGATACCAACTGTTATATTCCTGATTTGGAATAGACATTTTCTCATATAGTTATGGTATATTAAACCTTATTTTGTAGCTAGCTAAAACTCTCAGTTTTAGGACAGTCGCTTTAAACTCCATCATATTGGAACGATGTGTGAACAAAACAAAGATATACGATAGGTAAAATGCCATAAATAGGGGTGCAGCAGTCAACATTGCATCATAATCTTAATCACTCAACCAAAATATGAGACAGTGATCTAACCATCCAAATTAGCACAATATCATGTATAGAAATCAACGCTAAGCAACGAGTTAGTGTATAAACCTTCGAATCGACATTTTCCGTGAACTCTGTCATTAACAAGGAAGTTAAAAGTAAACATTCAGATGAGAATGTATATTAAAAAAAGTATATGAAAGTTCTAATACATTTTTTGTTTCTCTTTGTATATTTCAAGCTCCTCTTGTTATCAAAGATTCAATAAGTCAGTATGAGTTTGAAGTTGGAGATGACATACAACTTCCCTGTGCGTACGAAGGGTTTCCTCTGGCCATAGATGTCAAGTGGTTGAAAGATTCAAATATTATCCCCACCTGTAACTCATCAGATTCAGACGACTTTGCTGTAAGTGGATCTAATGTTGATGCAGTTACCAGAACTGTATTGCAAGCTGACTTAATTAACTCAGCAAGATGTGAGAAAGTTTTGTCTATGCTATATCTAGATCTAATGATTTTAAATGCAGAGATTAGTGATTCAGGGATTTACAAGTGCTGTGTTAATAATACAGTTTCCGAACAATGTGGAAATGAAATTATAGTTGGTTGTAAGTATTACATCTTTATGGTGCCATGTAGAAAGCAGCATTGTGATTAAAAGGAGGAACAACGTTGTTATTTGTTTGATAATTTGCAAGGATATAAATTAAAATCAAGACAGATTTACCGTGTATCACATACATAAACACAAAACCTTTATTGGATATGCAAAATTTAATTAAATGAGCACAAATTTATTTAACTTTCATTAGCAAAATTTGAATTAAGTAAATAAGTATTTCGTCTAGTCAAACGTCTATATAGTCTTGCCAGACAATCAGACACTAGTTATACCCATTAATTCGACAAAACAACGAACTAGTTTGGCCTTCGGTATTAAAAAGAGGTTTACAGTGTCTAGGAAATTTGAAAGCATATGACACGTGAGTTTTTTTTTATTAACAGTCTTCTTGTTCGGCATGTTATTTGATCTTCTGTATATACTTTTTTACTTTTTTCATCGCCAGATTGTTGTCTTGTTATCTTAAATATCCCTTTATTCGGATTAAATAATAGAAATATATGCCGATTTTGGTTCATGTAATTTGTTTAAAGGTGTATAAAGTAAAGTATTGATTTCCAATTAAACATAACATTATACATTTATCATACCTTTCAAACTTATGATTTTAAGTAAACAGTAAGAATTTCAAAAAAACTTTTATCGCATCAATTGAGTTATCAGACAAATGGGTATTTGACAAGATGGCGTCAGACGAATTTGCAGTCCGATTAGTGGCTAAAATGAATAACAGAACCCTCAAAATGTTCTAACTGAAATTAATTAATAACTTTATTATGAGCCTAAAATGATCAGGAAATATATTTTGAAATATGTCATGAAAAGCATACAAGTACTGAAGATTGTACAAGTGAGCAAGTGTTCCCTTTGGGACTGATGGTCAAGTGCCGAGAGTCGCGTTTACCACCAATAAATCAGTCAATGAAATAGAGAATCGCTCTTTGGATTTTCAATCACGATCTTAGTTTTAATCGATAAAATCTGTCAACGATACAAAACTTGGAATAGGTTTTGGTTGCAAGACTCGCGTCTAATCTGAATCAGACTTCGCAGTGGTTCCGGATTTAAATAGCGTAATTGAATTTTCAAATCAGTTTAATCATTTTTCATCGAAAATACGTTACATATGTCTGAACAATGACTTATACTATTTGAAACTTCCTAGAACCTGCATTACTACATTGACTACATAGATAAACATTTTCTAACGTCACTTTCACGGTCAGAATTAGTATTGGGTCAATATTAATACACTCTGTGCACATACATCTACCCTTAAACAGTTTAAGGACAGTTGTGGTAGAAATAAAGGCAACAGTAGCATAATGCGGTTCAAAAGTCAAAAATAGATTTAAAAGAAAATAGTATAAACCGAGGAATACACATCAACTCAACGTTTATTAAATTACAATGCGCCATAACCATTGAAAACGATCTTTTTCTGCGTTTTAAAGTGAAAAAAAGGACGTCAAAATGCATTACCCAATATTTTTTAAAATGATGATACCTTTGCGTAATTCAGGTTGAATTACTTGTGATAATTATATTTAAAAAAATGTGTTATACATATCTTATAATTAGATATACTTGACAAAATGATGAAAAGAATAAATAAATTTCATTGAATACGAACATTTTGTTAAATAAATGAAAACAGCACATTATTGATTACATGCTTCTAAAGCGCTGTTCTTGATTTACCTTAATCCGGAACATAAAAGGCGAATATTTGACTGCCAAGAATGTATGAGAACCGAAACAGTTAAAGAGCTTTATGACCAGAAGAACCCTAAAAATAGCTAAATCCATCTTAGGTTAAAGCAAAAGTATCGACCTAGTGGTGTAAAATTTTGAAAACAACAGGTAATAAGTTTCATGCGTCCTTTAACCCATAAAAAAAACAGTCGAGTCTAAATTAAACTGTAATTTTTGGTAGTACTAGTATCTGATTTAATGTTTGCGTTATCCTTACAGATAAGCCTATTGTAGAGATGATACCAGATCAGATTATAGCAATTTACCAGACACGACATACCCTAGAATGTAGCGTACAAGCCTTTCCTAATATTACTGCCGTAGAATGGAATATAACAACCGATACTGTAACCAAAATCTTTCCATCTAATGGAAACAACATAGAAAAATATTTTGGATCTACCTTAAGTTCTCCGTCACTGGATATATTATCGGCAAATTTTACGGACACGGGCCAGTATATATGTACAGCTGAAAACATCTTTGGGAAAACATCAAGTTCTGAAGTTGATATTCGAGTGTATGGAAGTGAGTATGTCTGTTTGTCAAAAGAATAGTGAGTCTGTAAACGTAAGTCTTTATTTTATAAAGGATAATGTATTATGTTAGCTTCGCGAAACGTTTCGTTTTCTCATTACATACATGCTAACGAGAATAATTTAAAATTGCCGTTCCGTTACTAAATGTTAGTTGTAGAAACTCCTCGGATTGGCTAGGAGATTAATTTTTTTTTTTTTTTTTTTTTCAGTTTCGATGACAGTTTCATCCTCTAATTACACAATTGTTAACGGCAATGATGTTCAATTGGAGTGTAGTATTATTGGAAAACCAGACATAACCAAAGTAACTTGGAGTATGCAAAATGAGACCGAGGCACATCATATTAATCTGACGAACATATTGAAGTATAACGGATCAACGTTGTCATCACCATCTCTTACAATATATAAAGTATCATTTGAGGATGATGGGGTCTACTATTGTCAAGCTGGGAATGGTTACGCAAATAGAACGAGTCAAGCAGTCACACTTACAGTTACTAGTGGTAATTATTGTTTATAAATACTTAAGGATCAGGGTGGGGTTCATGGTATAAGGAGTTATGGACAAAACGAGCAGAATAAATAGCAAAAGATATAAAGAATACAGAAAAATAGGTAAAAACAAATATAGCGGTTAATCTGGCACTCAAATTTACAGAATAGAGAATAACAAACAAAAGTTAAACAGAAGAGAGAAAAATACGCAAACAATTGTAATATAGTGGTTGGTGGGGTTTTCAAATAAAAAGAAAGAGAAAACATGCAAATCTTAGTAAGAATATAGAATAAAAGGCAAAATGTGTGACGAATAGAAAAAAAAATAATAATATAGAATTCAATAACCCCACTTATCTAATGTTTGTGCTATTTTCACATTTCCTGACCGGTGTGAGAAAAATATTTCTCCTCACTAGTGAAAAATTTGATCTCGGCAAATAATTAGTCGAAATTTGATTATGACGTCGAAATGTTTTGTTTTGTTCTGAATGTTCCTATTGTGACGCCATTAAAAAAGGCGGCAATGTCTGATGACGTCGCATATAAAGAACACAAGTCTTTTGAAAATCTATGAACAAGAAGAATAAAAATCATTAGAGAAACAGATTCCGACACTATAACTCATGTATTACGATATTTCTCCACTCTCGACAGTTAAATTTTATTATTTAAAGAGCTCGGCAAGCCGCGCGCTTTGAATAATAAAATGTAACTGTCCCGAGTGGAGAAATATCGTAATACACTTGTTGCAGTGTAGGAATCTATATCTCTTATTCAGACTTACATACTTTTATTGACATTGCCGAAAAACGAAAATGTCTCAAAAATCAAAAATTACTCACCTGAAGAGTCTATCTTAATGACTATTTTTTCTTTTATAATACTGTATAAATGAAATATTTAATATTTTAACTGTATATGATTTCTGTTGCCATGACTGCACGATAATTTTTTAAAGAAAGTCTTTATATGGTAACAAATTAATATTGTTATCGTGTTATGTGAGCGTTTGCTATTCAATTAAGTTTCAAGTTTTCATTTTACTTTTTCCGACGTAGTCGGTATAGTTTCGATTTGTGCACTTTGAACTTAAGAACGCTTCACTATGGCAACAGAATACGCATGCTCGAAAATCCTTTCTGTGATTGGACAAAATGCTGTCATGGTAGATGATTTCGTTGTGTTTGAAAAAACCTCTCAAAATTTTTATCGTGATGGAAAGCAAGTCAAAAACTATTATATTTGAACTAGATGTTACAAAGATTTATATTTTTATTAAAATAATTGTTTCTCCAAAAGCTCTTTGCATCCATGACAGCTCTTTATTCGGACAATTATATAATTTATAATGTAAACTTTGTTGTACGAACGTACATGCCTTTTACAACGCATTTACGCATGTTAGATTTCCGCAGGGTTTTGATAAATGTAAACAGAAAGATACTACTTATACTACCAATAGTTTCTACCTTTGTTAACCATGAATTAAGTTTAATGTAAACAGTAGTAAATGTATATTTGTTTCTTGTTATTTGCACTGGATTTTTTGACAAATAAATTTTGAGGTGTCACCACAATTATTATTCTTATATATTATTGCCTTAATATAACCAGACTAAGTAAAGAATTTCTTTTAGTTACATTCAGATGGAGATTTTATTAAAGGGACTCCTGTATCATTAAATTCATTGTGCTTCCGAAGGTTATCGAAATGATTTTCAGTTTTAAACATATACTCAAATTTAAATACGTCGGATATCTTTTTTAAAGATAGTTCTTATTTTTTTTCTATTTCAAAATACATTACAAAAGCAAAGAGTCATTTCTTGTGAATAGTAAAATAACAAAAATACAAAACTCCGATGAAAATTCTAAACGGAAAGTCCCTTAGGCAAAAGGTAAAATCAAAAGCTCAAACAACTAAATGGATAACAACTGTCATAATCCTGATTTAGAACTACCATTTTCTATATAAATTTGGTTTTATAGCTATATAAAAAGTATGACAGACGAAAATAATGTGATTTTATTGACAACAATGTATGAACAAAACAAACAGACGTAATAGGTAAAAATGTCAAAAATAGGCATAATTCGGACTTTTTCATTCATACATTTTTGAAGGTCATCTACTGTGAATTCGTTAATATTAGTTGTAAACTGATTTACGTGGAGTTTGTGGGTACATATCAACCACGAATTCAAATGCTCTACAGACTTTGTAAAAGCTACAAAGTCAAATATCAACAAAAATGCTACAAGTTTTCCTCAAACCACGATCATAAATATTCATTTCGTGGTATAGTGTTGTCCATCTGTCGCCTGTCACAACAACTGTCGCGTATCAAATTCTAAGCCACTTCGGTTAAATTTGACCATTGAAAATATGATTTGTTTTACTTTAATTCCAAGTTACTACAGATTCATCTTTGACAACCACTACAACTCAAAATCCGGAAACAACATCTCATTCAACGACGTCCACTCCAACTCAAAATCCTGGAACAACATCTCGTTCAACGACGTCCACTCCAACTCGAAATCCTGGAACAACATCTCGTTCAACGACGTCCACTCCAACTCGAAATCCTGGAACAACATCTCGTTCAACGACGTCCACTCCAACTCGAAATCCTGGAACAACATCTCGTTCAACGACGTCCACTCCAACTCGAAATCCTGGAACAACATCTCGTTCAACGACGTCCACTCCAACTCGAAATCCTGGAACAACATCTCGTTCAACGACGTCCACTCCAACTCGAAATCCTGGAACAACATCTCGTTCAACGACGTCCACTCCAACTCGAAATCCTGGAACAACATCTCGTTCAACGACGTCCACTCCAACTCGAAATCCTGGAACAACATCTCGTTCAACGACGTCCACTCCAACTCGAAATCCTG
The DNA here is from genome assembly GCF_036588685.1 of Mytilus trossulus. Taxonomy (NCBI): domain Eukaryota; kingdom Metazoa; phylum Mollusca; class Bivalvia; order Mytilida; family Mytilidae; genus Mytilus; species Mytilus trossulus. The sequence goes on from NC_086382.1 coordinate 26,274,834, forward strand.
GAACAACATCTCGTTCAACGACGTCCACTCCAACTCGAAATCCTGGAACAACATCTCGTTCAACGACGTCCACTCCAACTCAAAATCCTGGAACAACATCTCGTTCAACGACGTCCACTTCAACCCAAAATCCTGGAACAACATCTTCATTAACGACGTCCACTCCAACTCAAAATCCTGAGACTGCATCTCATTCAACGACGTCTACTTCAACCCAAAATGCTGGAACTGCATCTCAAGCAATGACGTCCACTACAACCCAAATTGATGAAACTTCATCTTCATCAAGGATGCTAACTACATTCACAACGACTAAAAAAACTGGTAAATATTCTATTTGATTTTTTTTTACTTAAAGTTTATCGTTTAATAACATTTTGTAGATGCCTTAATTTGTTTTGGTAAAAATAAGAGGGGAATGCACATACTAGTATTTCAAGTTTCAAATAATTAAAGGAAGCGATGTAATATACTTCTTATCTACAGGTGCTCCTGCCTCGTCCAAAGTGTCAAACAACACTTGATTTAGTATAATTAAGTCTCTGTATTGTTACATTAAGCATTTAGAATGTCCCCATACATTTATTGGCTCTTAAATTTTGTAACAACTTGCGAACGAAACATGGTGTTTAGTCGATTATTTTAGGAAAGTATAAATATTAAAAACAATTGGTACAACTAAAACGAATTTACTTGGAAAGCAAGTTTTTAATAGCTGAAAGTATGAACAACATATTCCATTATAATGGTGAGTTTAACATCTCGATGGAACGTACCGATTACTCTATTACAAACGTGGACAAGATAACCAGTCTAGTTTACCTTTATATCTTTTTAAATGATATTTTGCAGAGTCGATTTCATGCCAATGTCCATGTAGCTCTCTTGGATTTTGGGCAAGGCAAGATTTATCAAACTATACAGTGGCTGAACTACTCGAAATGATGGGTCCTCAACTGGCAAAATTGGAAAAAGAATTATCAGTTGACAAATCCAACTTGTCGGCGACGATTAATAAAAGGATCAGTGCAAAAGATGACAGAAAGTCTTCTCAGTCTATTGGTATTTTTGGAATAGTCTTCATTGTTTCAGTCATTCTGTGTGTCGTTATCATAGATCTGATGTCATTTATTAATATCCTGAAACCTAAATTGAAGAGAGGAAAAACTGATACTTCAGAACCAGAACAAGGGTCAGAATAGATGACATACAACATCTGACTTCATACTTCATGTTTTAAGCAAGATATTTAAACATGTTCCGTTCTAAACGAGACACCTTTTGTATTGAATTTCAAGAACGTTCCAGTGAACATACATTTTTTTAATATACCTTGCAGATTATGTCATCAGGTGGTAAAAAGTTCTCCCTTCTTATCTTTGAACTTTATTTGTCTGTCTCTAATTATAGAACTGCATGTTGAGTTTTTTTTTTATAATTTATACAAGATGATAATAATCACACTGTGCTTAATCAGCGGAAACGCTTCTAGCAAAAATTGTGATAGTCACTTCCATTCATTTATTACAGTTAATAGAGGATCAAACACAGCATTCATGTATATCTTTTACAGATCCTGTAAAAACAACTTTGTAAATGTGATAATCATTTCAAATTTTAAAGTAAAACTAAACACAAACTTCCATAATCATCCATCATATATGCATACCATTGGATAATAATTTATTTGCGATAAGGAATATTTAAAAGGAATATATGAACAGTATTTTGACTAACTTGGTGACGAAGCCATTATCTTATACTGTTATACGGGCTTACATTCATACATTAAGTTGCAATCGTTATTTGAATTAAAGTGACGTTCTCAAATGATTCGTTTTTATTCAATAAACGATCATCAGCGTTTAGGTCAACTTTACACACAAGGTTATAGTTAAAATAATTTATCATTTTCATCAAATTATCGATGCCATTTTGCATCGGCGTAATAAATACTGATAAAGGATAATTGTCTTTTAACTTTTTGTATAATTTGGTGTACCCTTCATAGACGTTTGTATATATACAATCAAATGACCTTCATCATAAGTATATCTCAAAAATCATAAAAATTATCGATGCCATTTTGCATCGGCGTAATAAATACTGATAAAGGATAATTGTCGTCTATAACTTTAGTTTTCTATGTTGTGTCATGTGTACTATTGTTTTTCTGTTTGTCTTTTTCATTTTTAGCCATGGCGTTGTCAGTTTGTTTTAGATTTACGAGTTTGACTGTCCCTTTGGTATCTTTCGTCCCTCTTTTATAGACGTTTGTAAATATACAATCAAATGACCTTCATCGAAAGTATATCTCAAAAATTATTTAGATTATTTCATGCGGTCCGCTATTCTGTTGGTTTTTTTTTTTAATCATTTATTTACATCTTTCTCAATTACATATATTTAAGAAACAAATGCTCTTTTTTTTGTAATTTTTTAGGGTGTTAAAGTGCTGACCAAAACATTTTGTATGAAGCACCGTTCTGGAAATGTGTACACGATAACTACTTCTACACCATAATAAAATTACAAAAAGAAGCAGTCGTTTCTTATAATCACATTTATACTTATGAGACCATCATAGAAAAATTTTGATTTTATTTACCTGTACATTTTTGTAGAAGCACGTGTCACATGAAGATTCATTTTTGTCAGTCAAGCTAACGAATTCTTGTGAAACATATAGCTTATGTAAGTTACCAAATATATTTAGTTATCCGATATGGTCTGTCTTTCCGAAGACTTTATAAACCATAGTTGCATATCATAAATATTGTTTTATTCAAGAATTTCAACGAGAATGAAACTAGTTCTAAAGTCTGACCTAAGAGAACAGTAGTTTACACAATATAGTGTGTTCCGGGTAAAACACTTAACGTTGAAAGGAATTATACATAAGAATGAATACAACTAGTCCCATAGTTTGCATCATTCAACACATTCTAAGGAAAGATATTTGTATCCGAAATGTTTATTTATTTTTGTGTTGTACTTTTGATGTATATTTTTGCTATCTATTTTTCGGATTCCATCATATTGGTTGTATACAACAATGTGAACAATTTAAGTCACATATATTATTTCATTCCGATCCCATTTCACGATCTTTATAATTACTATTATTATAGAGGTTATTAAGTTTTTCATGCACTTCGAGCAATAAATCTTTACTATTAAAATGAAATATCAATTGTACATTTTTGTGTGGACCATCTTAAACTGAATGATAAAATTTGGTGTTAAAGAACTTGAGTTATCCACTTTTATTCTAATTTTTAACATGTGTTACAAGCGCAATGTGAAATCTTGCGCAGAAAATGTGATTTTCATTTATTTTTTCTTAATATTTTTTTTTAAACCTCTCCAGGCTAAAAAAACGTGATTTTGTAGGCGATTTACAGACATATTTAGAACAAAAGAAGTCCACGAGAAACAGTTCATAATAGTATGTCCTATACCGGATTTCGCTTAAATACGATCACTCAGAATTTAAGCATTTTGTTGGATATTTGTATAACTTTCAAACTCAATTCAAATGTTTATTGTTATATAGACTCCCAAAAGAAGTTTGTGACAAATTATATGAACGCAAACAGACACAAAATACATTTCACAAACATAACCATAGGAAAACATACCCAATAAAATATTTAAATAAATCAAGACTTTCCTGTCCTCAGTTTTAATGTCTGTTTAAAAAAAGGACACTAAGCTTTCTACTTATTTTGCCGTTAATGGGTAGAGTAGATATTTGATTTTCAAAATTTTTTGCAAGGACATAAAATCTGGCCTTTGTTTTATAACAGAGGATGACGAAGTAATTGTAGAACCAGATATTTCACAATATACCTGATCTATTTTAATATATTTCATTGTTATCGCAACAAAAATATATGTTGTTGGTGTTAGGTAGATATTTCCGTTTTGAATCAGTCAACACATTCTGACGAAGGATTTTTTTAATTCGAAATATTTAATTAATTTTTAGTGTTGTTGTCCGCTTTTAGACTAAAGTATTACTATTTATATATTTTTTTAAATGTTATTATAATAATTGAACAACCCTTTATGAAAGGTTTAAATTGCCTGTTTTAGTTTGTGCGGTTCCTATTTCATACTCTCGATAAATAATACATAAACAATAAAGTTTATCATGCCTTGTTAACAACTTTGGAGCAAGAAATTCAAATATGAAGCTGAGTGCCTGATTGTACATTTTTGTGTGGTGCAGCGAAAGAAATGATAAAATAAAATTTTAAATGTTCCTAAATTGTCCATAACTAATCTTTTTTTTCAGTTTTTGGTACAAGCTCAAAATGAAATTTAGTCCAGATAAAATGAAGTGCCTATTTGTATTTGTCATTGAGTTTTACTGAATCATTTTTAAAAAAATCACATTGTTTTGAAAGGTGAACAACAGATATATTGCAAATTAGATTTTTCTACTTGGAACTAGACATAGTATGTTTTATTTTCGAGGCCATTTTAAAAACGGCGACAAAAAAGTTAATGCTGACAGCATAAAAAAAATTGTAAGGGTTCCGCCGAACCCAGTGTCTCACCTACTTTTGCTGAAAATCGCAGACTCAACAAAAATGAGGATAAAAATCAATAAAAACATTCCTGTCGATACTATCTTTTGATTGTATGAAACTTCTGTCCAAATTTGGTAAAAATCCAGAATAGTTTATGAATCTAATAAATGTTTTTAAAACTTTAACTGTAGACGGTATGTAATGTAAACTGGAAGAAAACTAAGTCCATTTATAAGTAAAATACAGATACCCAGGTACAAAATATTAACAAAAAATTCCTTCTAGATACTAGCTTTTGGTCATAAACAAGCTCCTGTCTAAGTTTGGTACAAATTAAAAATAGTACAAGAAAGTTATTTTTTTTTTTTTTAATTTAACCAAATCAAAAATTTAACAACAGAGTGAATGTGTTGTTTCCTATCAAAAAATCTAAGTTCATTTAAAAGTAAAATACGGAAAAAAGGGATTTTATTTAACAAAATTTACTTCTGTATACTATCGTTTGATCATAAACAAGCTTCTGTCCAAATTTGGTACAAACTCAGGATAGTTTAAGAAAGTTATTAACATTTGAAAAACTTTTACTACAGGGTGAATTAAATGTTTCAGGCAGAAAAACTAAGTTCATTTTTATAAGTAAAATACGGAAAAAATGGAATTTTATTTTTACAAAATTGACTTCCAGATACTTTGTTATGATCATAAACAAGCTTCTGTCCATGTTTGGTAGTAATCCAGTACAGTTTAAGAAAGTTATTAAAATTTCAAAATCTTTAACCACAGAGTGAATATTTGTGGACGCCACCGCCGACGACGACGACGCCGACGGAATGTAGGATCGCTTAGTCTAGCTTTTCCGACAAAAGTCGTAGGCTCGACAATAATCTCAAAGTGTCTAGCAATGCTTATCATACTTTTAAATTGTGAATTCAAAAAAAATCTCTGCATTTGTGATTTTTAAAGAATTTTATATTCAATAATAATATGATTTTCCTATGTTCACCATTTTATTACATCCACAGCTACATATGATGCACAGCAGCTGTACAAAATTATCAACGTGCTCCCAACAATTCCGAGGTTTTTTTTTCATTTAAAATAGTTATTCATGAACCGCAGACGGACGAACGGATAACAAATCGATAGCTATAGGGCACTTGCAAACCACTTTGAATGCATTTTCGTAAAGTCACATTTTGATTTAATCGCATCAGAAAAATCGATGCATGTATTAATCTACAAAACTTTGTCCTGGTATTGTTAACATCAGAAATATAAATCACATACTTAGATAAGTATTTGTTAGTAAAAAATTATCAAAAACACCACGCTTATAAATTAAAACACTAAATATATGTGTATCCGATGACTTCCAGATTTACATAAAAACTTCAGTGCAGTCAGAACTATCAAATTAAACGCTTTAAATAGAAATATCTTTGTATTGAATACCAGTGACTTTAGCACAGCATTCAAAGTGGTTTTTACTTATTTTTTTTATTTTTTAATATATACGTTGTTTTATAACTAGATTTTCCTAGAAAGTGCATTTCAGTACCTGTTTGTACTTAATAAAAAAAAATGTTTTCTATACAACTCATATTTACTTCAGATAGTTGTGTTTGTCTTTTTTAAATTAGTGTTATGTGTTGTGTTTTTGCAATTTCATGCGAGTTTGACTAAAAGAGTATTTTGAAGATTTGTTTAAAATTAATATGAAATTATGGTCGTATTTATTAGTATATGTAATAATCATCGTATTAAGCTTGTACGTGTTTTATATATAAACTGATTGAGATAGTATATGAATTATGTGTTAGCTCATTTTTTATGTGTTTGCCATTTGATAAGGGACTTTTTTTTAAATTTTCCTCGGAGTTCAGTATTTTTAATATTTTACTTTTTTTCATATGTTTGATATAAATCAATGAGACAGAAACGCAATCATATAAGTAAACAATGATAATAAACATCCAGAGGGCAACGTTAATTTATCTATTATTCTTCAGCTGTCTTTTTTACAACATGACAATTTCTTAATTGGCCTGGGCTACAATCCGTTAGTTCAATTCAATTCAATTCAAAGTTTTAATGCCATATAAACTTTACAGCTTGTGACATATAACAACAACAAAAACAAATAAAGACAATAACTAAGTAACTCAATATATAAACACAAATTCAGGTAAATATTATTAAAGAGTCCCCTGTCCTCAGTTCCATTGACTTTTTTTTTTTATAAAGGATCCTAGTTTATTCTCTTGTGTTGGTGTTGATGGGTAAAGTATATATATAACTTTGTCATTGTCAGTGAGATTAGCAAATGAATTACTTTCTCTGTTAATGCAATCAAAATATGTTAATCTAATACTTGAATTATGAGAACAATTTATAAAGAAATGTTTCTCATCATCTAGTACTTTGCATTTTTTGCAAAGTCTGGTTAATATACTGTTGATTAATTAATAGTCGATAGATACCAATTTTTGTGGATTTCGTGAGTACAAGGGAACCACGAATTCAAATGTTCAACAAATTACAACATTTCTAAATGAACGTATGTAGACTATTTCTGAACCAGGAAATTAAGTATCCACAAAATAATAAGTTTTCCTCAAACTAAGAAAATGAGTACCAACGAAAATAAATGAATACGCAGTATTAGAAACATACTATCGGACTTCTCTTGAATTGAATTTTAATGTGCGTATTGTTATGCGTTTACTTTTCTACATTGGTTAGATGTATAGGGGGGGATTGAGATCTCACAAACATGTTTAACCCCGCCGCATTTTTGCGCCTGTCCCAAGTCAGGAGCCTCTGGCCTTTGTTAGTCTTGTATTATTTTAATTTTAGTTTCTTGTGTACAATTTGGAAATTAGTAAGGCGTTCATTATCACTGAATTAGTATATTTGTTTAGGGGCCAGCTGAAGGACGCCTCCGGGTGCGGGAATTTCTCGCTACATTGAAGACCTGTTGGTGACCTTCTGCTGTTGTTTTTTTATTTGGTCGGGTTGTTGTCTCTTTGACACATTCCCCATTTCCATTCTCAATTTTATCAATGATTCAAGATTCAGGATTCATATCAAATTATCCTTTCAACAAAACATATCAATGATGATATCAAATAACAAAAAAAAGTCAAAACACTACAGGATAAAACTTCATTCAGACGTTTCTATCTTATATATATATGTGTAGTCTCTGAGTCGTAACTGTGCACTTTCACAACAATTATTATAACAAATATTATAACAAATAATTAATTTTCAATCCATTCAGTTTATTTGATGATGGTGATACAATAAGAAGACAACTTAATCAACTTAAGTGTGTGATCATTTTCTCCATTTTTTTTTAACCATGAAATTGTTTGGTCCCGCTAACACATTGAGGTAAAAATGTTAAGTTTAAAATTTATTCGATTTCATCAAAAATTTAAACTTGGGGGTCTTTGGTAGTTTGAATATAACTATGCATTAATATTTATGATATTGCGTCCATAATAGGTAAGTGTCAAATTTAAAAAAAATTATTCTGAAACCAAATTCATTCTTTGGCAGATGTATTTAATCCCATTCCAAATTCAGAGCTGTATCATGCTTAAAATTTTGTGTCTATACTTGCTTCAACTGTTAATGTTCGACCTTTGTCAAGCTGTGTGTGTCCTGTGGAATATTTTATAATACGTGTAATTGGAGCTGTTATGTTGTCAGAAGTTTTCACATTATTGCTATGCTTGTGTATTTTTTGTGCAATATATGTTTGTAATAAAAAAAAATTGCAGATATTTTGTACTTATTCTAACTTTATTTGACATGAAGTATATGTCATGCACTAGACGTTAAGCATCAATCAATCAGTATGTTTAGCTCATCTCTGAATGTGTATAATTGTTCACACTTATCTCTGAAACATCCAGCCGCTATTAAACAAACTCAAGTGGAATAAAGTACATACGGTCGTTTTCAATTTATTCATTCTTTTTAAGAAAGACCGGAAAGCTTAATTAAAGTACACTGTATTACATAAGGTTTTTTTATTTACGGTAAAGTTGCATATTGATACAATTCTAAAGTATTGAACGCATTTGATTCAATGTTGAAAAAGATATTCATCCTCAATCAAACGACTATGTTGATATATGTTAAAACAGTTGGAAACTCTTCTAGTGTTTACATTAAAGGGAGTTTACTCCATTTATATTTGCTACAATTTCGGTTGGCAATACTTAGACTTCTGGTTTCCAGACTGCAACATCTTTCTAAAAGGTCAGTAAATCAACATCTGCTTTAAGAGCTGCTTTTTACAATCAATATCTCAACTATTTAGCGACGCGTTCCCAGTCTAAAATCTTCTAATACCATTATATACTTATGATCTGTACTTTAACCGATTGTTTCCTATTCCCAATTGCAACATTTTGACTAGGTGTTAATTAGCATGGCGGGATATAGATGACTTGCAGGAGACGCTTATCATGTTGGCGTAGCCGGTCTCAAATGGAAAAATTTTAAATGGAAAAAAACTGTCATTTTCTTGAGTTGGTACAGGCATTTTCTTATGTAGATCATGTTTGATTAAGCCTGGCTTTATGGCTACCTAAACCTTTAACAAGTCTTAAAGGATGGATTGGTGAATCATTCGACTCAAGTAACGAATTAGACGTATATTCAGGAGGAGAACATGATATAAAGTCATATGAACTACAATAGTCATATTTCAGACCGTAAATATTATAGCATATAAGGATGTATGCAATACATGGATTATTGAGGTCTCCTTTATTTGATTGTATGATTGATTGTTGTTTCATCAACATCAAGCGGCAATTACTATGTATATTTTCTGGGCAAGATTTGTTAACAATACAATAGGAAGGTTCTGAAAGTTTGAATGCAGAATTGAAGTGAAGAGCTGGAATGTTGGGCAGCCACTGACAAACAATGGTCTGTTTAAGAGGGACAGATTTTTTTATGTACAACAGGTCATTCTTTCTACATGTTCTATGGAAATTTAAATTTATACAAATAGATTACACTGTAATGGTCACATTCCAGTCCAGGATTTAAAAAAAGGGTGAACCAGTGGGCCCCCAAACTAGACAATATTTCGATGAGAACATGTAAAATGTATGCATAAATCATAAATGACGCTCCATTAAGGGGAACAGGGTCCCTGGGCCCCCTTTAAAAACTCATTTACAATGCAAGATGAGTTTAAATACATTTCCCTTTAACAAATATTAGAATCAGGTAAGACAAAACAACACATTTTTATGTTTTCAATTTTATTTTCTACAACAGAATCTATTTCAAGCAATCAGCTATAAAAATCCTGATCTGGTGAATAAACACCCCAATTATCACAGACATAGTTAACAGATAAACAACACATAAACATAACAATATCTAACAACTTTAATAAACAGAAGGTGGGCTTTTGTTATGACTGTATTCTTCTCCATTTTATTAGGATACCAGTCGAATGTAAAATAAACGATCAAATCATCTATCATAGAAGTCCCACCTTGTGTTTACTTAAGTTGCTACAATGAATAAAGAACAGGAAAAAAGATTTTGATTTTCAAAAAAAAAAGACCTGAATGGCAGAGGTATGAAAATTCAAATTCTAAGTGACAAAGATTTCTAATGTTATATCTGGTTACATTAATTTAACTTATAATTCCACAATTCCTCAATCTGTTGAAATTCAAATAGATATGAAAGCTTGCTTAAGTATTTAAAATGGGAAATAGTAAAACTCAACAGATTAAATAAAAAGAGAAAGAACTAAATAAATCTAGGTATTGTGCACTTGCTAAATTAGTTTAATTTTCAAATATTATAAACTCATAATTGTATTTCTTGTAGATCTTTTTTAATCAATTAGAAAAAATATTAGGAAAATTATTTCTAGAAGAATTCATTGAAAATTATTTATGTGCAATTAAATTTATACAGCATTTTAGCACTAATACATTTCTAGAAAGATTTTGGCCTCAACTATCTGTATTACATGATAATAAACCCAAATATATACCAAAATTAGCTGACAAATATAAATACTGGAATGTGTTGAGCAAAGCAAAAATCATAAATCTTATTGCTATTTGATTACAAATACTGGATATCATAGGTATTCCAATATAAAGCAACATCACAAGAGAAAACATTGGATGTCACAGCGAAAAGGTAAATGTTTTTTCTCATGAGCCACCGTCCCAAATAGCAATAGAATCTATTTTGTCTCAAGTTCTGTATGTCAAAAATATCTTCACAAATTGGATCTTTAAATTGTTAGTTAAGGTACTTTAGAGTCTCTTTAACACCAAAAAAGTAATAGAATAAAATTAAGTTGCCTCATATACTTCAATTTTGTTTTCAATTGTTGATTCTGAATTTTTCAGGACAGTTATGTATACTTTTCCTGACAGGTTACTAAGAATTACAAATCCCATTCTGTGTATGATAATTTTGACATCAAACTTGAAAAATATTTTCTAACTTAAAAACTGAGTACCGGGTACAAAAAAGTAAAAAATCTATTCTATCTTTAAAACAAGGCAGTTGAACTAAAACTGGATTCTAACATGTATATACAAAGAGCATTAAAAAAAAAGTTTAAAAGGATGATGGGAAAATCATGAAAATTGTCTATATATTAATTTATTAAAATGTTCTATTTATTTAAGTTTGCCAATTGCAAGACACAAAGTACAATATCTGCAAGAAGTAAAAACTACTAACATTAAAACAATATCATAATTAATACTCAGAATTACTGTAGTGTTCTACCACTTCTAGTAGAATTTTAAACGTTAAGAGGTCTTTGATATTATCGGTAGTTTTCTTTTAAACCAAATATTCAAATTTAATCATAATAACAAATCTAATACAAGGATATTCTCATAGAAAATAAATTTCAATTTAGCCAATTTCTCAGGAACTATGAAAAAGAACAAGAAAACTGCATTACATATTTATAGATTCTTCTGAAATTTTAATAAACATTTGAAGCTCGATAATTTCATCGAATACTGATGACCATTTAGTACCCTATATGCAATACTACTTCCATTTAACATAAAAACAATATGAATCTAAACACAAACAGGTTAAGAACAACAGACTGTTTGGGGTAACATTTGATAATGATTAATGACAACTAGCTTGGACGGTATTTTGATCATTTAAGCCTTTGAAAAATTCCACATCTTGATGAAATGATTTACAATGATGGCCAGTAATTCTGTTCATCTTATAAGTCTGATAAAAAAGCAGGGACTTACCAGACATATGATTAACCAGACTTGACTGTATGTGTATCAGTTACACTACAAACAAAACTAAAAATAGCTCAGGATCAATCATAATTAAAAATAGCTCTAAACTTCATACACACTTATGTGAAAATCTGATGCTGAACACTTCAAAAATATATATATTACAAAAGTTTTCATGAACTAAAATAACTCTGTAATTATAAATCATACAGCATGAAGATAAAACATTTATAAAAAAAACTTTAACATTTGTTGCCGACTTCATTTACATATGGTATGAATAAAATGGTAAAAAAAAGTTCTGAAACTGACAGTAACCGATTTCATGATTAAAACTATTAAATGTAATTGAAGTAAAAATACATACCTGTTTAATTCCTTATACAGTAAAAATGACATATGTATATGTAAAACATCTACACTTTTATAAAGTGTGTTCCAAATTAGAAATTTAAAAATTATTTTTAACTAAAAAAAAAAAATATACAATTCAATATATTTTCTTACTTTAAAAAATTAAGAATCAATTTTTTCGTTCATTCAACGATTTAAATCTTATTTAAATCGTTGAAGTATGTTTAATAAACACACATTTTCTTATTCTATCACAAATATATGTTTGACTGACACATCCCATAATGATAATGAAATCACAAAATTGCATTTTTACATGAATAAATCACATATTTTCCATACTGGAATATATGATGATGAAAAATGAATATAAAAGTTGAAATGAGTGAATACACTCTATATGATACTTTTTTGTCATTTATTTTAATCAATTTGATGTTTATTCATTTCCATGAATTTTCAATTCAATATCTGTTTCTATTCATCAACATTAACTTTCTTTTCATTAATATTTTGTTTTCTATCCATTTCCATCCATGTTTCCCATAATAAGATTCTTTTCAAATCTAACCTTTTTTTATGGTCAATAGAGTAACATACAATTGGGAAAGACTTTTACATTTACATATTTTGTAATAGTCGAAAATTATTATCACATATCACCACATAAAATAAACTTCATATAACACTATCACATTCTTGCTGGGGGTCATATATAAAAATATACATGTAACAATTCATTTAATTCTTCTATAACAAAACTGAGCAATTACATCTATAAGGCATCTGTGCGCATTAATCTAGGTAATTCTAATTATTTACATTGAGACAGAAAATACTAACAAATATTTACTATATGAGGGAGATAACTCTGATTTGAAAAAAGTTTACTATATAAGGGAGATATATTTGTAATATCAAACAGTACCTTCTGCTGTATATACAAATTTCAGAATTTGAAGCATTCTAGGTAATATTTTCAGAAGAGTGCACAAAAAACATTGATTAGCCAACAACTATATCTGATCAGAAATCATGATTATTTGTATTGGGTCTAATAATTACTGATTAAAAATAAAGAGCACATTTCTTTCTGCTTCAAATTTAAAAAAGAAATCCTGTTCATAATCTCTCTAGTACTTATAAAAGGGCAAACAAGTCTTCCTTTGTTAGTTTTCTAAGACAGTTAACACATTCAGTGAGTTATCTAAAAGCATTATTCTACTTCTTCAAACGGACTAGTATACAAATATAATTTGACCTTCACCTTTGACCTATTGAACAATGTATCTATGGTAACACTTGAGACTGGTACATTGCTATGTGTTGATTAGTAATTCCGATTCTAGCATCCTTCCTCATTTGTCCCTGTTCTTCCAATTTATGGAAATGCTGAATGCGATTTATTTTGGCGGCTCTCACCCTACAATCTTCGGTATGATTTTGGTTATCTTCATATATAAGTCTCTGATTATGGGAATCCCATCTGGCTTGTGAGTTTCTCTCTTTGACTTCCTGAAATCATAACATAAAAATAATCTATGAATACTTTTAAAGCAGAGTTTAAATTTGGGTTTTTACTCAGGTAAATTAATAAATGAGTGATAGATTTCTCTTAGAAGAAATTTAAAGGTCTGAGTGAATAAACTATTCAGAGAACAATACCTGTTGTATTTGTTAGATGGGACAATAGAACTGCCAAAAGTTTAAATGGACAGGTAACTATCTGGTGAATCTATGGAAAGTTTCAATTGGGTTCGCAATAAGACCTCAATGAAATTTTAATAAACAAAGAATGCCACTTTTATGTTTTGGAAGCCACAGAAATAAATTATCATGAAATCAAATTTTAAGGACAACACCAAAATTGCATCATCTATCTTATCAATTGAAGAAAACAATTTCTGTTTTATAACTAACTTTAAGTTTTAAGCTTCTCTACTTATATCCTGCAACCAGCAACACACAAAACTGTGTACAAATAAACTTATGCAATAAACATATATAATATTAATACATGGATATCCTGCTATCCTGCTATTACCATGCACCAATTGTGATGTTAAAAAAAACTGTTTCTGTCACAATTTAAATTTTGCTTGGCAGTCAGAGTCGAAACAATAATTTGTTCGAAAAAAACTTTAAAAATGTAAATTTATTTGAAATGAACAGAAATATATAAAATTCTATGTTACTGACATTCTTTTTTCTTGCTTTCCTTTTGTTTAGGATCTCAAATAATTTTTAGCCAATAGCTGTATATCAGTTCTTCATACTTAAATAAAACTGTCAAAATAAGCACTTCATTGTGTCATGTAAGAAAACTTCTTTCATTTAAAGCAAAAAAATGTTATTTCATAATATTTTTATTTTCATACCTGTCTTTTCATTTCGACTTGCTCCACTTCTCGAGCTCGTTGTCCCTGAATTGCCTCCCTTCTTTCTCTTCTCAGCCTCAGAGCATCTATTCGTTGTTGGTCTCTTTCTCTCTCTTTCAGCTGATTAGCCTCAATCTTTGACCGTATCTCAGCACTGATATGTTTCTTAGCTTCCCTTGCTTTCTCTACAGTTTGTTGTTCTTTGACTTGCCGTTGGTGGTCACGTTCTAGTTGAGCAATTACACGATCACGATGATGGTCTTGCATCAATTCTTTCATGCTGTCTTCTTGTCTTGATCTTTTGTCCCAAGCTTGCTGCCTATTTTGTACCTGCTGCCTCCTGCAAAGAATTATTTCATTAAATTATTTTTTGATGAATACCAATTTTTTACAGATTCCGAGTAGGAGTCACAAATTTAAATGATCAACGAAATAGAAATTGATGGACAAAAAAGAAGGTGCCCTGTCAAGATATAATTTTGCTGAATAGAAGTAAACTTAAGCTGAACATGCATGTACAGTAGCAGTAAAAGATGTTTTTTTTTAATAACGAATCAAAGGATAAATTATTTATTAATTTGAAAATGGATCTTTTGTAATTTTTGGATAGAAACTAGCAGCCAAAGTCTGGGTCAGCAATTTTCATCTTTTTTATATGGACTGTGCTCTCATGTCTCACAGCCCAAACAATTTAAAAAAAAATGCCCCCCCCCCCACCCCACCCCAAATCAGAACAAGCTTGAGCTTAATCTTTTTTTTTAACAATGTAGATAACAAGTAGAGTCAACATGTTGTCACAAAACAGAACTAGGATGTCAAAAAGGAACATAACAAATATCCTACCTAAAATTCATTCTTCTTTCCTCCTTCTCTTCTGCTGGATGCCTTTGAACCACCTGTCGTTTGACTTCTGATCTTGTCTTACTAGGAGGAGGGGGTTGTGGGTGCCTCATAAGTAATTCAACAGAATTGGAATAATCGTGTGTGGCGTAGTTATCTACATACTTAGACATAGGACTTGTCCATTCAGCTGCAAAATGACAAAAGAAAGAGCTTATTGTTTGGCATACACATGAAATGTCAATTCAGAAATTATTGCGACATTGTTATGAATGCAAAACGGGAAACAGATTTATAAAAAAAAAAAAAACATTTAAAAATTTCAGAAGTGATTTCCTATCAGGAAATTTTGTCCATCACTTTTACCCTATAATACTATTTTGACAGTGGTCAAGAATTCCTTTATTTCTGAAATTAAATTAATCTTGCAGATTTCAAAAACAGGAAGTGTTAGTGTAACAAAAAATGCCCCTATGCCTGTTCACAACCATATTCTGCTAGAACAATATCTATGATAGTAAAATATCATAAAAGAGGGTGTTCAATGCTCTCTTTTCATGTTTTGAAAGGGATGCAAGTTTTATGTTCATCATATTACACTATCATAAGCCAGCGTGAATTTATTTTAAAATTCTTTATTATTTTTCTTTCCTTTTTCATCGTGCCAAATTCCTTTGTGATGTATTATGTGTTGGTGTGTTTATATACTGGTCCTTAATAGAGAATTTAGCTCCATATTTAGATTTTCAAATAAACAAACTCAAAGTGATAACCATCTTACCAATATATTGTCCTCTTTGATCTCTAGCTTCTAAAGGACATTGCAGAGCAGTTTCTCTGAATGCACCATGTGTATTTGGTGCAATGATCTCAGGAGCAGGATCGCTCTTCCAATATTTTTTCCATACGGGTCGCTGAGGGGACTTATTTCTTGAGCGACGATAAAGACCTAATCTGCTTCTCCTGGACATATCCATATCATCAACAGCAAATCTTCTGTAGTCAAACTGTTCTTCACCTACAAAAAAATAGACTAAATAAGATGAGAAATGTATTTCTAATGCAACATTGTTTGTAACGTTCATTTTGATTAAATAACTGCACCAATATTCATGGCATCAATTCACAATTCACTAACTTCGGTTTCCAAGAAGCTATAAACTTGTTTTCGGTCAGCCAAATGTTATGACCCTAATCAATATGTTCTCACTCTCGCCTCAGTGCGACTTGAAATTGACTGATGTTTATTCCATTCTTACTACATTTCAGAAACTATAATAACATTGTTTTATTTGTTCTTATTCTGAATTTGCATGAATATTTATTAAAGTAGTTAAACAAGCAAAAAGGATTGTGAGCTACATCATTTGAATATTTGAATATATATAAATCCCTGATGATGAATAGTGAAAGTGGTAGTGAAATGGAAGTTGCCATTAAATTTTTTTAATTCAATTAAGTAATTCAGAAAATTTAATATCAGCATTTTAATAAGTATGCATGTAAATATTTAAAAAATCAGAATTTTGTTACTTAAGTACACTGCAGTTATAATAATATTTGTTCATATCAAAAAAAATAAAAAATAATCACTGATAACATAGATGTTACAATAAAGCTTTAAAACAAACATACCGGTATCAGACCTAAGAACTTGTGCTGACTGTGGTCGTTCTCGTTTGATCTCATTATCTCCCCTGAATGATACAGACTTTTTAAACATATTTTCCTCCTGTTTTTGTCTCTTTTGCAACAGTCTATCACCACCAAGTTCCCGTAACTTTTCAATTTCTTCAAGTCGAGCTATATGTTCCAATCGCTCAGTTTCCAATGCTAATTCCCATTCTGCCGATTTCCATTCACCATATGCATCGGCCAATTTTTGCTCTTGCAATCTATTTTCTATCTCCTCAGTTTCTGTAACTTGTCTTTTTCCAGAAATTACTTCCTCTTTTCTTCTTAATTCTTCCAGAAACCTGTGTCTTTCTTGCTCATCTCTCCTTCTTTCTTCTTCTCGTCTTTGCATTTCTATTCTTTCTTTCTCTCTTAGTTCTGCTCTTTCTTGTTCTTGTCTAAGCAGTAAAGCTTCCTCTCTTAATCTTTGTTCTTCTTTTTCCTTGTCTGATATTCCACAATATGTTTCTTCTTTATCTTTTCCTACCTTTTCTTTTTCTTGTTCATCAAGTAATTGTTTATGTTCATTCAGCTGCATACTTATTTTTCGTTCAAGCTCGCCATTTGTAAGTGTTGTTCCTGCAAAATAATAATAATTGTGTAAATCTATACCATTCTTGTTCGAGAAATAACCCATTCAATTTCACTTATGTAAAATAAAAACTTTTAGTTTAGGTGTTGGATGCTATTTTTGATGCTGTCAAATTATAGGCTTGACTGCAGACCTTTTCACAGCAGAAAATTCAGGTACACAAACAAACAAAAATCCTGAATCTATAAAAATCAATGCTCACACCAAAATACATAAGAGGTTAAGCAAATATGTTATATTTTTGTTGATATCAAAACAATTGCAGAATTATTTGACATTACAAAGGCGGAATTGAAATGATAATAATATACATCAACAGTGAAGACTGATGAGCTTCATGTAATGTTAAACAGTGATAATATTTTTAATAATTCAAAATTGATTTAAATTTAACTATTCTTGATAAAAATGTTTATCTTAACACTAACCAGGAACAAGTTTGCTTATTTCCTCACTGCGGACAGCAGATTTTGTTCTCTGTGTCATTGTATGGCCTAAGGTCTGTCCCAAAGGTACATGTATGTAAGGCCTCAGCCATGGTCTTGTTTCCAAAACCATTGGGTCTAAATTAAACTCAAATGGTGGGGCTTTTCCAAATTCTTCTGGCTCTGCCTCTGGTCCTGATGTAGGATAGCCTGGTAAAGATTCTTTTGGATATTCTTCTTGAGATTGGAGTTTCTCTCTGGCTTCTTTGGGCATTTTAAGTTCTAAAGCTAGTCGTTCATATACAGTTGTGGGTGTCCATATTGCAGTATGAGAAGGAACTTGAGCTGTCTTACCATTTGAAAATGTTACTGTTAAAACATCATCTTCAGGACCTGTAAAGGGATTTAGTGTGAAAAACAATTATTATCATTATCTAATTTCAATCAATATAAACATAAAGTTGCAATAAGATTAAAAGGAGAGAGAGAATAAGAAAAAAATAGTTTTGATTAGACTGATATGTTCAATTATAAACTTTTTTTCCTAGAGTGTATGTGTAAACTGGGTTGCTGACTCACAAAACTTACATTTTTGTCAGTTTGTACGTTATCTGTCCACATTTTAATCTGATTAATGTGTTCAATCATATAAAAATGTCCCCAGTTTTATCTGATTGATATGTGTTCAATCATATATCATTCAGTTTATTTCTTATTTTATTGAAATAAAATCATTGTTTGCTGTTTAATATAAAAAAATAAGAATGCCCATGAGACAGTTACCCTCAACCAGAGACCAAATAACAAAGAGGTTAATAACTTTAGGTCACTCACAGTTCATTACATGTACACTTGCAATTTTATTCAAGGTTATAGTTGTCTTTTTTACATTGTTTAACATATTATATTTAAATTGTGTCATAGATCAAATTTATTCAATGGTTTCCATATTTTGTGTATATTTCTTATTGATACAGTTAAGCCATTTTAACTGATATTTTCTGTGCACAGTATCTCTCTGTTTTGTGACTTATTTGAATTGAGAGTTGTCTTAGTGGCACTGACATACAACATCTTCCATATACATGATATATATAAAATAATATTCTATAAATCAGTTTGATTTGTTTTTACCTAAACATTAAGATACACCAGAATATTCTGTGAAATTTATATTTAATTTCTGACCGAATAAATTTTTAAATCTCTAAAATATCTAGGAAGGGATATAATAATATAGCACTTCGATCCATTTAATTCATCCAGTTAGATCTATTGATAAACATTAAAATAAAACAAAGTGGGCAGTCATATTAAACTTTAAAGAAAACTTCTCGTTCAAAACCTATA
Source organism: Mytilus trossulus (assembly GCF_036588685.1). Lineage (NCBI taxonomy): Eukaryota > Metazoa > Mollusca > Bivalvia > Mytilida > Mytilidae > Mytilus > Mytilus trossulus. The sequence goes on from NC_086382.1 coordinate 26,294,271, forward strand.
ATTTATTCATGTAACATTTATACCAAATAAAAATATTTAAATTCTCATTTCACGGTCATGACATGGTTCAGTGCTGTGTTAGTATGAATCATTTAAATTTCCTAACAACTGTCCAAATATTGAATTTGAAATATCAAAAAGCCATTCAAGAACTCTGCATCTCCAAATGATCCTATTTTTTAAACTTAAAATTAATCTGGCTAAAAAATCTTCTTTTAAAGTTTTTATTACCCCTCAATGGTTTATAACTCAGTCAGTAAATACTGTGGACACATTCATTTCGAGAAATGTTCAGTAAATAATGTCACTGTGGACATAAGTTTTTGTTTGTTGTATATTTAATGAATTGCTGAAATTGAAATTGGTGTTTTTTGGTGTAGGGATATTAAGAGGGTTTTTTTTACAAAAAAGTAGCTGTTTAAAGTTAACAATTTCACACAAATATCATATTTAGAATTTAGCATAATGAAATTATGTTTTCGATTAATTGTAACGGTGACTGGTAAAAAGAATAATCATAATCTAATAAATTAAGTCATATTATATTTAATTAAAATATTTTGACACAGGAAAATTTATTAAGGATTACATTTGATTAATCTAAGTGTTAAGTTGTTACATTAATCTATTAATCTGGTAATATTATTAGTACAACAAAAGGCCATCAAATATTGTCACACCATTTGATCATTTGATCTTATTAATTATATAATTAGCACCATTGTTTGTTTTTCCATTTAAATTAAATTCGGTGAGGGACGAGTGTGCTTAAATTTTAGGACATTTGCTCTTTTTTCTATGATTTTTTTCACTATAACAACACACCATTCCCATAATAAGAGGTTGATGTGAAGGATCATCATCATGAACACTTAGACCACTTGGCCACTGCTGTATTTTTCCCATGGTAGAAACTTATATATAATTTATAGCTGTTAATATCCTATGTATAATAGTAATTTTATGTATGTATAACATAAAAAAGTAAGAACATGCATTCATACAAATAAAAAATTGTTCATGTATCAAAAAATAGATTATAAATTAGTTTAAATCTCTCTGGAATTTAAAGTATAAATGCAAAAATAGTACAAAGATTGAGGGCAAAAGAAATATGTATGATTGCATTTGGATTATTGACTTAATATAAATATAGGTAAATCTATATATCTAATGATCATCAAATATTAAGAATATTATACATAATAGAAAAGAAAAAATCAATCATTGTTTGGTTAAGACTGTGAAACTTGTCAAGAGGCACTACACTGGGGTTTTCATTTGCTATCATATCTTCATTTCTATTAGGTGTTTCATTTAGAAAGACTGCATTAATTATATCCATTTTATAAGTAATTTTTGAAAATTAAAAAACAACATTTTTTTTTTTAATATTTTTTTAGAAAAAGAAGTTGATACTAGTAGAGAGACAAAACCCCTGTCGTTGCCTTTCTTGTTTACCTTTTTTCATTGAATTCATTAACAACTACAGTACCAGTACTATGTATATTTTCCACAATCAATTTGCTCTGTTATATTTTTATCTTATTTCTGTCCATATATATATTATGTACAACAGTATACCAGTATATGGTATGGACAAAAAGGAAAAATTTTAATATATATATATGTATATTTATATTAAATCTATATAATTTATAGCTTTAATTAAAAGACTTTACATTGTGTAATTGTGACTTGGATGGAGAGTTGTCTCATTGGCACTCATACCACATCTTTTTTAGTTAAATTTATTTCAGCATGTTCCCCATATACAATGTGGCTTTAAGTGAACATTAATTACATCATATATCATAGCTGAAGTAAACTACCAATCATTATCCTAACAAAAAGAAACATTGATACACTTCATATAAATATAATATGACATTATCACAATTATTATAAAAAAGAAGATGTGGTATGATTGCCAATGTGACAACTGTCCACAAGAGACCAAAATGACACAGAAATTAAAAACTATAGGTCATCGTACAGCCTTCAACAATGAGCAAAGTCCAATGCCACATAGTCAGCTATAAAAGGCCCCCAAATAACAATGTAAAACAATTCAATCGAGAAAACTAACAGCCTAATTTATGTCAGACTCAACTTTGTATTGGCATAGATTTCAAGTTTATATTTGTCTGTAGGTGGGGCATAATCGTAGGTGTAGCATAAAAAATATGCTGTCACATAGAAGTTAACAGGAAAGAAAATCTGTAACTCTCAGATCATCTTCCATATATATGCTTATATATATTATAAATGAACAAACTAAAAAAGATTATTATGGCATGACAAGTTTTCTTTAAGAAAAAACAAGTTACTGGAAAAGCATAATGAAAGAAACTTTACAGTCGTTAAAAAAATATGCTGCAAACACTGACAAAAACAAAAATATCGGACAAAAAAATCAATAATATGAGAAAAAAAGAAGCTCAACACATGTTTTAACATTCCTGTTTTCATTTCAGACTGTTTATGACAACAAGTTCTACATAGTTTTAATTCTATGTAAAACATCTTCAGACTTTATCTGTCCATATATATTTATCAAGTAAAGTGTAAATATTAAAAGACAAATATGAAAGATAGTATGTTTGAAAGGGAATCATAACCTGACATTTAAATTTCACAGTTGCTTTTAACTGAAGTGTTATACAAGCGTGTTTTAGTTACATAGATATACGGCCCATTTTATATATATTTCAGAATGTTTATCACTTTTTTATTTTGAAAAACAGTTCCATGGAGCTTTTATCAGACAAACAAATATGGAGATTTCAAAATTATAGGAATGATTAAAACATTACTTTGAAAAAAGTTCTATTTTTCCATTTGAATAAAATGAAATATGGGGTATAGTATCAACCCAGCAAAATAAAACAAAATGAAATTAATCAAGAGTTAAACAACAGACATGCAGGTGTCCATACAATATATCAAACTATATGAACTTAAATTGCTCTTTATCTAGGAAGTTGTGAATAAAGCAAAAGGAAAATCCACCCTGGCTGTTGTGTATATATCAGTATTATTCTTCAAACCTTTTAGACCTTCTATGTTGACTTTTACATGAATGTGTACACAATATTTTAGACAAAATTGGTGCCTTTATACTAGTGCCCTTTATTTAAATGTTCTAAAGTTACCAATAATGAACTTTTTCCAAATAAAAATATTTGATGGTCATTTCGATTATCGTCACTTATACATTTGTAGTTAATAAGAATACCTAGAAATAACTTACCTGGGGCTTGTCTTTTCTCATGTCCATCAATGACTATTCCTGGAGCAAATCTTTCACCATCTGCCTCCCATGGTGCCAGCACACGATCGGCAGCCAGAATTGTGTGTCGTTTAGCATCTTCATAATCAATGATGTCATACACATGTGTATCTTGATAGGTTGTATCTTTGTATTTACCATGCTTACATGGACCAAATGCAACCAGGAATTTGTCTGACAAAATCTAAATCAAAGAAATAGAAAAAAAATATATAGTTAAAAGTTATACAAAATTATAAATAAATTCCACAGTCCATCATATACATGTACATCATGATATCTAACAGGGTTTATAAAAGCATGGTTTAATTTAAGCATGAGGTACTTTAGTTTTTTTTAACCCCACTTTGAACAAAATGAAGGCTACAAATAAAGGTTTAAATAATGTAAAATATAAAATTATGTCTTTTCTCCTGATCAACTGTTTATTTATTTTTTCACAACAACCCTGACAACAAAAATACATGCAATAAATAAAAGCTTTTTATATTTTTCACACAGACATAATGATTGAAAAATCAATACTAATAATTTAAGACTGCAATTTGAAGATTTTCCTTTCAAAAAAACAAAATTAAATATCAAATTAGACTGTTTTGCTGTTTTAAAGGGGAGATAATTCACAACTTCAACTGCCTAGTATCCATTGTTTCCAATGCAATTCTAGCGGATGTCAAATATCTGAATATTTATAAGTTCTGTAAATCTTCTCATGTTTCTATTTTAAAAATGAATTACTAAAAATGGTAATATTTATTTGTAATTTCTATCAAGCTTAATTCAGTTACCAATATAAAAAAAGTAGATGTGGTATCATTGCCAATGAGACAACTCTCCACAAGAGACCAAAATGACACAGTAATTAACAACTATTACGGCTATACCTAAAGTAAAAGTGGATATACAGCTCTTAATTTCATAATATGTATATATATACAATTGCAAGTATACATGCAGGTATACCAAAAGTTTACATAACACGTTCAAAACTCAATATGAAATATTTGAAGCTTTTCACTATGGGATTATGTTGTTGCCTGCTTTAAGCTATTTAAAATTTGATAATATAAGAGTTTACAATGATTTATTAACCTATCATATATAAAGATCTTTGTCTATTCACTTTTAATAGGGATCCATTTGTTGCACTTAACAGGCTATAGACATTTTACTATGTGTTTGCTTGTTCACCTGGGTGAGGCATTTAAAAAAGAGACTGGATTTCTAACAGTGCACGTTTTATGACATAATATATAATTGGTAAAATGATATAATATGTCTTTTAAAAAATCAGTTTGAAGGTTTTTAATTGATACCTTTGAATCAAAATTTCATGTTTGTATGCATATTGATTTTTCTACCTATATACACTGTTCTTTTCTATAAAACTGTCTGGATGTTTTTAAACTCTATAGTAATAGCAAATTTAAAAAAAAAATTTAACACATAATTTTCAAAAGCAAATTCTTAATTATTACACCTGGTTTCTTTTTTTTATCTTTTACAATTTGTTTACATAATTCAATTACTTCAAATAATAAAATATTATTTTTTAAACAGCAATAAATGCATACTTTTCTCCACTCATAACATTTTGGTTTTAAAATTTTAAATTTGAGGCTTGCCTAGCTTTGTAAATTTTCAAAATTAAACTGTTGAGACGATAAAGATTTTGTAATACACAAGAGATAGTGGTGAAATCTGTTTCTCTTATGATTTTAATTGACATCTAAACCAAGTTTATCCTTCATTTTCAAATAAAATACAAGAAAGTGACATTAGAGCAGGAAAAATAAAAAAAATAGGAAATGATTTATGTAATAATTTTTTTGGGGTACTCACTGTACATGTACAGGCAAAATCAAACAGTTCAAATTTAATTTTCAGACTTCATCAAAACTTTAAAACTTTTCACGGCCCAATTATGGCTATGTGAATTTCAACAATGTCAACTGGCTTAATACCTGACTTTTGACTGTTCCCTGGTAAAAATATCCATCATCCAATCTACGAGCCAGCACACTTTTACCAATCAACAGGGCACCAGCTGCAGGGGAGATATCCCCCTCAATGCTCCCTAACATGGCATCTTTTGCTTTCAAATAATTCCTTGCTGGACGATATCTGCTCCAACCATGTGGATAATAATACCTAAATGGATAGGCATTCCACGGAAGGCCTGGAGAATACCCAGGAGGATATTGATAAGGGTACATAGGATCTAAATATGGGGCATACTGCCCAAATGCATTGACTCGAGGTGTGAGATACAAACTTTCTTCCGGGTCCACTGCAAGTGATGTTGACATACTGCACATTTTGTCCTGGCTATGAATTGTACCATTAGCTGTTCTGACTAAGCGTTCTGCAGCATGATCTGCACGATAAATTGGCGTTATTCGTTCAACACATCCATGTGTTGTTAATGTTATGATATGAAATGATCCGTATGATTCAACAGCTAGATCTTCCAACAATTCAACTGCCACACTGTCTGTACGTTCCTCAGAACTTAGATATATACAGTGGATTGGACGTCCCCTAGCTGCTTCATATACACTATCTAAAATGTCCACAGGGTGCTGATCTGCTAGACCATCAGTGACAATGTACACAGCTCCACATGCTGAATCTGACAAAGCCGTCAGCAAAGCACCCTGGGTATTTGTTCCTGTTTTAGGGGTTAAATTTTTAATCCAGTCTGTAGCCACAGTCACTGTTTGTGGTGAACACTTAACCATTTTATCCGCCCATTGGGTGACATCAGAATTGAATTCTAAGATGTTGAAAGACCTAGGTGGTGGCTTGTTAGCATGTTTTAGTAATGTTTCTATCAAATGTTCCTTGACAACGTCAAGACTTTTGTACATACTTCCAGACGTGTCGATACAAAATGTAACATTTTTCTCTAGCACCTCTCCAAATATTGTGGGAATACCCTTCAATTCTGGAGGTATTAAAGCCATCTTTCAACAGTTGATGTACCTGAAAAAAAGAAAAACAATTTGAAAAACATTTAATTTTTACACAAACAAATGTACTCATGTACTGCATGTTAGTACAAATGTAGTAGTATACTCAAATTGCAGTCAAAACTAGGTTATATTTTCTAAATGAATAGTGAAAAGAAATTTCAATATCATTTTTACAGTGACTTGACTGTAAGTGTTGCTATCCAGCAATTGCAACTCATTCAAAACTTTGACCAAATTGCAATTTGATTTACTAAACCAAATTGTTCAACTGGTCAAAATATTAAACAAATTTTTCAGCCAAAATGTGAAAGTGCAAGGTGATAAAATAAAACAAACTTACAATCCTAGAAGAATTTAACTCCACTTTAAAGAGGTTGTGATAAAATTAGTTTATCAGTTTGTATTGGTATATTATAGTCATTTCCATGCTGAAGGATCTGTTATTATTTTGAATTGCTATAAAGATGTCCAAACTATAATTAAGCTTTCATATAGTTTTTCTTTTTAAAAGTATTCTATATTCACCTTGCACTTTCACTACTTGACTGTGAATTTCTACAGCAGTTAGTTCAAATTTTAGACCAGTTGAACAATTTGATTGAATAAGTTGCAAAAATTGGTGGATAACACTAACAGTCAAGTCACTGTAAAAGACTCTTCCTATATTTTTAGATCATAACAAAAAAAATTAATGTTTGCATAATTATATATTTATGCATCAAAGAAATGTATAAATATATTACGGTACCTTTGAAATTAAGGAATTTTCAGTGTTTCCCTTTTCCCTTTTAAACAAAGGAAAACTAATAAAATCTCCAAATTGTGTAGTTACTAGGGAACTTCAAATATATACAGTAGTTCTGGTTTATTTTATACCATAATTAAATCGTGTAATATATGATTTATGGGAACTTAACTGTTCCTATCTTATAAATCTTTCAACAATCTGTTTAAATCCACAGATCTTAATTAACTAATCAATACAATTCATTGTTTCACAATTTTTATTGTCAAATCAATAGAATAAAAGCTATATTTATGTTAGTGTTAAAAGAGGTGTAAACATGCTTCCTTAAACAGTTTAGTTAAATCATCGCACAACTATTTTTAAAAACTATCAAAATAAATTTTACTATGCATTGGGATATACAATGTAAGTAAAACTTGTATACAGACAAATCTCTATAAAAAGGTCACCCTTGAGGCCAGAAAAAAATACCTTTCATGGAGAGATGAATATATGACCTTTGAATTAAAGTTCAAAATGCATGGGATTATCATTATTGTAAAAGAACAGGATAACTTAATTGTGTCAAAGCGTTGTTTTGGCATAGTACTTTTTATTGTTTGTATTTTGAACATGTTGAAGAATACATTATATTAAGCACAGCCATTGAAAGTTAAAAGTTAACGAATGAGTAAGCTGCAAAACCTTTACAGATCTATAATGGTTGGGCTAAAATGGAGACAAAGTGTATGCAATTTGTGATGTTAGTCAGCCACAGAGTTGTAGTAAATTGTATTATATTAAAACATATTGATGTTACTGCATTTATTCATCATCCTTTGCAAACTGACAAAAACAGCTGATCTTAAATGGTTTTGAATCTACATGCATATTCAATCAGTAGTTCAAAGTGTTCCAAACTTAAAAAGTAGATAAATGTAACATTTAGGAAAGGCATCCTTTGACCAAAAAAAGCTATAGTTTTAAATAACCTAATAAACATTTTTGTAATTGACCATTATACATTTATTAATAAAGTCACAGTTTTCCCCAATTTTTCATGAAGCGAATGCTTGAGATTTGGACAAAATTGTAATTATATAAATATCAAAGGAAAATGCCTCCAATAAGCATGAAAAGCAGTGAGACTTTGCAGCCCTAAAGTCAATCAGGCCATTAGTTTTCTTGTTTGAATGGTTTAATATATGTCATTTACAGTCCTTTAATTGCTGAATGAAATTAGCCTTTCATAATCGTGACAATTTTGATATTCATTTCCTCAAAATAATTCACAGAACACTTAAGGTAAGGAAACCTGTTTACATGTTTGTAGTCAAAGTAATGTCACTCTTTTTTTAAATCAGTAAAAAAGAGCTTATATAGAAAAACACTTCCTAAAACATGATAAAAAGTAGTACGACATAAATTTTTTATTTACAATATGGGTGCATATACATTTGTATGTGTGGGATGCTTATCTGAAAGGGGCGAATGTAAATCGGAACGAGTTGAATCAGAGAACAGACTCAGATTTGTGTGAACTTGCGATATTTAATTGATTTTAGGTGCATATCATGCAAATGGGAATTGGGTGAAATGATTGGGATTTCTTATGATTAAATTAGATATTGATTAATCAGAAAATAATATATGCAAACAATGAAAAAACTAGAAGCTGTAGAAAGAAAAGGCCTGTCATTATACCTTAAAGGTTCAGAAACATCAGGTTGACAGGTAATGGAAGTCAAAAGAAATATTCAAATGTTCGAATCCCGGGCCTAAAATAAAATATTGTTTGTTTCCCCAATCCCGACCGACCCTGCAAAATTGGTGCTACTCATAAAATTTTATTGTCAAAAATAAGTCAAATATTATTTTATTCATTTTGGATTTTCAGGCTTACCGGATCGTCCAATAATGTTCAAGCTTTTTGGAAAATTAAAATTATTTCCCTACCTACCTACCCACACCTGGCTTGGCAGGGTAGGGATTGGGGAAACAAACAATATTTTAATTTAGGCCCCGCTGGTACAAAATGTACCATCCATGGATTTTCACATCATTGAGGCTGCAAGCAACTACTACTTGTACAAACAAGTTTATATACTATAGGTGCTTGGCAGTTTGATATGGTCATGGTGGTACAAAATGTAGTCCAGCAGTCATAGGATGACCATGACATATATCTTAAAGTAAAACTGGCAAGAGTATTTCCAAGTAGTAAGATGCATCTGAGTTGTACAGTATAGGACCTTCGAGTTGCTCGAATGGATGGTACGCAGCAAGAAAAAAGAAAACAGGGTCTCATTGGGGGGTTCAGATCCCGAATTCCGCTTACTGTTTTGTCAGATTCCATTATCCCACTTACACTATGTACATAAGCAATTCTCATTTTTTGGTTATTTCCAGTGACCCGCTAGACTTCACTTTTTCACGGCACAATAATTTGACTTTCACATGTCAAGCTAACAAAAAATGAGACTCACAGAAAAGGGGTAATAGTGTTGTAGACCTGAAAATGTGAAGGTGAGTCTTGAGTTAGAGAAGTCTTCAAGATCTTCTTTGGTTCAGATGGTTAGAGCACTGTCTGTAGATTCCAACATTCAGGGTTCAAATCCCGCTGGTACCAACCATGGATTTTCACATTGATCATAAGCTTATAGCTTGCTCTATAGTGTGAGTTCGTGGTCTAGTGGTTAAGACCGATGGCTATAGTGCTGAAGGTCCCGAGTTGGGATCTCACTCGGGGTGCTAAAAATATCAGTACATCAGAAGGGTAATTTTCACCCTCTCACACACATTTCTGGTACTTAGACCATAGTTTACACTAGAATGAGTACTTTGGCGGCCTCGGTTGGTCAAAGTTGTCCCCAACTTTGACCTGGGACAGCTTTGACCTGGAGATCAATCTTCTAGTATCTCTTTGATTTGTCTGTTTCCACCGAGTGGCCCCCTGGTTCTTTCCGAGTACTTCGCCTTCCTCCACTGTTATAACAGACTTCCCAGTGTCCTACACGCTCCCTTGGGCACTGTTGGGTAGGGATTGTTCTGGTGGTGGGATAATATTGTAAAGGACACATCTCCATTAATCCTTAGGGAGTGTACAAGGATCCGCTGTACCCTTGCAGTCAATCAAGGGGTGCGTCTAAATTTGCGGAATCTCGAGTACATACATACATCTGACATACATGTATACATATAGTACTGACTATAGACATGCAAGAAAATGATCTAAACAACACACATAAAACAGACAGAGTTCTGCAAAGGATGAAATATAGTCAAGAGTACAATAAAGGCTATACTTACAATTATTAGAAGAATACTGTTTAATTTCCAACGTTCATTATTTCTCAGGTTTACAATCGTTTACCTCGGGCACCTGTTGTTGTCAAGGAAGTCACCAATTTTACAGCCACTGTTTCGCACTGTAAAATACGGTTGTTTTTGTAAACTTTATATTAATAAGACTTGTAATAATAATTTGAAATATTTTTAACATGAATAACTATCTGTTTAGTTAATAAATTGTTATTTTTTAAAATAATATATATGATAAAGTCTTGTTGCATTGTCACCCAATAGAAAAAGTAAAAATTTAATAAAGTACCGGATTAATAGTGTAAACAAAAACAAACTGCGACGTACGTTTGAGACTTTTAAAGAAATGATTCTTCAAATGAAAATTAAGGGCACAATACATTAGATTGTTGTATTAAATAATGAATTCAAGTAAATGGAAGTACAAAATGTACTATATAATTTAGAGTTTGCCATTTCTTGAAAATAAAAGCTGATATTGTGTTTGAATCTGGTTTGTTGTTGACAAAACTATCTGTTTCGGTTCATAGACATTATCAAAAATAAATTTTGGAGAACAATCTGACGAAAACTTCATTTGAATAATTTTCGGATTTGTCCTTTGGGATAAAAATTAAATATCTAAAAGTTCGTGGTCTTTCAATCAGTCTGAGATGATTGTCTCAAGATTGATTCGACCTACACAAAGGCTGTTTGGCTATGCAACAAAAAGGAATGGAAACCAGTCCCGTAAAGCCAGCGGTGAAATAATTCATGACGCTAAAATAAACGATGTTGATTGTTTACCTGGAACTAGCACGTAAGCTTTAGTAAAAAATATATTATATTTATTCATATGTACAGTAGCTAGCAACTAGCATGGACTGAAAGAGTTGACTATAGATATTAAAGCCTTTAGAGACGTTTCGGCCCAAGTATCATGTCATTTTGGCCACAGTACCATTTCGGCTACATTCCATGGCACATCCATAGACATGGTGGATCACAGGCACTTGTCTCAGAAAAAAAACCCTATATACCTTAATAGAACACAAGGAACTTAACTAAATTTTTGGAAAAAAAATTTGAAAAATTTCTCGGTTGTCAAACCTACTTAAACTCAATATGCCGTAAATCTAAAGTGATTTATCTATAGATACAATGGTATATGACAGGACTGTCATTGTTGGCGGGATCATTAGTAGAAAGCCTCAGAAGTCGGCCAACGGGACATTTTTTTACATTTGTCTCAAGCAGTAATAAAACATTGTGTGTAAAAGTGATTTAAATTTTAAGTCACTTTTATTAATTATATAATATTCATGTTAGTAATTCAACAAATCAGAAGATTAAAGAGTCCAAATATCTATATATATAGAAAACAGAAAGGGAGAGTCTATAGATAAGAACCCAGTTTTTTTAACTCTGCAGACCCCCATGGACTCTTCATATATATTTTTTTCCTTCTATAAAACAGTTGTACCTATAATAAGAGAAGAGACAAATATCAAAATCTAACAGAGAACAGAGATCGAGGATACTTGACCAGATTACTAATTATGAATATAGGAGCACCTCTATTTGAATTTTAATATTTTAACAATACAAACAATGTAATCCGAAAAAGAGTTTTCCTTAACATAAAAATTTGGTATAATATTACAGTTTTTCTTTGTAGTCTGTGGTTTTTGGGGTGTTCGGTGGTAAAAATACCCACCCGTGGATTCATATTGTTATTAATCATGTTAATTTTATGACTGAAGGTTCATTATACTATAACAAATGGACAAACATGGCTGTATTTACACTTAACAGAACTACAAGAACTACTAAAACTAAAAAAGTACAGACTTACCTGTCCAGTTGGAAATGTTTTAAGGCCTGGCATCCACTAGATCATGTACAATTAGTCATTTCAGGAATCATATCTTTCACTAAAATAGATTGTCAATTTTTTCATGCCTTTATGACGTCATTTATCATATAATAGGTGTGCCTGTATCCCTGCTCTATTAAAAGTTTCCAGCACATTCTTTCTCATCATTCTATAGGGTAGTACATGTATTGAAATAATTTATGTTCCATAAGTACCAAACTTGATTCCTGTATGACTAACATGACTAAGGGAGGAGACCATAACTGAGTACACACTGAGCTGTAGGCAATTTTAAAGGTTTAATTGAGTGGACAGTATTAAAGCAATTCAGGTGTGTTTATTTTTACACCTTCTGCAGAAAGGAAAAAAAATGCCCATCAAAATTCAAAAAAGATTATATCAACTGGTACTAGTCTGAATTCAAATGACATCAGAAAACATGCATATAAACATGTACTGTACAATTTGACATTTTAATAGATTTATACAAGACAATTGCATTTATAATCTCAGGAAAGCTACTAAAACCGAAAAAAAGCAATGGCCCGATGCATCAAACAATACATGCTGTTGTAAATATTTAGATCAAAGATGAAGGGAGAAACATGATACCTATATTTGTACATTCCCTCTTATAATGATTTTTTTTTAGGTTTGGATACAGAGGACCCAAAAACTAAATTAAAGACTGGATCATGAAATTTTAAGGTGTACAGATGCTTTTTCCCCCCTTCTTTTTGGTTTGATAACTTCAGAGGACAATTATTCTCTAAGACTGGAGTCTGAAAACTACAAAAAGTCTGAAGAGGTTTTTCTTTGATTTTAGCTTTGGATGCAGAGAGCATAAGTTCTTGCATAAAAAAAACTGTAGCTTAAATTAAAGTTCTAATGTTTTTCTTTTCTTTAAGGTTTGGTTACAGAGGGCGTAAATACTTAGATAGAGACTGGAGTATGAGATCTACAGAAGGTCTAATGATGTTTGGCATGTGGTTGTGGATATTTTATAAATGTATAACAGATTACGGTCATTTAATGGTAAGTACATACACGACAAATGAATTGTCCTTTGTGGCCCTAAGTAAAAAAAAAAATCAAAATTTAGGTAGAACAGGTCTGTCTTCAATTACAGAAAATACTACTATATATATCAAAGAACATTAAACAGTTATAACAAAATAACAAGCAAAAAATGTATTGTTATCACTGTTACAGTGGATGAAGCATATAGAGTTACCTCCCATATGCATGTTAAGTTAAAATACTCAAGTTGCCTCCCGTATAACAAACATAACTTTCATAGTATTGCAGTCTAACTAGCTTTAGATTCTCAGATGAACCTGAAATATTACTATTATTGTATCATTAAACATCAATTTTGTCAATTGATTATTATGAGTATACAAACTTATTGCAAACCTTATCAGACAGTGATAGAAAAAAGTAAAATAGCCACAATACTGAAATCTAAGAAAAATTCAAAACTGAAAGTCCCTAATCAAATGACAAAATCGAAATCTCAAACACATTAAAAAAAGAAGGAAATTACAACTGTCATATCCCTGACTTGGTTCAGGCATTTTCTTAAGTAGCCAATGGTGGGTTTTATAACTAGCTTAACCTCTCACCTGTATGACAGTCACATAAAATTCCATTATATTGACAACGATGGTTGAACAAAACAAACACACATAATCGGTAAAAATGTCAAGAATGGGTGTACAGCATGCGCAGTCAACTTTGTGTTATAATCACTATGAAAACAAACAAATATGTAACAAAGAATCACGAAAAAGGTATATAGACAAAGCATATTAGCAAAAATGGAAGATAAGAATACAAAAAACTACCATAGCATGACAACAGAGTGACAGGATGTACAAAAACAGACCCGCATCATCTAACAAAGAAACAAGAAAAGCATATTAGCAAAAATGAAAGACATTTATACAAAAAATTTACCATAGAATAATTACACAATTATATTTATAATTTGATGACCATCATGTATAAGAAGACAGCCAAGTCAAATGGATATAACCAAAAACAGACTAAACAGTAAAAGTACTGTAATATTCATAACTGTAATAAAGAATTTACAGTCTTTTGTCTTCTCTTTAATATTTAGTTCAGGAAATGATCTGTAACTTATTCTTTTCTATGTTATATTTGTAGCCTCATTTTAAAATTCCCGATCCTAACCAATGGACAGATGAAGAGCTTGGAATACCACCAGATGATGTAGAGTGATATTGACACAATAATTCATGTATAATTGATAAACTGCATATAAACTTTAGACAGTGGATGAATGTTTTGTTGAGATATAAAATTTTAAATGGACTATAATGTTTGTTTTTTTTAGCTCACCTGGCCCACAGGGCCAAGTGAACTTTTCTCATCTTTTGGCATCCGCCATCCATCATCCGTCGTCGTTAACTTTTACAAAAATCTTCTCTGAAACTACTAGGCCAAATTAAACCAAACTTAGCCAAAATCATCATTGGGGTATCTAGTTTTAAAAATAGGGCCAGCCAACAAAGATGGCCGCAATGGCTAAAATTAGAACATAGGGGTAATGTAAAATGTAGATTTTGGCTTATATCTCTGAAACCAAAGCCTTTAAAGCAGATCTAACATGGGGGTTAAATTGGTTATCAGATCAAGATCTATCTGCCCTACAATTTTCAGATGAATCGGACAACTCCTTGTTAGGTTGCTGCCCCTGAATTGGTAATTTTAAAGGAAATTTGTCCATTTTTGGTTATTATCTTGAATATTATTATAGATTGAAATAAAATGTAAACAGCAATAATGTTCAGCAATGTAAGACCTTGAAATAAGTCAACATCACAAAAATGGTTTGACCACTTGTGTTGTTTTGCCCTTTAAAGCCAAATTTCAACAAATTCCAACATTTTTGTAAAATTTTTCAAAATAATTTTCACTGTAACTGCATGGCCAAGTTTATTATAGATACAGATAATTGTAAGCAGCAATATTGTGCGGTAAAGTAAGATCAACAAACACATCACCATAACAAAACACAATTTTATCATGACTCATGTGCCCTTTATTTAATATGCACATAGACCAAGGTGGGCGAAACAGGCTCTTTTTCCGTATGGTCATTGTTACCTTATAAGGAGATGAGGTATTATTGCTAACAAGACAACTATCCATCAAAGTTCAAATGAAGTGGATGTATAAAGCAATTGTTGTCAACAATATGGCCTTCAAGAAAGATAAAAACCCATACTGTATTGGTCAAAAACATTAACTGTACAATTTTTTTTCTGCTCTAGTTGTGCATTTTGACAGTAAATGTCTCTTCAGTGATGCTTGAGTCCAATATAATTAAAAAACCAAAACGTTGAAGAAATGATCAAACCAAAGGCCAAAACTGCATATTTATTCAATGTTCCTCTTAAAGCAAAAGAGTCCATGTTTGATGATGATTTAATTCCCTATCGAAGGTCGGTGTTTTTTTCCAGGCACTGAAGCTTCCTCCACTAATAAAAACTGGCCGCCATGAAATAGTCAAAATGCTGTGCTTACAAGTGGCGTTTAAACACCAAAAACAAAATTAAATAATTTAATCCCTGGGTACACATTTTAAACTAGATTCTCAATGAATATTCAGGTACAGTTCAGTAACAATTGGTCAAGGAATTTCTTCAGGGTTGTTATTTTTAAAGATCACTAAGGTTTATAACTGATGCAGTTATAGTAAAAGCTAAAAGATTGAAGAAAAAAACAACATCTCTTCACATTGTGGTTGGAATACAGGCTGGAAATACAACTACATAGGTTTAATAACACTGTGTAAATATAGTTGACCTTTTGCATATACTATCTATGAAACCAAATTAACCAGGAAAACTTTAGATTGACAAATGAACAATAATCAGATAATTGCCAGATAGACATACATGTATACAATTACAATCATTTCATACTCCAAATATAGTTATTACTATTGATATAAGTGAAATAGACCAAAAACAACAACTTAAAATTGAGGAATGAACAGGAACTAGAGGCTCTCAAGAGCCTGTATCGCTCACCTGACTCTACCTAGGTATTTGAAATCATATAAAAAAAGATAAAATTTGGCTACAAAGTAATAACACTTGGCCAGCACCTCATTAGGAAAGGAACATTTATGCTATGTTTGGTTTCATTCAAATCAGTGGTTCTCTAAAGATGAAATTTGTATGTATTTCCAAGAGGGTCCTATGTTAAACTGGCTGCCATCTTGGATGATGGATCAGCTACAAAGTAACAACAATTGGTCAGCATCTCATCAGGAACATGCATGCTATGTTTGGTTTCATTCCATTTAGTGCCTCTCTAAAAGAAGATATTTGTTTGCATTTCCCATAGGGTCCTCTATTAAACTAAGTCCCCCAACTAGTTGCCATCTTGGACATTGGGTTAGGAAGCAATACACAGTAAGGAGTTTAGTTTCGCATTATGGCCCCTGTGGATTTTTCAAATAGGAAAGTTATTGTGTAATAAAATTCATTTTTAGACAGATGAGTGGTAATTTAGCCTTCAAAGATGGTTTATAAGAGCATCAAAATTATTTTTTACACGTTTAATGGGCTGTTTTCTGTTTGACAGTCCGTATTTTAATAGCTAGACCGTCCATGGGTCCAGAAATTAATGTACTGTTTACAAACACTTTTTCTAGACGCAATTTTACAAAAAAATGAGACGAAAGACATATGATTTTCATTGGATTTGCTGAATGATATATGTACACAGTTTCAGAAAAGGTATTACTTCAAGCGATTGAAATTCTACTTTTAGCCAAATTTTGGGGAAATATGTGACATCTTCCCCCCCCCCCCCCCCTTTTTGCAATATTTTATAACAAAACAAGATTGTTGCCATGGATACACCAAAAAGAAATCATATTCTATAATCTTTGGAAGATTCTGATTACATACATTTGCCCATATATGACACAAACAGTAAGCTTGATATTGCAAGAAAGCAATGAAAAGGGAATGGTAAAATTCATAAGGGCAAATTTTAGTATTTTTTCCTAACTGTTTATTGCTACCTTAGCAACAAAGTGACAACACTTGGTCAGCATCTCATTAAGAACATTCATGCTATGTTTGGTTTTATTCTATTCAGTGGTTCGCTAAAAGAGGACATTTGTATGAATTTCCCCTAGGTTCCTATGTTAAACCAAGTACCACACTGGTGGCCATCTTGGATGTTGGATCAGAGAAAAAGTAACAACACTTTGTCAGCACCTCATAAGGAACATTCACACTCTGTTTGGTTTTATTCCATTCAGTGGTTCTCTTCAAGAAATCATTTGTATGCATTTCCCATAGGGTCCTATGTTGAAATAAGTCCTCCGCTGGTGGCCATCTTGAATGATGGATTGGCTACAAAGTAACATCACTTGGTCAACACCTCATAAGGAACATTATACTCTGTTTGGTTTTATTCCATTCAGTGGTTCTCTATATATAGCTAGAAGAAGTTCAAAATGTAAAAAGTTAAAGCCTAAGACGGACGACAAGCGATGAGAAAAGCTCACTTGGCCCTTCTGGCCAGGTGAGCTAAAAATGAGGTAGAGATCAATTAAAACATGCCAGACTGACATGTATATTGTTAAATATTTTCATACATTGAATTTAGTTGAACTATTGCATACAGTTTAAGAAAAACAGACCAAAACACAAAATTAACTTTAACCACTGAACCTTAAAAATGAGGTCAAGGTCAGATGACACCTGGAAGTTGAACATGTACACCATAAAATCATTACATAAACAAAATATTGTAAACCTATTACTTAAAGTATCTGCGATATATGGACATGACCACAAAAACCACCTTGTTCACTGATCCATGAAATGAAGTCTAGTGAAAACACTAGAAAATGAGGTCAAGATCAGATGAAAACCTGCCAGACTGACATGTATTGAACCCCTTATTATCATTCCATATACCTCCTATAGTTGACTTTCTTTTTGTATCTGAAAAATGGACCTAATCACATACCGGTAGATTTTACCTTGATCCCTGATCTATGAAATGAGGTTGAGATAAGGCGAACCTGTCTGACAAATATGAAGACATTGCAAGAAACCCATATACCTAATTTAGTAATACTACTTCTCATTAAAAGTAATGAACAATACAAAAATCTTTAATTTTTTTACAAGCAGATGCTGAATAATGAAAATGAGGTGAAGGTTAATGGACATATGACAGATTCTACCTTCTGAAATATATAGCTTTATATTATTAATTCGTATATTTTAACAAATTTGATTCGTTTAGGGATAGTCACATGTTAAACTATATTTCGAAGGTAGAGAGAAAATGGTGGATAGCAAAAAGCATATCGCACGGTTATTTTTAGAATATCTAAAAACCGATATACTTTGTGACGTCATGTAATGAATTTCAGGATATTGTTAATCGTTTTGAAACACATGATATCTGTGATCGATTATTTGACGAAAAAAATCTTCAAATACATAAGATGTCAAAAAAAAAGTAAATGAAATAACAACTAATATGTTGTTTTTGTCAAGGAGACAATGTAATATCTATAAAATTCCAACAAACCTTAATGACGATTTTGATACAAATATGGTCGGAAATTAATGATATAACAAATATAGCCTTTGTATGAGGTCAATACAGGATATATCGACCCAAAGAAGTATATCGACCTTGGACTTTGTCCTCAGTCAATATACTTCTTTCAGGTCAATATATCCTTGTATCGACCTCACACAAAGGCTATATTTGTATAATACAAAAAGTTCACATCGCCACCAGATAGTAATCCCTATGTCTAGTATACTGCAATTTTTGTCACAGTAGAGACAAAAACTCTAGTACTAATTGTAGTCTTCAATATATCCAGTGTTTATAACAGCTCAGGTTGCAAGTGTTCAGGTAAAACATCTCAGATTGCGAGTGGTCAGAGATATGCTTGGATTTATTATTACTTGAGAACTACAGATTTTTTTTGTTTTTTCATGAGTTAAGGTAACCATGAATTTAGGTATTCTTACAACAAAATACGATTTTCCTACAGGCTTAAATGCAATGTTTGTAAAAACTAGGAATTTAATTTCCCCCTAATCCACAAAACAATTGTCCCCCATGGTAATGAATTCATACACAATACAATATAGAAAAGAATGCCTAAATAACATTTTTTTAGTCTTTTAATAATAACTAACAACATGTATGAAATGCTACAATGATTTGAGATGGTTAAATCTATACTGTTGTTATGTTATTGTCAATTTTTCTCCATAAGTAATGTATCTGTCACGTCCTTGTTCTATAATTCACTTAAAAACATGAATTCTTTATAACAAAAGTATAAATAATATAGAGCACTGTTTTATGATTAAGTGAGGATGTCATGTGCTTTCAATTCCACTAATTTCTCCATGGTTAAAACATCTGAACACCATTGTTCTAATCTCTTCTGCATTGTAGATACCTAAAATATAAAATATATCATTATGATTATAAGTATAACCTAATCCTTATATATCTGTGATGAGTTTATTAACAATCACTGGGTCAATGTCAGGGAGTGATATAGGGGGTTTCAACTATATGTCCCCATTTAAATGCATTGATTGTCCACAAAAAGTGGGGTTCAAAGTTTCAAACCCCCAGAAAGCACCCCATCCCCTTCTGGATCTGTCACTGCTTATGGAGATATCATCTCTGGGAATATCACCAGCTCATTAGTCAGTATTTCTGTGTTGATATGAAATATCATTGATATGGTCATTAACTACAAAAATGTACATAATGATGTATTTTGTTTCCTTAATGTCCAATGGGAAATACTTATTTCATGCATGTTTTAAATAAGAAATAATTAATTTAATTTTTGATGTAACATGTCTTCTGATTGGCTAGCGTTATTTTGTTATGAGCCCATAGACATAATTTAGTCATGTGACCATGACGTCATCAACGTTTTTTCATGGTTTTCTACGGTTTAAAATGGAATATAGAATTAAATTATAAGAAATGACTGTAATATTTTTTCAGTCTATTCAAAATAACATAAAAAATGAGCTGCACACTGCAAATAACCTGCTACGCGCATTATTCAGTGTACACCACATTTTTTATGTTATTTCTTCATAGAAAGAAAAATTATTACAGTCATTCCTTAAATAAAGTAAATTATGCAAGATATCAAATGCTTTTATTCAATACAACTATATATATATCAACCCCCTAAATTATGATCTTACCTGTTGTAGATCTAATACTCGAGGTTGGACCCATGTAAGTGATACTTTCTGGTCTATTTCATCTATAAATCCTTTTACTAAGCCTAAACTCAAAGCCTTCATAACTAACAGTTCAACCTAAAAAAGTGAAAAATATATGATTATTATCAAGGTTTGAGATATGTTACCACTTTACATACATAATTATGAATGTGCTTCCTTTCTAGAAACTAACTAAACTACTACATACCATGAATTGGATTTTTTTGGTTGTTATAATACTAATAGTTTCATTTATTTGGCACCAAAAGCCTTGAATCAATGATCTCCATAATTATGATACCCATCTTTTTTAAAGGAAATTTTGTTTCCATTTTTACATACCTCATTTACTGGTAACTTTGTTTCTGCAGAAATATCTTTAAATGTTAACTGTCTGTCATTGGCTGGTCTTTTAAATGTCATCTTCAAAAAATATTTAATATTAATTTCATCACGCAGCAAGTTACAGGATTTTCTGTATATATATACTAATTGGGTCCTAATTTTTCGGAAGTAATTTTTTTGTCACTTCTGATAGTGATCTAATTTTTCCTCCATAATGACGCCTTTTGACGCCACCCCCCTTACTTCATAATGACGCCTTTTGACGCCTGTGTAGTACCTCAGTTGAAACACTTTGACTGAAAAGTGTCTGCAGTAGACCTAATAAAATTTGTATCCAATATGGAAAGGAATATCATAGGAATATCAGACTTAAATTTATTTGATGAAATAGTTGTTTTTCGCAATGCCTTAATACTTTAAAGCATTTGTTCAGCATTTTATTAAAAAATCCTATGCGAATCAAGTATGCAAAAGAAAAATTTCAATGGAGGAAAGGGTTAAAATAAAATGGAAGGCATTTAGAGAAATTTGTCAAAAACTATGAAGATAAACCTGTAGTTTCCTAGTTATGTGATTATTGTTATAATCTTGTCTTAAATCACTTCACTTCAGCATTGTTCAAACAAAATAAATTCAACAAAAAATACTGATTACAGCCAGCAAGAAGATGCAACTTTTAAACATAATAAGCTCTTATATTAATAATTTTAGTGAAAAGAAGTAAAGAGATTTTTACCAATAAAACCAATATCATAATAATAAAACAATAAACAATAAAAGCATTGATTTTTTTAAGAAAACTGATTGTGTCTGCTAATATGTAGTTCAAAGATACGATAACCAATGAAATTTGTCATTTAATTCCACTTTCATAATTGGACCTTCTCCTTCATAATAAAAACTTCTTGATAATGCTTGTTGAAATACCAACACTTACCTCCATTAAACATAACAGTGATATTTTTTGTCTCATTGGAATTTCATTAGCTGCTAAATCTGGCTGAAAATACAGAATCATATATCTTTATATGTTAGTCTTCAATAACGTGAATATGAAAAAATACAAATATTTTGGCCACGAGCATCACTGAAGAGACATGTTTTGTCGAAATGCACATCTGGTGCAAGAAAATTGGTACCGTTAATTTTGTTAACATATATTTGAATTATTTCCCTTGGAAAAACTGAAATGATAATAAAATTTCTTTCAGGGGATAGATAAATAATGATCATTATCCTATTATCACACATTAAATTAATCTCTTTCAAATTAAGCTGACCTCATGAGGTTTAGTTCCCTGGATTTTCTCAGGAAATGATAAAAAAAAATTTACTGTCAACCAACTAAATTTAGCATATACTTTATTTCGTGTTTATCTCTTTCTGACCCTTTTTTGAGGTGATTTGATTACTCTATTAATTCAAATATAATTGAAATAGATACACAAGGAAAAATTCAAGTTTTTCAATTCACAACGATTTATATTTCACTTGTTGTTTTTTTTCTAGCAAAAGTTGTCAAAATAAATTGCTTGAGAAAATAGTTGGTTACCAGTAATGGTTTCAAACTAAAAACATCATTTTATTTTTGAGAAACTTATCAGATGGCAATTTTCACAATAACAAAACTCTATCAAAACAAAATGATCTCAATGTACAGTAGTAACTTAAATATGTTTTACAGCAAAATGAAGTACTAGTATACCTGTGTTGTCCAGCTTCTTTTGAGTTCGTCAAATCTAGGGATGTTACCACTGTTAAAGGCAAACAATAGATCTACTAACCAAGACTTATCTGTCGTCTTTAGAGATTCTAAGATAGGATGAGCCAGCTGAAATGGATAATATAATAAAATGGAAGATTAACAGTAATAAACTCTCAATAACACAACGTATACTGTTAATTAAAAAAATATTACAAGGTTTTTATCAATGGGAATAATGTGACTGGGTAAGTATCGCAATAATAAGAACTCGCAATCTGATATCAGATACATATAACTGTATGCAGATTTTCCTAAAATTGCAATAATCAATCTCACATTTTTTGTCCTTTCTTAAAAAATTGCAATAGTAAATGCACGCAAATTTACAATATTCAATAAAGATTTTAAGAAGATAATATATTTTTTTTGTATATAAAACAATAACAGCTTGCCATTCTACTGTCAGATTCTAAAAAACTCTTATATATAATTTTTATTTTTCACGATATATTTTTATACAACTTTCTGCAAAAACTGATGGACTTGCCACGATATCCGGTTTAATTGTCTCCCCTTAATTAGACATTATTTTTGCAAGTTTTATTTTCCTTGGGAATCAACTAAAATTCTTGTGATTCATTTTTTAAGCTAATAATTCTGGCTTATTTCTAAAATATAAATTTTCAAAACAAAAACAAAATTATTATGCAATTTTATTTTCTACAAAAGATAATAAATGTTTTCAAATTCATATTTTCATATACTGCTTATTTCTAAAATATAATTTTTCATAACAAAAACAAAATCATTGAGCAATTTTATTTTCTACAAAAGATAATAAATGTTTCAAATTCATATTTTCATATACTGCTCGATGAAACATGCAAGAAAAGTAAGAAAAAAGCTCTCATAAATATCAATTAAAGAATGTCTATCTATTCATTGTAACCCTGGTTAACATTGGGGAAAAAAAATAAGATTATAGGCTGTTTATTTCTTGTCTTTATTGTCAATAAATGATAATGAATCCTACATAGCTCTCATAATAATAATTTCTTACCAGTTCTCCAAAGTTATAAACACCTTCCCCTAACACGGCTGCTAGACCTAAATTAAAGGCTCTCTCTACTTGTTCTGATGCTAAAAAAAAAGAACAGAAGACAGAGCTTTAGAAGCAAAATATGCTGATGAGTAGATTTCAGTGAAATAAAAGCACTTCAGGCAATATGTTGTAATTTTGAAAAATTGCTAGTGTATTAAAATTCCAAACAAATTAAAAAAAAATTTGGGGAAAATTCAAAATTACGAAAAAAAATTCCTTTCATTGTTTAACAAATTTAATGTTTTTAATTTGATATTCTAAAATTTAGATTTCAGAGGCATTGTTTCCTTGTTGTTTGAAATTTGTTAATCTATACTTTTCAGAGCGAAAACATATGAGTATTAAAAAAATATTGGTTGAATAATTTTAAGTTGCATAAAATGTCATATAAACATGAATCCTTAGGGATGACATCAAAAAATCAATGAAGACTTAATTCAAATAGTTTGGGGGTGGGGGTCAAACTGCTGCATGTTTTGTATAAATTGACATCAATTTTACATATATTCTTATTGGTCAATCAATTTTTCCCAAATTAAGTTAAGAGGGGGATAGGGGGGTCAGTGAAAAAACTATATGAATGAAGTTTTTTATCCTTCATTGAACTTTTGATGTCATCCCTTACAGGTACAGTTTTATGTTTTATTCCTATCTTATACATGGAATAAACAATCTATTAACAGAACAAGGATAATGATGAGTAGTCTTCATACCTGTTATGTCTTCCATTTGCATACAACCAAGGTATCTCAGAGCTTCTTTATAGTAGTCGGCATGGTTTCCCATCAATTTGTAGTAGTTACTTGATAAATCATAAAACCTGCTGTGTACTGTGGTAACACCGTCGAATGTTTCCATGATACCATGGCATTCTTCAACAAGACTCTGAAAATATAAATTAATCCATGATGGTATAAAAAAGGTGAACCTGTATTATTTTGTCTGATCCATTTGAACAATAAAAAAATATACTACATGTACTAATAGAAGTCATTTTTTGCAGATCAAAAGAAAGAACTAATACCTATGCCCATAGTTACTGCAATAGCTCTATATCAAACATATATACTAATTGTGAATACACAAAAAGACAACAACATCCTAGATTACTGCAAGGAAATTCCTTATTATGGTCTACATGTTTCGCCACTTACGTTGGCGTCTTCAGAACAATTTAACCCTTTCCTCTATAATGACGCCTTTTGAAGCGACCCCCTTTACTCCATAATGACGCCTTTTGACGCCTGAGTAGTCCTTCACTTGAAATGTCTCACCTACGAAAAAACTTCATCAGACTTAATAAAAGTTGTTTTTAATAGCAAGAGGATATTCATAAGAATCTATGACTGGAATTTCCTTTATGAAATATCTGTTTTGGCAATGCATTATTAATTTAAACCTGATTTTTTTTAATGGAAAAAATTCTATGCAGATCAAGTATTTTAATGAAAAGTATCCACATGATCCATAGAGGAAAGGGTTAATGATAGGAAAAATATACTGAAGTACATAAAATGCGGTGAATATAGTGTTATAATTGTTAACAAGACATTACATCCCAATATAAGGTTTGAGAATGTTAAAATGAAAGTGAATGTAAAGGTTAATAATAAATTGCCAGTATCTTTCAAACATGCAGACCATTATAAAGAATTTGCTTGTAGTTATCTAGAATGTTGTTGTCTTTGTGTATCATTATTTTCCCCGAGGTTTTAAGACAACCACAGCAAACTTCATGTCATCAATCCTTATTACTCTACCAGCTTGTACTGTTATAAGGTGCTTGGTTCACTGGATGCATCAAACATGTGTCATATGTATTAATTGTGAGAATGAATTGATTAAATCGCTGCATGCAATATTTCCATACCTAACAATAGACAGTTGTTTCAGCGATATTTTATGTTATGTATTTTTACAATGCTCTTTAAAAAGTAATAATCTTTATACTTCCTATCTATGTGAAAAGTTCTTTATAGTAAGTTCCTAGAGTCTATAAATGTAGTGGCAAAGAAAACTGTAAATACTAAAACCACTTTTTTATGTGAATATAAAAATTGTCAATATTATCGCACGACTCTAACCTTTGTTTTCTCCATTTCTTTCGTCCTTAAACAGATCAGTCCACTTGAAGTCATACATAGTACTTTAGCTTCATCACTGGCTTTTACCTACAAGTAAATAAGTTGTTAAAACGTAAATGCATGTCTGTTATATCTTCTAATGTCAAATCCAAAATTTGTTATTGCATGTTATCACTAATTTTACAATAACTAGCTTTAGTTTTGCTGTAATATTAGTTATCTTGGTGTAATCAGGGGTGTACAGAATTTTACACCGTTGTTGAAAATTCATACACCCTGAGGTGCAGCCGGGCGTATGAATTTTCAACAACGGTGTAAAATTCCGTACACCCCTGATTACACCAAGATAACTAATTTATTTCTTATGAACAATTCCTTTACTCATTTCGAAACCAGGATGTAAAATTGTAAAAATGGTAATGAAAATTTCCAGCGTAATATTTTTTCAATGTCCATGTTGCTGTACATTGTTAAGTTGGTTTTTTTTTTAGCATTTTCTAAATATTTTTTTTTCTTTATTTTGGCAAAATTTTATTTTTTAATTTTTTTTAGCAACATTTTATTTATCCCCGGGTGAACAAGGATGGGGTGTTATTAACACCGGGTTAGTCAACCAATCAGATTGCAGTATTTTTGCTGCATAAGAAATAATTTGTCTTATTCTAGAAGATACATCTGACCAGTGTTGTCCCCTCATATTTCGTCTCTTGCAATGGAAAATAAATATCCTGGAAAATATTTTTTATTTGATGGACAAACATTGATTTTCATGCTGCTTTGAAGACCATTAGTGCCCTTCAACTGTTATATGCTCTTTGGTCTGGTTGTTGTCTGATTGACATATCCCATTTCCATTTTCAAATTTATACTCAAAATCATGGTGTAAAACTTTTCACAATGGTAATAGATGAATGTATTATTCAATTCAAAAAGACAACTTTCTGATTTTATTTACATACATTGCAATGTATTACAAACTTATTTATTGCTTGAACAAGACACAGTTTTACCTGAAAAACCCTTGTTTTTCCTCTTTCTTTGTCCCTTATTGCTAAATGATTGGAGCCATAACGACCCCCCCCCACCCCCCCCCCCCCCCCCCCCAAGGGAACTACAACAAGAGATACTTAATAATACCTTCTCTTTCAGTTTCTCTAAAAATTCTACTCCAGCTTTTGAATCTGAAATACAAAAATGTTCAAATTAAAAAATGACATCACCTTTACACAACTGCACAAATCCCTCCTTAGACAAAAACTACATCCATGCCTCAATCATGTTTACCTTTCCTTACTTAATATAATCCATTGAGTGTGATATATTGTGTCAATGTTTGTTTACATATTTTTTGGTTTATATAGTGATAAAGATAATAGCACAATGTATACTGCTGTACTCCTACTTTTGACATTTTTACCTATAATGTCGTATTTTTTGTTCATACATTGGTGTCAATATAATGGTTTTTTTTCAGACTATCATACATGTATGTAGAAAATGCCTGTATCGAGTCAGGAATGTTGTTATCCCTTTTTTTGATGTGTTTGAGTTTACCATTTGATTACAGACTTTCTGTTTTGAATTTTCCTTAGAGTTCAGTATTTTTGTGATTTTACTTTTTATCACTGGGTTTCAACTTGTCATAAAAACATGATCTTTGTTGTGTGCTTTCATTATTTTGTTGACTCTTGTTAGAATTTTTTATAAACATGGATTTTGTCTTTAGGTGTAACACCACTAATTCAGGCCCGGCCAGAAAGCACATACCAGAAAGTAGTACATATTTAACACAAAATAGTTCCTACGCATGAGTGTAACTTTCAAAATAAGTAGAATATTTAGGTATTTTTGGTATCAAATGAAAGCTGAAGGACTGGTGATCATTGTAGAACACTTTTGGACTTTAAATTTTGAATATTAAAAAAACTGCACTAAATTTTAAAAAGAGGGTACATTTTGTCAGTTTGTCAGATCTGAAGTACCATATGGTACATCTGAAGTTCCGGGAACCAGTTCTTTCTTATATGCCATGTAAGGTATGTTGATTTTTTCAGTACAAGACACCATAAAGTGTTGCTTTGAAATGCAATCATTGCAACTTTATTTTAACTTAAAACAAAAGAGGTGTGCCTGCTTGAAACGGAGGAATTTAACACAGAAAGCAATGGGACCATGAATTAGTGGTGTACTTCCTTTACACATGTTATATGTATATCAACATTTGTAATAACAGTATTACATTTGACCTCTTGATAAAAAGTGAAATCCTTAAAGAATATTAAAGGTAATTTTAATAGTCTATGAGAGAGGACCAACCTGTAATTTGTCTGACAATGCAAACTCCCATCTCTGCCAAAGCAAGTGGATTTATCCTGAAAATACAGTAACCCAGTAAATATTCCAGACAATTTACAAATTATATTAAAAAACCATACAGTCAAGATAAAAATAATTTGAATATATATTGAAAACAGTTTAAAACACCTTCTTATTACAGTTTTGCAATGAACTATGTTTCTATTTAGTACTAGTACTGTAGATGTAGTATCATCTATTCTTACATTCGTGAAAATCCCAAAAAAATCAAGAACAAACTTTTTCAATGGGACAAAAAATATAAGATAAATGTTTGTTCTTTGAATATCACATAATTTCACATGATCATTGATTCATGTAAAAGTGGTAACAGGTTAAGGTCAGATCAATCTTAGGTTAGTAATATAACTGTAGACTTACCTGTGTTCAAAATCTGATATAAAATGCTCGTACAACTGAAATTAATACAAAGATTTGTGTTTATAATTCATTCGTTATTAATGATTTATATACAATTAATCTTCTAAATAGGTTGGCATAATAAACTTATATAAGCAACAAGATGAATGCCACATGTGAAGGGATCTGCATACCCTTCAGAAGCACCTGAGATCCCCCTAAATTCTATGAGGGTTTTTATTGCTCAGTCCTTTGTTTTACATGTTAAGTTTTTTATACTGTTTTTTTGTGTTTGGTCTTTTTGTTTTGCCATGACAATGTCAGTTTGTTTTCAATTGATGAATTTGATACCTTTCAGCTCTCTTTGAACAATGTTGAAACCGAACACGAATATAATTTTAGTTAATTGTCATGCATAACACAGCTAATAAAATTTCCTGTCCTGAGTTGTTTTTGGACCTGTTAAATTGAATTACAGGAGGCATTTACCATGTTTACGTGACAAATTATCATAAAAATCTCAGTGATATTCAATTGCACTCAATATAATTGCATTTTATTAAACTATTAAAGAAAGTATCAGACTATTTACATTCAATAAAGTTTTTTTGGGGCATTGTATCCAGTCTGCACAGTTAGTCACTAGTCTGATGCCCAAGACTAGTAAAATCTCATTTGGACTAGCAAGTTACTAGTAAGTTTTTGCAAAACTTTGTTTGGCCTAATAAGAAAAATGTCAGAATATTGGTCTAAGGACTAGAAGTTGAAAAAATTTTGGGTGCAGACTGGTTGTATCAATATATAAAGACAGTTGACCAAAGACTAATATGATTGCATAAGCCAGGCTTCAAAAACTTCACTGGACTAAAATAGGTACTGTGGATTCACTATTATTCATAGCATATTGTTTTTTTTATGAATTTCATAGTAACAATGAGTAAAGGTGAGCATGGTGAGCCATTTATTCAAATGCTCAACAAAGTACCAATGTTTTTGTAGGTTTGTATGCAGAAACATGAGATCAATTATCCATAAAAAGTAAATTTTTTCCATAAAGAGAATATTAGTATCAATGGAAAAAAAATAATCTAGAGTAAGAGTACGTACATGTAAATTGTACATGTTGTATGCACAAACAGGTGTAAAAAATGGAACCATAATATTTTGTTTACACACTAAGTATATTTTTGTCTATATAGAAGAAGAAGAAGATATTATATTTCCAATTATGGGTCCAAAAAGAGCATAAACTTTAATTATTTTCATAAAATATTGAATACAAACAAATACCGGGTAGATAAAAAGATAAGATTAATGAGAACAATTTTGGTTCTTAAAAGAAATATGTAAAAAAGAAGATATGGTATGATTGCCAATGAGAAAACTCTTCACAAGAGACCAAATGACACAAAAATTAATAGTTATAGTAGGTCATTGTAAGGCCATAAACAATGAATAAAGCCCATACTCCATAGTCAGCTATAAAATGCCCTGAAATCACAAATTTAATACAATCCTTATGACAAAAACTTTACTAAATAAGTGATTTATATCATGAATAAGAAATGATGTAAACCTAGCCAAACATGAAGGGCTTTTACCATCATGAATATCATACTCACTTTAACCAGGCCATCTCCTTTGGCAAATGTTGGATGTTTCACAAACTTCAGAAGCCGCAATGTTAACTGATGCCATAACCTGGAAGATAAATTTAATAAAATGAATGGTACTATTTACATAATTATCATATATAACATCATTTTTTAATAAAGTCCCATTTTTCATTTTCAAATAACTGCATTACCCTGTCACAATAAGATTGAGAAGAGTGGGTCTTCAACAATTTATGTCATTCACTTTTGACTGAAATTGTGAGGATTGACCATGGATCATGTGTAATCATTAAGAACATGATTTTTATTAGAAAATCACAGTTGTCAAAACTAGCACATGACCGACAGGACATGGACTGTAAAAATATATTCGGTCCTGTAAATTTTTGTTAATTTTGTAATACATTCCTAAGAAAAATCTGAAGAATCATCATTTTGGTAAATTCCAAACCCCAATTTCTATTACGGTTTTACAAATCTGAGCTCTAACCAACTGAGCTAAAGAAACAGTTCCTTAGCTTAATGGCTCCCTTTAGTATCTTAATATTCAAGGGAAGCATGATGTCACAGATCTTTGTAAAATAGGTACATTGTAATATTAAGGCCATGACTGCTTATGGTACATGTATGGGTCTGTTCTCCCTGTTCATCCTGCCCTGGGTTCATTCATTCGTTCGTTCTTCCTATTTCTTTTAAAAAGAGAGCACAAGTTGAAATGTCTTGCCTTCTTTACTAACCATTGATATTATGTGATAGGCCTAAAAAGAAAGCTTTGCTACAACTATTACATAAACTTAATAACATGATCCTAAAAAATGAGGTCAAGTTCAAATAACCAAACAAATATATACATGTACACCTAACAATCATTTAATACATGTACACTAAATACATTGTATAGTGGACTTATTGCTTATAGTTTCTTTGAAACAGACTCAAGCATGTTAAGCAAGAAAGCTCAATTTTTACCAGTGAACCATAAAAATTAGGTCAAGGCAGACACGTAAACTGGTCCGCCATTCTATCTATAGCTTCGTACCGAAGAAACGGGTTGGAGCTATTGTCACATTGGCATTAATTAGACGAGTCTTACAAATTCAACGATTCGCTAATAAAATTGGCTAATTAAACTGATAGGAAACTGACCTCAAATGTTAATACTGCGATACCGCAAAAATCAAGTACACTCTGTTAATTAACCCCATGGTAGAAGCGCAGATAAATAACCATCAAGCGTGTTAACATGTTCTTGACAAACTGAGCTGGTATCTTTGATTCCTGTAAGAACTCAGTAGGGTAAGCCGTAAGGTAATAAATGTGATAATTTTTCTTTGGTTTGCTATCAGTATAATATATAATGAAACATAGCCCATGATGTACTAGTCTCGTCGAATTATTAAATCCTGTGGTCAGAATTTAGACCACGGGATTTAGGCCATACCTGTTGTTAGTGTAGTGATAAGTGAACAACAACAACATTAAAAAAACACACAGTAGGAATGGACCCTTGGCGAACAGATACTAGGGTGGGGGTGAACTTATCGCTATATGTCCGCCCTTACTGGACATCACACAAGTTTCAGTAAAATTTTGACGTCAAAACAGTATACTACAGTCAATGACAGTATAATGCAAAATATCTGATGACGCAATGGAAAAGTGATAGTTCATTTGTAATTGCATGACGTCAATAATTCAAGTGGGACAGATTCTGGGGTCAGCCGAGATTAGCGATAAGGTGTATCAGGGTGAATAGACCCGGAATCACTGTTTATGGGATATCTTCAGATCTATCAGGCTTAAAAAAGACCAAATCAAACAAAGCAGAACAAAGGCTTTTAGGAAATTTTGACAGCCTCTCTGAAGCTGAGTTGATCTCCCAGACTCTTTCGACATATTTTCTGCATTTAAATGAAGACTGTTATATGTTCTTTCCAATGAGGAGAAGGTTTGTTTACTATTTCAGTGAAAAAGTGGAGTTTCAGTCATGAGTGTCAGTGATCGGTATCAAATACCGGTGATTTATATTTAGAATATTGAAGTAAAAATGAACCGGACGTCAACTATACTTTTTGTTATAGAATTCTTCAAGCTGGCCCCATTCTGTAGCAACATCCCCAGTCGCTTTTCTTTGCTGTTCGGCTAAAAAGGCACCAACGTCTCTCGGCATGACGATATGTTTTTGAACAAACGAAAAAGATTTATTCAAAGGGAGATAATTCACAAATTTCGTATCCTTGTATGGAACGCATGTTTATCACAATTGCATCTGTACTATTTTCACGTATCAATATTTTCTCTACATCTACATCTCTACATTTTCAAAATACTTCTTTTAAAAGTAATAACTTCGATATGTTGAAGATTACAAAAAGACACATACTAGGGAACAAATTTAAAATCTGAACATATTTACAATAACTTTCAAAAACTTTTTTTAAGGTTTATTTTATATAATTTTGTATATACATATACATGATATAGTAATTAAGTATTAGATATGATTTTGATCTAGCAATATATATATTTTGTTTTGCACCAGACTTATATAAATGCTTCTTAGTCTGGGCTACAGACTACCTTGCCCTCTTTCTACTTTGTATCATGGTAATAAATTCAACAACCTTATTGTTCTAGGAAAAAATGAATATACTGAATGGTAGTTTGAGGGACTCGAAGAGAATGGCTGCACACATTTATGTTCTTTTGATGGTGCTAAATATTGTATATTTGAGATGGATAACTATTGGTGTTGAATTTTGTAGCATGCTGACTGATGTCATCATTTCTTCTTTCATTGGTGTAATGCAGGTTAGCATAATTAGGTGTTCAAGTATGACTTGGCTATTACACTGCTTTGGTAGCTGTGTTAATTTAGTGTATACCTGACAGCTCTTCTCTGGATCATTTCAATTTTATGTATTTGTAGTCTTTGCCAGGGGTCCCAAACAACACTACAATATTCTATTTTTGGTTTGACATATGTTTTGTAGGCAACTCCTGTTGATTTTATTCTGTTGGTTTTTACATTTCTTTAAATAAATCTCAGTAATTAATGCATTTGCTTTATTATTTGTGATGTTATTTCGATGTCAGATCTAATAGTTTATGATGGTAACGCAGAGATATTTTGCTTTGTCTTTTGATTTTAATATATGATCATTTAGTCTATACCTTAAGTTGATAGGCCGTTCACGCTTTCTTGTTATGTGGATGATTTCACATTTGTCTGGGTTAACAGCCACTATCCATTCTGGCTCTCATTGTTCTAACTTATGTAAGTCTGATTTGGTAAGGGGTGACAGTCAGTATAGTGTAATTTTATTGTTAAATACACAACAGTGTCATCTGCAAAGAGGCGAACATTACTTTTGATGGTTGTCTGGCATGTCATTTATATAAAATAGGAAAAGACATGGGCCAAGAACTGAGCCTTGAGGAAAGCATGACAGTACAGGATAGCTGTTGATTTTTTTACCATAAAATAACAATGTACATAACCTTTTTATATTATTAAGGTATATAGGCGGAAACAAATTTTGAGACAAGCGCCGGTGTTCAGTGCTAATGAAGGTGTAATAGTATACACAGCTACTTTTGCATAGGTACTATTTATGTACCACAAATCTGTAGTACTGAACATCTACTTTTAATATTCAGTACTATTGTGTTAAGTTACGAATTGTTGTAATATTTAAGTACCTGTATTTTACAGTACTTGATTTGTACTTGAAATTTAAGAACTACAGATTTTTGGTTGCACGGTTAAATTTTCTGCATTTTGAAAGTTTGCCTTGAAAACTTAACCTTGTTCACTGATCCACGTAATGAGGGCATGGCCAAGTGAAAAGTCTGACATGCATGAGAAATTGGCAATGTTAGTACATACGAAATATACTAATCCTATTACTCATAATAAGAGAGAAATTTACAATCACTTATTTACAGCTGATTGTAATGAGTGTGTTGATAAAGGTTAGCTTGCTTGCTAGCTTTACCGTGAAGTTATTATTGGATTAGGTAAACGGTTCATCTAGCAAACAAGCTAACCTAAGATATAAGCTTTACCTACAAACTTAATGCAATCGGCTGTAAGTAGTCAATGGCCAATGATAAGGTAAAAAAATAATGCTTATATGTCAGATGGAAACTTAATATCATGAGACATCTGTATTAGTATACAAAGCATGAAGCATCCAGGGCTTCTACTATAATGTTTTAAATTTTAATTAGTTAACTCCGCCGGATGACTGTCCCTTCTGTAACTTATTATAATCTCGCCATATGTGATTCAATAACCTTTACCTTATGGGTTGATCAACATTAATTACCCCATATCAGTTTTCTAAGATAAGGCGTATGTTACATAATGTATGTCAAAACTTTATCCCTAGTCAAGCGGGGTTTCGACATTTGCAAAATAACAAGTTGCTTGATGGAAACTTTTATGAACTCCTATGTTACTATATAACGTTTCTGCTTCAAGTTTTGGTAGCTAAAACATTCTTTATGTAAATAAAAATCAATAAAAGTAAAACAATAAGAAAGCTATTTGCATCCAAACCTTTTCCTTAGAATGATAAGCTCTGTGTAAAACGATCAAAATTGTCTCACAATATAGCGATCAAAAATGTCAAATAAACATCGAAAAATCACTGTTTGCTATCTGAATTTTCACATGTACCTTTTCTGAAATATAGTCTTTTACATGTCTAAATTACACACTCAAAAGTGTTACTGATGTTTGAAGCTTTTATTTTAATGGATGCAGTCTGCATTAGCGGATCCGGTATGCGGGGAGAGGGAGATTTGGTGGTTGAAATCTTTTTTTTTTTTTTTTTTTTTTTATTTTGCAGACGTTTCAGTGTGTTCCGTGGTTTGGACCCCCCTTTTGACAGACCGACTGGATCAGCACCTGGTCTGATATTGGCAATGATAGTATTAAATGATGATCCGATCATTCAACTGATTTTTTATAGTTTGGTCTTGTGTTGTGCTAGTTTTGGGGAGAAATGAGCGCACATAGACTCATTTAACCCCGCCAAAATCTTTATTTACATGTATCAAGTCAAAAGCCCGTAGTTCAGTGGTTGTCGTTGGTTCATGTCTGTCATATATGTTTTTCGTTAAATGTTTTTTGAACTTAGACAATCCGGCATATCACATCTCCTTATTTTGATATTAAAGATATAAATGTGGTTTGATAAAATGTTGTTCTCACTAAAAAAAAACACCAAAAAAACTGTTTCGTTCGTTCGTCGGATGCTATAGTTGGGAATATTGAAAAGTTCCTGAATCGTGACACTGATATAAAAAAAAATCATGTTGAAGGAGTCTGTGTTTTCTCTGTCTTTCAAATAACAAGTCCTCTCCCATCCTTGGTAAAATTTAATTTTACCGGACCTTTTTCTACCAGTAGCTATAGCTTGTAATACTCAGACATCGCATTTGTAACTTTAACACATCTTCTTATTTTAATATCATGTTTATTGATCTATTATTAGGCCCCTTGGCTTCACAGTTAGTTCGGCAATATCAAATAAAGGGACATATCAAGTTTCATGATGGTAAAAAGTCACATCACAAAAATACTGAACTCAGAGGAAAATCAATTTGGAA
This sequence comes from Mytilus trossulus, assembly GCF_036588685.1. Lineage (NCBI taxonomy): Eukaryota > Metazoa > Mollusca > Bivalvia > Mytilida > Mytilidae > Mytilus > Mytilus trossulus. The sequence goes on from NC_086382.1 coordinate 26,329,918, forward strand.
AGTCCATAATCACATGGCAAAATCAAAAAACAAAACGCATCAAAAACGAATAGACAAGAACTGTCATATTCCTGACTTGGTACAGGCATTTTCAAATGTAGAAAATGGTGGATTAAACCTGGTTCTATAGCGCTAACCCTCTCACTTTAATAACAGTCTCATCAAATTCCGCTACATTTACATGATGCGTTAAATAAACAGTCACAATTAATAAAATAGTCAAAATATGGGTACATCAGTCATCATCGTATAACAATTTTAAAAGGAACAATTTAACAGGACACAAAAACATCTACTATCTACGAACACATGGATTGATTTGAGTGTCTGACGTCAGAAAAATTATATACGTCACATAAATTTGTCGTTCAATGTGCATACAAACAATTTTAAAATTTACATAGGCAATGTACGCATACAGGGTTAAAAGCTCAAAAGTATGTAAGAATAAATTACAGAAATAGACCGAGATTCAAACTAGTCCAAAAGTTATACATAGAATTTATGAGAATCCAAAACTTTTAAAAGGAACAATTTAACAGGACACAAAAACATCTACTATCTACGAACACATGGATTGATTTGAGTGTCTGACGTCAGAAAAATTATATACGTCACATAAATTTGTCGTTCAATGTGCATACAAACAATTTTAAAATTTACATAGGCAATGTACGCATACAGGGTTAAAAGCTCAAAAGTATGTAAGAATAAATTACAGAAATAGACCGAGATTCAAACTAGTCCAAAAGTTATACATAGAATTTATGAGAATCCAAAACTTTTAAAAGGAACAATTTAACAGGACACAAAAACATCTACTATCTACGAACACATGGATTGATTTGAGTGTCTGACGTCAGAAAAATTATATACGTCACATAAATTTGTCGTTCAATGTGCATACAAACAATTTTAAAATTTACATAGGCAATGTACGCATACAGGGTTAAAAGCTCAAAAGTATGTAAGAATAAATTACAGAAATAGACCGAGATTCAAACTAGTCCAAAAGTTATACATAGAATTTATGAGAATCCAAAACTTTTAAAAGGAACAATTTAACAGGACACAAAAACATCTACTATCTACGAACACATGGATTGATTTGAGTGTCTGACGTCAGAAAAATTATATACGTCACATAAATTTGTCGTTCAATGTGCATACAAACAATTTTAAAATTTACATAGGCAATGTACGCATACAGGGTTAAAAGCTCAAAAGTATGTAAGAATAAATTACAGAAATAGACCGAGATTCAAACTAGTCCAAAAGTTATACATAGAATTTATGAGAATCCAAAACTTTTAAAAGGAACAATTTAACAGGACACAAAAACATCTACTATCTACGAACACATGGATTGATTTGAGTGTCTGACGTCAGAAAAATTATATACGTCACATAAATTTGTCGTTCAATGTGCATACAAACAATTTTAAAATTTACATAGGCAATGTACGCATACAGGGTTAAAAGCTCAAAAGTATGTAAGAATAAATTACAGAAATAGACCGAGATTCAAACTAGTCCAAAAGTTATACATAGAATTTATGAGAATCCAAAACTTTTAAAAGGAACAATTTAACAGGACACAAAAACATCTACTATCTACGAACACATGGATTGATTTGAGTGTCTGACGTCAGAAAAATTATATACGTCACATAAATTTGTCGTTCAATGTGCATACAAACAATTTTAAAATTTACATAGGCAATGTACGCATACAGGGTTAAAAGCTCAAAAGTATGTAAGAATAAATTACAGAAATAGACCGAGATTCAAACTAGTCCAAAAGTTATACATAGAATTTATGAGAATCCAAAACTTTTAAAAGGAACAATTTAACAGGACACAAAAACATCTACTATCTACGAACACATGGATTGATTTGAGTGTCTGACGTCAGAAAAATTATATACGTCACATAAATTTGTCGTTCAATGTGCATACAAACAATTTTAAAATTTACATAGGCAATGTACGCATACAGGGTTAAAAGCTCAAAAGTATGTAAGAATAAATTACAGAAATAGACCGAGATTCAAACTAGTCCAAAAGTTATACATAGAATTTATGAGAATCCAAAACTTTTAAAAGGAACAATTTAACAGGACACAAAAACATCTACTATCTACGAACACATGGATTGATTTGAGTGTCTGACGTCAGAAAAATTATATACGTCACATAAATTTGTCGTTCAATGTGCATACAAACAATTTTAAAATTTACATAGGCAATGTACGCATACAGGGTTAAAAGCTCAAAAGTATGTAAGAATAAATTACAGAAATAGACCGAGATTCAAACTAGTCCAAAAGTTATACATAGAATTTATGAGAATCCAAAACTTTTAAAAGGAACAATTTAACAGGACACAAAAACATCTACTATCTACGAACACATGGATTGATTTGAGTGTCTGACGTCAGAAAAATTATATACGTCACATAAATTTGTCGTTCAATGTGCATACAAACAATTTTAAAATTTACATAGGCAATGTACGCATACAGGGTTAAAAGCTCAAAAGTATGTAAGAATAAATTACAGAAATAGACCGAGATTCAAACTAGTCCAAAAGTTATACATAGAATTTATGAGAATCCAAAACTTTTAAAAGGAACAATTTAACAGGACACAAAAACATCTACTATCTACGAACACATGGATTGATTTGAGTGTCTGACGTCAGAAAAATTATATACGTCACGTCGTTCAATGTGCATACAAACAATTTTAAAATTTACATAGGCAATGTACGCATGCAGGGTTCAAAAATCAAAAGTATGTAAGAATAAATTACAGAAATAGACCGAGATTCAAACTAGTCCAAAAGTTATACATAGAATTTATGAGAATCCAAAAATTGTTAATTCCACTACGACATTGATTGATTTTGACGTTTGTGGTTCAACGTATATAACGTTATATAGTAATTCATAATAGAAATATATCATAATGACATATTATAGACAAATATCATACTGATGGGATCTTTTAAAGTACAGAGTCACGTTATAAGCACAAAAGAAATACAAAGAGTCACATATACAAAACAAATCACCAAAAAATGAAAGCCAATACAAACACATTGACGAGATGTATAAGTACCGAGCCACGTCAAACGGATATCACATAAAACCATTCAACAGTAAAAGTAATCTTAATAATAGAACAAAAACAAATAAAAGAACAATAAAACATGTTGTTAAGATGATACACAACATCAGTACGCAGAATCTATACATCAAGACCATCGTGTATTATTTGAGAAGTCTTAAAAATACGGAAAACAACATCATTATATTAACTTTATGTCGGATCCGATTAAAATTCTTTGTTCTATAACCAGGCAATATCAATTTCATATTTTTCATGAAAATGGCAATTATAGTTTTAGTGTTCCATTTCCACAGTCAGTGTCTCATTGTTTTCTGTACATTAAGATGCAATATTTAAGCTATGTTTGAATTCTTCGATCATTGAAACATTCGGGAAAAATAAAAAAAAATCTTTATTAATCTTCAAAGCTGTTTGTTTTCTAAAAAAAATAATGAACAAATTACATGCACTGTAAAATTGAAAAAGGAAGAGGAATGTGTCAAAGAGACAACAACCCGACCATAGAAAAGACAACAGCAGAAGGTCACCAACAGGTCATCGATGTAGCGAGAAATTCCCGCACCCGGAGACGTCCTTCCAATTGTACACAAGAAACTAAAATAAAAATAATACAAGACTAAAAGAGGCTTCTGACTTGGGACAGGTGCAAAAATGAGGCGGGTTAAACATATTTATGAGATCTCAACCCTCCCCCTATACCTCTAGCCAATGTAGAAAAGTAAATGCATTACTGTGCTTTATTTTTAGAATATAAAGTGCAGTTGAAGCTGTTTGGGTCAAACAATACAATTCAAGTTATACATATATGAATCAATACTCCTAATACGCCTCCAACTGAGGAACTCCCGTGACTTTAAATATAGAACTTGAAAAAATCTGCATGCCATGGTATTGGATGATAATGTTATTTTTAGTAATTGACCATGCCTAACCATTTGTATATTTTTTACTGAGATCAGAAGACAACAACTTTTGGCGTTGTTATTTTTTTTGAAAGAATTTAGTTTCCAAAAAATTGAGCATATGGAATTTTTGACATGCTGAACTTGAGCCGCATTACATCTAGGCGGGCATTTCAATGTTTCCAAAACCGTTGTGAAACAATTCATCTCACTTCGTATCCTCAAATGTTAACCACATCTGTAACATTTCTCTCAACTTAAAAACGGGCCTCATACAAATCAAAAAGTTTACAATATGGACAGAGGAATGTCACCTTCCTTTAATGACTGAATTACTCGTCTTGGTCTATAATTGAAAATGCTGGTATTATTACTCTCAATTTTATACCACTTTTTGTTATATAAGTAAGATACCATATCACTGGTAAAATAATATATTTTATAAATGAAGAGGGGAATGAAAACTGTTCCCTTAATTTTTAAAATATATAAAAAAAGAAAGATGATTTATTTATTATTGCCGATGCCGATAAACATATGTGAATTACACTGTCGAAAATAAAGAACCACCGTCAAAATCAATAGACAAACAATAGAACAGAAAATAGAAAACTAAGACTGAGCAACACGAACCCAACCAAAAACTGGGGGTGATCTTATGTGCTCTGTAAGGGTAACTCCTCAGTGCTTCACATGTGGCACCCGCCGAAGGGTCAGTGGATTTTCTCTTATCAGAACGGTTCCTGCAAAAAAACTCTGAGTGACCCCTACAATTGTGATAACCATTACTCTACTAATCGTTAACGATGGCGGGCATACTAACCACTATTAAGTGATAAATAGTTAATTATGATCAATTCTAAGACCTACACACATTTACAGATTATAAATTAACATATAAACCAAGAGCCACTCTTCATATAATATTTAAAAAAAAACATAATATTGAAAATGTTGTCGATCCCTATTACGCTACAGTTGCTTATATTGAACATGTCATATTCGCGGCAAACGAGACGACGCAGTGAATTTAATCCACGTAAAGACCTTCAACAATAAGCAAATATTGGGAGCCCCATCAATTTTATGTGACCATATAGTTACTAGTAACTCAAAAGGTTCGTACATGACAAAATGATCCAAAATGTGAACTTTCCAAGTTAACGAAAAAAACAACGACCTAAAGAATAACAAAACAAAAAAGTATGGCGTTCATTATCACTGAACTAGTATATATTTGTTTAGGGGCCAGCTGAAGGACGCCTCCGGGTGCGGAAATTTCTCGCTACATTGAAGACCTGTTGTTGACGTTCTGCTGTTGTTTTTTTATTTGGTCGGGTTGTTGACTCTTTGACACATTCCCCATTTCCATTCTCAATTTTAATCTTTGAAACGAAAAACAAATAAAAATCAGTTGAATCTGATTTGAGATTGGCACAAATAAAAAAGACACAAAATACTTCAAATTGAAAATTATATTATAGTTGAATTCCTTACATTATGTTCCGTTTGTTGTCATTTTGTTAAGGGAGGCAGATTTATAAAAAATGTCCTTGTTTCCGAGGCGGTAGTGTTTAAACAAAAGGACACTAAGTACCAAGAGCCCTTGACAGTTACCGAGAGGTAGTATAAAGCACATACCAACTATTGAATAAATGTTTTCCAAGACTAAATTTCCACTCGGTGAAAATCCAACAGATAATACTTTAAGATGTCATACAAGGTCTGAGATATAACACGATCTTGTCCAATGCCAAATTGAAAATATATACTAAGGTGACAGAATGCAGAAACATAAGTGTTCATAACTGTATAGCAATTGAATATTACTTATGTGTTAATTCATGAATAACAAAAACAGCCGAATGGATAACAACCATCATTTGTCGGCACTGAAATGCCTTCCGTTAATACTGGCATGGCATCACCAGCCCAGTAGTCAGCACTTCGGTGTTGACATGAATATCAATTATATGGTCATTTTTATAAATTTTCTTTCGACAAAACTTTTAATTTTTCGAAAAAAATAGGTTTTTTTTTACCCCAGGAGTAGATTACCTTAGCCGTATTTGGCACAACTTTTTTGAATTTTGGGTCCTCAATGCTCTTCAACTTTGTATTTATTTTGCTTTCTAACTATTTTGATCTGAGCGTCACTGATGAGTCTTATGTAGACGAAACGCGCGTCTGGCGTATAAAATTATAATCCGGGTACCTTTGATAACTATGATATTTTGTGCACTACAATCAATAACATGTATTACAAATAAAACTATTTATTATTACACATGTACTCTTGACATTATTTTCCTCAATACTCCAACTACCAATGTATAAAGAAGACAAATAGTAACTAAAGGCGTTTCTACCTCAGGAATATATTACCTTAGCTGAATTTGATCATTTTTTAGGAATGAATGCATTACAAAAGTCAAAAAGTCTGTAAAGACCAATTTTCGTCTGAATTTTCATGATTTTTTACTCGACATCCTTTATTTTTTTGAATTATTTAAAAAAAAAATCTTCTCATAGTATGAATTTGTCTTTTTTTTTTTTTTTTTTAAATGTTGAGTATTTTATTTGATTTTTACATTTATTAGAGATATAATGAAAGGTATAATTTAGCATTTGTTTTCCTTTGCTTGTGTTGTTTTCCAAGATGAATATGTTGTCCCATTTTTGAAATCCTATTGGTTTTTCATAATATCTATTTAAGAGGGAGATGTGAATGTCTTTGGAGGAAATGTTTTTTAAGTGATACCATTTTCCTTTTTTATCTTTAAATTTATATTCGGAGTCAATAGCAACTTAGTTTTATTGATTCTTCTTTAGTAAGCTCTTGTAATCACTATTTTGGTATAGATTTCATTAATTTGGAATATTCCGAAAATCAGATAGCATGACAGGATAGATTATCTAAGATTATGTTTTGATTAAATTTTCCTTTATTATCAATAATGCCATTTAGAAATAGAATTTTACTGTTTATCCAGTTTTTGAAATCGAGACATTTACCGTTTAATTTGATATTTTTATTGCCCCATATAAGCTGCTGTCTAATTTGTTTGAATTTGTCTAACAAGGTTCCTGATTTTTCTTGACAAGTGTCGTGACTACGGGGCGCCGAATGGGACTCTTGTGGTTTTGTACTCAAAATTCAATTTTGTACGGACAAAAGTTACTTTTGTTCAACAAAAATGAGTTCAGTTTAACAAAATTTGTATCATACTACTAATTTAAAATTTTGTCATACAAAATTATCTATCAGCGGACAAAAGTCACTTTTGTCATGACAAAATTCATTTTTGTTACACAGACTTGACTTTTGTTACCTAATTTGAAAATTGGGCGACAAAAGTGAATTTTGTATTCAAATTAGTTTAGTTTTGTTTCTGTGAACTAATTTGCATACAAAATCGACTTTTGTTACACAAAATTGACTTTTGTTACACAAAATTGACTTTTGTTACACAAAATTGACTTTTGTTACACAAAATTGACTTTTGTTACACAAAATTGACTTTGTTACACAAAATTGACTTTGTTACACAAAATTGACTTTTGTCTCAACAAAATTGACAAAATTGACGAAATTCAATTTTGTCTCAACAAAATTGACAAAATTGAATTTTGTCTCAACAAAATTGATTTTTGTGTCACGAAAGTCAATTTTGTCTCATAAAAGTCAATTTTGTTGTTACAAAATTGAATTTTGTCATCACAAATATGAATTTTGTCGTCATAAAATTGAATTTTGTCGTCACAAAATTGAATTTTGTCTTAACAAAATTGACAAAATTGACTTTTGTCTCAACAAAATTAACAAAATTGACTTTTGTCTCAACAAAATTGACAAAATTGATTTTTGTCTCAACAAAATTAACAAAATTGACTTTTGTCTCAACAAAATGGACAAAATTGACTTTTGTCTCAACAAAATTAACAAAATTGACTTTTGTCTCAACAAAATTGACAAAATTGACTTTTGTCTCAACAAAATTGACCAAATTGAATTTTGTCTCACAAAATTGAATTTTGTCTCACAAAAGTTAATTTTGTCTAACAAAATTGAATCTGACCTCACACAATTGACTTTTGTGATTTAATTTCCATATCAGGTAACAAAAGTGAATTTTGTATGCAAATATGTTTATATTTGCATTCCTTTTAGACAAAATTGACTTTTGTCATGACAAATATGAATTTTGTCTACAAAAATGAATTTTGTCTACAAAAATGAATTTTGTCTACAAAAATGAATTTTGTCTACACAAATGAATTTTGTCATCACAAAATTGAAGTTCTCACAAAACAAGTCTGTAGCACATAGTTTTGTAGACAAAAATGATTTTGTTATGACAAAATTGAATTTTGTACAAAACCACAAGAGTCCCATTCGGCGCCCCGTAGTGACAGTATGAACATTGTTTAAAAATTTCTCGAAACTTCCTGTATCATCTAATAAGAGTCTGGATTAGTCTCGACCAATTCCTGACTGTCTTAAATTAGTCTTGACATATTCTTGAAATTCTTGATAATGTTTGAATATGTCTTGATACATTCTTGACAGTCTTAAAGCTGGGTGAATATATCTCGCCACATTCTTGACGGTCTTAAAGATGTCTTGACACTTTCTCAACAGTATAAATTTCGCCTGAAATGTGTGCAGACACATACTGCATCGTTTATAACTTTCTTTTGCTGTTATATACTTATTTTTATTTTCGCCTAACTCAACGTTGAAGAATCAAGGATTAATAAGACACCCTTTGTGTGCACCTACGTGGGATTCAATGAGACTACCCCGAATGACCCCAAATATAGTTTAATGATGATTTATTTTTCAAAAACATGGAATTAATTGTTTTAACTTGGAATGTATGTCAAATTTACTGACATAAAGCATTTAGATTTTTGCCCTTCGACAAACTGCCAGTCACATTTGCTTTACTAAAATGGGTGACTTTAGGGAGTTTTAAAATGTGACCATGTGTCTCTTGTGGACCCCACAACTCATCTTATGCGTGTGTAAGGCCAAAAAGGGTGGGAAATGGGGCTTTCGTTTGGGTCAGATAATTTGTTGCCATTTTCATTCAAAAACTTAGTACTCATTTTTTTTAGAACAACCAAATACGTTTTTATTCAAAATTGAGTGTTGAATTTCATAATGTTTTATCGAAACTAAATATTTGTGATTTTTCCCTCCCGATTTGTTTTTCACAAGAAATCATGAAACCAAAAAATGTTTAGATCTATATTATGCATGTCTGTTTGAGATCCATTTCATAAGAACAACGATTTCGATCGAAATCAATGCTTGAACCCTTTATATATAAGTACATTTTTCTTTTATTTCCGGAGAAGATAATAATTTTCTTTTAATCTTTTGGAAATTAATCAATTTGTTTTTATGTTAAAATTGGTAACTTCATAATTTTGATGAAGAAAATCTAATTTGTTTGAATTTGTCTAACAAGGTTCCTGATTTTTCTTGACAAGTGTCGTGACTACGGGGCGCCGAATGGGACTCTTGTGGTTTTGTACTCAAAATTCAATTTTGTACGGACAAAAGTTACTTTTGTTCAACAAAAATGAGTTCAGTTTAACAAAATTTGTATCATACTACTAATTTAAAATTTTGTCATACAAAATTATCTATCAGCGGACAAAAGTCACTTTTGTCATGACAAAATTCATTTTTGTTACACAGACTTGACTTTTGTTACCTAATTTGAAAATTGGGCGACAAAAGTGAATTTTGTATTCAAATTAGTTTAGTTTTGTTTCTGTGAACTAATTTGCATACAAAATCGACTTTTGTTACACAAAATTGACTTTTGTTACACAAAATTGACTTTTGTTACACAAAATTGACTTTTGTTACACAAAATTGACTTTTGTTACACAAAATTGACTTTTGTTACACAAAATTGACTTTGTTACACAAAATTGACTTTTGTCTCAACAAAATTGACAAAATTGACGAAATTCAATTTTGTCTCAACAAAATTGACAAAATTGAATTTTGTCTCAACAAAATTGATTTTTGTGTCACGAAAGTCAATTTTGTCTCATAAAAGTCAATTTTGTTGTTACAAAATTGAATTTTGTCATCACAAATATGAATTTTGTCGTCATAAAATTGAATTTTGTCGTCACAAAATTGAATTTTGTCTTAACAAAATTGACAAAATTGACTTTTGTCTCAACAAAATTAACAAAATTGACTTTTGTCTCAACAAAATTGACAAAATTGATTTTTGTCTCAACAAAATTAACAAAATTGACTTTTGTCTCAACAAAATGGACAAAATTGACTTTTGTCTCAACAAAATTAACAAAATTGACTTTTGTCTCAACAAAATTGACAAAATTGACTTTTGTCTCAACAAAATTGACCAAATTGAATTTTGTCTCACAAAAGTTAATTTTGTCTAACAAAATTGAATCTGACCTCACACAATTGACTTTTGTGATTTAATTTCCATATCAGGTAACAAAAGTGAATTTTGTATGCAAATATGTTTATATTTGCATTCCTTTTAGACAAAATTGATTTTTGTCATGACAAATATGAATTTTGTCTACAAAAATGAATTTTGTCTACAAAAATGAATTTTGTCTACAAAAATGAATTTTGTCTACACAAATGAATTTTGTCATCACAAAATTGAAGTTCTCACAAAACAAGTCTGTAGCACATAGTTTTGTAGACAAAAATGATTTTGTTATGACAAAATTGAATTTTGTACAAAACCACAAGAGTCCCATTCGGCGCCCCGTAGTGACAGTATGAACATTGTTTAAAAATTTCTCGAAACTTCCTGTATCATCTAATAAGAGTCTGGATTAGTCTCGACCAATTCCTGACTGTCTTAAATTAGTCTTGACATATTCTTGAAATTCTTGATAATGTTTGAATATGTCTTGATACATTCTTGACAGTCTTAAAGCTGGGTGAATATATCTCGCCACATTCTTGACGGTCTTAAAGATGTCTTGACACTTTCTCAACAGTATAAATTTCGCCTGAAATGTGTGCAGACACATACTGCATCGTTTATAACTTTCTTTTGCTGTTATATACTTATTTTTATTTTCGCCTAACTCAACGTTGAAGAATCAAGGATTAATAAGACACCCTTTGTGTGCACCTACGTGGGATTCAATGAGACTACCCCGAATTACCCCAAATATAGTTTAATGATGATTTATTTTTCAAAAACATGGAATTAATTGTTTTAACTTGGAATGTATGTCAAATTTACTGACATAAAGCATTTAGATTTTTGCCCTTCGACAAACTGCCAGTCACATTTGCTTTACTAAAATGGGTGACTTTAGGGAGTTTTAAAATGTGACCATGTGTCTCTTGTGGACCCCACAACTCATCTTATGCGTGTGTAAGGCCAAAAAGGGTGGGAAATGGGGCTTTCGTTTGGGTCAGATAATTTGTTGCCATTTTCATTCAAAAACTTAGTACTCATTTTTTTTAGAACAACCAAATACGTTTTTATTCAAAATTGAGTGTTGAATTTCATAATGTTTTATCGAAACTAAATATTTGTGATTTTTCCCTCCCGATTTGTTTTTCACAAGAAATCATGAAACAAAAAAATGTTTAGATCTATATTATGCATGTCTGTTTGAGATCCATTTCATAAGAACAACGATTTCGATCGAAATCAATGCTGGAACCCTTTATATATAAGTACATTTTTCTTTTATTTCCGGAGAAGATAATAATTTTCTTTTAATCTTTTGGAAATTAATCAATTTGTTTTTATGTTAAAATTGGTAACTTCATAATTTTGATGAAGAAAATCCATTTCAATTCAATTTGTTTTTAAATTAAAATGATAATTTTTATTTTCATCTATCAACACACTTTTTAAATTGTAGTGGCATGGTCAGTCATCTGATAAATTGAATGGTTGATTACAAGTAAATCAGTAATTTTCCATATGACAGTTGCGTGTACCCTGGGGCATTGAAAACCTTAATTCTCCTGTCCACGTGTAATACTTAATATACATTGCAACAGATAACGTTACACAAAGTGTATTCTGTTATTACTATTCTATATAATATAAAAATATTAATTTTCGCAAACCATTTAGGTCACGGAAATTCCAAAATATGGCATCAGTAAGGAGAGTTGTGCAAATAATGTGAATACACAGAACCCCCATCCAAATTATCTTTAGCTAAAAGTATTCATAATTTTCTATTTTATATGTACTAACAACATTCCATTTTTCTATAATTTCGATCATAGTAAAACATTCCAAAATCTGAGTTAAAATAGATCGAATGCCCCAAATAAACATTGTCTGATTGGATGAAGTACTGTGGCGTCGATGATTAGCATAATAAGTCTCGATGTAAAGCACACGCTTCACAGGAATATTAAAGGAGAGTTTTACAAATAATGTGAATACACAGATCCTCCATCCTATTTATATTTTGCTGGAAATGTTGCAGTGTTCATCATTTCTGTTTTGATTCTGCTCACAACATTCCATTTTTTCTATAATTCCGATTTGAATATGTGGAACCCGCAATAAAAAATAGATGGCCTCAATCACGTGGCCTCAATGATTTAATAGCAACGCAAAAAATTCCGTTAATATAAACATGTTGTACGACCCAGAGTTCTACGATGTTACATTAGCCTGGAATCCGGCCCAATCTAGCTGCGTGTCGTAAGGTCAAGATTAGCCAGGATCCCAGGCTAATGTTACACAAACCGAATCACACATACAGATCTTTGCGCTCAACTGTAATTCTTGGTGAAGTATACGGGTAACTTCGTTTACGAAAATTTATACACACTTTATCATTAACATATTACCAGGCTTTTGCATATTCACGTTTTTTTATGCTGAACTGTAGTCGAATTCAATTCTATACATTTTTTTTACGTGAAGCAATAGGAGTAAAAATATTTTTTTCGCGCCAATTTAACCAGCATCATCACCAGCAACAAAATTATTTTCCGTTATTTTTGTGAAATTTCAGTTATAATAGTTTATCAATTAGAGAAATTTTGGTAAGTATTACTTATTAATGTTAAGATTCTACTGATGTGCTTCTCTAGACCTTTTTGACGGTCCGTTTTATCCCGTTTATCTCAATACTATCTCCGATGACAGAAATGTCAACTCGACCTACGACCTACATGTATTCGTATCGAAAGTGAAAAGCATCTATTTGATGAAATAATTTCTTCTTCAACGGTTCATGCATTATTTTTGTTTTATTTGATAACCAACCACATTCACGTTGCATGTTTGCATGAAAATGGTTATGTATTAGTGAATTGTAAGGGCGATGCAACATGCGATGTCAGTGCGCGATCACGTGACATTAGTATTTGTAAACAAACATGCTCCCCGTGTAACACGTGTCTGAATTATCCTTTCAAAGTGTTATAAATCTTTCAATCACTATTTTATGATATATTTCTTTTTGTTTTTAGGTTTGCATATCAGTAGTCCAAGTGAATTAGAAATAGTTCTGAGTTGTGTGGTTTTTTTTTTATAGAACAAGTTACTGTCCGATTTTGCCATCAATTCCAATAAAACTTTTATTTTGAAACCAAATGCCGTTATTCAATGATATTTCATCAATTAAAAAAGTGACAACATAGATGTTTCCTTTAACATTCAATTTGTAAGTTTTTATTTTGCCATAATTTTTTTTTTGCATGCCGAATCGATGTGCACGCAACTGCGTGTTGGCGTATAGGGAGCTACGCGCCTGTAATAATATAAAGTCGAATTATTTGATTCGTTGTTTTTACGCGATGACTGCTGACAAATTGGACCTCGTAATTTTAGTATTATAGATATATAAGACTAAAACTGACATTCAGTCTTTACGATATCTTCATTCCCAAAGTCATTTTCAAATCTGACTTCATGGTAAAATAAGATTCCATATCTACAACCAATGAAAAGGAAATATCCCTCTAATAGACTAGCATTTAAATCACAGTTTCGAAAATGGAAGCTAGGTCACCGTGGAACCTAGAACAAAAAAAAAGGGAAACAATATATCTTAAATATTTCAAATGCATGTACATGAAATAATATTAATCTCTAAAATTCACCATATTGTTCCCTTTTTTATCTTCTGTTCGATACTGTATATCCTGTGGCGAATCCAGAAATTTTCTCAAGTGGGAGCCCACTGACTGACCTAAGAGGGGGCTCGCTCCAGTCACGATTCAGTGATTCCCTATATAAGCAACCAAATTTTTTTTCAAAAAGCAGCCCCCCCCCTAAATCCACCTCTTCAATTACATTCAGTTTAGTGTGGATTGATGTTTGATTGTTGTACATGTTACAATTACATTCAGTTTAGTGTGGGTTGATGTTTGATTGTTGTACATGTTACAATGAGCAAAGCCCATACCGCAGTCAGCTATAAAAGGCCCTGATAAGACAATGTAAAACAATTCAAACGAGAAAACTAACATGTCTGTTTAAGGTTACATCATCAAAATATGTAGGGTAGGTAGGTAGGTCGGTATTTTCTTTTTATTATTTTGTCCATTTTATTTTTTGTGCCATGATTTTGAATTGGGTGGTCCGAGTTGTCCATGGGGCGAGAGTTCCCCTATTTATAATGATTGGAATATTTCTTACGACGGCAATACAATGGCTTAGGGTGGGTGCTCAAAATAGGATCGGTCAGGTACCCATAATCAAACATATATTTTTTTGGCCTTACCGAGAGCACCTTTGAAATATATACAAATCACGGATCGGATACGCATCAACTATGTAAGACCTAATTTCAACACCCCTAAACAGTGAATATTTTTATCGCAAACAGTAGAATTTTATTACATAATGTGAAATGTGTGGGATTGTGCAGCACGTGTCATCATGACATGTGTCCCTTCGCGGCATTCAGTTTTGATTATAGACTAGAGAAGAGACTAAATGCGTACAAACCTGATGTCAAATGAAGATATACGGAATTTAAATAACGTTGATCCTTTAAATGTATGAAAAACAAAAACATATGACAATTGTTCACATAAAATAGATAGTAAAATTTTCCAAATGAACGTCCATTAAAATTATTAAAGTCTCTGATGAATATTTCCCGCGCAAATGTCATGGAATAGACCAAAACGAATTTTAGGTGTGTGTTGTCATTAAAAAATTCGGGTCAATGAACACAGTTAGATTAAATATATAAATATGTTAACTATATTTATATTGGTTTTTCAGAAAAGTGACTTTACCAGATTTTTTTTTGTGACAAACAACGATAAATAGCCTATATCATCTTGACATGACATATGAAAACCCCTTAAGCATAATGGTGTGTGTATGGAATAGTCCATGGAATTGTCCAAACCGATACAGGTGAAATACGTAGAATAATATAGCTGTGTCTATTGTGGACACAGCAATAAAATCAGATTTAAGATCCTTATGAGCCCGTAGTAAAGTAAAAAAAACTGTAAAAAGCCTTATGAAATAAAATTTGCTCGATTAACCTTGAGGTGAAGACTAATAAAAATTTGCGTGTATAGTGAACCCCCTAAATAAAATAATACTGTGTTCTAGACCACTTCCCCTTTCGGTGATCTACAGAAATGACTTTATACTATATAGTATGTTAATTAGAAGGTAAGTCTACATAAGTTATATTTAACTTAAGTCTAAAAAGATGACTCCACTTTCCCACTATATTTAAAACCCGCTTACTAATTTAAACAGCATTTGCTCCTCTTGAACGCTAATTTGCCCCTTTCCCGTCATTTCCCTTTAAATTTGCGCTAACGTCATACTTTTAGTCCATTTACATTAACGGCTGATTTGTGATTTTACCATCTTTACTGCAATTTTCATATTGAATACATTTGACCATTCAGTATGAGTTCCCATTTTTTTTGTCTTGTATGAAGGAGGTTTTAGGTCATGTTTTCCTAAATACCTTATTGCTATTTGTCTGTCTGGATCGTTAAAACCACAAAATCAGATAGTGATGAATATTTACTATACTATATATAAAAATATTAATTTTCGCGAACCATTTAGGTCACGGAAATTCCAAAATATGGCATCAGTAAGGAGAGTTGTACAAATAATGTGAATACACAGAACCCCCATCCAAATTTTCATAAGCTATAAGTATTTATCTTTTTCTATTTTATATGTACTAACAATATTCCATTTTTGGAAAATGACGCAGTCATTGTTCCATTACTGCCGACCTGAACTTCATTGCATTTCTCTGCCTACCGCGCATGGTTTCGTATTTACTATTTTCCATACAAACTGGAATCTGCTTGTGTTATCATTATGCATGATCATTGTGTAGTTATTAGCCAGGAACCAGTTTACACTCGGTTTCATATTTACTATACAAACTAACTGGTTTCTGCTTGTATTCCACTACACTCGAACAAAGTGTTGTAGTTGGACGGGAACCAGTTTATAATTTGTAAACTACAAAACGTAATCGGTTATTGTTAATTCCGTTTTTGGTGTTTCATACCGACTTATATGGTTTGAATAAGCTTAAGACCCTTCAAACATTAATGTGATAGGTATATTAAAGACTTGTTTACCAAAGGATGGAACTGTTTTACTTTCAAAATCGTACTATAGTGATATCTGTCATGTACGGATTTCCACTCTCACCAGTTAATTATTTTTTTTTACACATGCTTTTGAAACTTCCTGTTTGAACATCGCAAGTTTCAAAATTGTTATTTGAGTGAATTAAACTTATTTTTACAATCATGAAGCGTTCCAGAATCATTTTCAAGCAGTTTCTTCTTCTCTTTGATGATGGAAAATAGGTTTTCCCAAGAAAATACCGCAAACGATCGCAGAGGAATTGAAACGTACAAGTCAAGTCGACACCTGGTTAAATTGGCATCTAGTCAAATCGGCACCTATTTGACGTCAATTCGGCATCCAATAATATTTGTTATAATATTTTCTATTCAATTCATTAATAACTGCAACCAAGTACATAGTGAATATGTTGTTGTGTATTTAGGTAAACAAGGACACCAAAGTGAATATGTTGTTGTGTATAAAGGTAAACAACGAAGCCCTTACCCAACTGTTGTTTTAACAATTAGACAATTGTTAAAATAAAATGGAAAACTATGAGTCCCTTTCAATAAATCAAACTTTCATGCCAAATAATTAGCAAATTTAAGGTGTTTTTTTCAGTAAAGTTTAAACAGCATTAAACCAATAATCCTGTTAAATGCTCAACTGGTTAAAATAATGCAAAAAATATCCAATATCTCATGTATTAGTCCAAACAATTACGTCTGACAAGGATATTTTATTTTTTTCTGGGACGCCTTCCTACGAAGTTCGTAGGAAGGCATCCCAGAAAAAAATTAACATAGCCTTGCGGTCATAGGAAGGTGTCCCAGAATAAAATTAAAAAACCCTTGCCAGACATAATAATTATTTGGACTACTCATATATATATCATTAAAAATACACCAAAAAAGTCATTTAGGTGAGAAAAATAAATATATACAAAATGTACATGAACAACCTAAAATGTGAAAGTTAGTATTTAACTCTTTTTGCTTAAATACTGAAAAAAATTCTGGCAACTGTTAAAAATATATATTTAACATGGGTGACGAATTGACTTTATCAGGTGTCGATTTAACCAGGTGCCAATTTAACCAGGTGCCGGTTTGACTAGAATTCTTTGACAAATGTTTGAAATTACCTGAGTTTCATTAGACCTTTGATAACAGTAACAAAAAGATTATTTGCTTTATATTTTGTGAGAGAACATGAAGGGGGTTCAGACTGTGGTATGGGGTCTGTTCGCGCCCAATACACTTTCGCACCCTACACGTTCGAACCCAAGGTCCGTTCACACTCTACTCATTCGCACCTAATTTTAATTCAAATTCAAGTTGAATAATTGGAAAATCATGATTGTTGTTTTAAATTGCTTTGGTGTAAATACTGAATGTATTTATAGCTTGGTATGAGTAAAACATTGGAGATTTTAAAGGAAAAACACAAAAGATAATTGTTTTTAACAGCTTGGTCCCTTTGATCTGAAACAACGAAGCAATAAAATATAGGAACCAAAATATAGCAATCCACTATTATAACCAAAACATGATAAAATTTATTCAACACACAGAAAAAAACATAGTCAGAATCTCATTTCATTTTGAAACAAGTCATTGAAACAAAGTTAAGGCAATACACTAACTAAAACATGATTAAGAGTTATTCAACACAAAATAAAACGTTGACAAAATACCACTTTATTTAGAAAGGATTATTATTATTTTAACAATACCCTATCAAAAACATGATTAAGATTTATTCAACACTTTATTTTGAGACAATGACAACAATTATACTTATAAGAAAACACTTGCTTACAGAGTTATTAAACACAAAACCAATTAAGATTGGGTGCGAACATGTAGGGTGTGAAAGTGAAAGGGGCGAACATGAGTGGGCGCGAACAAACCCGGATTCAGACTATGTACAAGTGAGAAATATACAAGCATTTCTACGGTATTTATTTGTACAATTCAGGTAGTCTTGACCTATTCATTTGTCTTAAAAAAAAACAGCCAGTTGTCACCTTCACTTCACACACACACATATACAAATATCAATTATATACTTACGAGACATGTTGCATTGTTATACTAATTAAGGTATGTGAAAATCAAGACTTGCATAAAAACTATCCAAATATTAGAGACAGTGGCGTCATTTTTCCTCAGAGCTTTCAGCTCTTTGATTCTATAATTTCGATTAAAATGTGCCAAAATCTGAGTTCAATACATGTAGGTCGAATGCCCCAAATAAACATTCTCTGATTGGTTGAAAAACTCTTGGCATCGATGTAAAGCAAAGCAAGCTTCGATGTAAGCACACGCTTCATATGAGGAAGGAGAGTTTAACAAATAATTTGAATACATATCCCCTCAATCTAATTTATGTATTGCTGAAAATAACCAAGTGTTCATTATTTTCTGTTTTGATTCTGCTAACAACATTCCATTTTTTCTATAATTCCGATTTAAATATGTGAAACCCCGCAATAAAAATAGATGGCCTCAATGGTAAAAACAACGCTAAAATTTTCCGTTAATATGTTACACAACGCTAAAATTTTCCGTTAATATGTTAACATCTTGAACTTCGACCCTGGGTTCAAAGGTTTTAATAAACCGAATCACAAATGTAATCCTTATGAAGTGTACAGGCAATTTCGTTTAAAGAAATATATATATACACACTTTATCAGTAAAATATTGTCATGCTTCTGCATTTCATATTTTTCAAATCCTGAACTTTAATCAAACTTACTTCTATACAAATTTTATTACGTAAAGCAATAGGAGTATGAATATTTTAAGCGCCAATTTAACCAGAACATCGCCATGATCATCAAAATTATTTATCCTTATCATTGTGAAATTTCACTTACATAGAGGTTATTAATATAGAGTAATTTTGGCAAGTATGCCTTATTAATTATAATGTTCTCGAGATGTGCTTCTCTAGACATTTGACGGTCAGTTTAATCCCATTTATCTCAATATTATCCCCGATGACAGAAATGTCAACCCGACCTTATTCGTGTCAAAATCCATTTGATGAACCAATTTCTTCTAAAACTGCGTGCACATGCAGTAATTCTGTATTACCGTGTAGCGGGTTATTTTCGCGGGGTGTAAATTTTCGCTTATTTTCGCGGATAGAATAAAATCGCCAAAATAAATTCCGCCAATTTAAAGGTGTACATGCAAAGGTAATGTTGAAAATGTTGAATCCGCCAAAATAATAACCGCCAAAATATTTCGTATACCTTATTGAATGAAAATCGCGAAATTTTACACCCGCGAAAATAACCCGCTATACGGTATTTGTTAATCAATCCCATTCACGTTACATATTTGGATGATAAACCCTTGGGGTTCTGTAAAAGTGAACTGTATTGTATGCAAGATCAATGCAATTGTGACGTCAGTGCGCCTACACGTGACATTATTATTTGTAAACAAACCGGCTCCTCATGTCACACCTGCCATTATTATTTGTAAACAAACTGGCTGCTCATGTAACACGTGCCTGAATTATACATTTAAAGTGCAATCAATCACTATTTTATGTTATTTATGTGTCGGTTTTTAGCTTTGCATATCAGCTGATCAGTAATCAAGCAAAACCTGCCTCATATCTTGATTCACCCAGTTGATACGATATTCCAGGGCTTATGTTTCATATAATTATTTCCTTTATTTCATCTGCTAAGTCGGGGCTAGAAAGGAAGATATTTAAACATCAATTGATACGATATTCCCGTGCTTGCATTTCCTATCATGATTTTCTTGATAAAAGGTTCTTCCTCACAAGGAAGCTATTAAATCAAGAGTTCCAAATGGTGCAATTGAAATCATCTCTTCGTAAATTTTACAGACGCCATCATGAGTTAGTTGACCGTTATGGAATAACCGTTACCAAATGATATTGGATATGTAACAACAATCCCTTTCCCTTTCATCAATGTGACCTACCGAATTAGACTATTTATCGGATTTATTAAACAACACGACGGGTGCCACATGTGGCGCAGGATCTACTAACCCTTCCGGAACACCTGAAGTCACTCCTAGATTTTGGTTGAGTTCGTGTTGTTTATTCTTTAGTTTTTCTATGTTGTGTCATGTGTATTATGATTTGTCTGTTTGTCCTTTTCATTTTTAGCCATGGCGTTGTCAGTTTATTTTCGATTTTTGAGCTTGACTGTCCCTCTGGTATCTTTAGTCCCTCTTTTGTATTGACGCCACTATCAAACTGAAGTTCCTTATTCCTATCATCGAACGTGACCTGCCGCATTACACTCATCACGTTGTTTTAGACTTGCACGAGCAACACGACGGGTGCCAGGATCCTGAGTCAGGATTTGCTGACCATTCCGAAACACCTTATATCAACTGTAGTTTTGTTGGTGTTCGTTTTAGTTATTCTTCCGGTTTATATTACATCTCATGTGTACTGTGGTTTGTTTGTTGGTCCTTTTCTGTTTTTGGCATTTTGTCGTCAGTCTATTTTTGACTTTGAATGCTCCTTTTGTACCTTTCACACCTTTTTTAAGAGAATGACCTACACTGATTTTCAGAGACATGAACCCCACATATTTTAAGATAAGAAGTTATTCCTGAAGTACTTAGCAGAGTTAGGAAATAATCTCAAGATATTTCAAAAGAGTAAAGAACTGATCTTCACATATTTAAGAATTGTTAAAACCCTATTATAACTGATCCACATACATCTTAAGAGGAATAAGAGCTGCGTTTTTGATACGGGTTAATAAGTAATCCCCGCAGATTACAAGACAGATTAGAAATGGTCCCAACTTTTCCTTTTTATCAAATATTTATCTCTTTGAATCATAATTTTTGGTTAAGGTCAAATTTTAACTAAAAAGTAATTTGGTTAAGAGAGCAATCATTTAATTTCAAAATTGGGCGGGTAAATATTTTTTTTTATCCTAGTCGGAACATATTTTTGTTACAAAGTGCGAACACTTAAAAATAAAATTCGACGCTAATAATCAAATAATGTTTCAAAATTTAACACTATAAACATGATACATGTATGGTATACAAAAATATGGATACAGAACATTTATTGTTATCTACTTGAACAGATTTTGTTTTCATCATACTGAATTGATCACTAATATATAAATACACATAAACACAATACCAATTTATTCTGATTGATCTTTCTTTCAGTAACAGTTCTTTATATAACAATAGACTAATAGTTTGTGAACTAATTAAGTACATATTTTCTGTTTTCTCTCACTTTGTAATCTGAAGTGAATATTGACATAAAGTTACAATATTAACTTATGAAATAATATCATCAGAAGTTGTTAATGTACTATATATGAATTACAGAAAAACTAGTGTTGTTGCTTGTTAGTTTCTTATCGATGATTAAGTGTTTAATCTAAACAGCCTTCTGAACTCTTGTCTTATTTCTGGTATTCTCCAAGCATTTATAAACGGATTTAAAAATGAATTAATCAGAAATGGAACAGAAAGAAGAAGTCGATTCTGAATTGTCACAGGTGAAATCGATAAAACTTCTACCCAAAACGAGGCTACAAAAGGTCCTGTTAATATTACGGTTTGAAAAGCAATAATAATAGTTGTTAAAAATGCTTTTATCTCCCAGGACTTTTTCAATTTTTCAATATTGATGTCAATCGCATTTGGGGCATCATTTGATGTTGAACATATATTCGTGTTACTTTCTAAATCAATGATTCCTTTTTTTAAGTTCTCTTCATTCCCACAGTTTGAGTCCTCACTGTTTACAAACTGTACTTTCATGTCAATAGTTTTGTTGTTCTTACAGTATGAATCCTTCATGCCATTATGTGTTTGTGAAGTTTCAAATCTTTTACTAGTGGTTAAGATGGAAGACGGCGCATGACCATTATTATGTAAATCCTCTTTTGTAACGGATATCGGAGAAATTTTTCCATTAGAACGCATTTTCAATAAGCGAAAACTTGTAATCAGTGACATTATCAATAAAAGAAATATTAATAAAATTACAGGAATAGTAGTAATGATTACAAAAATATAAAAGTTATCACCATAAACAACAGCAGCTCCACAAACCTGCATGAACTCTGCGCGAGGTGACAGTATCGTTCCACAAAACGAAAGTATAAACACAATGAACAAGGCTCCCCCTATGTATACAAATTTATTTTTATCAAATTTCTGACTAGTTCCGAAGTTGAAAGACCTCACCACTAAGTATCTCTGTAAACTCAAAAGAAATATTAAACAGTAGTTTGATTGCAGGCCAAACGTAACAACAAATATCTGCAAAAGACACGATCCGACTTGTTCGTGTTTGATTACAGGTCCTAGCGAAAAGAGTGCAGAGGAAACTCCACAAATTATGTCACTAAAAAACAGAGCCAAAATCGTAAGATGATAGAACGTTTTTTTCAGAGCCTTAAAGCAAACAATGATATAAGTGATGTCAACTAAAACCGACGCTGCTGCTACTGACGTTAATAACACTGTAATCGTATAACCAATTTGAGCACCCTGTAATACGGTACTATCTGTTTCCTGAAATATAAAAAAAAGAACACTCTACAAAACATTCTTTCATTTTATATATTTTCAAGTACATAACTAGTATATTAGAACATCCTAAATTCTTTTGAATCAATTTACTTTCATAATATTTTATGTCTATACAGATTTGGTTTTATAGTGGTGCTGTATCTTTAACACCTAAAATCTTGGATATTGCTATTATTGTTACTAACATTACCTTTAATTTCGATGAATAGGTACATCTATACATTGGTTCTTATACATTTATGAATCGATATAATCCTTAATTCTTTTTATCTTCATACTTCTGTGTTGACCTTTAAACAAAATATTTACTTCATCAACTATGAATAAGTATTTGGTTGGGAACATAAACGAAAAAACAAATTATTCATCTAGGCCTCTACAAAAAAAAATGATTGTCCTACTCACATTCATAGTGTGGCAGTCAATCTAAGGTTCCCTATGGTATTTGTCCTGGAATGAAAAAAAAAGAAAAACATGCAGTATTAAGAGGTTCTAGTTTAAATGTGTATTAAAATTCATATATGTTTCAGACTCAAACAAACCACTTGTAAACTAATGTGTATCAATTAACATCGTTTTGATCCGAACAAAACTTAAAACACTTGCGTATAAGTTTTTAATAATTTTCGAATGGATATGGGGAATGTGTCAAAGAGACAACAACCCGACCATAGAGGAGACAACAGCCGAAGGCCACCAGCGGTTCTTCAATTCATCGAGAAACTCCCGCATCGGGAGGCGTCCTTTAGCTGGCCCTTAAACAAATATGTATACTATTTCAGTGATAATGGACGTCATACTAAACTCTAGAAAAACACAAAAAAAGTAAAATTCCAAATCAAACATCACTAACAAAGGCCTAAGGCTATTGACTTAGGACAGGCACAAAAATGCAGCGGGGTTTAACATATTTTATGATATCTCAATTCTCTCCCTATACCTGTAGCCAATGTAGAAAAACCAAACGCACATCAATACTCACAGTAAACCTCAGTCATGTTTAAAAGTTAAGTCAATTTCATCAAAAGCATTAAATTTAGTATTTTATTCGCTTGTAATCAATTCATTATATTTTTAGACTGTTCAGTAGTTTTTTTGTTTTTTATTAAAGTAGTCTTTCACATCATTAATCTACTGAATTGCCTGGGAGAAAAGTAATGAGTTGTCTGCAATCGGTCAGTCTGATTCCGCTATGCGTCGCTAAGTAAACTCAATTTGCGACAGTGAAATCTTCGTTTTACGAAGACCAAGCTTAAAACACAACATAGTAATCTCCTAAACCAACTAGCAAATATATTTAAAATTTTCATTCAAGATTATAAAAGAAATTATTTTCTATTTCAAAAAAAGTAATGCTTTATAAAAAAGAAGTAATCAGAAGAATTCAAAGAGATAATCAAAGTCGAAAACGATTTGATAATGTAATGACAAAAGAAGATTCACCAGACGACCAAAATAATTACGATAGTCTATACAATTTCGCTTTATGTAATGCCATTTAATTATGAACTTTATCTTTTTATAATTTCCTGTGAGATCAGTATTTATTTTTATTTTTATTTTATCTATAAAACAGAATATAGAAACTTAAAAACTGAGCAAATAAAACAATATAAAAAACAGATGGCGATCTCATGTACTCAATTCATAATTCTAATATGACGTGCTTCTTTTGCTTTGTAAACAACACTGTGATAAAATTCTCGATATATCTATACTTAGCGCAGACTCCGAGATGTACATAATAATGGCTGTTACAATATACTTCCAATGTAAATCCACATGTATTGAAATCTATTTGCAAACCCTTTGCCGATTTTATTGTTTAAAAAATGCAATTTAAAAAGGACAAAATTACTGTTATTTTTATTCGGATTCATAATAAAAAGAAGTAATGTACAAGAGCTTGGAGAAAGCAACAAAATAAAAATGAAATAAAATTCCGCGAAGGTCTATTAATGTTTTTGGCGCATCTAAGTCATTTCAAAACATGACGTCATACAAATGAAAACACTAGAGTTGAAAGTTTTCTGTTACGTGAACCATTGAAATATTGTTTACTATTGTATTACCAAGGTAAGTTTTGTTTGATTTTATATTTACTGATTTCAGCAAGTCAACATGGCGGCTCCCGATTAGTTACGAATTGTCAACTTTGGATTTGACGGTAGCTCACGAGAAAAACATGTAAATCAAAATGACAATTGCTGATTTTGAGAATGAAACAGATCATTTTTTCAGCGGTTGTTCACGAAATAATCAATGCAAGCTACGGATTTATAAGAATGCTTGAGCTTTATC
Organism: Mytilus trossulus; assembly: GCF_036588685.1. Classification (NCBI taxonomy): domain Eukaryota; kingdom Metazoa; phylum Mollusca; class Bivalvia; order Mytilida; family Mytilidae; genus Mytilus; species Mytilus trossulus. The sequence continues at coordinate 26,355,427 of NC_086382.1, forward strand.
TAACAGGTAGTAACAAAGAACAGCCACAGACACAGCATACCCACCCTCGCTTCAGCTTTTTTTGATGACCGTATTTGTCCTATTAGAATCGAAATAATTCATGGAAGCCATATATTATTGGAAATTTACACATGGCCTTGGCCGTGTGTAAATTTCCAATAATCTATGGCTTCCATGACTTATTTCTTAAAGGATTTTGTTAATTAAATTTATTTATTTGATTATATAAGAAATATTTAATACCACACTATTGAAGGCAGGGGATGACTTAAGGGCATACGATACAGTTTTGATCCTGTATTTACAAGTTCATGAAAATTTGCATATAGGCTATTTTTTACCTGATTAAATCAAATATGTAATATAAAATATACCTTCATGTGCAACTTTTTGAGTAAAATGAGGTCGAAATTTTGAAGATTTGCTAAAAAATCAGATTTGTGGCCGTAATTTCTTTTTCGAAAGAAAGACATAACTTTTTGTTATAAAAGATAAACACAAATTGTTTTTTGTTAAGTAATCGGTAATTTCCGTATTTCATAAGTATTCTAATAAAATACGCAATTTTTTATACAGAAATAACTCATATTTATATTTATAATGTTCATGAATTGAGGAAAAAACGTCATTTTTTACTGCATGTTTATCAAAATTTAAAAAGATCCCCTATTTACAGTTTTATAAAATTTGAGTCACATAATCTTCCTGCAAAATGAAACAAATTGCCGTTTTGAAAAATAGGGGTCCATGAACTCGTTTTCAAATTAAATCAGTTTGCATGATACAAATCAGTCGAAAAATACATCTTTTCCCCGATATGTCACAGTTTGACGTCGCGAAAATAACATTTTACGTTAGCAACATCATTACCTCCCCTGTAACTGTATCGTATGCCCTTAAGGTAGTAATATACAGTTATAGGTGCTTATAAAAAATAGCTTTCTCTCTTTTCTTTTTACAAATTGAGCTTAATTTCTGTGCATATAAATGGAATCAATATCGCCAAATATTTATATTGCATGTATCAATGGCAACTATTACCATGTATTAGCGAGGAAATATTGCAAAAATAGGTGCGAAAATGTTAAACATTTCAATAAAGATTAGCCAAAAATTGGAGTTAGTAATGATGCAGTTTCTGAAAATATTTATCTGTCATTCATTTTTTCGTAAAATTGAGTTGAACATTTGGTGTGAAATTTAAAGTAGGTGTCTGTAAGTATAGATACGAATAAACTCCAGGGCTATTTCTGGTCCGAATTTTAGAATTAAACTACCAGAACAGACATATTTCATTCATATAAACTGTATTTGAATGCTAAATAAGTCATCAACTGTCTTACAATATTGTTATTGCACAATTACTTGCATAGTAAAAAAGTCAGTCAACGAATTCAAAATGCGAAACCACACCACTAATTAATGTGTTTTGCTACCAAATATTTTATATTATCCTGGGATGTTTTTATTTCATCCGTAATCGATGATACATGTTGTAATTGATTCTCATCGATTACATTACGTTAACTTTAACTAGATTGACTGATGATTTAAGGAGGTAGACCTAGGTTAAGGGAAGTAACTCTTAAAATCATCAGTACGTTTGTGTTAACCATTTTCATACCTATATTATAAGCTTCTATGTTACATAGATTATTTCCAATCTGTTTCAGGTAAATGCTTAAAATACATTGATTATACTTGACTTTTAAAAACGCATAACTGATTTAAAGAGTTATCTCCCTGAACCAAGGTCTAACACCTTAAAAGCTAGTTGAAATGAAAATAGACAACTGAATGTGTCAGTGTTATATTTAACTATGACTCTATCAAATGCTTTGCTCAGTTCTCTTGTCTGAATCTGCATTATGTTCAACTAGAGCTCCGTACTGTATTTCTATTTTTTGAAACACATGTCGGTCAATGCTTGTCGATATGTTAATAAAAACCGTCTATTTTGAAAAAAGGCATTCAGATATCACGCGCGCGCATTACACTCTTGACAAATGGATAACAATTATGGAACAGCCATAAGTCATTCAATCGTGATCGGCCTCTTACGAAGAGAGATAATTTTAAATACTTGATTTTGATAGTTTGAACACTATAGATGATAATTCCACACATGCAATGGTCTGTGGTTTATACAAACTATTCAATCCGAAAAGCTGAGTTCAATCCGAAATCTTGAAATAAAAACATTTTGTCTAAAGGACAAATCAGGTACGTTTATAGCCGACATTCCTGTGGTCATACAGATTCTTTTTTAAAATTAAGAATTGCATGTGGTCATGCCACTCTCCCACCGTTTTTGTGAATACATAGACGTTCACATGTACCATTCAATAATTATTTATGTTTAGAACCAATAAAGCTTAAACTCTTGTGATCGCTGTGAGCGGCACTGATGAGTCTTATGTAGACGAAACGCGCGTCTGGCCTACTTAATTTTAATCCTGGTACTTTTAATAACTAATTATACCTTTGGTGAAAAAAAATTTAAACTACGATCGCGAATAGGACAGTATTTGCACTGATACTAAAGAATTGGAAACAACACATTTACTAATTTATTGCGTCCAAAGCGCTCAAATCCAAACATATGAAATCCGAAGATGTATAAGTACCAAAAATTGTTGAAGAGCCATACGTCAAAAATACCTTAAATAAATAGCCAAATTCATCTAAAGCCAACTTCGCATGAAGGAGTTGAAACCTTAGTTTCATAATAATTTCAAAATTTGTAAATGAACAATTTTAGTGAAGTTTGTTAAATCATGTCAGTACTGAAATACTGACTAATGAGCTGACGATACCGTCGGGAACTGATAGTCAACCAGCAGAGGTATCAATCCAGTGATGTAAAAAATGGAAAACAACACGTTTAATAGTTTATTGCTTCCAAAACGCTTTACTGAATTTACCTTCATCATTACCTTCTCGAAGTGATAGTTTTAATACTTTGTAAATTCCGGGAACTAGTTTGCTTAATTTGCAGTTAAAATATGTAAAAAAAATATTCCCGCACAGGTTAGGAATAAAGTATAATTTTGTTTAATTTAAGATAGAAAGTATCCATTAAACAACCTCTGTGATTAAATGAACGATGTAGCCAAAGATTTCAGTTTTATTCTTTTTATCAAGATAAATCAACTATTTCATATCTTTAATATACCTTATAGGTAGAAAAAAATTGGCAAAAAATTCGGGACATACAAACTCATAGTTCGAAAGAAACGGACAACGCAATCGCTAAAAAAGAAAAAGACAAACAGACAAATAATAGTACACAAGACACGACATAGAAAACTAAAGACTATGCAAAACAAACCCCACCAAAAATAGGGGGAGGGGAGGGGGTCTCATATTATTCGGAAGGGTAAGCAGATGATCCGTAGTGTTGTTCTTTTTATAACAAACTCGGTAAATATGGATATCTAAATTTTTAGCTCAAATTCGTGAAAAGGGTACCGGATTATAGTTACGACACAAGAAACGTATTCGGATCTATTCGATGTCATCTGTGAACCTGATATTCCATTACGGTCAACTAACTCGTTATGGAGTCCGTAAATTTTACGAAAGGACCATTTCATTTGAAATAGAATGAATTGGTGAATTCAGTCAAATGTTTCAAAAGTAGGTCATCCAAACGGCTGTACATCGTGTATGATAATGCTGATACCTCCGATTCTAACTTCTAGGTTAAATCCTATACCTCGTATACAGAGAGTGCCATGCAATCTGCATGTTAAGAAATGATGAATTTGTTAATCAATTTTAGTGCAACAATTTTACATGTGTTAAAAAAACTGAGAATGCACAAAAACGATCAGATTATTGATCACAAATAGGAAGTCTTATTTAGAGAAGGACAGTGAGGTTACGTTTGTTATAGGTTTTGAAGACACAAAAAATTAAAGTACACCTACAACACCTCTACACTATTGAAATAGTAACATCCAACTTTCATATTCAGTATCTATTCTTACTTCTAGCAGAAATTGGTTCAAAAAGATATTGGTTCCATACATAAAAATATACAATTTAAAAACAGTCTAAAATAATATTGATTTGTTTAAACCGTTTAAAGACTGTCTACGTATTTCCATCAAGGAATCATTTCTGAAGAAATCGAGAAAAAATAAATATCTGTTTTAAAAGGATTACCATCGTTGCAAAATAATGATAATCAACAAAGTTCACCTTATACATGTAATATTTAACAGAAGGCTTCGATCTCCAACGTGCTATATATAACTACAAATTACTTGCTCCTGAAATCATAACAACTAACTATGAAACGGAAAAAAATTATCTCCGAAAATTATGTACGACTTACCTTAACTTCGATCCTAGCTAGAAGATGTGTTCTGTGTGCTTTTATTTTAAAATTTTATATTAATTTAATATATCGGCATTGTCTGACGAATATAATACACCGGTGTTAATATAATGTGTCGGCGATAATTAGTCGGTATTCAATCTCTAAACATTGAACTCGACGTGACTTCAATCAAAAAAATCATTAACACCCCATTATTGTCTTTGCTGTACCGTATTGTCTAAACTGAAAGGATATTAAAAAAAAACACAGCCTTTGTTTGAAAAGAATTGGAGTGCCACACATGTTAATATGTCTTGTTATTAATTAATCGGGAATAGAATTGTGTAAGACTAATAAGAAAATGCATAAATAGATTAACAAAACACATGGAAATACCCGAATTATATTTGTCAAACTATGAAATCATTTGCAAAAGACTTTGCAGATCGGAAAACATCTTCCAAAACACAGACAAGACAAAGCAGGATACTTAAACTCTTAACAACACCAACAACAACAAAAACCACGAAGTACAAGTTCATTCTGTTGGCCTTTTATAGTTGAGCTTCCGGAATACGCTTTATTTATTGTTGAAATCCGTACGGTGGTCTATAGTTGTAAATTTCTGTGTCATCTTTTTTTTTTGTGAAGCGTTGTCTCATTGACAATCATGCCACATCTTCTTTTTAATGCTAACATATGAACTTTTGATTAAGTTGAAGGTTTGATAACTAAGTCTTTACTATCACAATTATAACAAAATCAATATCATATGTGCGTCGACTGCTATTTTTCTGTTTGTCTATTTGATTGTATCATCTTTCTTTGATGTATGGTTTGTTATTGCCCCCTATGTATCCGTTTCCTATTTTTACGTGAAACGGAAACTGTTTAGAACAATTTCTCGTGCTGATGTAAGTAGTAAAGATATGTACAGTACGTTGATTATATACGTCAGAATTACCAAATCCTTTCATTTACGTTCTTATTAAACGCCCGTATCTAGTATAATGTATGTGTACTTTATTATTGGTAATGAACTTGATACTATTTTACAGGGTTACAGATGTTTGATATTTATCAGTATTCCTACTTCATTCCCCAGAACCTTTTTACAAACCCACATTGAAAAATCAATTTCCGCAATGAAAGAAGTTCAGTATTTTGATGGTAGAGAACAGCCACAAGTGAATGAAGTTTGAATAAATCTGATTGATATAATGAAATATACATAATTTTGTCATCTATATAATGTGTTTGTTATATGGTTTTACCTACATCATTGACGTGTGAAACCAAAAAAAAATCTATTAATTTACACTGAAATACTTTCAGTACTTAGATTCCTGATATCATGTATAATTCTTTCATTACTATAGACCTGTTTAACAAATATATTTCATTTTTCCACCAATTTCTTTTAAATTAATTAATATTTTGCATTACAAATTTTCTTTCAATGATTCTCTTCAATAAATCCAAATAATGAACAAATCAAATGTTTAAGTCTCCACATGTTTTCCATAGTTGTATGTCTTACTGAAGCATTTTTCGGATGTCTGTTTGTATTCTTACATTTATATGGAGCTTTAAGAAAATGAAACAGCATTCAAACGACGACAACACATATGAAAAAAATGATTGGTTTTGCGATTGTGTAAATTGGCTATTGGGAATTTTTGTTATCTTATCTATACATTTTCTTATGTGCTTTGTTAATATGCCATATTGTCATTTTTGTCGACATATATTTTTTTGATAACGTCGTACATTTGTAGTGTCTTTTACAAGGGTTGGGTGACACGTGAATTTGGAAGAAGAAAACCCCGAAGAGACCTTGTACAAACTGGCCTGGAAGTTTCTATTCTTTGTAATTAATAAAAGCTACATATTTTTAAATCAGCATTCAATAACTTCAATAACAGCAAATTATTTTCCAGATTATTTTTCAAGTGTTTTAAAAAAAACAAATTTTTTTGAGAAAAAAAGTATGAGAAAACTTTTAATTGGATGCAATTAGGAACATTGAGTATATGAAAACTTATTTCTCATTAGTTATGAAGTAATATGTTTAAAAAGTACTTCAATTGTTCAGCGAATTTTACGTTTTACCATTTTATCCAAATGGGAAGACCTATTGATTTTTTCTGATTATGGTTATAAAGTTTTTTCTGAAGTGGTATACAAGTGACCTTGAACTCAATCAACCGGAAGTGACATTGTGTCAGACTGTAAGTTGCCATTTTTGCGGCATTTACATTGCCCAATTGGATTTTTTTATATGCTTTTCTTCAAACAGATCCCCTTCATGTTCTCCTCTTTTCTTATTTTTTTATTATTTGTTGCCTTTTTCCATTATTCTGTATTCTGTAAATGCCGTAAAACCCACACTAGATACTGTAAACAAAATACTTTATTGTCATAGAATGATGAAAAAGATACATAATTGATTTGCTCTCCTTTGTATTTCAGACAATACTTTGATGCACAGAGAGGAAAAGAGCGTAACAGAATATATATCATTAAGTATGATTATTATCACGTCGAGTTCAATGTTTTAATAATAAAATAAGCCACCTGTTCTTGCTTTCATTTCAAAACAATACCGATGTACTATATTAGTCAGAAATGGAAATATCTTATATAAATACATATGGTATGAGGTTAATCAAATATAAAATATACCAAAAATATTTTCCTATCTTAATACACCGTGTTTAAACTACAACGGCAAAACATGTTTTGACTCGATGATATATAAAGTCCAAGACGGTGCCGAAACATTAATAGTCAGAGAAAAGGTTTGTTTCTGTTTATTTATTTGTTATTTTTTTTGTATCGATGAAAATGTATACATATATATCTATTTGCCATTGTGAGGTGTTATGTGTGCTACAACCGTTCTATATTAACGAAGAAAAGGGTAAAAATGCAAGACTTAGTCAAAATGACGAACTGAGTGAACCTTGCCTCGAATGTGTTTAATATCTCGTTGAATTATTCACACTATGGGGAGAAAGGAATGAAAAGAAAGATATTGACACGGATATTGCAGAACTGGCCATGCACTTTGAACACCTCAATGTTTGTATTTCTGTGTATAGAACGAAAGAAAAGGGTCATGTCAAAATGGAAAAGGCCGGTTTGGTCAAAGTTGTTTATTACACAATCACCCGGTTTTGTTCGGTTATGTTTTGTTTTAAAACAACAAATTGATTACAAGCAACGCTAACACGGATCTTAACATTGACCATCGAAATAAATTCAACATAAATATGACTGTTATTGTAGAACAACTTCACTTGTGTTTTCTAAACAAAACATTACCTTTACAAATTAAATTTCTAAACAAAACATTACCTTTACAAATTAAACAATGAAATAGGTCAATAGGCTCATAATAGTCATGTGACCAAATGTGCAAATATAGTTGACATATTACTTATGGTATTAGAGATACGGACTTGTGTTACATATTTGTTAATCTCGTATGAATTGTTTTGCATTTGTAATTTCTGAGATTTTAGTTTTATATACGATCATGTGCTTTGATCATTGGAAGGGGAGGGGTATGGGTTTTTTTTTAATCACAAATTTGATGAAAAAAAATATTCCGGTCAAGCAGATTACAAAACCAAAATATTCTGACTGCAGATTTTCCACATAAGTTATAGTGTTAATATTAAAAAAACCTTAAACAAATGATTATTTCGACAAAAAATGAACAAGTAAACGTCAGATAGTGTAATCTATTTGTAATAAAAGGACGATGTATGATTATCATAGGTTTCATAAGCATTTGACATTGCTGGTTAAAATCAATTCGAGTTAATTAAATATCAATATAAGGCGAGTGTATTGATAATATTTAAATTAAATAACAAGCGTTGATACAAAGCAATGTCCATGGTTCAAGAGTTGTTAAGTCCTGTTCTCGTATGGTTAATATTTATTGTGTTAAACTAATAAAAAATCCGAAATTGAGCAGGACTGAAGATTTCAACATGAAATGAAAACAACCTACTATATCTCAGGTGATAGACTGTAACAATTGTAAACCTAGCTTTTTACAGTTTCGATCAGTGTTAATCTTTTTGTAAAATGTTAGTTTAATCTATTACAGAATTGTTCAAACCAATTCAGACGTCAAACACGCGAAGCAATGCATGTGTTTTTAATTCGATAGATGCGGTAGTGCTTTTTTGTAAAATTGTTTGTTTTATGATTGTAACATAGTGATGACTGCTAAACCCATAGTTTGACTATCTAATCTATTATGTCTGTTTTGTTCACGCATCGTTGTGAATATAACAGAATTTGATGAGACTGTCGTACATGTGAGAGGTTTAGCGCTATAAAACCAGATTCAATCCACCATCTTCTTTATTTGAAAATGCCTGCACCCAAGTCAGGAATATTATAGTTGTTGTCCATTTGTTTGATGTGTTTTGTTATTTGATTTTTTCATGTGATTAAGGACTTCCAATTTTCCTCGGAGTTCCGTATTTTTGTGATTTTATTTTTTTCTAACATTTTTGTACCCTATAACTAGATACGAACTGTCAGAATCAGTTCCGTGACATCACAGGTCACAAACTGCTCTTAGGAGGAATTTTCACGACCAGTTCGTCGTTCATATATACGAAACAAAAGGGAACATGTGGTTGTATTACCTGTATGATTATCATAGCAGAATGATTATCAAATTTTTATGGGATAATCGATATACTAGGTTGTAAAATTAAAAGGTTGATAAAAATTGCATTTGATGTATAATTTCATTTATTATATTATATAATTATAAAAAAAATGTTAGAAGTAGGCATTTAAAGTAGTGATTGTCAGCTAAATGAATAATTGTGGGTTAGAAATCTAATAATAGTTGTTGTTTTGGTTTTGAAATTAGATATTGTCTTTTTGCTTTCTACGTTACGTTATTTTAAAAATTGACAATCAATTACAATATTACAACATGAAATAAAATCTTGACAACAGTGTTAATTAGTGTATATCAATTAAACAGACGGTTTTTTTTTATTGTTAAGTGTTTAATCTAAAAAGCTTCCTGAACTCCTGTCTAATTTCGGGTATTCTCCACGCATATATAAAAGGATTTGAAAATGTGTTGATAAAGTATGGCATAGCAAGTAGAAGTCGACTCTGTCTTGTCATAGGTTCATTTGAAAATAGTTCTATATAAAACGAGAAAAGGAAAGGTCCTGTTAATATAAAGGTTTGAAAAGCAATAATAATAGTTGTAAAAACTGCTCGGATTTCCCATGCCTTTTTTCAATTGTGTGTTTACATGAGTAGTTGTAGATACATCTTTTGGTGTCGTACAAACGTTAGTTCTACTTTTCATTCCAATTGGTCCTTTATTCAACTTGTTTCCTTGTACCCAGTTATCTATTTGCGTTGATTCTTTATAATCACGATTTGAATTTGCTTTGAAATTATCTAGTCGAATTTCTACATCCTCTATTGTCCTGACTGATGAATTATCTAGTCGAATTTCTACATCCTCTATTGTCCTGACTGATGAATCATCTAGTCGAATTTCTACATCCGCTATTGTCCTGACTGATGAGTCATCTAGTCGAATTTCTACATCCTCTATTGTCCTGAATGATGAATCATCTAGTCGAATATCTGCATCCGCTATTGTCCTGACAGATGAATCATCTATCTGAATTTGGTTCTGCTTCATGTCAATAAAAATGTTTTTTGATGAAGTCACAGAACTTTGATCTGTTGTTAAGACAGAACACTGCGCATGGTTAGTATTATATGTTGCCTTATTCACAACGCACATCGGAGCAACTTTTCCTTTAAAATGTAATTTCAATAATCGAAAACCATTGATCAGTGACATTATCAATATAAGAAAAATAATCACACATATTGGTAAAATAGCACCATTAACAAAAATATAATAACTATCCCCATATAAAACAGAAGCAACACAAACTTGAATGAACTCAACACGAGGTGGTAGTATCGTTCCACAAAATGAAAGTAAAACCATAAGGCACATAGCGCCACCTATATATACGTATTTATTCCTATCAAATGTTTGACTAGTTCCAAAATTGTATGACCTAACCACTAAATATCTCTGTAAACACAGAAGAAGTATTAAACAATAGTTTGATTGCAAGCTAAATGTAACAAGAAACATTTGTAGAAGACAAGATCCCACGTTTACGTGTTTGATTACTGGTGCTAACGAAAAGACTAATGGTGTAGCTCCGCAGATGATGTCGCTAAAAAACAGAGCCAAAATTGTGAGATGGTTGAAAGTTTTCCGTAAAGCCTTGAAGCATACAATAATATAAGTTATGTTAACCAAAACCGACGCTGCTGCTAATGACGTAAAAACAACTGTAAATGTAGAATTAACTGCATCATCCTGTAGTGTGGTATTTGTTTCCTAAATAAATAAAAAAAGAATACACTAAAATACCTTATTCCTCAATTACAACTATTAAAGTGTGATGGATTTTAATTAATATAATTAAAATTGAGAATGGAAATGGTGAATGTGTCAAAGAGACAACAACCCGACCATAGAAAAAACAACAGCAGAAGGTCACGAACAGGTTTTCAATGTAGAGAGAAATTCCCGCACCCGGAGGCGTCCTTCAGCTGGCCCCATAACAATTATATATTAGTTCAGTGATAATGAACGTCATACTTATTTCCAAATTGTACACAACAAACTAAAATTAAAATAATACAAGACGTAGTTTACATGTAATTATAATATTTCATGACTATAACATTTGGTTTAAAAGTTTAAATGTAGTTGAATCTTTACTTAGGGGCGATATCTCTCCTAAGTCCCTATGGCTAAGAATAGTACATTGGGGTAAAATGTAGATTTTGGCTAATAACTCCTAAACCAAAGCATTAAGAGCAAATCTGACAGGATAAAATTGTTTTTCAAGTCAAGATCTAACTGCCCTGAAATTATCAGATGAATCGGACAACTAGTTGTTGGGTTGCTGCCCCTGAATTGATAATTTTAAGGAAAATTTGCAGTTTTTTGTTAATATCTTGAATATTATTATAGATATAGATAAACTTAAACAGCAATTATGTTCAGCAATGTAAGGTCCGCAAATATGCTAACATGATCAAAATTGTCAGTTGACGCCACAAGGAGTTATTGCCCTATAAAGTCAGTTTTTACCAATTTTTCGTAAATTTTTCTAATCTTTTTCAAAAATCTTCTCCTCTGAAACTACTAGGCCAAATTTACCCAAACTTAGCCACAATCATTATTAGGGTATTTAGTTTAAAAATGTGTGCGGTGACTCAGCCAACCAATCAACATGGCCGCCATGGCTAAAAATAGAACATAGGGGTAAAATGTAGTTTTTGCTTATAACTCTGAAACCAATGCATTTAGGGCAAATCTTTTGCCGTTTTTTTGGTTATCATATTGAATACTATAGATAGAGATAAATTGTAAACAGCAATAATGTTCAGCATAGTAAAATCTACAAATAAGTCAAACATGACCAATTTGGTCAATTGACCCCTTAAGGAGTTATTGTCCTTCATAGTCAATTTTCAACAATTTTCATTAATTTGGTAACTTTTTGAAATTTTTTACAATATATTTTCCTCAGTACCTAAAGGGCCAAGTTGATTATGATTATTAAAGGAAATTGTAATTTCAAGAAAATTTAGTGAGGTAATATCTACGAACACATCACCATCACCAAAACACAATTTTGTCATGAATCTATCTGTGTATTTGTTTAATATGCACATAAACCAAGGTGAGCGACACAGGCTCTTAAGAGCCTCTTGTTTTATAAAAAAAAATGATAACTCTAAAGTAAAATTTTGAGTCATCACCAAAAAGTATACATAACTTTGCTTTATTATAACTAAGAAGTGTAAAAAGTTGTAAGCAATAATCATAAATTGTTTTTGAGAAACGGCGCGACCCCCCTCGTTTTTTTATATAAAAAAAAAACCTCAATATTTCTAAATAAAATTTTTAATCAAAACCAAAAAGTACATAGATCTTTAAATTGATTAATAAAATTTGGCTAAAAGTAGAATTTCAATCGCTTTAAGTGCCTTTTCTGAAACTGTGTACGTATATCATTCAGCAAATCAATTAAAATCATATGTCTTTCGTCTCATTTTTTTTTGTAAAATTGCGTCAAAAACTACGTGTAGAAAAAAAGTGTTTGTAAACATTACATTAATTTCTGGACCTATAGCCGGTCTAGCTATGAAAATACGGATTGTCAAACAGAAAATAGCCCATAAAACATTTAAGAAATAATCTTGATGCTCTTATAAACCATCTTTGAAGGCTAAATTAGCACTCAGCTGTCTAATAATGACAGTGACTTTTCGTTTGACGAAATTAACCTAGAAAGAAGGTCGACGGCTAGCTCTGGCTGACCACCTTGCGCAGAATCTGTTCGTTAAGATGTACGAATGTCCCCTGCGGATGCTGTCGGCGAACGGAAATACGACCTTGGACAAGGAGCTGGAGGCTGTGGAGCATTTTGTTCATACCATATCGTTGTAGCTGCAGTGCATATAACACCTGCATATCATCAGGTCATGCACATGTAACAGCGTAGAACCCAGTAAAAGAAATGGAACTGGTGGATTTGTTATCAATTCAAAAACTGCAAATGGTAAGAGATTTAATTTTTCTCTTTTCGAATCTCTTTACACATTTTACTGGGTGGAGAAGGTGTATGGTTTCATGTCTTGTATAAATGAACCTTCCCCACACCTCTCTTTTTCTTTCTTCAATTCCCCTCTATTATGGTCTGGGTTTATGTTGTTTGGGGGTAAAAAGCATTATTTTGAGGGGAAGTGCTGCCCAATTTTTTTATGAAGCTGGACTTGAATTTTGCCCCTGAAAGTTATTTATCTTTTTTGCAATGAACAGAAAGACATCTATGCATAAGGGGCTTATTAGTTTTGCATGAGAAAGGGGAGGATTATTTTGTAAATAATTATTTGGTAGCAATTTATCATAAATGTAATTAGAGTTGGAAAAAGAAAACAAATACAGTCACAATCATGACAATTATTCATTCACAAAAATAAAGTTTTACAAACTCAAAATATTAGTTGTCTTTATTTTATAATCATAATTTTCATATTAATTCATCTATATCATGTTACCATTTTTTTTTCATAATCAGAATTTTCATATTAATTCATCTATTGCATGTGACCATAGACCAAACTACAAAACAAATGTAGTGGTATGATGCCTTGCAGTTTAGTCATTTAAAACAGACCTAAAATGATTTGCAGAATGCAGGATAATGCATGAAGGCACAAAAAAAAAATGAGGAAGGGGCACCACCCTCCATTCCCTCACTCCACATTATTAGACATTTATATGAGTCTGTAATCTATAAGAATAAAGGCAAACATGAATTTACAATCATATTTTATAAATATAAATTAAACAAACAATTGCATATATTCCAAATAGAATTATGAACTCAAGTATTAATAGTTTATAGTTTTTTTTAATTAAACCAATATGCAGACTGACATTTCATATCATATTTTTCAGGAATGATACATGCAGGAATTGGTGCCATACATTTTACCAATTTCCTTAATGGTTTTAATGTACTTTCTGTGAATTCATCGACCATGCATATATAAATTAAATGAAAAGGAGAATGAAACTGGAAAAAAAGAATACTGTAAATTAATTCAGGAGAAGAAACATGGTTTATAATATAATGAGTAGTTGGAAGGTTATTAAATCTTTAGTTATATATTTTCAAAGTATTTTTCATAATTTTATAAAGTATAATGAGGACCATAATTATATTCATATTTGCCCTAGCAGTAATAAAAATGAATTAACAGATCTTGGTAATAACTTTTCAAGTTAAGGGTCAAGTTTTCAAATTAATGTTTTGGTAAAGCAGTGTTATATATACATCAAGACCTTCATGTATAGATCATGACAGAATTTGTTTCAACAAAAATATTGAACTAGAATTATTTACATTTGTATTTATTAAATGAAATCTATATTTATTGATAATTTCAACAAATTCAATGAAACCAAATTAGTTTTGAAAGCCTTTTATTGTTATTACAAATTTAATTGTTAACAGCCTGAGTTTCCAGTTAATTTTAAATGTAATATATCTCAGCTATAGTATTTGAACACTGCATGTTCTCTCATTTTACATTTAGACTACTTTTCTTTTTTTAGGTTGAGGCCAGTTTTGTTGCAGAATGGCATAGTTTTGGTACTGGGTAGACCTATGAAAGAAATACAGGTAAATTAAAAAAAAAATAGGCTTTAACTTTATTAATAGAAAAGATATTCCCAAATATCAAGGTCAAAGGGGACATTGTAGATGCTATACACCCTTGTGAAATCTGTAGAAGCAAAATTCTTTTATGGTGAGAGGATGCCATACTTTGTAATGCTCTTGTCAGGTCATGCAAACTTATGTACACAGATGAATCTCAAAGTCTCAGTTAGAAATTCAGCTTCAAGGCAAAAGAAGGTCACATTGATCCACATTTTACACTATTGAGTGTACTTTATTTTATTATTTAAATATAAAGTATATTATAATGACTGCCATTGGTTCCTATGTGCCACAATGAAGATAACTATGTGATGTAGTACTTATTTGTATCACAAACTTAGTCACTTGGTGTATGTATATATATGTAAATTTATACCAAAAAGAACAGTTCAACTTGTATTGAATTTAGGTAAATGGTCAGGGTCACATCTATAGAATATATACCTTGAATTTGCATTTGTATTGGACACTATAATGCTCCCTATATTGTCACTTATACTTCATTCCAAATTGTCATTATTCATTAAAAAAAACTACATCATATGCAGAAGCAATATACAATTTCTTACCCATCAGGTGACCTATTTATTTTCAATCATTTAAAAAACCTGGCTATATATATCGCATTATGATGTTTAACAATAAATGAGTGTCTTTATTAGTCAGGTATTTAATCTTTTTAAACTGATGTTTTAATGCATGATTGGATTAATTTTGAACTATAATATTATACATGTATTTAACACCTTTTCATTAATGATAAATAAATTAGATTTTCAGGTAAATGCAGCATCAGAACGTTTCCCAGGAAAATTTACGCTGAAAGTTTGGGAATGTGAAGAAGAAATTGGAGAGGCAATGAGATAACCAGAAAACACAGAATATAAAAGAGAAGCTGCTGTTAGAGGATCAAACCTATTCCAGGGATATAATATGTGAAGATGTGACATTTTAAATGAAGCGAGCAAAATAACTGGCATTTATTTTTCACTTATGCTACTAATAGTAATATGATAAATCTGACTGGTAGCAACCTCTAGTATTCAATAAGGAAGGATTGACAATTTTGAATGAGAACAACATGAAACTCTTATTATGCTATGACTATCAATTAGTATTTGACTGAATCAGAGGAGTAAAGGTTAATTATATACATTTTTAAAAATATAACAGTCTATATGTTTGCTCAATCATTGAGGCATTGAAAATAAAGAAACCTATGAAAAAGGTATAATTTAAAAAAAAATTGGTTATGTGACTATGACAACTGATATGCTTCATCAATTTTTAATCATTAATATAGGACAGGGTGACAAAGTCTTGACACTTTTTTAATCCATTTACTTGCATAACTGTTGTCTATGAATCGATAATTGAAAAAAAAAGTAGGGAGATTTTCGCAAACATCTGACTTATCTGTTTTGCTCATTTTTGACCACAGTAATGCTTATATAAGTTATATTATAGTGTAACATAATATCAATTTGTTATAATCCTGGTACTTTTGATAACTATTTACTTTACATAGAAGCCAGGTGTTGTAGCTCTGATATAATGGTATTTTATCTCTTTTTGTCTGTTAGGTAGTAACTTTTGCACATCAGAACAATGCAAAAACTTGAATTTTCCAACTTCTTGTCCTGTTGCCATGGTAACCATTGTTCATAGAGACACAAAAAGGCTTCCGTTTCATTGTCTTTTGAAACTCTATTATTCTGTGTAAGTTTAACAAAGGACATGACAACATGTGTCACACTTTTTACACTGATTTTGAAAGATATATTAATATCAGCTATTGATCACTGTGTCGTTAGGAGTCACAAAAAAGTTTTTCAGTCAAAAATGAGTTGGTGACCCATATTTTTTATTTCATTTTTTAAAGCTCATTGTTATGACCGTTATGTGTCAAATTAAAAAAAAATCATTAGACCATTTCTTTGGAATTTTCAAAAAAAAAATATATTTGTTTAACAAAATCTGTGTTTTTTGTGTGCAGCATTGTTAATGAAATAGGAGCCGAAATTAATGAATATGAATAAAACTGTCATTATTTGTGTTTTATTTACATTTTTAATAATAATTTTGTAATAAATGAAAAACAAACCTTTCGGAATACTTTCAAAAGCTTGAAAAAAATCCAGGTTTTTAAGATCAGGTATGTATTTATGCATACCCGTAATGTACCAACTTTGGTGGCCGTTACCATGGAAACGAGTCTGGTGACATACTATTTCTAACTCAAATTTTTTATAGAGGCCATTGCATAGTATGTGTATGCAAATTTAAAAAACAATTCAATGGGGGAAAAAACTTTGATATATCTGTAGGGTGCCACCTTAAACACCAAAGAAAACAAATATCGTGCGTTGAAACACCAAAGATATATGTTTAAGACCCATACTTGTTTAAGTACAATGCAATGTAAAATTAACTATGTATCGAATTCAAATGAACTATTTCTTTAACCTTTTTCGTATCTAACTGGATGTGACGAATTATGACTTGGTGGTATTACAACTATATGATGATTCTTTTAAACCGATGAATCTATTATTCTACATCTGTTTGATCATTATACTTCTATTTTTCTAATGAAACAAATAATTTAATTTTCAATCATAAACCAATATTTCTATATCTAGTCATGTACAAAAACATGAAAAAACAAATTATTGTTTTACTTACATTCATAGTCTTGATGTGATTTGAATATTCCTTATGGTTTAGTCCTGAAATAAAGGAAAGTATACATAATCAAAGGTTTTTATTCATTTGTTTTCATGTTTTACAATTTGTTCTAGAACGCAACTCTAAAAAAACGGTTTTTATTTGAAATGGCTTTTTGACTATAACAATTAGAAACAGAATTATCAAGTCAATTTAAGACCAGTCAATTTTATCAACAGCGTTAAATTCAATATCTAATTCGCTTAACGTCAATAAGAGATTTCAAATAAAATGACATTACTCGACATGACCAACAGCAACCTATCTGACCGTATCTCAACCTATTGCAGTGACGACCGACGGAGGGGAGCATAGACTTCACGAACTATGTTTCCTTGAATGTACGTCTTTATTTTTTCAATAGACACTATTTAAAAATTAGCAAAAACTACTATTAAAATCATTCACAATTTTTTTAATTAAATTTTGGATGATTTTTAGGACAACAATCCTTAAATGGTAAATTAAGTTCAGTTACCGGTAATGTAATGCTGCAATCATTACTTCGTCGTTTCAATTGACAGCCATATTTATATCCGAAACAATTATTATTAAAGATACTAAATCAAAATGCAAAGAACCTTATATGTATATATATATGGACCTACATCCTTTCAATACTTCCTTTTTTGTCCAACTTCTAACGTTAACTATACACTTCTCTCTTCCAAATTCATGGATCAGCATCTGCCAACGATATCTTATTATGTTATGTTATGTTGTTCGAGGTGTCTTACCATACTAGTACACACTTCCGTTAATAATGTATTCAGTAGAAGGAATTAAGTGCCTCTCTTTTAGTTGTTTATCATTATGAGAATAAAATACTTGATATAATATACCCATCGAACATACATTACATGTAAATCTATCAAACATATATATATAGGAAAATTTTTATTAAGACTTTTGTAATAAATAAAAAATCTTTTTGATAAGGATTAAACGGAAGCGATTGTTTTATCTTAATTTTCAACTTTTATAGAGAGGCAAATTCTGACAAACTTTTGTTTCGATATTTCTAAAATTGTCACAAAATTTTCTCAAAATCTTGAAAGATAGGTATGGGATACGTTTTATTATATTTGATTATATTTTAGTACAAATGAAGGCGGGTTCAGGAACAAAACACGTTAAAAAAGAAAATGCTATGTTTCTATCATTTTTTGTCATGATTTGATTATCTAATATGAGTGAAAATTCCAGGGTATTTTTTTAAAGTCGCGGAATATTTTGTTTGAGCTTGGGAAACGTATTTAATCAAATTTAATGTTGGGCAATAGCAATTCCTATTAGGTCTATACGTCGAGTTACGTACGTACTAGTTTGTCATTTTATTTGAAATCTCTAATAAGACTTATTCCTAATATTATACTGTTACACCACTGTTCAAAGTCAAAAGTAGGGTTGGGATCCCGCTAACATATTCAACCCCTCCACATTTTGCTGTAATTCATTTACGTGGTTGTCGTTTGTTTATGTGTTACATATTTGTTTTTCTTTTAATTTGTGTGCATAAAATAGGCCGTTCTTTTTTTTTCGTTTGAATTGTTTTACATTGCCATTTCATGGCAGTTTATGGCTGACTACGCGGTATGGTCTTAGCTAATTGTTGAAGGCCGTACGGTGACCTATAGTTGTGTTATTTGGTCTCGTGTGGAGAATTGTCTCATTGACATATATGGTTAGACTGTGGTAGTAGATTGTAGTTGTTATTTAGAAGCCGTTCTTACAAATAACATACTAAAATAACAGTAGAGGAAGACGAGAGTAGTAATGAGTTGAGTGTATCTGTCTTTGCGTTTATCACTGTTAACAGATTTGAAAATAAACTGGAAAACGGGTCATAAATTTATTATAATAAAATTAACGGTACCAATTTTCTTGCACACGATGCGCATTTCGACAATACATGTCTCTTCGGTGATGCTCGTAGACAAAATATTTGAAATCGAAAGCTTATATAAAAGAACTGTCGGAATAATTTATTTAAATCGAAAGTACCGTTCAAAACTAAAAAAAAAATTCAATCTGAACGATAATTTAATAGATATAGGAAGATGTGATGTGAGTGCCAATGAGACAACTCTCCCTCCAAATAAATTTTAAAAAGTGAACCATTATAGGTAATTGTACGGCCTTCAACACGAAGCCTTGGCTCACACCGAACAACAAACTATAAAGGGCCCCAAAATTACAAGTATAAAACCATTCAAACGGAAAAACCAAGGGTATAATCTATATAAAAAATCGAGAAACGATAAACAAGTATAATTTACATAAACAAACGGCAACTACTGTACATCATATTCCTGACTTTGAACAGGTGCAAACGTTTTAATTGTACCAAATATTATCCCCTTTTCTGAAACAATAGTATAACATCACAACATAGAAAAACACACGATAAAAATATCAATTGGCAGGCTTAACTCAATCAAAAAACGTAAATTATTACACTATGAACAAATAAATTTGATCTGCGGTATCTGAATGAAAATGAACAGTTAATAAAATATTAGGGACAAACATTCAAGGTCAAAAACCAAACAAACAAGTCCAAACAAAGCCATGGCAAGACACCACTGCGAAATATTTAAAAAAAATCCCTTTTGAAAAAAACCCGGTTTTGATGATACGGATAAATCTTGAAGTTTATACAAATGTAGTAAGAAGAAGTGAAAATTAGAAGATATTCCAAATAATCAAAGCTGGAATAAAGACAAGATCCATCTATAATACTAAAATTACGAGGTCCAATTTGTCAGCCGTCATCACGTAAAAACGACGAATCACAGAATTCAACTTTATATATAACTAATATAGTACAAAGGTGTAGATTAAAAATAACACCACTCCAGGCCCTTTTGTTTTCCACGTAATTAATATTGGCAATAATTAAGAAGTTCCGGGTCGAGTCCGATACCGATACCAACAGTATATTAACCTGTTACCTATTACCTTATCTGTACGTTCTGCCAGGCGCACCACCAAACGGTGTATTCAGGATTAATATGCTACATACACTTCAATTTGTTCGAGGGCATGACGTAAAACAGCGAATCAAAGAATTCAACTTTTTATAACTAATATAGGACAATGCTGTTGATTAAAGAAATACTCGGCCATTCCAGGACCTTTTGTTTTCCAAATAATTAATATTACCAATAATTAATAAGTTCCAGTTCGACAGGTGCAAACAGAAAGATTTGAAAGCAGAAAAAAAACTGTGTATCTTATAATCGGCATGACTTAATTAGATGACGATTCTTATACTAAAATAAGGCTTGCGCATAGTTATATACTTTAATTCAGTCACGGACCTGTAATATCGCGGGTGTGTTCTAGTATTAATATAAAATAACAAAAAAACATTATAAACAGTATTAACAGGTCGAATCAACAAGAACATACGATTTGAGAGTACTCGCTGTTACTGACAGCTATTTAAAAGCCAACAACAATTAATAATAAAATATGAGGCATCAGAGACTAAAATCAAGTTGGGTTTACTTTAAAAAAAAATGTTTACTAATACAGTCTCTAATACATACTTAAGTTCGCCAATCAGTTTCAAAATAAATAGCTTTTCATAAAGCTAGTATATATTGATAGGGGATCGGTGGTTAAAAATGCAAAAAATGTATAGTTCAATGTGCTTGTTTTCGAGATATTAGCCACTGAAATGTTGGCGGCAAAACATTATCTCTTGATGTTTCATAGCTTTTATTAAAAATAGATAAGATGTTATAAGACTTTTACAAATGGCTTATAATTGTACATGCAACAGATTTCTCAAAAGAAAAATTGGAGTTAATGGGCAATATTTTTGAGAAATTCAAATGGAAAAAGCCTGAGGATTACGAAAATCTGACAAAAATTCCAAAACATTCGGTTCAGCAAGAATATCTGTGTTTTTCTGTTCAACGTATTTAGATCGATCAATAAAGGTATAAATACATGTTGTTGTTTTTCAATAATTTTTGAATTGTTGAAAATGAATCCTTGTTTAATTTGTTTTTCATCTCTTCCAGCAAACGTTGTTTTATAAAAATATTCACAAGAAATGCTGTTTGCTGAGATACCTGATGACCTACATGATGTTGACTTATGTGCACGTAATTTTTTTGTTAGATCAAGGTTTGGTTTAACGAATTGCTTTGATTTTAATAAATTGCTAATTGAATATATGACCACAAAAAATAAACAATATCAGGTGTAACATAGAGTTATATAAAAACTTCGCGAAACATTCTATTAAAAAGGGGACAATCAATAGCAGACTAGAAATACGTATATAGATTTTTAAACAAATGTATTGAAATAATAATAAAAAGGTTTACCTTAAATTGATTCAAGACTTGACAACGTGAGTCTTATATTTTTTAACATTGCATTTTGATTTTAAATAACCGTGATCTGACCAATTATAGACATGTCTTGAAAATGAAGGCGTATAAATGGGCATGATCTTATTACATGTAATCATTTCCATCATTCGTTATTTCTGAATTTAATTATAGAAACACATCATGTAGTGATATAAATCAACATTTAGCTGCCTGAATTTTTGCATGTGTTCTAGATAATTAAATATAATAACGAATGTTAATGAAAGTGCGGCATAAACATGTATGCCACACTTTCATGGACATTCGTTATTACTTAATTTAATTATATATAACACATCATGTTGTGGTCTTATATAAAATATAGCTTCCCGAACTTTTGTATATGTATGTTTATGCCTTCAGATAAATATACATATTAACGAGCTTATAAACATCATACTTTTTGGCAAGGTTTAACAATAAAATAAAATTAACGGTATCAATTCTCTTGCACCAGATGCTCATACATTTGTCTACATTTTATTGTAGCTCACATCTATGTGTTTACAGTTATATGGCCAGCCTAATAGACAATTTGCAGTGTCATGAAAATATTGGAACCCTTATTGTTATTACTATCACCGGTGTCGGTGAAATGTCAAGTAACAAAAGGTGGTCACCAGTCCTGTATCCAAAACTTTAAAAAATGCATAGAAATAAAGATATTGTGTAATTAAAATTTTTGAAATAATTTTGTATTAAGAAATGCATCTCTTTAATGTATAAATCTGACTTTTACTGGTTTTTGGTTACCTATTGTCTATTTTTCATTAACTTCTCAGTTTTGTAATAAGTTGTGAATTTTCAGAGAGTGTGACCTCGAACATCGAAGAACCAGTCTTTCAAGTTAGACATTTTCACCTGATTTTTATAGTTTTCTTTTATTTTGTGAAGTCACACCACTTTCCTTGGTCAGAAGTTGAGCACTAACAACATATTTTCACATACCACAAGTTTTATGTGTCCGTCTTTAATTCGGTATTTGTCATTCAGTTTATGTCTATTAAATATGTGTTTCCTGTTTTCATTTTTATCAAATAGCCTTTTGAGTTATGGATGTACTTGTTTTTCACGTTGTCATCTTGTTTCTATTAACAGTTTCTCTGCCGTATTGGTTGTAATCATTTTTGCTAGATGATATATAAAGTTGCTAACGTCTGATTTTTTTATTCACTATGGCGAATGATAGTCATATTGATAGTCATAACACATTTCAATAATTTTATACTCTGTTAATTTGTACTTTTCATTAAACATCTTATATAAGACTTTTACAAACATATTCTGCTCATGTCTTTGCTTTACTGTAGTATACACTGTATGAATCTCCGTTTTGCATTCTATTATTTATTTGCTTTTTAGTATTTTAAATGATTGGAATAATTCATTTGCAAAGGAAAGTAGTATTTACTAATACTAAAAAGTTAAGAATCTGTAGCAAATAAAGAAATAATAAAGTATCTTAAAATTAAAGACGAAATTTCATCATTTTTTAGTTTAATATTTTCCTTTACACATTTGCATACGAACGATCGATATTGCAAAAAGGAGAACTGCGATGATCACATCAAAATTAATAGCTTTGACTGTTGTACCCCTATTTTGACATTATTATTTCTTTTTATTTCTGTTTGTTCACTCCTCGTCGTCATTTAAAATGAGTTTTATGCGACTGTCATGCGTCATGTTGAAAAATAATTAAAGAAACATAACAATATTAATAGATGACGTCACCATTACCGCGTCACAAACCACATATGAAATTAACAAACCCCCTACGGTCACATAGGGGGTCACCACGTGACGGTGTTTAACCAATCACAACTGATAATTTACCAGCGGTGCGATTATATAAGTTATATGGTTCGCTACTGACCCCCTACGGATCCATAGAGGGGTAGTAAAATCCATAGGGGTGAGGCCGGAGGCCGAATCTACTATGAATTTTATTCACCCTCTATGGGTCCGTAGCGGGTCAGTAGTTAACCGTATAACGAATTTATCGGACGCTGGACTCTTTCTGTGGCGTTTTGTTTAAAAATAAACAATGAAACACAACAACATTAATAGATGACGTCGCCATTAACTCGTCATGAACCCCATATGAAACTTACTAACCCCATAGGTCTCATAGGGGGTCACCACGTGACAATTCATCTGCGGTCCTATAAAGGTGTCTCGGGCCTATACAAATTTTCTATTAAAAGTGCCATATTTTTTGTTATTTTATTCTTTACAAAAAGTGGATCAAATTGGTCTAAAAAAAAATAGAGGGTCACGGACCATTTAATCTCAAAATAATAAGTGTTGTTCATTCCCGAGTATATTAACACAATAAAGTGGTTATTTGGTGCATTTTAAACACTGCTGCAATTTCCTGTATTTGCTTTTTCCATGGAGGAAATATCTATCATCAGCAATGCTAAAAGAAATTGTGTTTTACCCACATCGTCTTACATTACAATCTGACACTTTAAGGGCAGTCCCAGCAGTGATCTGTTATGACTTTATATTATTACAGTTTTATATCTTTATTTGAAAAGCACTTTACGCCCATATGGACCAATGGCTTAAAACATTATACATAATATACAGTTTACATAAAACAATGAAAATAAACAATGGACACACTTTGAACTATAATTTGTCTTTTTTTTTTAAATCAATATATATATATATATATATCAGTCTAAAGATTTGCACAACGGTACTGATATAAGGTGTTATTAAACGAAAATGTTGTTATAAAATCGATTTTATAACAACATTTTCGTTTAATAACACCTTATATCAGTACCGTTGTGCCAATCTTTAGACTGATATAATTTTTTCCTTATCTGCATAGTATCGCCTATTCTAGACGATCCGGTACATAGTAAATTTGCTGGTTGGTCCTTTTTTATAGACTTTTATATATATATATATATATATATATATATAAGAGATTCAAATTGTATCAAGGACTCCCTGCCCTCAGTCTTAGTGACTTTTTTAAAAAGGAGCCTAATTTGCAAGTGTCCTGTTTTGTTTCAGGATTGAGAATATGTTTTAATTTATCTATATCATTTAAGTTATTATATTTATTTTCATTTAAAAATTCTTTTCTTAATTGTTCATTTATTTTACATTTAAAAAAGAAATGAAACTCATCATCTAGTACATCACAATGTGTACATAGTCTTAAATCTCTGGGAATTTTCCTGTATCTTCCAGTTTCTGTTAATAAGCAGTGGTCACTTATTCGAAATTTAGAAATTAGTTGTCTATATTCAAAGTTTTGAGAAAGTAGGTATGGTTCAAAGTTATAGCTTTTCTTTATTTTTTTAAAAAGTTGGAGTTTGCTATTCTCTTGTAAATTTAATATTTTATCATTATATAAATTTTCATAGGAGTTTTCTAGATTTTGTTTGTATATTAGCCTATTATTTTTATCCTTATTTTGGTTAACAATTTCTAAATCATTTTGACTTCTGACATGATTTACATAGGAGTACCAAGAATAAATACCTGCATTATGTAAAGTTTTTGCCAAATTTAGTGTCTCTTTTAGTAAGGGACTAGTTTCTTCCCTTAATAGTCTATCATGAAAAAGAAGAGTTTGTCTTTTTATAAAGCAATCAATAGGGTAGCTGCCTAATTCAGATCGAGCAGCTATATTGCAAGAGCATTTTTTTACTCCTAAAGTTAACTTATTAAATTTATTTAGTACTTTATCAGGTGGACTTTTGTCAATGAAATTTAGAGTATCTACTTTTTTGTTATTTTATCTCCTTTAATTGAAGCTTTATAAAAGGATGAGTATGCATCCATATACCATATTTCACTGTTATAAGTTAATATTGGTCTGACGAGAGAGTTAAATAAATGGTTTGACAAATTTACAGGAGTCTGATGAATCGAATTACAATATGTTTTTATAGAATACATTACTTTCATAGATTTTTTGGCTAATTCTTGTGCTGAATGAATAAGATTTCCATTCTGACTAATAATATTACCAAGAAATTTAAACTTTTCCATTTGCTCTAATCTATCACCATTATAATTAAAAGAATGGTTAAGATTTTTCCTATTGTTACTTGTGCTTAAAATCATAGTTTTAGTTTTTTTACAATTTACAGTTAACTGCCATTTATCACAGTATTGAGACAAATGGTTTAAACTTGACTGAAGACCCTCTTTAGTTTCAGACATTATCAAAATATCATCAGCAAATAGGAGGCTTCCAATATTTGTCTGTTCTATTTTCAAGGGATCACAGTCATCCTGTTTAAAAATTTGAGGTAGATCATTTATGAAAATATTGAATAGGGTGGGACTTAAAGAATCCCCTTGTCTTACCCCTCTAGTTACTTCAAACCAGTTAGTGAGTTTATTATTAATCTTTATTGAAGATTTAGCGGTTGAATACATATTTTTTATTACTTGATACATTTTACTGCCGATACCCTGGGACAAAATTTTATATAATAAAGCTGTTCTCCAAATGGAGTCAAAAGCTTTATGTAAGTCAACAAAACAAATATATAATGGTTTCTTTTTTAAATTTAAATATTTATTAATCAAAGTTTTAAATACAAATAGACTATCTGTAGTTCTTAATTTAGGAAGAAATCCAAATTGTTCCTGGCTAAATTTGTTTTCCATATATTTAATTATTCTGTTATTTAAAATTGAGCTAAATATTTTTATAAACAAATTTGAATTACATAAATGCAACTAGCGATGGATATAATTTAACTGAGCATGCTGTGTAACATCAGATAAGGTCATTGGAAGATGATATAACATTTAACGTGTGCCTATACACTTCGTTAGTGATGTTTTTGACAAACAGCTGTAAAGTGTGTAAATAAAAGTGTAATATCTTATCAGTTTTTGAGTTACGCTTAATTTATAGATAATTGATAGAGCAGAACAAAGAAGCTTAGTTTATCAATGAACACAATGCAATTATGATGATAAACAAATGTTTACAAATATATCTTTATTTAAAGTTGAGAAATAAAACCATCAAAGATAATTTTTGATATTTTGTTTACGATAAGTGATGATAATTAATTTATTATAATTAAATGCAACGGTTATTATCGGCAATAGCAATAGTGCATTGATAATGTGATTTTATTTCTGTCAAAATAGAATCTATTAAATTTGAAAAATATCTTTACCGAAAGGTTTAAGGGTTGATTAATTATGTCAATTTCATGTTAAAGTGGTAATACATACATAATACAAGGAAAGTAAATGTAAAAACCAATACGTCAGAGATTCTTTAGTGAGAGGAATAAGTTGATAAGAAAGTGCTGAGATTTGCAAAACCAAATTGTATGGTTTTTGATTGTCTGATAAATTAAAAAGTCAAATTGTCAAAATGCATATGGTGTACGAGTCAGTTTATAAAGCAATGAATGGTGATTAGTTGCAATGTCTAGGAGGGATGTTTTCCTCTTCCCCTTATTTAGTTTGCTAATGAATAACCGATATATGATTGGTTGGTGAGTTCATACAGGCTTGATTTAGAATCAATATTACATCAGGAAATGAATTGCACACTGCCGTCTGGCGATTTCCTCCGATCTGTAAGCATGGATAACAGACACTTTAAAAGAGCGAAAAAAAAAAAAAAAAGGCCATCATAAAAAGGCCTTCTATCAGAAAAATAGAAAGATATAGATTCGCTTTCTCAAGAGGAAAAAATCAATTGAAAAAGCATGTGAATATGTTAAAAAAAAGTGCCATTGAGTTCAGATTCATGCCATAATTGTTACCCATGAACTGCATTGCCAAAGAATTGACTGAAGGAAAACCTGTAAAGCCCTCAAATTCCAACCGCATACTTGCCAAAACCAATTAATGGGTTGAACAAATGCAAAATCAGAAGGTGTCAAACAGAACCCAAAAAATGTCAGACAGAATTTGTTGACCTTTCTGACAGTCATTTTGGCGTTAGTAACAGGCAGTCATCGCTTTTGACATTGACAAATTCATTAAAAAATAACACAAAAAGTATCTAGTGTTGCGTTTCTAAAGCCGTTCAGTATATAACTAGTGTGCTATTTACAGTGTATATCGTATGGCCCAGTTATGTGGTGTGCCCAATTCGGAGGAAATACATATTAACACGGCTTTTTATGGTGTCAATACACAAAAGATTGTAAACAAAACAATTGTACGGACAATTTAATGAACATTTTCAGTTAAATAAATATCTTTTCAGCGAAATTTTGTCTTCTTTTGGTAAATAACAAGTATTTTACAGTTATGATCGTCTTTTAAAGCGAGAAAAACATCACAAACATGCAATTAACAATTAAAATACGCCTTAATAAATGGTATGCTTGTTATTTTCCTTTCACCCTCCTTCTTTTCTATAAAAGAATCGACTGCTTTTTCTGAAGATTCCAAAATGTCTGACTATCTTGATTCCTATATTGCTGCCATAGTAGGCAAAATTCTTGAAGAAAATGATTTTGAGCTAGAAGCATTGGAATTACCGGACTTTAATATGATAGCTACAATTTCACAGGAAAATGTAGAAAGGGCTCAGGCACAACAGCCACATGAAAAATCAGATTCAAGATTTCAAGACATAAGTAATGTCAAATTTCTTAAAGCCACAACAAAAGAAAATACAAAAAGAAAAATAGTGTCTGACATGAAACTCTTTAAACAATATTTAGAGGAGTCTGGTGAAACGTAGAACAAATGTCTGCAGAACATCTTAATCAAAAACTTTGCACCTATCTCTTGGCTGTAAAAAAGATGGTACATGTGTAGTGTAGATTGGTATCTTCAACAGAAAAATTCAACCTTAAGTATTACAAGGGGTCCTTAATGTGAATAATGTAGAAAAGTTCAAACAAAAACAAAAACAGTTTAAAAGTTTGGGGTATGGAAACAAGCCAAATACTTTAGATGAGTTGACTGACTCAGACATTGATAAACTTTATGAACATGATTTATAAGAACACATGCTCTTTTACCTTTGACCAATTTGTTACATTTAACCCTAACTCTTGTTCTTTGGTTGCGTGGTGGAAAAGAGCAAATGGATCTAAAGTTTGGAGATATTTGTATTGGAGTAAACTCCAGAGGTGGGGAATATCTCTGTCTACCCACTGAACATCAAACCAAAACAAGACAAGGAAATGATTCAAACAACATGCAACAAATCAAAACAAAAGCCTGGGCCCATCCTGATAAAAATGCTGTCCAGTTAATGCTTTCCGCATTTTCCAAAGCAAAAGACCAACAAAGATGAACAAAGATGACTCACCTTTTTTCCTTTCCATTAATCGTGTTGTCAATAGGCAATAGTATCATGCATGGTTTAAAGAGTCACTAATGGGAATTAATACTATATATAGCCTAACTTCAAAACTGGCGAATGCTTGTCCAACAATCCTTGGTGAAAGGAAGCTAACAAATCATAGTGCCAGAAAACATCTTTTTCAAAAACTACAAGACATAGGTGTTTAAAATGCCTAAATAATGCAAATAAGTGGCCAAAAAATGTTGCAAGTATCAACAGTTACTCTAAATGAGGGTCAGCATAGGTCAGCAGATTTCAGATGTCCTGAATGATACTACTGGAAATAGTTTAATACATGCGTCGTTCGGTCACGCGTTGTCTTATTTTTGATATTCAAATACGGCTATTACATGTAGTTATATTATAAGTAAATGATTTTTACCAATGTAATAAATATTTTTCTCTTCTTATATAGAGTTGCTCTGTTTAAGGTCACCTATTGTATTATTCCTGAAATTTAAAAAAAAAAGAATACAATATAAAGATGTTTTAGTACTGGTTTTCAAATTTCAATGTCTGGTATCTATGATGAGTTTATTTACAACCACTGGTTCGATGCCACTGCTGGTGGAGATTTATGTCCCCGAGGGTATCACAAGCCCAGTAGTCAGCACTTTTTGTGCTGACATGAATTGTCATTGATATGGTTATATCTATAAAAATACTGTTTTCAAATTTTTATAATTTTTTGAAAATCTAAGACTTTTCTACCTCAGGCATAGATTACATTTTGTACCTCAGCTGTATTTGGCAAAACATTTAGGAATTTTCGTCCTCAATGTTCTTTAACTTCTTACTTTATTTGGCCTATTTAACTTTTTTTGGATTCGAGCGTCACTGATGAGTATTATTATTATTATTATTATACAATATTTATATAGCGCATTAAATAATTTGAAAAATTACCCTAAGCGCTTAACATGAATAAAAAAAATAAGATACATAAGGTAAAAGCAAAATATACAATCACATAAATACAATTTCTGAGCAGTGGCGTGTAGAATGAAAACATTGATTGTCGGTTAAATAGAATAATATAAAAGAATGTACAACCCACACAAAAAATTTAAAATTAATCAAAATGAAAGAAAAGTAAAAAGTTTCAAAAAAATAAAAATGAGTTAAGAAAATTTTAAAATTTCCTCTGTATAAATTTAAAATAATGATTATCATTAAACCACAGTGACTCAAGTATTAAAAATTATTAAGTAAAAGTTCACAATACAATCAACTGGTAAAACAAATTGTTCATAAATTTCAAAATTTACAAAAAAGTCAATGAAAGCACTTCGTAAAAATTTGTCTTAAGATCCTTTTTAAAAACGTCAAGAGATTGTTCATTTCGTAAGGATGAAGGTAAGCTGTTCCAAAGAGTTGGTGCGGCAATATCGAACCGTC
Organism: Mytilus trossulus; assembly: GCF_036588685.1. NCBI lineage: Eukaryota > Metazoa > Mollusca > Bivalvia > Mytilida > Mytilidae > Mytilus > Mytilus trossulus. The sequence continues at coordinate 26,385,922 of NC_086382.1, forward strand.
GTTCACCATAGCGTTTTGACCTAACATCGTTTGGTAGTCGTAACAGCATGGTTTTCTCCGACCGCAAGGCTCTACCAGGTTTGTAATGTTCAACTAATTCCTGTAGGTATGATGGTGCCTTGCCATGAATTGCATTAAAAATGTACAACAGGAGTTTGTACTGACAACGAAAATGAACCGGTAACCAGTGCAATGAAATGAGAACAGGTGTTATTGAATCGTATTATCTCTTGCGCGTTATTAGCCGTGCTGCTGTATTTTGCACACGCTGTAGTTTTGTTATTACACAGCTATTTGTTCCATATAACAGCGCATTATCATAATATAGTCGTGATGTAACGAGTGAGCACACTAGAGTCTTACATGCCTCATCTGTAATCAGGGATCTAATGCGACCCAATATTTCGTATCTGATGAAAACATGCTTTTGTCGTTGCACTAGCTTGTTGTTCCATGCTGAGTGTTTTGTCACACAAGAAGCATCAGTCAATAATATTCATCGAATGTTAGTTGGAAACTGGATAGTTGCTTTAGTTGTTGTTTTGGTGCAAACACAATTAATTCGGTTTTGTCTTGGTTTAATTTAAGCATGTTGATACTCATCCGTGCACTGATATCCGACAAACAGTTCTCAAGACGATTGGAGAGGTCAGACCAGTCTCCAAGAGGTTTAATGACTTGATACACTTGCGTGTCGTCAACGTATGAATGGTAAGACATCCCATGTCGCCTGCAAATTTCTCCGACTGGTTTGGCAAACATACAGAAAAGTTTTGATCCCAACACAGAGCCTTGTGGTACACCAAAGCCGAGTTTGATATCATACGATTGTACCGATCCGATAGAAGCACGCTGAGTTCTATCTGTCAAATATGATTTCAACCACAACAGTGCCTCATCAGTTATCCCAAATGAAAACTCTAAACGTTTGAGAAGTATGGTATGGTCGATGGTGTCAAATGCAGCAGATAAGTCAAGCATAAGCAAGACGACACAACAGTTATTATCAAGTGCGCACACAATATCATTATGGACGCGCAAGAGAGCGGTTTCCGTAGAATGGCAGGCACGATACGCTGACTGAACATGATCATAGAGAGAATAAGACGTGATGTGATTCTCAAAACGAGTGGCAACGACTTTCTCATTTATCTGGGATATAAATGGTAAATTTGAAACCGGCCGATAGTTTTTTTAACACTTCTTTGTCTAAATTCGTTTTTTTCAATAGTGGTCTCACTACCGCTTGTTTAAAAGGCGTTGGAACACACATTTCCGATATCGATCTGTTGACTTTACTATCTGGTAACAAGTAGTCCAAGCATTGTTTTAGAAGTTGGGTTCGAAATGGATTTACTTTGTTGGAGACGCTAGAATAGTTTTCAGTATTTCTTCATTGGATGCTGATGACAGTGATGTTAGTTGATTACCTTGAGTCTTTTGTAGACAAAACGCGCGTCTGGCGTGTATAATAAATTTAGTCCTGGTATCTATGATGATTTAATTATTAACTAAATTTGAACAAACTATCAGTCAACCAACTTTGACCAGCAGATGTTATTTTGACCAGAACAAGACTTGAAAGACCTAGGGTGTTTTATGTTAAGTCAATATCATTAAAAGTGGTAAATGCAGTGTTTTCCAGATAATTCGTGTGCAGTCAGTTAAGGACAATCCGTATATGTTCAGATTGTTAAGGAAGTATTTATAATTTTATTGTTTTTTTAGCAAAACATACTGGTTCATCTGCCCAGCAGAAACAATATAATGAACTGCATAAAACTATCTTTACATCTCAGAGTTTATCGATACTTTACAATCGTTATACTTTAATGATATTGTCTATATCATATCACATCCGCTTCATTTAAGATTACCGTTTTCTGATTTAGAAATTCAGATTTGCCAATGAAAGTGTAGACATATGATATAAATTTTCAATGATTTATGCAACAGGGGCTGATCAAGCCATTTGAAAAAGGAGGATTCCGAACCCCGGATAAAAGGAGTTCTAACTATATATCCCCATTCAGATGCATTGATCATAAAAAAAAAAGGGATTGAAAACACCCCAAAACCCCTCCCTCTTCTGGATCCGCAACTAGAAAATGCTTTACTTCAAATCACCTCATAGTTTAATTCCTTCTTATCGTTTCTATCAAATTATAGCTTAAAGAAAAACTGATTTCCACCGGTACACGTATTAATGAGCTCATTCAAATGGACTGTAGCGGATCAAACGTGCTTTTAATTAATGTCTTCCACTTGATAAACTTATAAATAGTTTAACACATTGCTTTTGAAGTGTTTCGTTTTAAAGAAGTGCATAAAATGAGTGTCATAAAATCGAAATATTATAAATTGAAGATTACAACCCTTCACACTTTGCATCATTTTTAATCAATTCAAAACAAAACTCATCTAGCAATTGCATTTACTTATTTCTTTTTAGACACGTTTAGAGTAACACTTTATAAAAGAGAGACAGAAAAAATCAAATAGATAGTCGAAATTATACTGGAAAACTAAAGCATGAGCAACAGCACCAAAAACAGGTGGCAATCGCAGTTGCTTCTGAGATAAATATTTATTATAATTCATAGATTTTTTACATACACACGCCTGGATTTTAGGGTATTCTGAAAGATTAAAATACTAAACTTGAAAGCTAGGGGTGTATTATAAGATATCTACGTTCATATCCATAGATATGGATATTTTAACACCATGAAGTACCCCAGTACACCATGCGGCGTAGCCGAAGGGTGTACAGGGTACTGAAGGGTGTTAAAATATCCATATCTACGGATATGAACGTAGATAACGAATTCATCCCCGGTCTTAGTACGAATCGGGCGAGTTTAATGGAAATTCGGGTACAAAGTGTACCGTGAAAAAAACGTTTTTTTCGTTATCTAAAAAGTTTTATTGGAATTTATAAATTTTACATATTTTTGACGGGGTGTAGGGTACTACCTTTAGTAGAACCCTACAGGTAGTCAAATATAAGACATTTTAATACGGAGACAGAGAAACTGGATTGAGTCAAATTTGGCACTCAATGTTGTAAGCGTTACGCCATAGATGGCCTGACGTCAACGTGGGTCATTTGCATAGCTAGGTCAGTAATCCCATTCCTTGAAAATGTGACAGTAAAGTGATGCATTTAATGAAATGAGTGTAAATGATCGGCATAATAGGACAACATCGTTAATGCCCTCATCACACTGTCCCGATCTTCATATACGATGGACACCCGAATGCGAAAATTGTAAGTTCGTACGAAGTTGGTTCCGATCTCGTTAAAATACCAAAAAGTGACCGAAGCAAGTGCGATGAATAACGAAGTCTATACGGTGGTGCCGAAATTATATACGATAGCAAAAGATGGACATACGAAGGTTAACCGAAGACGGGTATTTGAGCTTCATATCTCAGCCGAAGCCTCCACGATGGATCACGAAGGCTACACGATGGATTACGATGATGGCGCGATGGCCATACGATGTGTAAAAGACGTCGTATACAACTTGCATTTAAATTATATGCTTCAAAAGATTTCAACCACATTTGGTATATTGTTCCTCCTTGTAATGATCTGACATTTTTACGTTCAAGGCCAAAGGTCAAGGTCATGCAGACGGACTTGCTTTAAATTAATGTCTTCCACTTGATAAACTTGTAAACAGTTTAACACATTGCTTTTGAAGTGTTTCGTTTTAAAGAAGTGCATACAATGAGTGTCATAAAATCGACATATTATAAATTGAAGATTACAACTCTTCACACTTTGCATCATTTTTAATCAATTCAAAACAAAACTCTTCTAGCGGGTGCATTTACTTATTTCTTTTTAGACACGTTTAGAGTAACACTTAATAAAAGAGAGACAGAAAAAATCAAATAGATAGTCGAAATTATACTGGAAAACTAAATTATGAGCAACAGCACCAAAAACAGGTGGCAATCGCAGTTGCTTCTGAGAAAAATATTTATTATAATTCATAGATTTTTTACATACACACGCCTGGATTTTAGGGTATTCTGAAAGATTAAAATACTAAACTTGAAAGCTAGGGGTGTATTATAAGATATCTACGTTCATATCCATAGATATGGATATTTTAACACCATGAATAACCCCAGTACACCATGCGGCGTATTTAAGCTTCATATCTCAGCCGAAGCCTACACGATGGATCACGAAGGCTACACGATGGATTACAAAGGCTACACGATGGATTACGATGATGGCGCGATGGCCATACGATGTCTAAAAGACGTCGTATACAACTTGCATTTAAACTAGATGCTTCAAAAGATTTTAACCACATTTGGTATATTGTTCCTCCTTGTAATGATCTGACATTTTACGTTCAAGGCCAAAGGTCAAGGTCATGCAGATGGACTTGTTTTTTCTCCTTGAAATAGCATAATACACAGGAAATTGTTTGGTCATTTTTTTACCTGCTGGTTCTAAAGACAATATTAACGGTATTTCCAGTTACTGAATGTTTTGGTTGATTTAAAAAAAAATAGTTTATGTATCAAATATGCATATTCAATTTACCATTTTCTGCATGTGTCATATACAAATATAGTGTCTATATTTGTCCTCAATATGCTACATACGAGGGGATGCCACGCTCGGCATTGCCTTGTTTGAACTGTAAAATGTGTGCACTAGTCTGAATAATCACCCATAATTATGCCCATGTTTACTGATCTATCTTAAAGGTAATGTAATGGGTTCGTTGATCCCTTTTATTCAAAAAGAGCTCTTTCCAGGAGAATATTATAATAATATAGACAAACGGAAGGATGTGGGGAAAGCAACAAATGCGGCAAAATATGACATAGAGAAAACAAAATTGTTATGGAGTAAACATTCGTGTGACAACAACTCAGACAATACATAAAAAACAGAATAATGAAGAAAAGGTTTGTTTCCCTATATACGTGTACCTGCAGTGTTGGTGTACGAGGCGCGTTTATGATTTTCATTATGTTACTTGATATGAAAAATTGACAAAAAATAATATTTTACAATTGTAAAAGTAAATCCTGAGCCTGTAATAGCTGCTCTTCTTGTTCCATTTGAATTAAAAAAAACAACGCTGTCGCCTGTCTTGTTCTCATATAATCATATGATGTGAGCTCCATGTTTTGAGAACGTCTTTCTTAACTGTCGTATTAGACTGACCAGTGCATATCGCGCATGGCACTTTAAAAATATTTTAGCGCGAAAACTAACTTACATTTTGCTGGATTTATTGTCGTCGTAGTTCCATCTTTTAGCCTTCGTACTTTTATTCGATGACAACACGACGGGATTACGAGGTCTTCGCGAAGTCGTGTTGCCATCGCAAGACCTTCTGGTAGCTTCGTGATTCATTGGTGTAGACATCGGAATGTCAAAACTGCCCGATGGAAACGATGGAAACACGAATGCAAAACGATGTTCAAAGATGCATTCCCGGTGACATTACGATGGTGAGGATGGTGATACGAACTCAATACGAACCCTCAACATCGGACGCACCTTCAAGGATTTTTTAACATGTTAAAAAATTCAAAACCCTTCCCGAAGTTGTCCCCGAAGGCTACAAAAAGTGGCCGATGGTTTACGATGGTTAAAGATGGCACTACGAATAGCCCGATCTGGATACGATCAGTCCCGATTTTGAAAATTGCCATAATCGTGTTGCTATCGGCGTCAAAATCGGGACAGTGTGACGCGGGCATAATGAATTAAATATCTAATTACAAACATTAAGGATAATCTACAGAATTCAATATTTCACAAGTAGCAATCATGGAACTAAGGAAAATTTGCGTGAAATTCCCCGGATAATGGTTAGCAACGTCCGGGGATATGGGTTAGCAACACACAGGGGCTATGGGTTTTTTAACGACGTGCTTTAACCAATCAAAATCCTAGATATATACTAAGCCGTGGATAAAAGTACTTATCGAGTTGTGTTATATGATAAAAAAACACCGTTCACGAATAACTAAAACCGTCTAGTGTCAAATGTGCCTGATGCAGTTTTATATAAATTAGCATGTTTATCTATCATCATTAAAATTCATAATATCTAATAAAATAGCTATCACATGCCTTATTTTTGAATAAAGTAACATTATTTGTTAGTGGAAAATTGTTTTAATGTTAATTAGGCTTAAATTTAAAATGTTTGCTATCCCCTCTCTGTGATTAAAGTGAGATAACTCTGGTAAATAATAATGATTGAATGTTAGGAGAATAGTTGTTTATCCGGAAAGCTTTAACTTAACATATGTTAGCCTAAGATGTGATCATTTAATTTAGATGGGCCAAACGATTTGAAAATTGAATTAAAAAGGACAAAAGGGTTTAGCCAGAGCCAGACATAGCTGTGACTTTTTGTGTCGTTTTATCTCTTGTTGAGATTTTGTCTCATTAACAATCATACAACATCTTTTTTTTTATATTATATAAACCCAAATGGGTCGTATGCATAGTATTGTTTTAGAACTTATTTGTATTTTGTTAAAGTGTTATAACACATATCGCAACAATAAAATCTTACTTGCGTACTTATATTATATATATATGATACTGGGAATGATATATAATTAATTGTGTTGCAGCCTGCTTTCTAACAGTGTCAAAACCGTTGTTTTAATGACGTGTACAAATGTATCTATAATGAATTGATCACCTCTAGAACTTGTCGTGTTCGAATACTCCTAATTGACTACAATTGCATTGCAAATAATCTTAATTACTCTGACAATGTGACAACTGTAGTGTCCAAGAACATCAGCTTGCACAATGGTTTCATTATTCAATACATAAGCTTGATTATATCAAGACATCTAGGTTTATCAAAGTATACGTAAATTAATACACATATTGTCAATGACTAACTGCGCAAACAACCCAACTAAATTCTTCTAATAACACTATATATAGCTATCAACCAGTATATTTGTACAATGATGGTCTACTATCATTGTGCAAAGTTCCCAATATGATCAACATATATTCATTGTATAATGGAATTAATGTTCGCAATTACTATATATACATTTTGATCGTGAATATTGCAGTGATATTTTGTTTTGTAATAGTAATATCATGATTCATAACATTTATATATTTGTCTTATTTATTGTACAGGTATGCCTATTAAGTATACATTAACCTATTGTATTGTAAATAAATAGATTATATAACATCACGAATTTAAAAAGGGATAACATGTGAGTCAGATACATGCCACTACTTCATTACCAATCAACAACAAAGTATTCAATTTGGTTATATGATATACGAAAACGAAATATAATATGTGTACAATGTATAAATTTATAGTTATCATAAAGATTGAAAATTGGATATCGCTTGATATAAACCTATATTAGTAATGAGTGTTAAACATATTTCTCTTATGGCCAATGTGTTAAATTTATATTTTGCGAATAGGTTTTTGAACAGAAATACCAGTATGAAGTTAAAGATTTTGTTCCGGGGTCAAACTTAAACAACAGCCATTTAGAAACTTTGTGTATGCTTCAGAGTCGAACGACATATTACGAAAAAACCGAAATATCATATATTTTCGATGTTAATACCCAATGAAAGAATTGTGAATATATTTAATCAATCCTTTTTCATTTTGAAATAGTCTCGATTGTGGTGCTTACTTTGTGTTTTGTCATCTGACCACGTTTTAGTTTTTTGCGTATTTTCTCACAATAAACAAGTGTTTTAGCGTAACATGTTCGAGTGGTCCTGGTCCAGTTGTATCTGCATTTTACATGTTTAAATTGAGCTTATAGATATATGAAGATGGTGTTGAGAATAGTATGAAGTAATAACTTAACGTTTCCTGTATTTACGTTAACTTGTTTGTGACGTTACTTTTACCTTGTGTGGGCTTCGCCAGTGTATATATCATACACAACGCAGAGTACAAATACGAATTGACTTAGTTTATTATATTATTTATGGTGCCGTATCCATTAATGAAGATGGACAGCAAGCTACATGTAAAAGCAGACAGAGTTGGTCACAAAATTGCAGTAAAGAGAATTTTACGTAAAACAGTAGATGATTGAAACTTGGACAATGAAGAAAGTGCTGAACTTATTGAAACATGAATTAGTAATTTTATATAAGAGGTCTTGAATCATTAGGCCGCTCCGGAGAATCGTATGATGCATAACTCAATCCGATAATACGCCACACGCCACAGTCAGAAATACGACAACACTTAGCCCGTTAAACGGTTCCGATAATTGGGAATGAATTGATTAGAGACGAGGAATTTTGAAAGACATCACTATAATTGAAGCTGAACAACGCTCGTCGACGTTTATAGATTCGTTGCAGACTACCGCAATCACCACATCAAATATGAAAAAGGCTATTAATAGAAATGGCGAACCAAGTAAAGTAGATACATTCGATAACTGCGAGAGACAAACACCAAATATTCGTCAAAAAAACATGCATATTCTTCCAAAATTTATATGCTTAATGCTCAAATGTTACAGATAACGACAAACGATTATCAATCGTCAAACAAAAGAAGTTATGCTTAAACTGCTTAAGATCACACCATTCCAAAGACTAAAAAATCGAAATTTCGCTGCCGCCAGTGCCATAAGGAGCACCACACAAAGTCTTTGTCATGAAAATTCATGCACTTATGATAAGCAAACGTCCACCTATGAACGAGACATATTTTTGACTTGGATTTAGACGATTAACAAGTAGGTGATCATTACGGCAGATCGTCATGTCGGACAATGCGTGTTCTTTTATTTTAGCGTCACAGGAGGTAAAACGGCTATGTGAGTCAAAGGAAATTGAAGAAGCTTAATCTTCTTTTGAAGCCGAATGGAGATTCATTCCGAAGCGTGCCCCTAGATTCGGAGGGTGATTAGAGAGATTAAAACAAATTTGAAAAAGACCGTAGGACGTGCGTTAATAAATTTGGATATGTTACAGACATTTGTCACAAAAATAGAGAAACCTCTTAACGACAAACCACCAACATGTTTCTACAGACATTATTGATAAGGAACTGTTAACACATGTTGTATGGCCGCCGAGTTAAACATTACCGAATACACGTACCAAAATTGACAACATTATCGAAACATATATACATTGACTGCCTCAGATATTTCAAAACGTGCTCAAATATTAACACACTTATTGAACCTTTTTGAAACCGTTGAAAATTTGAGTACTGAACCTCACATCAAGAATTATATAAAAAGACTGGAGACAATAGGATTAACATAAAAGTAGGTATGTAGTTCAAGTGCATGACGATAAACCGCGAATAAATAAAGGCAACAGTAGTGTATCGCTGTTCAAAACTCATAAATCAATGGATAAAAAACAAAATCGGGCTAACAAACTAAAACCGAGGAAATGCATTAAATATAAGAGGAGAACAACGACACAACACCGCAACGCAACACACACAGAAACGGACCAAGCATCAGACAAAATCCCACGAGAATAACACATATTACATCTAAACCAAATACAAGAATTTTGGATAAACAAGTACCGTGCAACGTCTTATCTTAATATCTCAAAAATAAGAGAAAACAAACGACACAAAATTAAAATGCAACACACAAAGCAACGAACAATAATATAACAATGGCCATCTTCCTGACTTGGTACAGGACATTTTTAAAGGGGAATAAAAATGGTGGGTTGAACGTGGTTTTGTGGCATGCCAAACCTCCCACTTTAATGGCCAAGTTGAATATAACATCGAAATGACAACATAATATTACAGGACTACAATACAAATAAATAAGAGAAAATATTAGACAAAGAAACACATGATTAATAGATAACAAAAAGAATCCGGTTTAAATTTCAATACGTCAAAAACGCGCCTCGTCAACACAAGAATCACCAGTGACGCCCAGATATAAAAGATCGAAAGTAAAAAAAAGTACAAAGTTGTACATCATTGAAGATCAAAAGTTGAAAAAGGTTGTGCCAAATACGGCGCAGTTTTTATGCTTGGGATAAGAACATCCTTATTATTTAGAACAATTAATGCTATTGTAAACATTAAATTTTATCAAATGAATAAGAAAGAGATATACATAATGAAACTGAAGTATTAACTAATTACTGAAAACTAAACCCGAATACATAATGCTAAGACCAACACAGAATAGACACACCAGGCTCAATTCAGGCCTAAACGCAGTAAATCAATAATTTCAAAATGACGTCACATACGATTGCGAAAAGGCACAAACATTACGCCACATTTGAATTTATGAAATTTAGAAACAGCATCACGTCACATATGAAAAACTATAATTCGAAAGTAAGATAGAAATAGGATTGATTTAAGATTAAATTAGAACTAAATACTGATATTACATTTAAACAATGCATATTGCAATACTTATTAATAGCATTTAAGTATAATATATATATATGTCCAGTTTGTTATGAATCCAACTTCAAACGTAAATTATCGTACAAAATTAAATATAATTAATAAAGGCGGTGATCAATTTTTCTTTCAGTAACTCCTAAATATAATAAAAAAAGACGTCAACACATTTGACAATATCCGATGAGAATTACAAATATAACATTAATCATTTAAACTAAATACCTGAATTTCGGATAGACAAGTACCGTAACACGTCTTATAGTAAAGCGAATTCACATTCAGCAAAACAGTCACAATCGGGAATAAATCACGTTTGGTAATTAAAAGATTAAACGACATAACGACAAACCACAATCTACCATGTGGTGAAAATGTCCTAAGCTAGTTTGGTTAAATTCACATCGTATGGATCCATCAATTCGTGATAGTGTCCATAAAATTTACCGAGTGTCAATTTAAATCTGTCCTCCTCATAACTTTGTTGGAGCAGTTTCTGCGTAAGGAGCACACTCCTGTATATGATACACGTATGGTGTGAACAAGCACGTGAATAACGTATCAATTGTGATATGTAAACACCATACGAAGTGGCAGATAGTATGTTACTGCTGAGAAATAGGAAATTGATAATTGGGAAGTTGAAATCGTCCCGTTTATCATAGATTTTCGTGTGAAGTCGTCCATCTACGTCAATTGAGGAAAAGATCAAGGTATGAAGCAGTCCTTCTAGTATCAGTAGTATCCTTAATTTCAAGTTCACTGGGATATATGAGATGTAAGTATTGGTTGAAGTATGGGTTATTCAATGATAGAGCATCGTCAATATATCGGAAAGTAAAATTAAAGAATTTCGCAAGGTGCGTTTTCTTTTTGTCTTTTAGAAGGTTCTGAATAAATTCTGCTTCATACGAGTACAAAAACAAATCAGCCAGCAGGGGTGCACAATTAGTACCCATTGGAATAACGACTGTCTAATGAAATATGAATCCACCAAACTTCACAAATATATTGTCGATCAAAAAGTCCAGCATTTTAATAATATCATCTTCAGTATATTTTCTAGAAGATTCAGTGTGATTCTTAACAAAATATGAATTATTTTATGAGATGGTGAAGTCGATCTTTCAACTGAGCATGGGGAATAGTAGTATATAGTGTAGAAAAATCAAAAGTTTTATGTTGCTGCAAAATTGCAAAGATTGTGATCGAAGGTTAAGCAGTAGATCTTTCGAATTTTTGAGAACCCACATCTGGTTAACACCACTGGTAGAATATATTTTTGAAGCCCATCTTTAACTGTAGAAAGAATAGTAGTCAGTACTTGAGAAAGATGTTTAATCGAACATTTTGAAGACCCAGCTATGTATCGTTTTTTATATGGAGTTTTGTGTAATTTAGGTATAATAAAACGGACAAAAACAGAAGTCGAGGAAGTTGTTACTGGTAACGATGGTTTGATGCGTTCGGTGATAATCAGAACGAACAGTGGTCGAACTGCACGTCCGATCGTCAAACTCTATCCTCTAGAAATAAAGTGATGAATATGTTTAAGAACCAAACAATGAAAAAATACCGACAAAAACATTATTCGTGCGGAAGGCGTCAATTCGTGCAGAGATAAGAATAAAGTCATGAACTCGTTAAAGTTTAATTCAAATTCCTATCTTGTGTTATTAAGAGACAGTTATTCCTGCAAGTGCAAAATTAAATTTCTTTTCTTTATTGCTGAACATTTAAGATAATATTCCATAAAAAAAAATTAATACACTTTGCTGGCCCCAGTATGTTGAGAATAGTACGAAATAATAACGTGACCTTTCCCGTATTTAAGTTCACATGTTTGTGCCGTTACTTTTACCTTGCCATTGGTAATATTATACGCAAAGTAAACACAACAAAAATACACTTGAACAGCGGTATATAAAGGCAACAGTAGTATACCGCTGTTTAAAACTCATAAATCTATAGACAAAAAACTAAATCAGGGTAACAAACTAAAACTGAGGGAAACGCATCAAATATAAAAGAACAACGACACAACATTAAAATGTAACACACACAGAAACGGACTAAGCATTAGACAAAATCCTATGAGAATAACAAATATAACATAAAAATGAAATACATGAATTTGGGATAGATAAGTACCGTGACATATCTTATAGTACTGTGAATTCACACTCAAAAATAAGAGAAAACAAACGACACAACAGAAACACAACGCTAAAATGTATAACACACAGAAACAAAATATAATATAACAATGACCATATTCCTGACTTGGTACAGGACATTTAAAAAAAATGGTGGGTTGAACCTGGTTTTGTGGCATGCCAAACCTCTCTCTTTTATGGCCATATGAAATATAACATTAAAATGGCAACACAGTATTACAGGACTACAACATCAATAAATAGGAGAACATAATTGATAAAGAAACACACAAATAATAGCTAACAAAAGGCAACAAGTTTAAAATTGTAATACGTCAGAACTGCATTTTGTTCACACAAGACTTACTAGTGACGCCCAGATACAAAAGTTTGAAAGCCGAAACAAGTACAAAGTTGAACAGCATCGAGGACCAAAAGTTCAAAAAAGGTGTGCCAAAAACGACCAAGCTTTTCTGTTAGGTACCAAAACATCCCTATTATTTTGAATAATTTATACTTTTGCAAACAGTAAATTTCATAAAAAAACTATACAAAAGATATATGATAGAACAGAAGTTATTACTAATTACAGGAAACAACCGAAATACAATACATAACCCGACGAAATGCAACATATTCCAATAAGTAAAAACCTCAACGCCAAGTGACGTCATATTTGAAATTGTAAAAAAATGACGTAAAATGACGTCACATTTTTATTTGTAAAACAGATCATCAAAATATGAAAAATGACGTCACATTTGAATGAATAAGATAGAATAAGGATTGCTTTATATCGATGTATACTACTGTTATCTTTATCTTCATATTTGATTGTTTTATAGTGATCTTGATAGCAACGCAATGATGGCTGCTGGACAACTATTTTTGACATGTTTTTTTTCTGTTTTATTCACACATCGTTGTCAGTATAATATAACTTTATTTGACTGTCATATAAACAAACAAACAAACAAATGTCTTATTTGCCAAAAAAGCTAGGCACCCAAAATTAATAGAATAATTATGATATAACTTTCAAACACAATTGACATAACCCCGGCCAATGTGTCTGAACCATATAATGTTACGGGTTTCACTGTGAGTAAAAAAATGTGCATACAAGTGGAACTAAGAGGTTTATAGTAAGAACAATATTTCGTATATTCGTCGAAAGCTTTTAAACCATTATAATAAAACAGATTTTTAGCTCCTGGAAAGCTGCCAGATGCACTAGTACTAACATAAATATAATGTTGAGTAGTTATGATGTATGTGTCTTTATATGAAAGCTGTGCATTATATTTCACACAAGAAAATGCCAGTACCAAGCAAGGAATATGACAGTTGTTAAACAGTCGTTTAATGTGTTTGAACTCTAGATTTTGCCATTTTATTACTGACTTTCAGTTTTTAATTTTCCTAGGAGTCTGTGTTTGTTGTATTTTTGTTAGATTTTTTAGTGTCCTTCGAGAAAAGTACCAATCAAAGCTTTTTGTAATCAAAACAAAATAGTCAAATAAGTCTTCTGATATCGAACAAACTATACACGACGGCTGCCACCTGAAACAAGGGTCTGTATTCACTTCCAGACTGCCATTGGTGATTGCCAAATCAAATTTATCACAAGATGTAACAAAGTGGATCTTAATATAAATTAAATACTAAACAGAATTTTTTTTTAACTTGTGTCCACGATGTTATGCCACAAACATACGGTGTCAATATTTTTCTAGTACACCAGATCCGGATTTCGACAATAAATGTCTCTTCAGTGATGTTAGGGATCGAAACGATATTTGGAAGGCAATATAAAAAGAACCCTCATTTTTAGATAGACTCTTGAATTTTAAGAGTCAATATAGGATGAATGGATCATATAAACCGGAGGGAAAATATGATACAATCCCAAACGAAAAATATAAACAAGTCTAAATTGAAAACTACGTTCAAACCTATGACTGCGTTGGATAAAAACCGCATTTTTTATACGTGTGCATGTAAAACAAATTTTGTTGTAGAAGGGTCTAAAAACCGCACACACAACATTTTCCAAAAGACCAAAAGAGTGAAAATGGATAGTGAAACAAAACGCATTTGACTAACAGGTCGAACAACTGATGTTCTTTAACCCTGCTGACAATAGTAAAGGGCTCTGGTTTTCTTTTCTATTTTCTTGATAGAGACTTTCTACTTGCAAGGATGCTGCGGGACCAAGGGTTTCAAATGGTTGGATGCATCCCTATGGTAACGTGACCGAGGAGAGGAACAACACCGACACAGAAGGACGGACATAGTCATCTATGACACGACAATATATCCAGTGGTTAATCTCTGTAACTAAATAATACGGTATATATTTACCAGTTTATTCACAAATGTACATTTCTTCGGACTTCTTGACAAAGTAAGCTAAACAGTTTAAACATATAAACTTTAAATACAAATCCTCCAGAATCTAACTTATTCAAGACTCCAAGGAATACATATCCTTACAGTATCACAGCTGATACTCTATCTGCTAGTATCTTGACCAACTGAGTTTAACTACTTTCTCTGTAGACGAAACAAATAGGCATACCTAGTTTTATTACCCTACACCCTAAGACATCGTTTCTTGTCTTAATTACATCTGACAGTTAAACTTTAATTGCAGATAATAAAACTAGCTGTTTGTCAAATTAACCTTGCATCATTAATTTTCTCTGTACACAAATATACAGATACAAAACATTAAAATATTACATTATGAAGGTTTAACGGACCCTTTGCCTTGTTTTAGTTCGTGCTTGTTCTCAACAAACTTTATAAAATGGCTCAGTCATTATTTTTTTTAAAAGTGTAAAGTGCGATCTTTTTTTTGGCTTTCGTATGAGCGGGGAATCATGATAGATTAATGATTTAAACGGAGTTTTGAGTTTTTAGTTTTGAATTTTGAATTTTGAATTTTGAATTTTTGAATTTTGATTTTTGATTTTTGAATTTTGAATGATCCTTCTCGGCTTTCGTAAATAACAACCACTAAATTACAGGCTTATGACTTGGAACAACATCATGCTACTGGAATTATCGGTGCTTCACGTTTAATTGATTTTTTTTTTTAAGTAAAATTATCAATTCCAACAGCTATATTTGCTGTCATATAAAAACATTTTTTTGTGTTTTTTTGCTTTTAAAGAGTTTTCATTACAAAATTGTGAGATTTCGTTGTGTTTATGACATTATTTTCCCAGTACACCCCGACACAAATATAGTATCAATCAAACTAGTTTAAACATGTTTAATATTTTATTATTATAAAAACTAAGATGATCTTTACAAACAAAAACCACGATATAAACACAATTAAAATTCAAAACAGCAATGCGAAATATGTCTATAGATATTAATAAAACATACATTACATATTCTATTCTGAGCACTCTTGTCAAACTGATTATCAGAGGAATCAATGTGTTTTTGCTACTTTATAGGTTGCGAAAGTTACCAACTAACATTCTACCAATCATAACCCTTCGAAACAAAAACTCTGAACCATACAAACACCACTGTGTGTCATCTGATGTGTTCTGGAAGGATAAGCATATTCTGCTTCACGTGTGGCATTTGTCGTGCTGTTTGATAGTGAAAAGATTAAAATATTTACAAACAGTTCATGTCTTATACTGTCTCATCACCCTCTTAACTCTCAAATTATTAAATATACATACATAAAACACCATGTTGACTACTGTACTCTTATTGTTTACATTAATAACTTATATATATCTTTTTTTGTTGGTCAAACAATGTTGTCCATATAATAAAGAAAAATAATGAGACTGACTGTCAAACAAGTCAGTGATTAAGTAAGCTTAAACACCAGCTGGTTTAACCGACCATGTTTTTTGGTAGGAAATGCTTGTATCATGTCAGGAATATGATAGTTGTTTTCGTTGACGTGTTTGAGCTTATTATTTTGCTATGTTATACATGTTATAAGAGACTTGTCATTTTGAAATTTCCTTTGAATTGGTTCTTTTTCCATATTTTATTTTTAATTTGTATTAAATATACTGTAACATGTGTAAAACATTAGCATATCAAAGAATAAATTTATTGTTTGTTTAAACTGCACTATTATGAATTTATATTAAAACAGAACAAACTATTAAGGACTAAATAAATTAGTTTTTTTCAGTATCTGTAATTTATCAAATATAAAACATCAAATTCATCCTTTTTTTCCTAAGATACTTTTTTCCTTAGAAAAGGAGAGGTATGACATTGCGTCATGAAAAATATTGCAATCCATATAATTTAGAAAAAATTATAGACAATAAACACATAAAAGTAACAAATTGAAAATATTCTTCGCTATGTCACATAAGCGTTCAATAAGACAAAAAAAACTTACATATATTAACCTCAAATGACATTATGTTTTATGTGAAAATAACATGAACACTTGTAATTAGTTAATTCAGATTCAAAAAATTCATACGGTTTTCAAAATCGATGGTATTTTTCATTAATGGTGGTAAATCATTTGAATTTAGATGTTATCTGAATAACTGTATTATCAAAATCAGGTTAATATCTCGTGAAACCTTCATTTATAATTTCCCCTAAATTTCACATGATTTTCATATCATAAGACTCAAGTTAAAGCGAGCATGAAATCAGTTCACCGTAGTTTAATGTGAAATTTGAGTGAAAACTATATGAGTGAAATATCTTTGTTTTAGTGAGTTGAGAACCGATCATCACATGTATTAAGATATGTTGGGACTGATTCCAACAGATTTTAAGATAGTTTAGAACCAATCCTCACATGTACTAAGAGTTGTTAGAACTGATACCCACAGATTTTAAGAGAGTATAGAACTGATGCGCAAATATGTTGAGAGAATTTAGAACTGATCATTACAGGTCTTATAAAAGAGATTTTAAAACTGATCGCACAGAGTTTAAGACAGTTTATAACTGATCCTCACAGGTCTTTAGAGATGTAAGACCTGATCCGCACAGATTTTATTTTTTTTTCGAAAAAGTCACACAGATCCTGACATATGCATGCATTACGAAAAATAAGAACTGATGCAAACAGATTCGAAAAGAGTTTTTAACTGATCTGCGATGCTATTAAGACATTGAAGAACTGATCCAAATTGTTTTCTACAAACTAGTTATTTGTCGTGTTACCATATTGATAATATTTTTTTTCTTTTCGACAGATTAACTATTATTACAAATGTTTGAACGACAACCATTGATTTGTTAATACACACAACTACAACACGAACTTATTTTGGATTATCTTTAGCAAAAGTAATTGAAAAATGCATAAACACCTGACTACTGAAATCAATTCCAACATGATGTACAATAGAATATTTATAAATGTGAAGTGTAGCGGAACAACAGAACAACTGCAATTAACATTAAAGATAGAATAACCATACATTGTCTCGAAATATCAATGTTATTTGTACAAGGCTTAGAAACAGGAAGAAAGCAAGGTTGTTCCGAGCATTTCTACCTATTTCGAGCGGAGTACAAATAACAGATTGATATTTAGAGACAATATGTGGTTATTCTTCATATACTGCAACTCTTATAACTGTTCAATATGAAGTATTTAGGGTAAAAAGTGTCTTTCTTTAATTCTGAGCGGACAACGTAAAATTGCCGCGAACCTGTATGTTTTATTGATGTCATAAATGAAACTGTACGACAAAGCATTGTCAACGTCATAAACAAGGGGATATACGGCAAGTGACTGTTATCACATATAAATATACAGTCAATGCAATTTGACTGCTCAAATAGCACAGCTGCAGTATATATCTCTTTTCACACTTGTTACACAGCTACAATATCATGAATACTTAAACATAATATGATGTCTTCACACAGTTGTTAAATACTGTTAATCTATAAAATAGAGAAGACGTTACTAAGTTATAAAACTTGTGTCTGATTCTTTTGTCATTTTGAACAATAAAATATGTTTTACTATAAAAAAAGATACCAGTGTCTGTTCTTTGGTCAGATTGTTGTCTATTTGATATTTACCCCATTTCCATTCCCAAATATTGTATAATATATATTTTTTTATTATTAGTTGTTTAGTCTTAGAAGCCGCCTGAACTCCTTTCTTATTTCTGGTATTCTCCATGCATATATAAAAGGATTTGAAAATGAATTAATCTGAAATGGAATAAACAGTAAAAGACGAGTCTGCATTGACAAAGGGGAATTCGATAAAATTTCTAACCAAAACGAGGCAACAAAAGGTCCAGTTAATATAAAGGTCTGGAAAGCAATTATGACAGTTGTAATAAATGCTCGTATCTCCCATGACTTTTTCATTTGTATGTTAACATCTATTGAATGACCTAGATTATTTGCTATTGTAGATATGTTGGTATCAACCATTCCTTTATTCTGACTCTCTCTACGTACATAGTTATCTTTATTTAGTGAGTCTGTGTTCTTAGAGCTTGAGTTGTCACATTGTTCATCTTGATTCCTTATTTTCTCACTCGATCCTCCTTTTTCTGAATGATCTTTTGTAGCTTCGTTATTCAAATTAGATAGCTGAATTTCTATCTCTATTGGGTTAACTACTGCCATACTATGTTTCCTTCTAATGTCACCAGAAATATTTTTCGAAGAAGTCGCGGAACTATGTTCTGATGCAAACATACGGGGTTTCCCATTGCTATGATTGTTTATCGTCCCACTCATAACGTGCATTGGAGCAACTTTGCCTGCGGAATAAAATTTCAATAACCGGAAACTAGTGGTCAGTGACATTACTAATAAAAGAAAGATAATTACAATTACTGGTAAAAGAATCACAATTACAAACATATAAAAATTATCCCCATATATTAATGGAGGTCTACATATTTGCATGAATTCGACACGAGGTGTCAGTAATGTCCCACACAACGAAATTATGAACACACAACATATAGCTCCTCCAATGTATGTATATTTGTTCCTATCAAATTTGTTACTAGTTTTTACTAATTTTTTAGTACCAAAGTTAAACGATCTAACCACTAAAAATCTCTGTAAACAAAGAAGAAATATCAAACAATAATTTGATAGCAAGCCAAATGCAATAAGAAATATCTGCACAAGACATGATCCAACGTTTTCATGTTTCATTATAGATCCTGACGAAAATATTGCTGACGAAATCCCCAAAGTACTGTCGCTGAAAAACAAAGCCAATATTGTAAGATGGTAGAAAGTTTTCTTCAGAGCCTTAAAACAAACAATGATATATGTGAAGTCAACTAAAATTGTCACTGATGCTAATGACGTTAATAGAACTGCAACTGCATAATCAACCTGTGCCGCCTGTTCCATGGTATCAGTATCCTGAAATATTGAAAGAAATACACTTAAATACAAGCTTAAGCTGTATATATTTCCCCAATTTGTTTTCTATGCAAGTGTTTGAAGTATAATGTTATATTTAAAAGAGTTCTATCAAAATATAACTAGTTAATTTTCTGGTATTCATTACCACGAGTCAATTTACACCTTATTTAGGATATGTTGTGCGAACAATGATTTGACTTCGAAGTTTGACTGTATCTTCATTTGATTTCTCATTGAAAACGGGATATAACTGATTCTTTAATATGGATGTTTTTTTTATAGGATGAGTACGTTGTGATACGATTCATAAAAATTCAACAATCATCTGAATCCACATATTTTATAGGTAATTACTGTTATACCGTAATATTATTATTATCATGTGTACTAGCATTGAGTTTTCATTCAATAAATTGATACATAACCAAATATTGATCCTTATACAATTGTTCATCAATATTATCTTACAATCTTTCGATCTATGTTTAATAGCTTGACCATGCACACGACCATCTTTGACGTTGAAATAGTCGACGTTTTATTTTCCATTACTATAAGTACTCTCACTAGATATAGGAAGATGTGGTGTGAGTGCCAATGAGACAACTCTCCATCCAAATAACAATTTAAAAATTAAACCATTATAGGTTAAAGTACGGCCTTCAACACGGAGCCTTGGCTCACACCGAACAACAAGCTATAAAGGGCCCCAAAATTACTAGTGTAAAACCATTCAAACGGGAAAACCAACGGTCACATCCATTTGTCTTTTTTTTTCATCAAATATAATTTTTCTGCACTTTACTGATGTTTCAAGCTATGCAACATTTTGCTTAATTGATCTAATAACAATAAAAGTTCTTGAGAAATAATTTAACTTTGGATGTATTGCGTCTTCTGATTAGCTAACGTCGTGTTGTTCATTAGCGCATAGACATAGTTTTGTCATTTGACCATTACGTCATCAACGTTTGAGACATATATGACACACATTTGTATTTACAACCTGATACTTCACAATTATCTGTAGGTAAATTCTTAAATTTACAAACGCTCGGAAAAACTCATGTTTTATATTAAAAAATTGAGCGAGTTGGTACCATTCATCAACAGTAGTCGTTGTATTATATGACAATGAAACTTCTGTATGCGAATCGTCTTAAATCATACGAAATCTTTTATAATAAAACAAAATGTTATTTTCGGGAGCGGTTTATATTTTATTTATCTCAATTTTTCATATTTTCAAACAAAAACAAAATTATCTTGGCAGAATGGCGAGGTCAATGTTCTGTACAAGGAAATATACATTAGACATGCATTTAAAGTATATGGCCACATAAATTTAAATAATAATATATCACTCAAATAAAGGTGGCAACATAATCTCAAATTAACTGTAGAAATTATAAAAGAGGGACGAAAGATACAGTCAAATTTTATAAAATTATGGTATCTCATTGTGCATAATTGAGATGAGATCATAAATATCGAGTTTTTATATGATGTTACATAGTCTTGTTTTGCGCAACTTAACGATGCATTTGCCAAATAATACCTCCCAATATTACAAATTTAGCCTTTTTTAATAATAAAAATAAGTTGTCCTGGAACAAAGTTCTATAACTGGTTTTTTCATTATTTAAATCATTTAAAAAATCTCTTAAATGAATTTGACGTATGCATCAAATTTGCTAACTTTTATTACACAAACTAGACCGTTCATTTGCAGTTATTTAAAAGCATAAATTATATCAGACCCCAGATCGACTCTTAGCAGTCACCGGTGTGTTTTTTGTTAATGAGTGTATGATACAACTCTTCGTTCAAGACTGTATTTATCACTAATTGTTTTTTTAGGAACTGGTTAAAACACTACAGAATATGATTTTTCTTTCTTTGTATTTTTCACCTAACAAATAAAAATAAATGAAAGTATCTTACCTCCTATACATTTCTAAGAATATGACTGGTTAAAAGCAACCGCGTGAATACCTTGTATATTCAATATGAAGTTATAAGGTAGAAGTTTATTACAATACACGGTTATTATGACTGTTTCCTTGCTTTCTTAAAACCACACGATATTGAGGAAAACTATGAAATGTTTCAACAAATGAAGACATTGATGATAAACGATTTAGATACATTGTTGTCGTTGGCAATTAGTTGTGTAAAGACCAATAGAAGTCTATCCTATTATTGAATCCTTGATCACTTTGATAGGCCAATTGTCCAAACAGCATATTTAAAAAAAAGTTGGTAAGATTAATAATACATAAAACGGTATATATTTGGTCAGTAAATTCCATATGAGGACTTGAGCTTTGCTATTTCAATATTTCTATGATCCAAACAACAAAATCTATTATAAGCCATTGTAAATACATTATTTTGTGTAACGAATCATTAATTAACAAACATGAGTGTTTCTACTTACATTCATGGTGCAGTTTTTTTTACTAAGGTTTCCCTATTGATTTGTCCTGAAATTGAAAAACAATGCAAGTTAATTATACAAAATCACAAAAACAATTCTTTTTGTCAGAATATGACAGTTGCTGTTCATTCGTTTGATGTGCCATTTGATCAGGAAATTTCCGTTTTGAATTTTCTTCGGAATTCAGTATGTGTGTGATTTTACTTTTCAATATATATCTAGTATGTTCTATTATGTGTCTGTTTGTCTTTTTCATTTTTAGCCATGTGGTTGTCAGTTTGTTTAAGATTTGTGAGTTGGACTGTCCCTTTGGTATCTTTCGTCCCTCTTCCTGCAAGAAATAGTATTAGATAAACAAATGTATGATGCTGAAATACAAGAAGATATTTCTTTCATCAACATCATAATTTTACTATTTCAATCGGTTATCAGTCATTTCAAGGATCATTTGTCAATTTGTTACCAAAATGATACTAAAATAATTGAGTTAAAGAAAAGCCTGCATTATTAGTATGACACAGCTTCAATGACATAGTAATCCTTCAGAGAAACACAAAAAAGAGTTAATAGGATTTCCCACCAATCCCTATATTACATTGTCCGACACATAGTTCTGGTTTGGAAATGTTTACATTTAAATCAGTATGGTAGTACAGATTTGGTTGAGTATGAATCTAAAACAATTATCAAACGTACCAGGATTATAATTTAATACACCAGATGCGCGTTTCGTCTACATAAGACTCATAGGTGACGCTCAGATCAAAATAGTTATAAAGCGAACCAAGTATACAGTTGAAGAGCATTTTTGAAAGCTACTACTACTTTCGTTAAAAATTGAATTCCTTTGGGTTTGTACATTTAAAGGGAACCACAACACTTTATGCTAATTACGTGTTTCTCGTATTTGTTTTTATCCGATTCATAAGATCATTACTTTTCTTGTTTGAATTGTTTTACCATAGGCACACTGTTGCAATTTATAGCTTGCTGTTAGATGTGAGCAAAGGCTTCTATTTATCTTAACTTTTAACACATTATGACTTTGATAGATAGTTAAATCATTAATAAAGGCAACAGTAGTATACCGCTGTTCAAAACTCACAAATCCATGGACAAAAACAAAATCGGGGTAACAAACTAAAACCGAGGGAAAAGCATTAAATTTAAGAGGAGAACAACGACACAACACTGAAAAAGTAACACACACAGAAACGGACCAAGCATCAGACAAATCCCACGAGAATACCAAATATTACATTAAAACCAAATGCATGAATTTGGGATAGACAAGTACCATGACACGTCTTATCGCAATGTGAATTTACACTCAAAAATAAGAGAAAACAAACGACGCGACGTTAAAATGTAACTCACACAGAAACGAACAATAATATAACAATGGCCAGCTTCCTGACTTGGTACAGGACATTTTTAAAGGACAAAATGGTGGGTTGAACCTGGTGTTGTGGCATGCCAAACCTCTCACATTAATGGCAATGTTAAATATAACATCGAAATGACAACATAATATAACAGGACTACAATACAAATACATAGGAGAACATATTAGACAAAGAAACACATCATTAATAGATAACACAAAAAGCATCAGGTTTAAAATTCAATACGCCAAAAACGCGCCTCGTCCACACAAGACTAGACGACACAAGACGCCCAGATATAAAAGATCGAAAACGAAAAAAAAGTACAAAGTTATACAGCACTGAAGATCAAAAGTTGAAAAAAGTTGTGTCAAATACGGCTATGTTTTTATGCTTGGGATAAGAACATTCTTATTATTTAGAACAATTAAAGCGATTGCAAACAGTAAATTTTATAAATTGAATATAAAACAGATATACATAATGAAACTGAAATTAACACTTATACCTCATTTTTTAAAATGTCATAAAGATAATGACCTTCAAAGCAAATTCAAGAAGAGTAAGTCAATAAAAACTGAAAAAATAGAACCCTAGGGAGTTTACTTTTTGAGAATCAACTGAACGGTGAAATCACACAAAGAGTAATGAATCTTTCAACGAAGAAAACAAGTGTTTGCCTTACTGCTATATATTTAAGTAAACAATTCACGTTAATTGTGTGGTTCAAAGTTTATTGTCTTTTTTTATATTTTTATAAACAAGTCGAACTAAATATTTTGTAAAAATAATCCATATTTTAAGAGCCAAATCTTTTTTAAATGTGGTAAACCCTTTAAAAAAAACATTTCCATTTTGTTTATTCCGTAACATATGTAGAATTTAACTTTCATCAGTAACGTTTATACTAAAAACTGTAAGCCAGTAAAGAATTGAGACTTACAAATAATTATATAATATAACTTCCTGTAACCGTGAATAAAAGTTGGTCACTGGAAAGATTTTTGTTTTATCTTTGTATGTGTGTATCAAGTATCAGGTAAAACATAATCAAAATCATTTAATATGCGGTATTAAAATTAATCTAGGATTAATTTGCTTGACGCCTTCTATGTAAGAGTGTTAACATCATTAGATTAATAATGGATATATGTTATTGCAATGCTTCATTCACACCATATTATCTTTCTACGTGAGACTCAGTATAATTAATAATCGACTAATCAACACGTTTTGCAATGTTTATATTATATATATATACGTACGTCTGAGACAGTGACAACTCTGCAACATATTTATCCATCGGATCACCATCAATGATAACGGTGACACACGGCCACCGAAAGCTTTATTATTGGGAAGCCAAGATAGTCGTGTGGTTTAGCGGGGCGGCTGCAGTGCAGGCGATTTGGTGTCACGATATCTCAGTAGCATGGGTTCGAATCCCGGCGAGG
This sequence comes from Mytilus trossulus, assembly GCF_036588685.1. Lineage (NCBI taxonomy): Eukaryota > Metazoa > Mollusca > Bivalvia > Mytilida > Mytilidae > Mytilus > Mytilus trossulus. The sequence goes on from NC_086382.1 coordinate 26,411,170, forward strand.
AAAGAACTAAAAATTTGCGAAAGCAAATTTACAGATCTAACATTGTTGGGTTGATGTTTAGACGAGTTATATATATATATAAATACATTCATCTATGATTATCACAAAGATGTGAAACCGGTTGGAGAAAAATGTAGAGAATTAAAATACTTGAAGAGAATTTCGAAATTTAATTTTATTTATAAATATTGATATACACATTGCAAGTTGGTTATATGTCAATTTATATATTAGTTATTAACAACATCATCCCTCATTATAGTTTTATAGTCTAATATTCCATTATACTTTCACATACATGTAGATCTATTACTTGTATACATATATTAATCAGAATGTTGACACTTATGTCTGTTATATGTAACAACAAATGGCGTACTTCAAATAGCCATAACAATTAAATTCCTCGTACTTTTCTATATAATTCAAACCGTCATTATATTAATATATTGTCTAACATCATTACCCAAGATTCCCATAATGAACTTATTATCCATGTTATCAACTTATCTTTATTGTATAAATAATTCATGTAACCCATTTAATCGTCGATAACATAACAGGTCTGTTTTTGATTTTTAAGAAATGCATTGAAGCAATATATAGTTAACATGACACAACATAGAAAACTAAAGAACAAACAACACGAACCCCACCAAAAACAAGGGTGATCTCAGGTGCTCCGGAAGGGTAAGCAGATCCTGCTCCACATGTGGCACCCGTCGTGTTGCTTATGTGATTACAAATCCGGTAAATAGTCTAATTCGGTAGGTCACATTCATGAAAAGGAAGGGGATTGTAGTTACGACGTAAGAAATATATCCGATATCATTTGTGAAACGGTTATTCCATAACACTGTTTATTCCATAACACTTTTTTAAATGATAACTATTTCTATGATCCCCCTTGTTGTTTTTATCGGTAGGAAGCTGCCATGTAATGTTGTCATTCTAGCGGTATGTACTTGTATTACCATAAAGTGCGAAATTTGGCTAGCTACAAAACCAGGATCAACCAACCACTTTTTTTAAATGTCCAGTACCAAGTCAGTAATGCAACAGTTTTAATCTTACAGTCCGCTTCTATGTATGTTGCATAGTTATTTGTTTTTCGAAGCACTTCAGTGTTTATGTTGTTTTCTTGTTTTCTTCTTATACTAATAGTAGATGTATATACCTCGGTTTTAGTTTGTAACCGAACTACATTTGATTTTATTTATTGAACCAAGAGTTCCAACTGGCGACGTTAAACGTAATTAAAGGACATCGTATATCGTTATGAAATATTCGTTTGACTTAGCATAAGCAACTCGATGGGTGTCATATGTGGAGCAGAATCTGCTTAAATTTCTAGAGGACCTGATATATTCCCCAGTGTTTGGAGATTTTTTTTTTCCTTTTTTCCTTTTCTCTGTTGTGTTTATATAGTATTGTTTGTCTGTTTGTCTTTTTCTTATTTACCCATGGAGTTATCAGTTTGTTTATGACTTACGAGTTTGAATATTCTTGTGCTGGTGTTTAATAAATGTACAAACAAATAAGAAGGTGTGGTATAATTTCCAATTAGTTTGTTGTTAGACATTTTTAATCAAATATATTAATATTTATCATGTCCATCTGTTCACACCTACGTTATCAAAACTGGTTTTTAATTGGTCAGAGCTGACGTTATATAAATTGAATATACAACGTTCGAGCATATAAGTCCACATACTGCTTGGTCTTTGCTTGATTGCATTTAAGGTAAATAAGGCCGTGTTTACACCAAACGCCGTGTACAGTAAACATGTTTACAATTAGTTTAATGTAATGGACACTGGTTTCACATTAAATTTGTTCACACCTATACACCTTGTTTAATTACCTGTACATAAGATTTGTTCACACTTGTAAACTATATGTCATTTAAATGTTCATTACGTAGAACTAATTTCAAAGTTTTCGGACAATTTATCTAGCAGTAAGGGAACGACCATTTGACCTTAAAGGGGGATGGAAATATTCTGGTCATACAGAGGATAAAAAAATTAATCTGAATCAAGAGTTTCCCCATACATTATAGTTGTAAATATTGAAAAAAAGTATTTGATCTACATCTACATCTACATCAGCATCGAAGAAAAAAACCGGAATAAAAACGTACACGCGAAAAACAAATCTGAATCAGATAAAAAAAAATAACCCTCCCCCTTTTTTAAGTTAAGTGGTTGCTACTTTATAAAAGCCTTTTTAATAATTTTCAGTAGTTTAAATATACTAGAGATGTCTCGACTACGCATTAGAAAACGTTAGCTGCAGCAGCGTGTTTACTGCCGAAAAAAACGACTGAGATACTATGGATCACTACATTTTTATCTTTTCTGTTTGTTTCAAATGGTATTTCTTCAACAAAGGAGTATTTGATAACGTATTATTTTTATTTTAAGTGTTATTTAACAGATCTGAGATACTAGAAAAACATATCATTTACCTCACACTTTTTTTAGTCAAGCATTTATGCGTGAATCGTTGTTTGAGTAAAGACCAGTGGCGACTATTTCTGTGTACGTCAAGTCGATTCGGGAAGACCTTTTCAAATGAATAAGGCAGCATCTATTTATATTCATTTTTTTGGGGGAGAGGTGGGGGAGGGGCGGGGCGGGGCGTGGGCTTTAGATTTTTTACAGGACAAATTTTAGTGACAAGTCGAAATCTATTTTAGCAGTATATATAGGGGCAGCTGAGTGTGAAACAAACAAAAAAAATTCAGGGCCAAAAACTGGAAACATATTTTCTTCCAAAACAAAATCCATAGCCCACCATCCCACACCCTGCATTTATGTTTTATACTCAACAATAATACCCCCACGAAAATCAATTGGTTGCTGTCTTATGGGTTTGGCAATGATGCTGCTTTGAGCCTTGATCAGGGGTTAATAAAGTACGTTATTTTTTTTTACAAAAAAAACCTATAAAATTTAGACAACAATTTCTGTAAAGAACTATAATACTAATAATTATCAAAAATATCAATTTTACTCAAAAATAGTTTCCTCCTTAAATATATACATGGTAAAACTATTTTCCTAAATGCCTAGTTTTGTGTACACTTAACCTACACAAGGCCTACATTGACTATCGACTGTGTGTAGATAAAACATGATATAAACTACATGTAAACATTGAGTTTTATCAATGGGAACGCAATTGTGTTTAATTTACGTGTGAGTTACACTAACACAACACCGAATTTAGGTCAATGTGAACACGGCCTAAGTTTGATTGCGTAAAACTACGTTTTAATAATGTATTTACTATTGTTTGTCTCTCATGAATGTTATCATCTGGTTTTTGCAATGCTTAATTTTTTCCAAGTTTTTTCTAAGTTTTTCAATTTCTATCTTACGCGTGATATACATGTAGTTTTGTCTTATTTAAATGTTATTTTGAAGACCCGCCAACTCTTCTTAGCTGACGAGTTTCCATATTCCCAGTAATATGTTGGGTTCGTGTCATTCAATATACACTTTTCCATGATATGGTGTTAAGAATTTTTTGATTGTCCTTTTTATATTTCGATCAAATCGCAATAATTTTGTTTGACATTTTAAACTGATTAGTGTTTACTAAAAGGTACCATCTGATTACTTTAGTAATTGCTATTTTTTAAACAGTGTCTTTTGTTTGTATAATGCTGATTATGCTTATCTCAGGTTTCTTTACTTTATCAATATAGTGATTGGCAATAACAGAAAATGTTTGAAGACGATAAAATGAAATGAGAAATGATCAAGACAAAATATACATGATATATAAAATAAAAGAGGGGCGGAAGATACCAGAGGGACAGTCAAATTCATAGATCGAAAAATAAACTGACAGCACCATGGCTAAAATCTCAAAAGACTAAAAGACAAATAAGTAATAATAAGAGTTGCAGTCATTCAAAATCAAATGTAACTCACAAACAACTTGATCCATACTGGAAGAATCAAAGGTAAACAAAACATTATTATGTTAAACTATGTTTTGATAATTCATTTACTTTTTTCAGTCAATCATTTGTTTTATCAACTGTTTTTTGCAATGGTGTTTTTTTAAAAGTTTTCCCAATGTTTATCTAGCACATGGTATAGTTTGGTCTTATTTATATGTTATGTTACCAAACCTGCCTACGCTTCTTTGCACCCAATATTCATTATTTCCATGATTGTTTCGTGTTATTTAATCTACCCTTTTCTATTAAATTGTATGTGAAGTTTCTCGTTGATCATTTATTCACTTATTTCTATTTGCAATGAGGTTTTGGTAATTGGAACCTTCAGATTTCTTTCAAAGTTCTTAATTTTGGGTAATTAATGTCTGTTGTTTGACATCATACTGATTATGCCTATCTCATGTGTTTTCACTTTGTCATTATATTGTTTGGTGATGGTACAAAAATGCTAGCATGAAGTCAGATAATGATTTTCAGTTCTAAGACGACAACTTTCATGTTATTAGAATCCATAAACAAGGGAAAAACTATTTAATAGGGGCATTAAGGCCTGGTTTTGACCCAAGATAATAAAACTATTGATAACTTTTTCAAATAGACACTTAATGTTTAGAAATGCATAGGGTCAAGCAATTTAAATGAAAATCATTAGGATTTGTATGTGATGGCGTCACAATTACGTCATAGGTTGTACTGTTTTCACAAAAACGATGAAAATTACAGAATTTATGCAGTTTTCATTCTTTAATTCCGTTGTGGAAACATCGTGCGCGGTAAAAAAATAACATAATTAAACTGAAACTTCATCGTAACTATTGTCAAAATCTCACCAAATATAAAGTTGTTTCTTGGGTGCGCACATACTTTTTTAATTAAGATTTGATGAAAAACACGAAAAATTACGATAATTTACAAAGTATGCAAAGTAATGTATAATGCCTTGCCATGGTAACTTGTTCAATGTCAAAATTGTTTTGTTTTTCTGAATACCTTGTACATTAATAAAGTTTTCAGTAATTAATGAATATGTATGATAACTCTTAAATATGCGATATTTTTGGGGCAAAATAAGGGCATTATTGCCCCTACTTCTTTGGCAATTTGTTATAATATTGCTTCAATTCATTTCTAAAAACTCAAAAACAGACCTGTTATGTTATCGACGATTAAATGGGTTACATGAATTATTTATACAATAAAGATAAGTTGATAACATGGATAATAAGTTCATTATGGGAATCTTGGATAATGATGATAGACAATATATTAATATAATGACGGTTTGAATTATATAGAAAAGTACGAGGAATTTAATTGTTATGGCTATTCGAAGTACGCCATTTGTTGTTACATATAAAAGACATAAGTGTCAACATTCTGATTAATATATGTATATGTCGTGTACATGTTATTATTTTGTACAGGTTATTACTTGTACAAAATTTTCATACAAGTAATTACTTGTATGATGCCATCATACAGGTTATTACTTGTATGATTATAATTGTACAAGTAATAACCTGTACAAATTTTGAGGAGAAAAAGATAATAACTTTTACAAATCATTGTTTTACCTTGACCTATTTGAAGTTCACAACAAATTGTTTCCCTTTTAACATATAATTTATTACTTTGCCTAAAGGTATAAACTCTCAATATGTGAGTACATTTAATATATGAACAAAACTGTTCATTTAAGTAGTCAAAACTAAAGTGTTAAGATGGAAAACAGTATAGAAAAGAAATTTCATGATGAAATAATTAAATTGTGTGATGACAATAAATCTTCTAATAATTCAATAATTACACGTGAAAGATACAGAGAGACTATTGGGAATGTAAAGGAAGCAAAATTAAGTTCCAAAAAGACTGCTCTTCAAAGATATTTCTTGAGGCAATATGATGTTTTGAGTGTAGCAGGCATTGAAAAACTCATTCGCAAAGGTGACGAAATTTTTTACTATTGTACAGTAGATGAACTTTATCCGTTGATTAGAACTGCACATTCTGGAGTTGGCCATGGAGGCATCCACAAGACATATAAGGAGTTAAAAAACCAATTTGCCAATATCAGCAGAGAAATTGTCAGAATTTTCTTTCAGTTGTGTGAACAGTGTATTTTGAAGAAAAGTCGTACTGAAACCACAAAATTAGTTGTTCGTCCTATCACTTCTACAGACTTTAATTCCCGATGTCAAGTAGACCTTGTTGACTATCAGTCATGTCCAGATGGAAAATACAAGTGGATCATGCACTACAAGGGCCACTTAACCAAATTCAGTGTACTGCGCCCTTTAAGGTTCATGTGGACCCTATGGCTAAAATGGCCGTATTTTCACCTCAAAATTTACTCTGAGTACAGACAAACCTGCGCATCCTAGATAAATGAATTTTAAGTATGTTTTATGTTTAAGAAAAATAAAAACTTACCAGGATTTTGCCGTGCACTTTTTTTCATTCCTCCGGAAGGTGCCAAAATAGACTAAGTTGGGAAACAGGTTTGAGAACTTCCCCACAGGTAAAAATTAAAGTAAGCACTTTGAATTGACATGGACATTAGATGGTGAATAGATACCTGACAATAATTGGTTATTTAAACTGTGTACCTGAGTGGACCATATCAAGGTACACTCAACTGTTAGTTAATTTTATCATCTTCTGCAGGGACGAACAAAAGTGTACGGCAAAATCCAGTTAAGTTATGAATTTTCTAAATCATACAATGCATTTGAAATCTATTTATATAGGGCATGCTATGCCTTAAATTTTTTCCAGATGCACAGGTGTGCCTGTACTAAGAGAAAATTTTGAGGTGAAAATACGACCCTTTTAGCCATAGGGTCCACATGAACCTTAAAGACAAAAAGAGCAGCTGAAGTGGCTTATCAAACGGATAATAATGAATCCACAGTATTGGATATACCAGAGTACACAGAGGTTAACGTCAGAAAAGCAGTACAATTGCTTTCTTTAAGTGGTGGCCAAGGTCATGTTCACTGCAGCTGTCGGGATGTCTGTAAAACAGGCAAATGTAAATGCAAAAAAATGAACTTATTGTGTAATTCAAGATGCCATGCTTCCTTGTCTTGTGCAAATAAATAGGTTTTTTAATCCATTAGGCTTGATTTATATTTCCAATGTTTGATATTATGTTTGCACTTTTTTGTCATGATGTCATGATATATGTTTGAAAATAAATGAATGGAGGGTACCAATTTATTTTTGCTTTTAATGACCATGTCACTTTGTACCAGAAGTCCGTATTTACGTGGCATCTAGCTGTTTAGCTAAATTTGCACAAGGTGTCACGTTAGCGTATAGTATTACTTTGCGTCCTTCGTTCATCTTCAAATTTTTAACATTTCAAAAAAATACTGATAAACACTTGAAAATAAGAACAGAAAAGCAAACACAACATAGATTAAAAAGGACGAAAGATAGTGAGTTGTACAAGTTATTATATTTTTCTCCACAAAATTTGTACAGGTTATTACTTGTACAATTATATTCATAAAGTAATAACCTGTATGATGGCATCATACAAGTAATTACTTGTATGAAAATTTTGTACAAGTAATGACCTGTACAAAATAATAAAATGTACACGACATATATAAGTAATAGATCTACGTGTATGTGAAAGTATAATGGAATATTAGACTATAAAACTATAATGAGGGCTGATGTTGTTAATAACTAATATAATATAGATTGACATATAACCAACTTGCAATGTGTATATCAATATTTATAAATAAAATTGAATTTCGAAATGCTCTTCAAGTCCTTTAATTCTCTACATTTTTCTCCAACCGGTTTCACATCTTTGTGATAATCATAGATGAATGTATTTATATATATATATAACTCGTCTAAACATCAACCCAACAATGTTAGATCTGTAAATTTGCTTTCGCAAATTTTTAGTTCTTTCCTCGCCGGGATTCGAACACATGCTACTGAGATATCGTGACACCAAATCGCCTGCACTGCAGCCGCCCGCTAAACCACACGACTATCTTGGCTTCACAATAATAAAGCTTTCGGTGGCCGTGTGTCACCGTTATCATTGATGGTGATCCGATGGATAAATGTGTTGCAGAGTTGTCACTGCCTCAGACGTACGTATATATATAATATAAACATTGCAAAAAGTGTTGATTAGTCGATTATTAATTATACTGAGTCTCACGTAGAAAGATAATATGGTGTGAATGAAGCATTGCAATAACATATATCCATTATTAATCTAATGCTGTTAACACTCTCACATAGAAGGCGTCAAGCAAATTAATCCTAGATTAATTTTAATACCGCATATTAAATGATTTTGATTATGTTTTACCTGATACTTGATACACACATACAAAGATAAAACAAAAATCTTTCCAGTGACCAACTTTAATTCACGGTTACAGGAAGTTATATTATATAATTATCGGTAAGTCTCAATTCTTTACTGGCTTACAGTTTTTAGAAGAAACGTTACTGATGAAAGTTAAATTCTACATATGTTACGGAATAAACAAAATGAAGTGTTTTTTTAAAGGGTTTACCACATTTAAAAAAGATTTGGCTCTTAAAATATGGATTATTTTTACAAAATATTTACTTCGACTTGTTTATAAAAATATAAAAAAAGACAATAAACTTTGAACCACACAATTAACGTGAATTGTTTACTTAAATATATAGCAGTAAGGTAAACACTTGTTTTCATCGTTGAAAAGCTTCATTACTCTTTGTGTGATTTCACCGTTCAGTTGATTCTCAAAAAGTAAACTCCCTAGGGTTCTATTTTTTTTCAGTTTTTATGGACTTACTCTTCTTGAATTTTCTTTGAAGGTCATAATCTTTATGACATTTAAAAAAATGAGGTATAAGTGTTAATTTCAGTTTCATTATGTATATCTGTTTTTATATTCAATTGATAAAATTTACTGTTTGCAATAGCTTTAATTGTTCTAAATAATAAGGATGTTCTTATCCCAAGCATAAAAACATAGCCGTAGTTGACACAACCCTTTTGAACTTTTGACCTTCAGTGCTGTACAACTTTGCACTTTTATTTCACTTTCGATCTTTTATATCTGGGCGTCTTGTGTCGTCTAGTTTTGTGTGGACGAGGCGCGTTTTTGGCGTATTGAATTTTAAACCTGATGCTTTTTGTGTTATCTATTAATCATGTGTTTCTTTGTCTAATATGTTCTCCTATGCATTTGTATTGTAGTCCTGTTATATTATGTTGTCATTTCGATGTTATATTTAACATTGCCATTAATGTGCGAAGTTTGGCATGCCACAAAACCAGGTTCAACCCACCATTTTTTCCTTTAAAAATGTCCTGTACCAAGTCAGGAAGATGGTCATTGTTATAATATTGATCGTTTCTGTGTGAGTTACATTTTAACGTTGCGTCGTTTGTTTTCTCTTATTTTTGAGTGTAAATTCACATTGCGATAAGACGTGTCACGGTACTTGTCTATCCCAAATTCATGCATTTGGTTTGGATGTTATATTTGGTATTCTCGTGGGATATTGTCCGATGCTTGGTCCGTTTCTGTGTGTGTTACTTTTTCAGTGTTGTGTCGTTGTTCTCCTCTTATATTTAATGCTTTTCCCTCGGTTTTAGTTTATTACCCCGATTTTGTTTTTTGTCCATGGATTTGTGAGTTTTGAACAGTGGTATACTACTGTTGCCTTTATTAATGATATAACTATCTATCAAAGTCATAATGTGTTAAAAGTAAACATAAATAGAAGCCTTTGCTCACATCTAACAGCAAGCTATAAATTGCAACAGTGTGCCTATGGTAAAACAATTCAAACAAGAAAAGTAATGATCTTATGAATTGGATAAAAAAAGATACGAGAAACACGTAATTAGCATAAGGTGTTGTGGATCCCTTTAAATGTACAAACCCAAAGGAATTCAATTTTAATGCTCTTCAACTGTATACTTGGTTCACTTTATAACTATTTTGATTTGAGCGTCATCTATCTTATGTAGACGAAACGCGCATCTGGTGTATTAAATTATAATCCTGGTACGTTTGATAATTGTTTTAGATTCATACTCAACCAAATCTGTACTTTCATACTGATTTAAATGTAAACATTTCCAAACTAGAACTATGTGTCGGACAATGTAATATAGGGATTGGTGGGAAATCCTATTAACTCTTTTTTGTGTTTTTTCTGAAGGATTACTATGTCATTGAAGCTGTGTCATACTAATAATGCAGGCTTTTCTTTAACTCAATTATTTTAGTAACATTTTGGTAACAAATTGACAAATGATCCTTGAAATGACTGAAAACCGATTGAAATATTAAAAGTTATGATGTTGATGAAAAAAATAACTTCTTGTATTTCAGCATCATACATTTGTTTATCTAATACTATTTCTTGCAGGAAGAGGGACGAAAGATACCAAAGGGACAGTCAAACTCACAAATCTAAAACAAACTGACAACCACATGGCTAAAAATGAAAAAGACAAACAGACACATAATAGAACATACTAGATATATATTGAAAAGTAAAATCACACACATACTGAATTCCGTAGAAAATTCAAAACGGAAATTCCCTGATTAAATGGCACATCAAACGAATGAACAGCAACGGTCATATTCTGACAAAAAGAATTGTTTTTGTGATTTTGTATAATTAACTTGCATTGTTTTTCAATTTCAGGACAAATCAATAGGGAAACCTTAGTAACAAAACTGCACCATGAATGTAAGTAGAAACACTCATTTTTGTTAATTAATGATTCGTTACACAAAATAATGTATTTACAATGGCTTATAATATATTTTGTTGTTTGGATCATAGAAATATTGAAATAGCAAAGCTCAAATCCTCATATGGAATTTACTGACCAAATATATACCGTTTTATGTATTATTAATCTTACCAACTTTTTATTAATATGCTGTTTGGGCAATTGGCCTATCAAAGTGATCAAGGATTCAATAATAGGATAGACTTCTATTGGTCTTTACACAACTAATTGCCAATGACAACAATGTATTTAAATCGTTTATCATCAATGCCTTCATTTGTTAAAACCTTTCATAGTTTTCCTCAATATCGTGTGGTTTTTAGAAAGCAAGGAAACAGCCATAATAACCGTGTATTGTAATAAACTTCTACCTTATAACTTCATATTGAATAAACAAGGTATTCACGCGGTTGCTTTTAACCAATCATATTCTTAGAAATGTATAGGAGGTAAGATACTTTCATTTATTTTTATTTGTTAGGTGAAAAATACAAAGAATGAAAAATCATATTCTGTAGTGTTTTAACCAGTTCCTAAAAAAACAATTAGTGATAAATACAGTCTTGAACGAAGAGTTGTAACATCATACACTCATTAACAAAAACACACCGGTGACTGCTAAGAGTCGATCTGGGGTTTGATATAATTTATGCTTTTAAATAACTGCAAATGAACGGTCGAGTTTGTGTAATAAAAGTTAGCAAATTTGATGCACACGTCAAATTCATTGAAGAGATTTTTTAAATGATTGAAATAATGAAAAAAAAAAAGGTATAGAACTTTGTTCCAGGACAACTTATTTTTATTATAAAAAAAGGCTAAATTTGTAATATTGGGAGGTATTATTTGGCAAATGCATCGTTAAGTTGCGCAAAACAAGTCTATGTAACATCATATAAAAACTCGATATTTATGATCTCATCTCAATTATGCACATTGAGATACCATAATTTTATATTATTTTGACTGTATCTTTCGTCCCTCTTTTATAATTTCTACTGTTAATTTGAGATTATGTTGCCACCTTTATTTGAGTGATATATTATTATTTAAATTTATGTGGCCATATACTTTAAATGCATGTCTAAGGTATATTTCCTTGTACAGAACATTGACCTCGCCATTCTGCCAAGATAATTTTGTTTTTGTTTGAAAATATGAAAAATTGAGATAAATAAAAAATAAACCGCTCCCGAAAATAACATTTTGTTTTATCATAAAAGATTTCGTATGATTTAAGACGATTAGCATACAGAAGTTTAATTGTCATATAATACAACGACTACTGTTGATGAATGGTACCAACTCGCTCAATTTTTTAATATAAAACATGAGTTTTTCCGAGCGTTTGTAAATTTAAGATTTTACCTACAGATAATCGTGAAGTATCAGGTTGTAAATACAAATGTGTGTCATATATGTCTCAAACGTTGATGACGTAATGGTCAAATAACAAAACTATGTCTATGCGCTAATGAACAACACGACGTTAGCTAATCAGAAGACGCAATACATCCAAAGTTAAATTATTTCTTAAGAACTTTTATTGTTATTAGATCAATTAAGCAAAATGTTGCATAGCTTGAAACATCAGTAAAGTGCAGAAAAATTATATTTGATGAAAAAAAAAGGCAAATGGATGTGAGACTACTTATAGTAATGGAAAATAAAACGTCGACTATTTCAACGTCAAAGATGGTCGTGTGCATGGTCAAGCTATTAAACATAGATCGAAAGATTGTAAGATAATATTGATGAACAATTGTATAAGGATCAATATTTGGTTATGTATCAATTTATTGAATGAAAACTCAATGCTAGTACCGATGATAATAATAATATTACGGTATAACAGTAATTACCTATAAAATATGTGTATTCAGATGATTGTTGAATTTTTATGAATCGTATCACAACGTACTCGCCCTATAAAAAAAACATCCATATTAAAGAATCAGTTATATCCCGTTTTCAATGAGAAATCAAATGAAGATACAGTCAAACTTCGAAGTCAAATCATTGTTCACACAACATATCCTAAATAAGGTGTAAATTGACTCGTGGTAATGAATACCAGAAAATTAACTAGTTATATTTTGATAGAATTCTTTTATACATAACATTAGCACTGTGTCTAAACAACACCGGCAAAATTTGCTCGGACTCGATGGTATCTAACATCCGGCACAATGACGGAACACCAATAGACAAAAGAAAGGTAGGTTTCTCCTTATTTTTTTTATTTTTTTTATGATATCGAAGAATATATATACATATACAACTATTTTCTATTGTGAGATGCAATATTTTCTACAACCGTTCTATATTAACGAAGAAATAAGTCAAAATGCATGCCAAAATGACGAATTGAGTGAACCTTGCCTCGAAATTGTTTAATTTCTCGTTAAATAGTTTACATTGTACAGAAAGAAAGGTACGGGAAGAAATATTGACACGGAGATTGCAAATTTATTTAGTATAAGCATCTCAATAATTTTATCTCTGTGTATGGAACGAAAGAAAAGGGTCATGTCAAATTAAAATAAACCGGTTTCGTCAATGTTGTTATTACACAATCACCCGGTTTCGTCTATATATATCACCCGGTTGTTTTTTTTTAATTTTTCACAAACAATTTATGAAAAGCAACTTTGGCACGGATCTGAACATTGTCTTTCGAGAATTTAAATATATATTTATTGTAAAGTAAACTTGGCGTGTTAAAATATATTTTAAACGGGCACCTTTGGACATAGTTAATTATGATAATACACATTTTCCTAATGAAAGGCGTATCCCTTATTTCACTTAACTTCAAACTAATTTTAAATGGAATATAACGACTCAATAGCAAACACTGGTATCTTATTATTTTGTTTCTGGTAATAGTTATCAAAAGTACCAGGATGGTAAGCACATTTATTTTCCTAGGCATGTTTTTCACATTATTTTCACAGTTCAAATTCATTTTTTTTACAGTTCGAATTCAATTGAAACTTGAAGATAACTTTTGAAAACAATATCTGACAGTTTTGTATTTTCAATGTGAATAAAAGTTGGTTTGCAAAACATGACCGTCATTTATATCTAGGTCTTATTTAGAAGAAGTGACGGTGACCACTTATCCCATACACATTGACACTGAGACAACTTTCTTTAAGACACAAAAATGATGTTGAATTAATCAAGTTTAGGTCAGCGTATGCCTTAAACAATGAGAAAAACACACAAACTGCATGAAAGCAATCTATAACAGGGCCCTAAATTATGAATGTAAAACAATTCAAACAAGAAAACTACCTGCCTATTATATGTTCAAGTCGCATATGGTATAAAGCAACCAAAGACAACCATGGAATTACAAGCGTGTGACTCGGGAATAGACTGAGTCAAAGTGCTGTCGCTGACACAAACAGTACAACAAAAGTACAAATAATAAAAAAACTGATGAATAAACCTTAACTCCACTTATGACAGAGCCTGTATAGTAAATTCGCGATTTGTGCCAAAACTTGTATCATAGTTAAAATTATCCCTTAAATATAATAAATATACATGTATTCGCAGTTTACTATGAAGTCCACTATCACTAGTACTGAACTAGTATACATATTTATTAAGGGCCAGCTAAGGGAGACGGATTAATATAAGGGAAACCTTGTTTCCGAATCCTTTTATAATATGTTATCACTGTATTTATATGTGTATGCCATGTACATGATTTTTTGAAATAAAATATGTTTAAAGTAAAGTGTGTAACACTCTTAATGCTAAACGTTTCCAGTGTTCAATGTGCCCTAAAAGATTTGACCGGAAAGATCTACTAACTGACCATGTGACAGGAAAGCACAAGAAAGGTGTAGCCCAATATCATTGCCAAGTATGTAACGAAGGCTTTCGATACAGATCTAGCAGATCTAGCAGGTCTAATCATACTAGAAAAAACATCATAGAGGATAAACGATCTGTTATTGTTATTTTTTATGCCTCAGTTATATTTATAGATAACTCTTAGGAAGCTACTAATTTATTGTAAGAATGAAAAAGGGGGCTAGGGGGGATATTGTCCTGCATTTGTTTTCAGTTTTTATCTCTGTCCTGCTTTTTTATATTTTTCACTTTATTCTGTCCTTTTTTAAGTAGTAGTTTATTCCCTTTTTACATAACTTGTTATCCTGCCATTTTCAATCTAAACTTTTGGCTTGCCTTTTAACTAAGAAGTGCATAAAGTTTGATGCAGTTATAATACTTCGTTTTTGAGATATGGCGGGACATGTTAAAAAAAAACACATTCCTGTTTCACTTACATTTTCTGTAACTCAAAAAGATTTAATTTGATTTTCACTATAATGTTTACAGATCGTTTGACCATTATAAGAAATAACTATGTTAAATTTTAAGAAAATAAGATAAGCTGTCCTGAAGTTACGGTGCGACATGTTTATTCTGAACAGACGGATAGATAGACGGACGGACGGACGGACCGAATGACTGAAAGATGGAGAAACGGGCGGATGGAAGGACGGACGGACAGACGGGTGTATACAATAATACGTCCTGTCAAAATTGGGACGGGCGTGTAAAAACGCAAAGAAATGAAAAAAAAATCGTAATAAAAGGTCAATAAGTTTTATTAGCAGTGGGAAAGCCAGTGACATTGAAGAGCTACTTCCGGTAGTCCCGCGGGAAAGGGGACATAATCTAAAAATTTTGAGGTGGCGCTGTAACCAGCGTGTAAACAAAAACGTAGCCTGTGCTTCAGACAATAAATCTATTAAAACAACTTATCATCCATCAGTATTTGAGTTTAATTTTTCTTTAGACTAGATTTTGTCACACGACTGCCAAATTCGGTATTCAAATAAGTGCTCCGTTACTGAAATATGATAATCCAAAAGACTACCTCCGTTGATTTCCAAAAAACCGCGGGTAATCCCCACGACTACAAACAACTGACACAAATGCATCCTAAAGCTTTTCATTGGTCGAGATATAAATAAATGTGACCTAGAAACATATGGGCACATGACTATGTACAGGATTCCCCGTCACTCCGAGTCTTGTTTACATAATAAATACTTCAACCGGAGGTCAAAATTCAACATTTTTCAGCCGTTTTGGGAGTTATTTCGGTGCAAAATCAAGCAAATTATGTCATATTTTACAGATTTTAAGCACAAAATTGATTGAGACAACGAAGGGTGATGATGTTTTCAGGATTTTAAATATATTTTTCTTAAAACGTTGAGTGGTTGAAGGCTTTACAACGTCATTTGTTGATGTTTACAATTTGCTCAAACTCCTCGTATCACATTTTCTGTAGTTATTTAGTTATGCTGCTGATGTATAACAGATTTATGGGCGAGATTTATGTATTACATTGAAACTGATTTAATCTATGAACGAATTTGTCCATTTAAATAACTTCCATTGTCTGGAAGTAGACCTACCCCCCCCCTTTTTTTCAACAAAAAAAATTCAGTTAGTCAAAAGTTGTTGTCTGAATAAGCATGCAAAAGTGCAAAGTGTAAGCACTCAGCTAGTCTTTGTTTTAAGCCAATTTTTAGGGTAATGGTTACAGTCATTCTTTGATTCTGTAAATTATTATAAATCTGAAATGTTTCAACTTGTCAATTTTAAAAAGTACATGTACCAATCAACAAGAATTGCCTGCCTAAACACTCACACATGTTTATAAATGTCTGTCCTTATCATGCTTATCAAGCAACCTGATGTACACTGTGACTAACTATTCATGTTTGAGTGTTTCTGGGCCCTGGGTCATATTTAACTCTTGAGAACTTGAGATTAACATTCAATAGGAATGCCCTATGCCTAGTACATCAAATTCTTAATACATGTTAGAGCTACATGTATATGACCATTTAAAGCATTAACAAAATGCTATATCACTTCCAAGGTCTGGTATATGAATGTCTCACTCTGATTTTGGTGATCCTGTTTTGTTTCATTGATATAACTGATTGACCCATATTTTTATTTTACACCAGTTTACAAGAAAACCAAATCTTGGACACAGGATCTATTCTTTATTAAGAATCATACCATTCCTATATCTGTGTGCTGATTTTTCTGCAATAGAATACCTTTTCACACATTTTACTCCATTCTAAAAGCACACAATTGCAATAATTTGCCAAATCATGTGTTTACTAGATATAGGAAGATGTGGTGTGAGTGCCAATGAGACAACTCTCCATCCAAATAACAATTTAAAAATTAAACCATTATAGGTTAAAGTACGGCCTTCAACACGGAGCCTTGGCTCACACCGAACAACAAGCTATAAAGGGCCCCAAAATTACTAGTGTAAAACCATTCAAACGGGAAAACCAACGGTCTGATCTATATAAACAAAACGAGAAACGAGAAACACGTATATATTTCATAAACAAACGACAACTACTGTACATCAGATTCCTGACTTAGGACAGGTGCAAACATTTGCAGCGGGATTAAACGTTTTAATGGGCCCAAACCTTCTCCCTTTTTCTGAAACAATAGCATAACATCACAACATATAAAAACATACGATAAAATATCAATTAGCAGACTTAACTCAATCAAAAAACGTATGATTACACAAAGAACTTATCTAGGAAAAGGGAACATAGACATCTCATTCATAATACTACACAAGGAGCAGGATCTGCTTATTCTTCCAGAGCACATGAGATCAATTATATGTTGTGGGTTCAAGTTGATCAGTTTTCTTTTTCTCTAATTTGTATATTAGTTTAAACTTTTCATCAAAAAGTCTGAAAAAAGAGATATGTATCTACTGAAAATGATTTATTTAGGTGCAGGGGTTACCACACTTTGAAATCTACATGGAAGCAAAACAGTGAAAAGTCATGTCATGATAGGCTGCTTGAGAGACCTCACTATGTCTAGAAGAAGTGAACAATTCTAGAAACTTTCCATTTAAGTCATTCAAACCTTATAAAGAATAAAAGACCATCATTTTGACTTTTTATATCTTTTTTTTTCTTATGTCTCAAATACTACAGTACATACATGTATATTTCTGATACCAGTGACCGATCCAGAACTTTTTCTATTATTTTTTTTTGGGGGGTGGAGGGGGGTAAGGGGTTGCTGCTGCTGACTAACTTAGGAGGGACCCCCTCCAGTGATTCCCTATTTAATCAACCAATTTTTTCCTATGAAAGGGGGGCCCTATGAATATGCTAGCTTTGCATCAATGAATCTCAGGTTTTTCAATGACATTAAGTAATATTGTATTGCAACAGTATAGTGCCTCATGTACATTTACCCCACGTTATCAATATAACATGGTGGAGTGTTTCACATTGTATGTATATTTGAAAATATAAAAATGTTTAGAAATAAAAGTTTATTAAATGATGAATAAATACAAAGTCATAAAAATAATGTTAAAATGAAAAATATGTATAAAGTATTTTAATCATTTAAGGAGAACTATTGTTAAAATTAAAAAGTTTTTTTAAAGTAAAATCAAGTCAAATAGTCCTCTGTCCCATACATGTAAATCCTCAATATAGAAATCCTGCTCTTCTTATTCCTATTGTTATCTGAAAATATATAATTTATGCAGATGATATTATCAAATGAATATAATTTCAAACTTCTCTAGATTTGCTATATGATCGGTAAATTATAATATATTTTAATTGTCTACTCACAAAAACATGATCTTCTGAGGTCCCAATTAAAAAAAAATGTTGAAAGGAAATACTGGAATCTGAAGGATCAATCTCGAAATCCTGAGCTATAAAATTACCCAAATTGCAATCCAGACATCCCGAAAAAGGTTCTCTAGATAAGGTAATACTTATACACACCAACAGATGTTTGGAAAAATTTTCTACTTATAAATTCATTTACTTAGTATTTAAAATTCATCACCATTATAACATATCAACCTTTTTAAAAGATATAAATAATGTTTTAATAAAGTATAACGACATTAAATTATTTTACAGGTATCTGTTATTTAAAAGATAACTTTTCATTCAATCATTCATATCTTTAATTCTTCATTCCAGTAATTGATAATAAATGTATCCAACGCCAATAAAACCTTGCCACAACACCAATTAAGCCAATACTGAAGGTGGCAATAAAATTCAACAATAAATCACGTAATTGAATTTATACTTTCCTACTGGTGAATATTTCATATACCTGAAATCTTTAAAAGATATTTCACATGCCCATATGCACTATTCAGCAAAAATAATAGTACTGTTGTTCACATAGACAAGGGTCTGGATGGGGTGTTCTGCATTTCTTTAACATTTAATCTTTTAGTTCATTGGTCTCTATTCTTTTTATACTTTTTGTCCATAATTTCTCTTTCCTCAATATATAAATTAGCACATCAATACTGTAAATTCAGAAATTATTGCGAGGTTTTTTTTATTGCGAAAAATGCGACAGAGTTGTAAACGCAATAATTAAAACTTGCATTTTGTAATATTTTAACTGAATTAAGCATGACTTTTCTCAAAATCGTAAAAATTAAAATTGCATTCAAGTTTAAGATGACAAAATCGCAATGATAAGTGCACGCAATAATTTCTGAATTTACAGTAGTTCGATCAAAATGATTATGACCAGACCTAAGGCTTGCTGCTAAGAATATTAAGATTTTTTTCTGGGATGCATAGGAAGTCGTCCCAGAAAAAAAAGTAGTCTTGTCAGACTTCATAATAATTTGGACTAGCATGTCATTTGCTCTATTTTTTACTTATTTTATGGTAAATTTTCTCTATTCTTGTTCCTATAGTAATAATTCTCTAATTCTTTATAAGTTTAATATAAATCATAGTTCCCAGTGGCAGATCCAGGGATAGGGTTCCAGGGATTGGAATCTCCCTTTTTGGGGACGATCAATGCATTTGAATGAGGACATATAGTTGGAACCCCCCTTTGTCCTGGGGTAGTTATTTTTTCATATATTTTTATTTTGTTTGTTTTTTTGTGTTTTTTGTCACACTTTATGGGTTCAAAAATAAAAATATTTACCTTTTTACTATTCGAGACAACCAAACAAATCAGCACATATGCATTACACAACTGCAAAACTTTAATTAAAATTTAAATGCTAACATTGACCTGCCAAAATTGAAGTTTTATTCAAATTGAAGTCTCACGCTGGAAAAGGGGCGTATATTTACATGTGGTCTACGGAAATTTACTGGATTTAAGAATCGAAAAGAGGCAAACATGTAGCCATAACCCGATCAGATCAATAAATTATGTTATGGATAGTATTAATATCTTTCTACTAACCATTAAAAGTAATAATACTAGGATTTCGTGAGCTCAGAAACCTTAATCTGTTGAAAAATGGCGTCGATTTGTGTGCTTCCTTTTCGCAGCCTCAGTTACAATTTGACACGGAGTGATGGGTATTTATGCAAATATTTAGGGACTCCTATCATCATAGATACTATTTTTGGTCATTTTGTATTTAAATAGCCAATAGGATGCAAATGTGTCAGTTATTTTCAGAAGGGGAAAACACCCGCCATATTTTTATCTCCCAAATCAACAACGTCACTTGCCACTTTCAGATGTTCGTTTCTTGTAAAATAAAATCTTCTAAGAAGAAAAAATAGCATGGTCACCTGTAAAACTTACCTATATAACTAATTGATGATGAAATGACACAAGTTTAATTGTCTTTAATGATAAATTTCTCGAAAAATCACACGTACACGATGTAAACAAATTGCCGCGATGGCGCGATACTGTCGCCCTCTATGAAAAATCGCAATTGTCGCCCTTGATTTTCTGGCCTTTACGTCATATGGAAGGAGGCGCAGAATCGATCCGTGGCTTTCCCACTGTAGGATATCGGCCAAGTCGATTTATTTGTATATTTGTCTGCCTTCACATTTTCCTATATAACTTTTATATATATTTGAAAAAAATGTTTAGAAATCGATAAAAAAAAAACTTGATATTCGGCATTAATTATAATAAAAATAATCCAACTCACATAATCCGATTTCCCGGGTGTCCATGTTTTCTCATTTCTTACAATTTTTTAATTCGGTATATACTTTATAAGATAAGTGGCGAATCTAGATGATGTATGGGTTGCACGCCCCGACCCCACCTTTGGTTGCCAAAAATATATTGATTCCTGTATAAAGATTACATACATTGAATGATTAGATTACTAATAAAGGTGTTCATTCTTTTGTGCGAGAAAATCACATATCAATTGTGTTTTCGATTTTTAAAACCGTAAGCTTTAATTTCAAGTTTAAACATGTTTAACATATTTTCTCATAACTCATATAGAAAACGCATATTTAGAGAGCTTTAATCTCAATATGTTGTTAAAAAATTTCGGAATTCAAAGTTAAATTAAAATATTCGTGTTCTATAAGAGTAGGAATTTGCTTATTATTTATTTGAATCTGAGACTGATATAAATAATAAGCCGCTGTTCGGTGAACGAACTTGTTTTCGAACGACCCACAAAACTCCTTTTGAACGCTGAAGTTAAATTATCAATTATAATGTAATGCGATTATGATTTTTTTTATTTGACCAAACCGGGTTATGCATTTTGAAATTTATGACGAAACCAGGTTGTATACATTGACGAAACCGGCCAGTTCAATTTTGACATGACCCATTTCTTTTGTTCCATACACAGAGAGAAAATTATTGAGATGCTCATAATAAATAAATTTGCAATTTCCGTGTCAATATCTATCTTCCCTTACCTTTCTTTCTGTACAATGTAAACTATTTAACGAGAAATTAAACAATTTCGAGGTAAGGTTCACTCAATTCGTCATTTTGACATGCATTTTGACTTATTTCTCCGTTAATATAGAACGGTTGTAGAAAATATTGCATCTCACAATAGAAAATAGTTGTATATGTATATATATTTTTCGATATCATAAAAAAAAATTTAAAAATAAGGAGAAACCTACCTTTCTTTTTTCTATTGGTGTTCCGTCATTGTGCCGGATGTTAGATACCATCGAGTCCGAGCAAATTTTGCCGGTGTAGTTTAGACACAGTGATTATACTTCAAACACTTGCATAGAAAACAAATTGGGGAAATATATACAGCTTAAGCTTGTATTTAAGTGTATTTCTTTCAATATTTCAGGATACTGATACCATGGCACAGGCGGCACAGGTTGATTATGCAGTTGCAGTTCTACTAACGTCATTAGCATCAGTGACAATTTTAGTTGACTTCACATATATCATTGTTTGTTTTAAGGCTCTGAAGAAAACTTTCTACCATCTTACAATATTGGCTTTGTTTTTCAGCG
Organism: Mytilus trossulus; assembly: GCF_036588685.1. Classification (NCBI taxonomy): domain Eukaryota; kingdom Metazoa; phylum Mollusca; class Bivalvia; order Mytilida; family Mytilidae; genus Mytilus; species Mytilus trossulus. The sequence continues at coordinate 26,433,254 of NC_086382.1, forward strand.
ACAGTACTTTGGGGATTTCGTCAGCAATATTTTCGTCAGGATCTATAATGAAACATGAACACGTTGGATCATGTCTTCTGCAGATATTTCTTATTGCATTTGGCTTGCTATCAAATTATTGTTTGATATTTCTGCTTTGTTTACAGAGATTTTTAGTGGTTAGATCGTTTAACTTCGGAACTAGTAAAAAATTTGATAGGAACAAATATACATACATTGGAGGAGCTATATGTTGTGTGTTCATAATTTCGTTGTGTGGGACATTACTGACACCTCGTGTCGAATTCATGCAAATATGTAGACCTCCATTAATATATGGGGATAATTTTTATATGTTTGTAATTGTGAATCTTTTACCAGTAATTGTAATTATCTTTCTTTTATTAGTAATGTCACTGACCACTAGTTTTCGGTTATTGAAATTTCATTCCGCACGCAGAGTTGCTCCGAAGCACGTCATGAGTGGGACGATAAATAATCCTAGCAATGTGAAACCCCCTATGTTTACAACAGGACATAGTCCCGCTACTTCATCGAAAAATATTTCTGGTGACATTAGAAGGAAACATAGTATGGCAGTAGTTACCCCAATAGAGATAGAAATTCAGCTATCTAATTTGAATAACGAAGCTACAAAAGATCATTCAGAAAAAGGAGGATCGAGTGAGAAAATAAGGAATCAAGATGACCACTGTGATAACTCAAGCTCTAAGAACAAAGAATCACTAAATAAAGATAACTATGTACGTAAAGAGAATCAGAATAAAGGAATGGTTGATACCAACATATGTACAACAGCAAATAATCTAGGTCATTCAATAGATGTCAACATACAAATGAAAAAGTCATGGGAGATACGAGCATTTTTTACAACTGTCATAATTGCTTTCCAGACCTTTATATTAACTGGACCTTTTGTTGCCTCGTTCTGGTTAGAAATTTTATCGAATTTCCCTTTGTCAATGCAGACTCGTCTTTTACTGTTTATTCCATTTCAGATTTATTTATTTTCAAATCCTTTTCTATATGCATGGAGAATACCAGAAATAAGAAAGGAGTTCAGGAGGCTTCTAAGATTAAACAACTAATCATAAAAAAATATATATTATACTATAATTGGGAATGGAAATGGGGTAAATATCAAATAGACAACAATCTGACCAAAGAACAGACACCGGTATCTTTTTTATAGTTTAAACATATTTTATTGTTCAAAATGACAAAAGAATCAGACACAAGTTTTATAACTTAGTAACGTCTTCTCTATTTTATAGATTAACAGTATTTAACAACTGTGTGAAGACATCATATTATGTTTAAGTATTCATGATATTGTAGCTGTGTAACAAGTGTGAAAAGAGATATATACTGCAGCTGTGCTATTTGAACAGTCAAATTGCATTGACTGTATATTTATATGTGATAAACAGTCACTGGTCGTATATCCCCTTGTTTATGACGTTGACAATGCTTTGTCGTACAGTTTCATTTATGACATCAATAAAACATACAGGTTCGCGGCAATTTTACGTTGTCCGCTTAGAATTAAAGAATGATACTTTTTACCCTAAATACTTCATATTGAACAGTTATAAGAGTTACAGTATATGAAAAATAACCACACATTGTCTCTAAATATCAATCTGTTATTTGTACTCCGCTCGAAACAGGTAGAAATGCTCGGCACAACCTTGCTTTCTTCCTGTTTCTAAGCCTTGTACAAATAACATTGATATTTCGAGACAATGTATGGTTATTCTATCTTTAATGTTAATTGCAGTTGTTCTGTTGTTCCGCTACACTTCACAATTATAAATATTCTATTGTACATCATGTTGGAATTGATTTCAGTAGTCAGGTGTTTATGCATTTTTCAATTACTTTTGCTAAAGATAATCCAAAATAAGTTCGTGTTGTAGTTGTGTGTATTAACAAATCAATGGTTGTCGTTCAAACATTTGTAATAATGGTTAATCTGTCGAAAAGAAAAAAAATGATGATCAATATGGTAACACGACAAATAATAAGTTTGTAGAAAACAATTTGGATCAGTTCTTCAATGTCTTAATAGCATCGCAGATCAGTTAAAAACTCTTTTCAAACTGTTTGCATCAGTTCTGATTTTTCGTAATGCATGCATATGTCAGGATCTGTGTGACTTTTTCGAAAAGAAAAAAAAAATCTGTGCGGATCAGGTCTTACATCTCTAAAGACCTGTGAGGATAAGTTATAAACTGTCTTAAACTCTGTGCGATCAGTTTTAAAATCTCTTTTATAAGACCTGTAATGATCAGTTCTAAATTCTCTCAACATATTTGCGCATCAGTTCTATACTCTCTTAAAATCTGTGGGTATCAGTTCTAACAACTCTTAGTACATGTGAGGATTGGTTCTAAACTATCTTAAAATATGTTGGGATCAGTCCCAACATCTCTTAATACATATGTAATACATGTGATGATCGGTTCTCAACTCACTAAAACAGAGATATTTTACTCATATAGTTTTCACTCAAATTTCACATTAAAATACGGTGACCTGATTTCATGCTAGCTTTAACTTGAGTCTTATGATATGAAAATCATGTGAAATTAAGGGGAAATTGATATGAAGGTTTCACGAGATATTAACCTGAATTTGATAACACAGTTATTCAGATAACATCTAAATTTCAAAATGATTTACCACCATTAATGAAAAATACCATCGATTTTGAAAACTGTATGAATTATTTGAATCTGAATTAACTTACAAGTGTTCATGTTATTTTCACATAAAACATAATGTCATTTGAGGTTAATGTATGTAAGTTTTTTTTGTCTTATTGAACGCTTATGTGACATAGCGAAGAAGGTTTTCAATTTGTTACTTTTATGTGTTTATTGTCTATATTTTTTTTAAATTATATGGATTGCATTTTTTTTTCTGACGCAATGTCATACCTCTCCTTTTTTTTTTTGTTCTAAGGAAAAAAGTATCTTAGGAAAAAATAGGATGAATTTGATGTTTTATATTTGATAAATTATAGATACTGAAAAAAAAAAATTTATTTAGTCCTTAATAGTTTGTTCTGTTTTAATATAAATTCATAATAGTGCAGTTTAAACATAAAATAAATTTATTCTTTGATATGCTAATGTTTTACACATGTTACAGTATATTTAATACAAATTAAAAATAAAATATGGAAAAAGAACCAATTCAAAGGAAATTTCAAAATGATAAGTCTCTTATAACATGTATAACATAGCAAAATAATAAGCTCAAACACGTCAATGAAAATAACTACCATATTCCTGACATGGTACAAGCATTTCCTTACGAAAAAACATGGTCGGTTAAACCAGCTGGTGTTTAAGCTTACTTAATCACTGACTTGTATGACAGTCAGTCTCATTATTTTTCTTTATTATATGGACAACATTGTTTGACCAACAAAAAAGATATATATAAGTTATTAATGTAAACAATAAGGGTACAGCAGTCCACATGGTGTTTTATGTATGTATATTTAATAATTAGAGAGTTAAGAGGGTGATGAGACAGTATAAGACATGAACTGTTTGTAAATATTTTAATCTTTTTACTATCAAACAGCACGACAAATGCCACACGTGAAGCAGAATATGCTTATCCTTCCAGAACACATCAAATGACACACAGTGGTGTTTGTATGGTTCAGAGTTTTTGTTTCGAAGGGTTATGATTTGTAGAATGTTAGTTGTTAACTTTCGCAACCTATAAAGTAGCAAAAACACATTGATTCCTCTGATAATCAGTTTGACAAGAGTGCTCAGAATAGAATATGTAATGTATGTTTTATTAATATCTATAGACATATTTCGCATTGCTGTTTTGAATTTTAATTGTGTTTATATCGTGGTTTTTGTTTGTAAAGATCATCTTAGTTTTTATAATAATAAAATATTAAACATGTTTAAACTAGTTTGATTGATACTATATTTGTGTCGGTGTGTACTGGGAAAATAAAGTCATAAACACAACGAAATCTCACAATTTTGTAATGAAAATTCTTTAACAGCAAAAAAACACAAAAAGAATGTTTTTATATGACAGCAAATATAGCTGTTGGAATTGATAATTTTACTTGAAAAAAAAATCAATTAAACGTGAAGCAACGATAATTCCAGTTGCATGGTGCTGTTCCATTTAGTAATTTAGTGGTTGCTATCTACGAAAGCCGGGAAGGATCATTATAACAAAACTTCAAAAATCAAAAATCAAAAATTCAAAATTCAAAATTCAAAACTCAAAACTCAAAACTCCTTTTAAATCATTAATCTATCATGATTCCCCGCTCATACGAAAGCCAAAAAAAGATCGCACTTTACACTTTTTAAATAAATAATGACTGAGCCATTCTATAAAGTTTGTTGAAAACAAGCACGAACTAAAACAAGGCAAAGGGTCCGTTAAACCTTCATAATGTAATATTTTAATGTTTTGTATCTGTATATTTCTGTACAGAGAAAATTAATGATGCAAGGTTAATTTGACAAACAGCTAGTTTTATTATCTGCAATTAAAGTTTAACTGTCAGATGTAATTAAGACAAGAAGCGATGTCTTAGGGTGTAGGGTAATAAAACTAGGTGTGCCTATTTGTTTCGTCTACAGAAAAAGTAGTTAAACTCAGTTGGTCAAGATACTAGCAGATAGAGTATCAGCTGTGATACTGTAAGGATATGTATTCCTTGAAGTCTTGAATAAGTTAGATTCTGGAGGATTTGTATTTAAAGATTATATGTTTAAACTGTTTAGCTTACTTTGTCAAGAAGTCCGAAGTAATGTACATTTGTGAATAAACTGGTAAATATATACCGTATTATTTAGTTACAGAGATTAACCACTGGATATATATTGTCGTGTCATAGATGACTATGTCCGTCCTTCTGTGTCGGTGTTGTTCCTCTCCTCGGTCACGTTACCATAGTTATACATCCAACCATTTGAAACCCTTGGTCCCACAGCATCCTTGCAAGTAGGAAGTCTCTATCAAGAAAATAGAAAAGAAAACCAGAGCCCTTTACTATTGTCAGCAGGGTTAAAGAACATCAGTTGTTCGACCTGTTAGTCAAATGCGTTTTGTTTCAATATCCATTTTCACTTTTTTGGTCTTTTGGAAAATGTTGTGTGTGCGGTTTTATACCCTTCTACAACGAAATTTGTTTTACATGCACACGTATAAAAAATGCGGTTTTTATCCAACGCAGTCATAGGTTTGAACGTAGTTTTCAATTTAGACTTATTTATATTTTTTCGTTTGGGATTGTATCATATTTTCCCTCCGGTTTATATGATCCGTTCATCCTATATTGACTCTTAAAATTCAAGAGTCTATCTAAAAATGAGGGTACTTTTTATATTGCCTTATATCGTTTCGATCCCTAACATCACTGAAGAGACATTTATTGTCGAAATCCGGATCTGGTGTACTAGAAAAATATTGACACCGTATGTTTGTGGCATAACATCGTGGCCACAAGTTAAAAAAAAAATTCTGTTTAGTATTTAATTTATATTAAGATCCATTTTGTTACATCTTGTGATACATTTGATTTGGAAATCGCCAATAGCAGTCTGGAAGTGAACACAGGCCCTTGTTTCAGGTGGCAGCCGTCGTGTATAGTTTGTTCGATATCAGAAGACTTATTTGACTATTTTGTTTTGATTAAAAAAAGCTTTGATGGGTACTTTTCTCGAAGGACCCTAAAAAATCTAACAAAAATACAACAAACACAGACTCCTAGGAAAATTAAAAACTGAAAGTCAGTAATAAAATGGTAAAATCTAGAGTTCAAACACATTAAACGACTGTTTAACAACTGTCATATTACTTGCTTGGTACTGGCATTTTCTTGTGTGAAATATAATGCACAGCTTTCATATAAAGACACATACATCATAACTACTCAACATTATATTAATGTTAGTACTAGTGCATCTGGCAGCTTTCCAGGAGCTAAAAATCTGTTATATTATAATGGTTTAAAAGCTTTCGACGAATATACGAAATATTGTTCTTACTATAAAACTCATAGTTCCACTTGTATGCACATTTTTTTACTCACAGTGAAACCCGTAACATTATATGGTTCAGACACATTGGCCGGGGTTATGTCAATTGTGTTTGAAAGTTATATCATAATTATTCTAATAATTTTGGGTGCCTAGCTTTTTTGGCAAATAAGACATTTGTTTGTTTGTTTGTTTATATGACAGTCAAATAAAGTTATATTATACTGACAACGATGTGTGAATAAAACAGAAAAAAAAATGTCAAAAATAGTTGTCCAGCAGCAATCATTGCGTTACTATCAAGATCACTATAAAACAATCAAATATGAAGATAAAGATAACAGTAGTATACATCGATATAAAGCAATCCTTATTCTATCTTATTCATTCAAATGTGACGTCATTTTTAATTTTTTGATGATCTGTTTTACAAATTAAAATGTGACGTCATTTTACGTCATTTTTTTCAATTTCAAATATGACCTCACTTGGCGTTGAGGTTTTTACTTATGGAATGTGTTGCATTTCGTCGGGTTATGTATTGTGTTTCGGTTGTTTCCTGTAGTTAGTAATAACTTCTGTTTTATCATATATCTTTTGTATAGTATTTTTTATGAAATTTACTGTTTGCAAAAGTATAAAATATTCAAAATAATAGGGATGTTTTGGTACCTAACAGAAAAGCCTGGTCGTTTTTGGCACACCTTTTTTGAACTTTTGGTCCTCGATGCTGTTCAACTTTGTACTTGTTTCGGCTTTCAAACTTTTGTATCTGGGCGTCACTAGTAAGTCTTGTGTGAACAAAAAGCAGTTCTGGCGTATTACAATTTTAAACTTGTTGCCTTTTGTTAGCTATTATTTGCGTGTTTCTTTGTCAATTATGTTCTCCTATTTATTGATGTTGTAGTCCTGTAATACTGTGTTGCCATGTTAATGTTTTACTTCACATGGCCATAGAAGAGAAAGGTTTGGCATGCCACAAAACCAGGTTCAACCCACCATTTTTTTTAAAATGTCCTGTACCAAGTCAGGAATATGATCATTGTTATATTATATTTTGTTTCTGTGTGTGTTACATTTTAACGTTGTGTTTCTGTTGTGTCGTTTGTTTTCTCTTATTTTTGAGTGTGAATTCATAGTACTATAAGACATGTCACGGTACTTATCTATCTCAAATTCATGTATTTCATTTTTATGTTATATTTGTTATTCTCATATGATTTTGTCTAATGGTTAGTCCGTTTCTGTGTGTGTTACATTTTAATGTTGTGTCGTTGTTCTCTTATATTTGATGCGTTTCCCTCAGTTTTAGTTTGTTACCCCGATTTTGTGTTTTGTCTATAGATTGATGAGTTTTGAACAGCGGTATACTACTGTTGCCTTTATATACCGCTGTTCAAGTGTATTTTTGTTTTGTTTACTTTGCGTATAATATTACCAATGGCAAAGCCTATACAAGATTAAAGTAACGGCACAAACATGTGAACTTAAATACGGGAAAGGTCACGTTATTATTTCGTACTATTCTCAACATACTGGGGCCAGCAAAGTGTATTATTTTTTTTTTATGGAATATTATCTTAAATGTTCAGCAATAAAGAAAATAAATTTAATTTTGCACTTGCAGGAATAACTGTTTCTTAATAACACAAGATAGGAATTTGAATTAAACTTTAACGAGTTCATGACTTTATTCTTATCTCTGCACGAATTGACGCCTTCCGCACGAATAATGTTCTTGTCGGTATTTTTTCATTGTTTGGTTCTTAAACATATTCATCACTTTATTTCTAGAGGATAGAGTTTGACGATCGGACGTGCAGTTCGACCACTGTTCGTTCTGATTATCACCGAACGCATTAAACCATCGTTACCAGTAACAACTTCCTCGATTTCTGTTTTTGTCCGTTTTATTGTACCCAAATTACACAAAACTCCATATAAAAAACGATACATAGCTGGGTCTTCAAAATGTTCGATTAAACATCTTTCTAAAGTACTGACTACTATTCTTTCTACAGTTAAAGATGGGCTTCAAAAATATATTCTACCAGTGGTGTTAACCAGATGTGGATTCTCAAAAATTCGAAAGATCTACTGCTTAACCTTCGATCACAATCTTTGCAATTTTGCAGCAACATAAAAACTTTTGATTTTTCTACGCTATATACTACTATTCCCCATGCTCAGTTGAAAGATCGACTTCACCATCTCATAAAATAATTCATATTTTGTGAAGTGTCACACTGAATCTTCCAGAAAATATACTGAAGATGATATTATTAAAATGCTGGACTTTTTGATCGACAATATATTTGTTGAGTTTGGTGGATTCATATTTCATTAGACAGTCGGTATTCCAATGGGTACTAATTGTGCACCCCTGCTGGCTGATTTGTTTTTGTACTCGTATGAAGCAGAATTTATTCAGAACCTTCTAAAAGACAAAAAGAAAAAGCACCTTGCGAACTTCATTAATTTTACTTTCCGATATATTAACGATGTTCTATCATTGAATAGCCCATACTTCAGCCAATACTTACATCTCATATATCCCAGTGAACTTGAAATTAAGGATACTACTGATACTAGAAGGACTGCTTCATACCTTGATCTTTTCCTCAATATTGACGTAGATGGACGACTTCACACGAAAATCTATGATAACCTGGATATGTCAACTTCCCAATTATCAATTTCCCATTTCTCAGCAGTAACATACCATCTGTCCCTTCGTATGGTGTTTACATATCACAATTGATACGTTATTCACGTGCTTGTTCACACCATACGTGTATCATATACAGAAGTGTGCTCCTTACGCAGAAACTGCTCCAACAAAGTTATGAGGAGGACAGATTAAAATTGACACTCCGTAAATTTTATGGACACTATCACGAATTGATGGATCCATACGATGTGAATTTAACCAAACTAGCTCAGGACATTTTCACCACATGGTAGATTGTGGTTTGTCGTTATGTCGTTTAATATTTAATTACCAAACGTGACTTTGTCAATGTATATATGTTTCGATAATGTTGTCAATTTTGGTATGTGTATTCGGTAATGTTTAACTCGGCGGCCATACAACATGTGTTAACAGTTCCTTATCAATAATGTCTGTAGAAACATATGTTGGTGGTTTGTCGTTAAGAGGTTTCTCTATTTTTGTGACAAATGTCTGTAACATATCCAAATTTATTAACGCACGTCCTAGGGTCTTTTTCAAATTCGTTTTAATCTCTCCAATCACCCTCCGAATCTGGGGGCACGCTTCGGAATGAATCTCCATTCGACTTCAAAAGAAGATTAAGCTTCTTCAATTTCCTTTGACTCACATAGCCGTTTTACCTCCTGTGACGCTAAAATAAAAGAACACGCATTGTCCGACATAACGATCTGCCGTAATGATCACCTTCTTGTTAATTGTCTAAATCCAAGTCAAAAATATGTTTCGTTCATAGGTGGACGTTTGCTTATCATAATTGCATGAATGGCACTGGCCGCAGCGAAATTTCGATTTTTTAGTCTTTGGAATGGTGTGATCTTAAGCAGTTTAAGCATAACTTCTTTTGTTTGACGATTGATAATCGTAAGTCGTTATCTGTAACATTTGAGCATTTTGCAGGGGCATATAACTTTTGGAAGAATATGCATGGTTTTTGACGAATTTTTGGTGTTTGTCTCTCGCAGTTATCGAATGTATCTTCTTTACTTGGTTCGCCATTCCTATTAATAGCCTTTTTTTCATATTTGCTACGGTGATTGCGGTAGTCTGCAACGAATCTATAAACGACGACGAGCGTTGCCCGGCTTCAATTATAGTGATGTCTTTCAAAATTCCACCTCTCTAATCAGTTCATTCCCAATTATCGGAACCGTTTAACGGGCTTAGTGTTGTCGTATTTCTGACGGTGGCGTGTGGCGTATTATCGGATTGAGTTATGCATCATACGATTCTCCGGAGCGGCCTAATGATTCAAGACCTCTTATATAAAATTACTGATTCATGTTTCAATAAGTTCAGCACTTTCTTCATTGTCCAAGTTAAAATCATCTTCTGTTTTACGTAAAAGTCTCTTTACTGCAATTTTGTGACCAACTCTGTCTGCTTTTACATGTAGCTTGCTGTCCATCTTCATTAATGGATACGGCACCATAAATAAGTATAATAAACTAAGTCAATTCGTATTTGTACTCTGCGTTGTGTATGATATATACACTGGCGAAGCCCACACAAGGTAAAAGTAACGTCACAAACATGTTAACGTAAATACAGGAAACGTTAAGTTATTACTTCATACTATTCTCAACACCATCTTCATATATCTATAAGCTCAATTTAAACATGTAAAATGCAGATACAACTGGACCAGGACCACTCGAACATGTCACGCTAAAACACTTGTTTATTGTGAGAAAATACGCAAAAAAATAAAACGTGGTCAGATGACAAAACACAAAGTAAGCACCACAATCGAGACTATTTCAAAATGAAAAAGGATTGATTAAATATATTCACAATTCTTTCATTGAGTATTAACATCGAAAATATATGATATTTCGTTTTTTTCGTAATATGTCGTTCGACTCTGAAGCATACAAAAAGTTTCTAAATGGCTGTTGTTTAAGTTTGACCCCGGAACAAAATCTTTAACTTCATACTGGTATTTCTGTTCAAAAACCTATTCGCAAAATATAAATTTAACACATTGGCCATAAGAGAAATATGTTTAACACTCGTAAGAATTGGGTATTGCGTGACATCAACTTTCTCCTTATCTGATTTGAATAGTAAATAAACACACTACTTCTTCATATATCTATTATAAAAGGCTATTTTATTATTAAAATGAAATTACTAATATAGGTTTATATCAAGCGATATCCAATTTTCAATCTTTATGAAAACTCAATTTTTTTATACATTGTACACATATTATATATCGTTGTCGTATATCATATAACCAAATTGAATACTTTGTTGTTGATTGGTAATGAAGTAGCGGCATGTATCTGACTCACATTTTATCCCTTTTAAATTCGTGATGTTATATAATCTATTTATCTACAATACAATAGGTAAATGTATACTTAATAGGCATACCTGTACAATAAATAAGACAAATATATAAATATCATGGATCATGATATTACTATTAAAAAACAAAATATCACTGCAATATTCACGATCAAAATGTATATATAGTAATTGCGAACATTAATTCCATTATACAATGAATATATGTTGATCATATTGGGAACTTTGAATATATATAGTATATAGAATATATAATAGTAGACCATCATTGTACAAATATACTGATTGATAGCTATATTTAGTGTTATTAGAAGAATTTAGTTGGGTTGTTTGCGCAGTTAGTCATTGACAATATGTGTTTTAATTTACGTATACTTTGATAAACCTAGATGTCTGTATATAATTAAGCTTATGTATTGAATAATGAAACCATTGTGCAAGCTGATGTTCTTGGTCACTACAGTTGTCACATTGTCAGAGTAATTAAAACAATTTGCAATGCAATTGTAATCAATTAGGAGTATTCGAACACGACCAGTTCTAGAGGTGATCAATTCATTATAGATACATTTGTACACGTCATTAAAACAACGGTTTTGACACTGTTAGAAAGCAGGCTGCAACACAATTAATTATATATCATTCCCAGTATCATATATATATAATATAAGTGCGCAAGTAAGATTTTATTGTTGCGATATGTGTTATAACACTTTAACAAAATACAAATAAGTTATAAAACAATACTATTCATCCGACCCATTTGGGTTTATATATTATAAAAAAAAGATGTTGTATGATTGTTAATGAGACAAATCTCCACAAGAGATAAAACGACACAAAAAGTAACAGCTATGTCTGGCTCTGGCTAAACCCTTTTGTCCTTTTTAATTCAATTTTCAAATCGTTTGGCCCATCTAAATTAAATGATCACACATCTTAGGCTTACATATGTTAAGTTAAAGCTTTCCGGATAAAGAACTATTCTCCTAACATTCAATTATTATTATTTACCAGAGTTATCTCACTTTAACCACAGAGAGTGGATAGCAAACATTTTAAATTTAAGCCTAATTAACATTTAAACAATTTTCCACTAACAAATAATGTTACTTTATTCAAAAATAAGGCCTGTGATAGCTAAATCTACTAATTTTATTAGATATTATGAATTTTAATGATGATAGATAAACATGCTAATTTATATAAAACTGCATCAGGCACATTTGACACTAGACGGTTTTAGTTATTCGTGAAAGGTGTTTTTTATCATATAACACAACTCGATAAGTACTTTTATCCACGGCTTAGTATATATCTAGGATTTTGATTGGTTAACGCACGTCGTTACAAAACCCATAGCCCCTGTGTGTTGCTAACCCATATCCCCGGACGTTGCTAACCATTATCTGGGGAATTTCACGCAAGTTTTCCTAAGTTCCATGATTGCTCCTTGTGAAATATTGAATTCTGTAGATTATCCATGATGTTTGTAATTAGATATTTAATTCATTATGCCCGCGTCATACTGTCCCGATTTTGACGCCGATAGCAACACGATTATGGAAATTTTCAAAATCGGGACTGATCGTATCCAGATCGGGCCATTCGTAGTGCCATCTTTAACTATCGTAAACCATCGGCCACTTTTTGTAGCCTTCGGGGACAACTTCAGGAAGGGTTTTAAATTTTTTAACATGTTAAAAAATCCTTGAAGGTGCGTCCGATGTTGAGGGTTCGTATTGAGTTCGTATCACAAACAAAAACAAAATCGGATCAAAAGGGGGAGGCGTACGCCCTCTATGCCTCACTCTGAATCCGCCACTGTTTAGATCGTTCAGTTGGAGGACTGGAAAGCAGTTATTTATTAAGGGACATTTTACAGATTTATAGATATAAGAAAATGGTGTATGAGTTCGAGTGAGACAACTTTCCATCAAAGTAATTATTTGTTTAGGGTAAACCATTATAGATCAAAGTAGGTCCTTAAATACGGAGACTTTGCCCACAGCAAACACCACGCTATATAGGAACAAAACATTACTAGTGTTAAACCAATCAAACAGGAAAACCAACGGTCTAATTTGTAAAAACAAAAGGGAGATTCAAAAGTACAGGTCTGATTTTGTCGAATCAATCTGAACGAGGACAGTATGATTCACCTTTGTCACAAGTTAGTTTCATTGTTATCCAATGAAAGTCTTCCATACGTGCGTTGCGAGCATATCGGATATATATTATTTCGGTGCGTTCATTATGAAATTTTCTAAATGTTATCTATGTGAACAATCATTTTGATAGTTAGCTATTTGATTACGGCATTGTTTATTAAACTCTTTTTGATTAGTTTTGCTTCCATAACTTATTGAGAAATTTGTAAGACGTTACCAAAAACATTTTGAATTTAAGCAATGCTCTTAAAACTGCTAATTTACATACAATACTACTAAGAAGTAAAATCACAAAAAATACTGAACTCCGATCCGAGGAAAATTCAAAACAGAAAGTTCCTTATTAAATGGTAAAATCAAATGATAAAACACACCAAACGAATAAATAAAAACTGTCATATTTCTGATTCATTACTGGCATTTTCAAGTTTTGAAAATGGTGGATTGAACCTGGTTTTATAGCGCTTAACCTCTCATGTTTATGACAGTCCAATCAAATTCTGTCATATTTACAACTATACAAATGGAAGTTTTTAACGACCTTGACTGGCTATACAACCCTTGCACGGTCGGTGATTTACAACTATGCGTGAACAAAACAGGCATAATAGGTAAAGTTGTCAAAATATGGGTACAACAGTCTAATATTTATACTAATCGGTACTAATATTGATATAACAAAAACACCGCTATGATATTTTAAAAGTAAGGCATTGATATTTTAAAAGCATCGCATTGTTTATTTATGTATATAAGAAAAACACAGCACTTCAAATTTTACACGGACATAAACTTTAGCTTCTAACTAACTTCTGAATGTATATTTAGACTCAATTGTTATTTATATTTGAACAATAAGTTTTAAAGTTAGTATTTTCTTAATTTTTCGTTGCCGAAAACAACATTTTCTGCATGGAATGTCTGCATATTTACAGTTTGATATTAGACAATATCGCTCATTGATATAAGAAAAGTTTTTATCGATACGCTTCTTCCTTAGACTGGAACTGTGATTAAGTATTTCTAATAAAACAAATGCTTGTACAAATTATGATAAGGAAGCATTGTAATTATATGATTTGTATGCAGTGACCAAATAATGAACCTTAAGTAAGTAAATATATAACTATTGGGTCATGGACTTTACCAAACTTTGGAGTGGAAATTTGAACAAACATAATCTCTATTCATTTTGAACAAGAGAAGTAGACATTAAACATGTGTTAAAGAGGGACAAAAGATACCAGAGGGACAGTCAAACTCATAAATCAAAAATAAACAGACGCCATGGCAAAAAATGAAAAAGACAAACAGACAAACAATAGTACACATGACAAAACCTAGAAAACTAAACAATAAGCACCACGAGCCCAACCAGCAACTAGGAGTAATTTCATGTGCTCCGGGAGGGTAGGCAGAACCTGCTCCACATGTGGCTCCCATCGTCCTATTTATGTGATAACAAATACGGTAAATACTAGTAGTCTAATTATAATTGGTATCTTCATTGAACTTTAATAGTACTTAGTAACAAAGGGACAACTGATGGTCTTGATAGGGTTTACAGGAAAAGAAAAATGTGAAAATACTGCGTATAGATTGAAAAAAGAAGAGAAAAGAGACAAAATGAGACAAAAGAAAAAAAGAATAGACAATAAAAGTGGTTCTAAAATATAAAAAAAAACAAAGTAGCTTGTAAAATAAAAGTTTACAGAATAAGATAATCTCCACTCAGACCCTCGTAGACTATCGCTTGTAATAAGACATACCTTTTATTTTATGATTTGCTGTAACCATGTGTAATTTGTTAATTAATTTATATTGTGGTTCTAGTTTCATTTTGTAATAAATATCATCGTTTGGATGACACTAGGTATATATTTGAATTTAATTTGTTTACAATGTTCTTTTGTGGCTTTTTGAATACAAATACAAAACAAGTATTGCATATGATGTACGCGTGTTTAACAGAGAGATAAAACAGCATCCAAACAATGCATATCGTCTTACGACATGCAAGAAAATTATACTATAACTTTTCCATTTACAATGAAATTTCACTAAAACAAGGAGTCAAATCACACACAACACAACTCCGAGGAAAATTCAAAACGGAGAGTCAAATGATAAAACACATCAAAAGAATGGACAACAACTGTCATATTCCTGACTAAGTACAGGCATCCAAATACTAGTCGTTTACTTTTATTCGAGGTGGTGTCTTTGGCATATGTATATATATCAGAAATATTTTAGTACATAAAATCTACATATGCTTACAAATTCAAAAGGCTTTATATTTGACATGTTGGGGTAGAAGTGAGGCGAAAGATACCAACCAAATGATTATTGAAAATTATAAGTCGACAACAAAGTTACAATGCAATTGCAAAAGGAAACGATAGAAAGACAAACAGAAGTATACAAAACACAACATTGAAAACTATGAATTGAGCAACACAATCCCCATAGAAAATACAACATATCCTACTTCCTTTAAGTACTTACTTAGAGAAGTTTGAATAGTATAATACATTATTCGAAGGTTGATCGGAGTTTAGTTTTCCAGGTTGTTTTTATTACTGCTTTTTGTCATTTGGTCTTTTTTTGTCATGCTTTTGTCAATTTAGAGTCGAATCATGCGTGTGGATTCCCCTTTGGTATATATCGTGTGCCTTTTTTAATAAAAATAAAACTGTTCAAAACTAAAAGACAAATTGAAAGAGTTGATCCTCCGTTGTGTCATAAGGAATGGCCAATGAGATACAAGTCGCTTGTCCTTTTATTGTTCTTTTCTAAAGACAAATTAGGAACTCTTGCTACTGATTTTTTTAGTTTCTAAGGAGACAGCTTCCACTTACTTATTTTTTCGTTTTTCGTTTACTGTTTTGGGGGATTCTATAACCACTTTGTGACTTTTAATTATGTTTGTAGTAATTGTTTTATCTTTGTTAATTATAATCAACTAAAATATGAAATGTCTAACAACTTTAATGTTTGTTTCATCTATGTCGTAGCTAACTAGCTGATTTCGAGTATTTTAAAAGCAAACAACATAAGAATATATTAAAATCATTTTCAATTTTTTATTATCATATTAAGTAACAATACGATTTATTACAATAACAAAATACGATATTAAAAAGTTAAAACGGTAAATTACATTTTTTTAACAGTTACCTCCTAATATCGACCAAATGCTATGGTGGATGTGCATTGTTAACATGATATCCACTAACGACAAAAAAAGAATATACAATCTTGTGTAAAAATGAAAACGTGGTATGATTGCCAATAAGACAACTATCCACAAAAGACCAAAATGACACAAACATTAACAACTATAATGACTATAGGTAACATGTTTAAACATTAACTATGGAAACACTAAAACGGAAATTTTGAAACTGTAATTCTTTAACATGTACGCCTGACTTACATTATTAGTTAGATATGCAAAAGATATTGCGAAAAAAACTACCAAAGATCGCTGAAATGACAGTGAAACCTTTCCGGTATTTCAGTGTCAATGTTGCTAACAAATATCTATAATAATTTATAATTAATTACAAATATTATCAAAACGATTCCCCGGCACTGCATTGAAGTTAACACTTATGGGGTAAATGGGTTAAAAAGTCCAAAAGTTTTGACAAATCTTATATCTGATATCTTCAAAGGGTCGAAGTATTCAAATTATGACATTTGTGATTTTAACATGTTTAATGAAAACATTTTACGAAAAATCGATTTAACCAATAATTTTGTCTCAAACTAAAATTTGAAAATGGTTCAAATGTGAACATCAATCTAAGAAATAAGGGAAATTTCAATGTAAACTAACTAAGAGAAATGTATCAATTTATAGTTTGATTGTTTGTTAAACTTTACAATATTATTAAACTGACATAAAGTCTATAAATATATATGAGCCTTATTCTCTACATGCTTGAACATTGGGTCAAAGTCACAAATTTCGCTTCCTTCTGAGAATAAAATGAGCTGGTGCATCTTTTCTGTTTTAGATTCAGCATACATAAAACTAATAAATATTTAAATGAAAACATTTCTAATATGAACCTTTTTGTGTTAGGGTCACCTTAATAATTTGTATGTTTTATTGTTGTGTTAATCATGTGTGGTTTTTTTGGTTGTTTTGCTTTTTGAGAATATCTCAGACGTCTTTCAATTGTAAACATTTTGTTAACTTTGTAATTTTGTCAAAATTGGTTATAACTGTATAATGTAAGACTAACAGCTGTGTCATTTTTACACTTTGAAGATTAAGTGTTTATCCTAAACAGCCTTCTGAACTCTTCTCTAATTTCCGGTATTCTCCAAGCATAAATAAAAGGATTGGATAACGAATTGATCAGAAATGGAAATAAAAGAATAATTCGAACCTGCATTGTTATAGGTGTATTCGAATCTCCCATGACTTTTGAAAATGTGTGTTGACATCAATAGGTATAGCAACATCGTTCTGGGTCGTACAGATGTCGGTTTTATTTTTCAGATACATCGTTCCTTCATTCAAGTTCTCGTCATGTACCCAGTTATCTTTTTTTGGTGATACTTTATGATTGAAGTTCGAGGTAGCTTTTAAATTATCTAAATGAATTTCTATATCTCCTATTATGCTTACTGAAGTAGCATCTGCCATATTTTGGTTATACTCAATGTCAAAAGAAACGTGTTTCGGTGAAACTGCAGCACTTTGCCCTGTTGTTGAGATAGAGGCCTCCACATGGCAAGTAAAGTTTTTCTCCTCTTTCACAACGTCCATCGGGGCAATTGTTCCTTTAAAATATAATTTCCATATAAGTAAACTAGTGATCGCTGACATTATGAATAATAGAAATATTATTACAGTTATCGGTCAAAGATTAACAATTATGATAATATAAAAACTGTCCCGGTAATAAACAAGTGGTCTACAAATATGCATGAATCCCTCATGAGGAGGCAATATAGTTCCACAAAACGAAAATATAAGCACAAGGCACAAAGATCCTCCAATGTATATGTATTTATTCTTATCAAATGTGGTCACTATTCCAAAGTTATACGACCTTACAACTAAATATCTTTGTAAATACAGAATGAATATCAAACAATAGTTTGATTGCAGACCGAATGTAACAATAAATATCTGTAGGAGACACGAGTCTACATGTTCATGTTTTAATACAGTTCCTAACGAAAACATTGTTGATGAAATCCCTAAAGTAATATCGCTGAAAAACAACACCAAAATAGTAAGATGATGGAAAGTTTTCTTAAGAGCCTTAAAGCAAACAATGATGTAAGCGATGTCGATTAAAACCGACGCTGCTGCTAATGACGTGAATAAAACTGTAACAGTAGTACCAACTTCATCATCCTGTAGTGTGATATCTGTTTCCTAAAAAATCAAACAAAATACACTTAACTACCATTTAACTTTGCATATATATCGCAATTCGTATTCAATGCGTGTGTTTGATAATGGCAAAGGTACGTTTATATTTTAATGAATGTGATCAACATATAACTATATGCAGTTAATTTCATTTACCGTAAATTCTTGATTCCTGAGATTGTCCCAGGTTCATGTGTTTGGTTTTGATGTTGTATTTGTTATTCTCATAAGATTTTGTCTAACGCTTAGTCCGTTTCTGTCTGCGTTTCATTTTTCGATGTTGTGTCGTTGTTCTCCTCTTATATATAATGCGCTTCCTTCTAGTTTGTTACCCCGATTATGTTTTTTGTCCATGAATTTATGAGTTTTGAACAGCGGTATACTACTGTTGCCTTTATTAATCAATAAAAGAGGTATTACATAAATCATGGTTAATTGATTACAGTTGTTGCGGTATACTACTGTTGCCTTTATTCATCAATAAAAAGGTATAACATAAATCATGGTTAATTGATTACAGTTGTTATATCGAATGAACAGCGGTATACTACTGTTGCCTTTATTCATCAATAAAAAAGGTATAACATAAATCATGGTTAATTGATTACAGGTACATAAATCATGGTTAATTGATTACAGGTACATAAATCATGGTTAATTGATTACAGTTGTTACATTAATCATGGTTAATTGATTACAGTTGTTATATCGAATGAACAGCGGTATACTACTGTTGCCTTTATTCATCAATAAAAAAGGTATAACATAAATCATGGTTAATTGATTACAGGTACATAAATCATGGTTAATTGATTACAGTTATTACATAAATCATGATTAATTGATTACAGTTGTTATATCGAATAACTTTTTTTATTTTGCTTTTTAATGTTGATTCCTTAATTATGGAATACAATCAACAACAAAAATATTTTAAAGGTTAGACAGTATTGGAAAACGACTTGCATTTATTAAATGCTTTAATATTTGACTTATTTGTCTACATTTTACCAATAAATCTGTTTTAATCAGTAAAAAAAAAAACGCACAGAAGACAAAACAAGGAAAACTAAAGACTAAGCTACATGAACCCTACCAACAACTGGGGGTGATATCAGGTTCTCCGAAGAGTTAAGCTGACCCTGCTATACATTTGGTATCAGTCGTATTGCTCATGTTATTACAAATCCTATAAATAGTCTAAGGGAGCTACCATTTGATATTTATGGGGGGACTAGAATGAAAAAGTTTGTCCAGCATTTAGTTTTAGCTGTAATCTATGCCCTGCCTTTTTATTTTTCACTCTGTTCGGTCCTGCCTTTTTGTTTTTAGTTTGTCCTGACTTTTTAACCTAAATTGTCGTCCTGACTTTTTTTGTTTGCAAGTGTCTCATCCTGCCATTTTTTTACTCAAAACTCCTGTCCTGTCTATTTTTTTCAAATTTTATTCAAGCCCACCCCCCCCCCCCCCCCCCCTAAAATCAAATGGAAGCTCCCTTTTACGGTAGGTCACATTCTTGAAAAGGAAAGGGTATTGTTGTAACGACATAAGGAACATATCCGATATCATCTGTGAAACGGTTATTTCATAACGGTCAACTAACTCGTGATTGATTGTCACCTAAGGAATAGTTATTCATGTTTGATTAACAAGAATTTGTATCATCAAATAATTTATCCGCAAGATGGCGAAAATGCAACAAATGATTTACAACAGGAAGAAAGGAATACTTTACAAATCATTGGAATATTTTTAAGTTATTGGAACTTATAAATACATCTAAACAATGTAAGCTAGACATTCTAGGAATAACGGTCAACCGTAAGTTGTAAGCATAGTATATACTGAAATCATCTTTGTTTAAACGGATAGTAAATTGAGCGATAGAATGTTAAAATAAGAAAATATAGTTTTTTAAAGGGTCGACAATGTTCCCAAAAATTCCTGAAAAGTACCTTTATTTAAAGAGTACATCTGCAAACTATGTAAAACTATCCAACAAATGACACTCATTGACATTTCCTCTTAAAGATAAATTAAAGTAATCGACCATGATGTGCGAAGTGTAAAAATATTGAATAACAAAGAAACGTGTTCTTTTATAAATATAAAACCAAGTTACAATGAGACAAAACAATTTTAAATTAGATTCCATCTAAGTCTTTTCTGTAAATTGGGTATGTTTGGAATTGTCGAATCTATTTGTAATAGCAAATCTGTATTATGTTAATCAATGTTCAGTATGTGATGTTTTGTTGATGTTTTTACATAGTTCATCTGTAATGATGACAAAACGCAATATTTGGAATTATTCAAACAATCAGTGAGTTTGAAATTAAGGCACTACATATGCATCAATCTAGTCCTGATTTTTTTTAGATTGTTTGTACTTACATTCATAGTGTATTAGTAACTCTGGTTTTTTTTTATCAAATCTGAAGGCATTTGTCCTGAAAAAAAAAAATGGCTATCAATTTGTTCTTTAATAAACTAAATTCACTTTGGGTATCCATCATGTTTTCAAAGCATCTACAATACTACACATTTTAATCAAACATGCTTAGCTTTTCTGTTTCAGATATATCTCAGCATGTAACTATCAGTTAAAGGATTGTGTATGATATTGATTATCAGTAATGGCTCAAGTTATTCTTTTTATTCTTTTGAGCTCAAGTTTATAAACAGACAAACATTAGTACCCATAACACAACATAGAAAACGAATAAATAAGCAACAAGAACGTATTTCTCTTCTTTTTTTTTAGCTCAAATTATTATATCTATAAATCCATGAGAAGTTTATATCCGTTATGCATGATGTTCCTATAGAAGTAAAGAAGACTAGGTTTTTCTCGTTTGAATTGTTTTACATTGTCATATCGGGGCCTTTTATTGCTGACTATGCGGTTTCGGCTTTGCTCATTGTTGAAGGCCGTACGGTGACTTATACTTGTTAGAGTCTGTAACATTTTGGTCTCTTGTGGACAGTTGTCTCATTGGCAATCATACCACATCTTCTTTTTTATACAAAGATGTACATATGAGGTTTTGTTTAGAATGCAAGACGACATACGTTATATGCCAGCATCATGATTTTATATTTGAGTTTGTTTTTAATATTTCATGCAACATTGTTTTCCAATATAATTGAGTTCAAAGAAAGTCCCCAATTACAAAAAGCGTTTGAAAGCAAGTTTCAGATTTTAATTCTCCAATTATAATACTAACAAACTGTACAGCATACTTAAACGAAACCGTTATACATTTTGGGCAATATTTTTTTGGATTTAATATGTCTTCTTATTGGCCGAGACACAAGTTTATACGGTTAAAGATATTATATTATCACGTGACCGTGATGCCATCAAAGATGTGTTTCATGATTAACTACTAAAGGATGTTTGCTCCTCTTTTTTAGTGATTTTTCCCCAGATATTCCGAAACCTCTGGTTTATTCCAGGTACTACTTTCAAAAATTTTGCTCACTAAGCCCTTCTTTTTCGTTCCATAATTTGATTATATATCATAGTTTGAAATGTCATTTTTGACAATCTTATATAATCAATGTTAATATTTTATCATTTTGGAAAGAAACAAAGGAGCCAATGTTAAGTGTATAAAAACATCTAGAGAGAATAATTTCCCGCCAAATTTTTATTGCTTGTATCTCAAAAACAAAAAGGACCCTGAATTTAGTTCTGCTGTTTTAGATTCTTCATTCATATCTTGTCAATTTATAACAGTCTTTAAAAAGCTTTTTATTTTGATTCAGTGTAGCGAACATCCTTCAAAATGGAATTTATAATTGAACTATGACTATATGTGGTATGGGCTTTGCTCATTGTTGAAGGCCGTAAGGTGACCTATAATTGTTAATGTTTGTGTCATTTTGGTCTTTTGTGGATAGTTGTCTCATTGGCAATCATACCACATCTACTTTTTTATATGAGGCGTGATTGTAATATTTTTTTCTGTCTTTTCTAAGTTATATAAATCATATAATGGAAACTTTAATATCTGACTACGCACGTTGTTTGTGGTGTACTACATATTTGATGTCGTTTCCTCGTAGACAGTAACATTTATTACAGTAATTCATTAAACAAAACCATATTAATGAAGTCCTCTAGTTTCGCAATGAGCACTGTCACTTTAGCAGCAACTAAATAGTTCAATTATTTTTGTTCTTGCATTGAAAATAAGGTAAAATATTGACATTGTCAACGATACACAGGTTGAAAAGAAATTGTCACAATTTGCTGAAAATACTACTTTATTGATGGGAGTTAGAACTCCCATTAGGAAACACTTTTATATTTAGACTATTTTGCAAATTGTAGGGACTGAACCTTAACTTCACAAAAAAGTTATTAGCTAAACATATAAACGAGTTATATCACATGTTTGTTCTGATAGAAATCTCTTTGTGCTATAACTACTTTAAACTTATTAGGTGTCAGTTTTGATATAGATCTCGAGAAAATTTAAAAAAATCAATTAATTTGGAAAGAATTATACAGATTGGAGATACTTTAAAGCAATGGACTAAAAGGAATTCATATGTAATAGGAAACCAATTTTTGTTTAGAGAATAAATGAACTTATTTTTAAAAATATAAATAACTGGCTTAAACATAGAACACGAAAGAAATTTTGATCAAAGATTATTTTGAGGGTGGTTTAAAATCCTTCATTTGAATATGTTTCGAACAGCACTTAAATTAATAAAGGATAAGAAGGATTTTGCAGAATGATAGTACTATCATGGCAATTTTTTTTTTTAAATATAGATAGGAAAAAGTGTGTATTTGTGGTTTTTATGATATTAGACAAATTTATATGACAAAATAAACAATTTATTGTGAAAGATGTACTACGAACCTAGAAAATGATTATTCAAAAATAGGAAATTTTACTTATGATTCATCTTAAATCCATTATGAATAAATGATAATATTGAAAATGGACATAAATTAGTAACTTAACAAGAATTATTTAAAACTTATAACGATTTGTAGAAGATAGCATAGACCAACATGGATGGTACATATGTCTATGTATGTATATTTCTTTTGACAATTTAAGCAAAACTGTAACATGAACACAGATTTTCTTAAATTAAACTGTGTCATTTCGGCAGTGAAAAAGGCTTTACGATAGTTAACTATAATACATTGGAGAGTAGGATAGCTGTTAAAAAATTAAATATATATCTAAAATTTAATAATATATATGCGTTTAAGGTGGCTCGGGCCCATTCGAAGTTTCTATCAGAAGTGCCGTATGTTTTGTTATTTTATTCTTTAAAGAAAATGAATCAAATTGGTCGAAAAAAATAGGGGGTCAAGGACCATTTTAGCTCACAATTTTACTTATAAACTGGTATGTAAAAGGGACCATTTTCCAATAAAATGATAGGGAAAATAGAGGTGTGGACTTATTTTTATCGGAATATCAAAAAAACGTTCTATGACAATTGGTACAAAACTGTAATATGAAAAGCTGGAATATAGCTTCAAAGAATTTATGGGTCAATAAAAGACATAGGTCACCGATAAGGAAACAAATATATTTTGCCTTAAAACCCAAATTTTGCGGGAAAATGGTGAAAATGGGTGAAATGTCATTTTGACCCTTAAACAAATACGGATAATAACAAAAATATTCTATTAGTCACATAACTACAATGATTTAACATTTCTAATCAATCAAAATATTTCAAAAAATTATATCGAATTTACGACAAATAATTTTGTAATTCATGCGTTTAACTATATGCGCAGTCGAATGGCCCCGAGCCTCCTTAAGAAAATCTGCTATTGAATAATGCTTATAATATAATTACTTATAACAAGATACCAATAATTTATTTTTGAGTAATAAAATATATTGCCATGCTATGTTTCTGGTCGGTGTTGCTAGCTGCTACGAAAGAAATAAGTATAGTAAATTTTACTAATATTTTTCATCAGGACTATGATGCATTTATTTTCTTATTCTAACTGTTAATTATGATTATTTATTAATTTATTTATTTTTACAATTTTGTTAACTTTTTTCTTTTGACCTCTATATGTCAAATATATCCAATTATGATGTATTTATTATAATGACATTGCATATATCTTACATGTATTATATTATACTAGAACACACCCGTGACATCGCGGGTCCGTGACTGAATTAAAGTATATAACTATGCGCAAGCCTTACTTTAGTATTAGTATTGTCATCTGATGAAAATCATGCCGATTAATAAGATACACAGTTTTCTCTGCTTTCAAATCTTTCTGTTTGAACCCGTCGAACTGGAACTTATCAATTATTGGTCATGATAAATACTAATTACTTGGAAAACAAAAGGTCCTGGAATGGAGTATTTTTCATCAACAGCATTATCCTATATTAGTTATAAATTAAGTTGAATTCTTTGATTCGCTATTTTACGTCCCTCATGCCCGCTAACAAATTGAAAACTGTACCTATACGCCTTATTTTTAGTCCAGATTTTTAGTATTCGTATTGTTATCTTAGAAAGTCTTACTGATTAAAATACTACAATAGGTAACAATTTGACAATTTAGTAGTGTCAACCCTGTGGTTATGACCCGTGTATATAGCATATTAATCATGCATACACTGTCAGATGCGGAACGTATAGATAAGGTAATAAGTAACAGGTGATTATACTATTGGTATTGGTATCGGTATCGGACTCGGCCCGGAACTTCTTAATTATTGGCAATATTAATTACGTGGAAAACAAAAGGGCCTGTAGTGGTGTAATTTTTAATCTACACCTTTGTACTATATAAGTTGTATATAAAGTTGAATTCTTTTATTCGTCGTTTTCACGTGATGACGGCTGACAAATTGGACCTCGTAATTTTAGTAGTATAGATGTATGTCACGCATATGTTTTACTTGTATTAAATTTTTAAAAAAATAAGAATAAAAGACCCGTGTACAGGTTGAATAAATAAAAAAATATGGTAACATAGAAAGTGATTATAAAACATGGAACGATATACATATCATTTGAATGAAAACTTTATTATAAGTTCAATCAGAAGGACAGTTATGTAATGTTAACATTGTAATAAGTTCAATCAGAAGGACAGTTATATAATAAAAACATTGTAATAAGTTCAATCAGACGGACAGTTATGTAATGTTAACATTGTAATAAGTTCAATCAGAAGGACAGTTATGTAATGTTAACATTGTAATAAGTTCAATCAGAAGGACAGTTATATAATAAAAACATTGTAATAAGTTCAATCAGAAGGACAGTTATGTAATGTTAACATTGTAATAAGTTCAATCAGAAGGACAGTTATGTAATAAAAACATTATTTAGATTTTAGCGAGAGAAATTTATGTATTACTGAAAAAAAATTACACAAGGGTTTTCGATATCACAAACTGGTTAAAACATTTACTAAATTTGATCACCGGTAAAAGGAAATAATTCGTAAAAATAACTCAACATGTAGACATCTTATACGTTCAGGTATTTCACATCCAATATTTTATGGAAACATTCTTTATAAAGCACAAAAATGTCAGTATTCTCCTCAGAAACTTACAAAACCTTTAAATAGACTTATTAAAAGGGATATAGTTACGATACTGTTGTCAGGTCATTAAAGATTGCATATTTTGGCTTTAATATTGATTCACTTATAGGGTCTTTGTATCGAAACTAAACACATTTATTTCTAAAAAACAGTTGTTGACATGACACGGATTATGTTCTTCTCACATATTTTATGATAGTATGATACTAAACCCCTAACGGGAGGGATTATACCTGATATTCATATGATGAAGACATAATCTTTCAATCAGTTTAATTGAGGTCTGGAGATGGCATGTCAGTTAACTGCTAGTAGTCTGTTGTTATTTATGTATTATTGTCATTTTATTTATTTTCTTTTGTTACATCTTTTGACATCGGACTCAGACTTCTCTTGAACTGAATTTTAATGTGCATATTTGTATGCGTTTACTTTTCTACATTGGCTGGAGGTATAGGGGAAGGGTTGAGATTTCATAAACATGTTTAACCCCGCGCAATTTTGCGCCTGCCTCAAGTCAAGAGCCTCTGGCCTTTGTTCGTCTTGTATGATTTTTAATTTTAGTTTCTTGTGTATAATTCGGAGTTTAGTATGACTAGTATGCATATTTTTAGGGGCCAGCTGAAGGACACCTACGGATGCGGGAATTCTCGCTACATTGAAGACCCATTGGTTGCCTTCGGCTGTTGTCTGCTCTATGGTCGGGTGGTTGTCGCTTTGATACATTCACCATATCCTTTCTCAAATTTATTGTAATAAGTTCAATCAGAAGGACAGTTATTTAATAAAAAACTTTGTAATAAGTTCAATCAGAAGGACAGTTATTTAATGAAAACATTGTAATAAGTTCAATCAGAAGGACAGTTATGTAATAAAAACATTGTAATAAGTCAATCAGAAGGACAGTTATATAATAAAAACATTGTAATAAGTTCAATCAGAAGGACAGTTATATAATAAAAACATTGTAATAAGTTCAATCAGAAGGACAGTTATGTAATAAAAACATTGTAATATGTTCAATCAGAAGGACAGTTATGTAATGAAAACATTGTAATAAGTTCAATCAGAAAGACAGTTATGTATTGAATATATTTTATTATAGCACGGGGTAACACAAAATTATCAGTATTGTAACGCAATCGATGCTATTTTAAGCAAATCAAACGCCCAAAAAAACTCCTGACTAATACAGTTCTAAAGTTATTGAGACAATATCAGAAAGTAAAGATTGAATTACTCGAACCCACAAAATAACGTTGTTGAAATAACTTAGGTGGTTAGAAGGTTGTATGGTCCAAAAAATATAACATTTACATTATAACAAGAAATAGCAAGTATCAGACTATTAAATGTTGTTAATCAGAAATAATTGCGATGTTTTTTATTGCAAAAAATTATTATGGCTACCATTGCAATAATTTGAACTCGCATTCAGACTTTTTTCATATGAATTAAAAAGGGTTTTTCTCAATGTCGCAAAAAATTAAATTGTGATTTCGTCTACAGTCCACAGTTTTCGCAGTACATTAAAATTATATATCGCAAAATATAAGTTCAACATAAATTACAGACTGAAAACTTGAGAAAACTTGAGAGAAAAAATTGAAATTTGCCATTAAATCAGTCTTACCTTCAATTCATACACGTCTTGACCAGACAGTTAACGTATCTTTTTTTCCAACTTTGATTATTGATATCAATTAACACTAATTCTGGACAATTGTATATCGGTATTGATGACGTATGAGCAGGTGAATATAATTTGTAATTGTATAGAAAGGTGACTATGCGAATAAACTAGTATTCTGTTTCAATACACCCTTTTCATCTCTTTTCTATCCACAATAGCCAATGATACCACAGTAATTGACACCTAATTGATATCATATCTTTTTTGTTATTCGATATAAACTTATTTTTGGAAAATGTAATTTTGTGTATGATACTTACAAAATTAATTGAAAATGTTAGGTTTAGATATATTTCTTGAAAATTGATATACATGATTTATTGATTTTATACATTTGAATACAACATTTACAGCTTACATGACTAGCGTTATAAAAGTCTTTAAAAAAAAAACTGGAAAAAAAAAACTTTGTGATTTACTGATTTTCAATTGTTACAAAATCATTACGACGATACTAAACAATATACAAACAAATATTTTAGATTGAGGAACTGAATTGACGTAGAAAGGGAGCAGGAAAATCGATTTTATTTCTTATGAATCAAAACTCCTGCAAATTGATTGGTTAATTACCTGGGTGAAACTAAAAACCACGCCCTTGTTTACCAGGGTAAAAACAAAATGTTGCCAAAATTTCCGAAAAATTATATAATTTTTTTTCTTAAATAACAAAAAAAGCAATATATATTTGACAAAGCCCATCAACATCGGTTTCAAAATTTTATAAGTATTTTTTTAATTTTACATCGCGGTTTAGAAAATAAATGATGAACGCTTCATAAAATGAATCTTACACCGATGTTGAAAATGCATACACCATTCGGCTTTGCCTCAGGAAGAATGAATTCACAAACCGGTGTAATATTCAGTACATCCCTGATAACATCAAGATAAAAAGTAATGTAGCTTTTGACTGCTACTAATAGATATCCGTTCACCACCCGCCATGCGAATCTATATCCCGTCAAATTGGGAATATGACAAAGCTGGTATTGCCTTTTCTGTTATATAAAGACATACGAAAACGAAAACATATGGCTATAAAAAAAGAAGATGTGGTATGATTGTCAATCAGACCACTCGCCACAAGAGACAAAATGACACAGATATTATCATTATAGGTCACCGTACGTTCCTAAATATTGAGCAAAGCCCATACTGCATAGTCAGAATTCCCCGAAATGACAAATGTAAAACACTTTTTTTGAGAAAAATCTTACAGCCTAATTCATGTACAAACAAATGAACGAAAAACAAATGTTTAACTCTTAACTTTAACAACCACTGAATTACAGGCTTCTGACTTAGGACAGACACATACAGAATGTGGCGAAATTAAACATGTTAGCGGGATCACAACCACCCCCTAACCTCGGTCAGCGGTAAAACAGTAAAACATAAGAACGAACTATAAAAATCAGTTAAAAAGGGCGCAAATATTCAGCAGGATACAACTTAAAATACATCTAACAAAAGAAACAAATATTTACCGAAATTTTATTTGCATTACCTTTTTTATTTTAAATTTGCTCGCTTTGTCAAATTAATAATTAGCATGATTAAGAAGATCGTTGGCGATTTTTTTTATTTCATCGTTGAGATATGTGCAAATGTGAGACAATACCATCATAAAAACTAGTTATCATAGCCCAAATGAAATATAAGCAGGAAAAGTATTTTCCAAACATACATGACAATATAAGTGTAGTCATAGGTATTAACTAATATGTATATACACAAAAAAAAATGACAAAAAAAATCAAAACGGAAATAGAAAATAGAAAGCCCAAACACATCAAACGAATGAACAACACATATCATATTCCTTACTTGGTCTTTTTTGTATTACATTTTTTTACTAGAAACATCATTTTTGTTCCTTTTGTACTTATGTTTTTTTCGAAACAAAAACTTTACTATAAATATCAAACCATAATTTTAGCTCTTCCGACTACTGAACAATTTGAAAACTAGTTGTGTGTGTCAAAACCAAATGATCAAAATTTAAAACATTTTAAATGTGACAAAACTTATACCATCGTAAAATTTGATTTTGCTTATAAAATAGAAAAAATATAATCATCAAAATACTGAACTCCAAGAAAATGTCAAAGCAGAGAGTCCCAAATCAAACGGCAAATTCAAAAGTTGAATCACATCGTCCTTCTGTCCATTAGTTTTAGTTTTCAGAGTGGATCAATTTAAATTAATATTTGCCTTTCAGATTGATTCAAACGTGTCATATACAAGGACATTAAAACCAGGGTTTCTACATGAACAAATGCCCTGTACCAAGTCGGGAGTATGCTAGTTCAATTGATGTGTTTAAGGTTATTTTTTTTAATTTGGAATATTTAATATATGTTTATAGATTCCGATCATTTCATCTAAACTGAACCAAATATCAAAATCAGCAGTTTTTAAGACAACTTTCCGTATAGTATATTTACGTACTGATATCAAATGAAAAGAAAAAGTACTGTGTTGTCCCATTAGAAAACTTAGTTTTATCCTTGAATCTCATTTCTAATCACCAACAAGCAATACAAATAATCATGTGTAATTTCTTGAAGGCCAAACAAAGGGTTTTCTATTGTTTTCTCGAAAGAGCAAGTATTTAACAAATAATCTAACAATGATGGTCGGGATTTTAAATTTCATTATACGTCAATTCAAATATAACAGTTAAATAACTACTTAAAATCACAGGTAACTATCCACGTGGATTCCCTAAACTCCAAAGTAAATAGGACTTGGAGCCAATTAAAGCATCTCTGACATGTAAAGCATTTGTTGTTTTTGTAATTCACAGATTCACATGTAATGAACCCAAAAAAAAATATATGTCTTTTTTATTAAACAAAAATATCATAGAAAAATTAGAATCATAAAATGATTTTTCATTAATAAACAAACAAAATCAGAGAAACTGCGAATGCAACTGTTCAACAAATATGATTGGAGCAGGGTTAGGCTGAAGATTTTAATGTCTGATCCGAAAACATCCAACAAGGCTTC
Organism: Mytilus trossulus; assembly: GCF_036588685.1. Classification (NCBI taxonomy): domain Eukaryota; kingdom Metazoa; phylum Mollusca; class Bivalvia; order Mytilida; family Mytilidae; genus Mytilus; species Mytilus trossulus. The sequence continues at coordinate 26,464,198 of NC_086382.1, forward strand.
TGACAAAATTTATCATCTTAGGTGTTTTCACTGGTTTTGCCTCCACTATAATATAAATATAGAAAATAAGTATCAAAAGCAACGTAGTCACCCATTTTCTTAATAATCACATTTTTTTTTATTTTTTGAAACGAGGTAATTCATCTAACTAACTTTCGTTATAAGTCAATTTGAAAATAGCGATAACTGGGATCAATGGTGTCAATACGTTCAAAGTCACAACTATTAAAATACAATTTAAAATACTGCATAATTATGTAAATATTACCTGTAACCATTTTCTCTTTAAATTCCTTTGATTTAAGTTTTTCGTTTGACTTAGTTTCTTTTGCTCCAGGTTTGTCCTTCCCATCAAATTAACTGGCTTCGGCTAATCTTTTCTTGCGTAATTTGTTTGTTTTCACCTTTCCTTTCTCTGTGGATTCTTCAGTTTTCGATTCTTTTTCTCCTTTACAACCTTCTTTATGTCAGTTATAAATGTTTCGTAAATAGTTTTATGTTCTTTTTTCTCTCTTTGGTCGTTTTTTTCTGGTATCCTTTTTTCTTTAGAATTATTTCGAACAATTTTCTTTTTCTGCTTAGATTGCTTAGCCTCCGATATATATTTTTCATGTAATGATTTTATTTCTTCTTTTCTTTTCTGTTCTTCTCCCTTCGCTACACATTTTCCTTATTTCTTCTGGTTCTTAGCTTTCTTTTTATCAATCTTTCTTTTCTTCCTAATTTTTTTCTTCTCGTGCAAGTTTTTTCTCCTTAGATTCTTCAGCCTCCATTTTCATTTTCTTTTTCGATTCATTTTCTTCTAGTTTTCTTTTCCTTTCAGTCTCACGGGCCTCTTTTTTTTCTTTTCTTTTTGATTCTTTTTCTTTCAGTTTTCTTTTCTTCTTAGATTCCTTTGCCTCCATTTTTGCCCTTTTCTTTGCTGCTTTGAAGATTTCTTTGATTCCAACCTTGTAATCATTGACCTTTTCAGCAGATACTTTTTTGTTATCCGTTTCATTTATTTCAAGTTTGTCTTCTGTCACTGATTTGTTGCTAACTTAATGCATGCAGTTTCAAGCATAAAGCATAAAGCATATTGCAGTAACATGCATAAAGCATACCGCAGTATCAAACATAAAGCATACTGCATTAACATGCATAAAGCATACCGCAGTATCAAGCATAAACCATACTGCAGTAACATGCATAAAGCATACCGCAGTATCAAGTATAAACCATACTGCAGTATCAAGCATAAATCAATTATCATCATTTTCTTCAGCTTGAGCACATATACTGGACACTTCTATGGTATTTTGTGTATTTTGGACAAGTCTTTGGATGGTCTATTCAGACATTCTAAATAACACACTGTTTTTTTGTTTGTTTTTTTTAGTTTGAAAAGCGTATCTGGTGAAGCCTATTCTTCAAAAGTTGTGAGCATGCACAGCTAACGGAATGTCAGTGCCTCATGGTACTCTCCATGATGTCCATTTCTTGGGATTTGATGGTCTGAAAATTTCAATTTCTACATTCACACGTGATCATGTTATACCATGGCGGATCCAGCCATTTTAAAAAGGGGGTCCCAACCCAGGACACAAGGGGGGTGTCAAACTAAACGTCCCCATTCAAATGCATTGAACGTCCAAAAAAGGGGTGTACCAACCCTCGGAACCCTCACCCTGGATCCGCCACTGCTATAGGCGCTGTTTGATTGGATGCAGCGAATTTCGACTGCAAAAAATAAAAATCCTTACCTTGTGTCTCCGAAATTGTATCTCAATCCGCCAAGGGTGAAGAGAACGGGAGTGGATCGTAACCCTTGGCTAGCGAAGATGATAGACGCCATACTAAGCTCCAAATTATACAAAAGAAACTAAAACTGAAAATCAAACAATACTAACAAAGGCTAGAGGCTCCTGACTTGGGACAGGCGCAAAAATGCGGCGGGGTTAAACATGTTTTTAAGATATCACCACCTCATTATACTATAAAGTAAAATAATATTTTTGTGAGACACATTTTTAGCTCACCAAGCCCAAAGGACCAAGTGAAATGTTCTTATCACTTAGCGTCCGGTGTCTTGCTAATAGTTTTCACTTGACCTCAACCTCATTTCATGGATAAGTTTTGGTGTCAAGTCCATAGTAGGCAATAGGTCTAGTATATTCGGTGAATGGAAGGACTTTAAGTTGTACACGTCCAACTGGCATGTGTCCTCTGACCTTGACCTCATTTCCATGGTTCCGTGGTTATAGTGAAGTTATTGTTTTTATGCCCCACCTTAATTTAAATGCCAAATTAGATTTTCATCCCAATTTCACGGTCCACTGAACATAGAAAATGATACTGCGAGTGGGGCATCTGTGTACTGTGGGCACCTTCTTTTTTGGTGTGTTTATATATATGTATACATAGTTTTCACTTGACCTCAACCTCATTTCATGAATCAGTTTTGGTGTCGAGTCCATAGTAGGCAATAGGTCTACTGTATTTGGTGTTTGGAATAAAATTGAGAATGGAAATGGGGAATGTATCAAAGAGACAACAACCCGACCATAGAAAAAACAACAGCGGAAGGTCACCAACAGGTCTTCAATGTAACGAGAAATTCCCGCACCCGGAGGTGTCCTTCAGCTGGCCCCTAAACAAATATATACTAGTTCAGTGATAATGAACGCCATACTAATTTCCAAGTTGTACACAAGAAACTAAAATTAAAATAATACAAGACTAACAAAGACCAGAGGCTCCTGACTTGGGACAGGCGCAAAAATGCGGCGGGGTTAAACATGTTTATGAGATCTCAACCCTTCCCCTATACTTCTAGTCAATATAGAAAAGTAAACGCACAACAATACGTACATTTAAAAATCAACTCAAGAGAAGTCCGAGTCTGATGTAACCAAAGAAAATGATTGTAAGTTGTACATGTCTAGCTGGCAGGTGTCCTGTGACCTCGACCTTATTTTCACGGTTCATTGCTTAGTGTTAAGTTTTTGTATTTTGATTTGTTTTTTCTTAAACTATAAGCTATAGGTCAACTATATTTGTTGTATGGAAGAATTGTTAGCTGTACATGTCTGTCTGACATGGTTCATCTGACCTTGGCCTCATTTTCATGGTTCATTGGTCAATGTTTAGTTTTATTGGTCAATGTGAAGGGTATGTTAAGGTTGTAATAAAGCTTTATATTTAGGACTATCAACGTAATATCAATTAATACTACAGAAGGCGAGACATTCCAGCGTGTGCACTCTTGTTTAAAGGAATTTTTGCCGTTCTTTTGTTATTATCTTAAATATTATTAAAGATAGAGATAAACTGTTAACAGCAATAACGTTAAGCAAAGTAAGATCTACAAATAAGTCAGCATGACTAAAATGGTCATAGACGTTACTCGTGTATAGTTTCACATGAAAATTGTTAAAAAAACATGAATTTCAAAGTACTTGTGAAATAAAACTAATCATACCGGAAATGTTGGATTTCATAGTAATCTATACTATAGTATAGACTCCGGGTGCGGGAATTTCTCGCTACATTGAAGACCTGTTGGTGACCTTCTGCTGTTGTTTTTTATTTGGTCGGGTTGTTGTCTCTTTGACACATTCCCCATTTCCATTCTCAATTTTATAGTATATATATTTCTATACACAAGAACATTTATTATAGTGATCTTTATATATATATACAAGTAAACTAAGAGTCCCCTTTCTTGAGCTCTATTAATGGTTGGTTGTTTAACGTCCAGTGGCAAATATTTGATGTATGTTTAGGACGAATGTATAATAAAGATCAATAGGCAGGAAAATATTTTTTAAGCATAAAGATAAAATTTAAACCTAAAAATAAAAGATATAGAAATATAGAAACGATATTCTGACCCCCCCCCCCCCCCCCCCCGTCCTTTTTTTTGCAAACAAAAATAACCCCCACTCACATTCGCATATATCGTCCGATTTCAGAAAATTAATCGTAAGATTATGCATAAAATGATTTTACTGCTTTAATGCTTTATATTTTTTCCGCTTTCCTCGCTTACAATTTTCAATTTTTTTAAATTGCATAAAATTTATTGAAAACGTACACCACCGTCGATTACTTATTCTATATACAAAGCGCTCTTTCCGTCGCGAAGTAAGGAGAAAATTAGTGACGACTTTGATTGACGTCGGACGTCATAATATCTTCAGTAGCAACGTTGTTGTCGAGCGAAACAGTTTATATCTATTTTATGCACAGAGAACGAGGAGAAAAATTAGAATTTCGGACAATCTAGAAGATGAATCAGGAAATGAAAGAGTTGAGTAAGTATAATTTATTCCTATTTTAGAAATTTTATTCTTGTATTTGGGATATATCTTGGTATTAATTATCATTTTAGAAATTCCACTATTGAATCTCAACTGCGTCTTTTTTTAATATAAGTTTTTCGACATATGCAATCGAAACTTGTAATGATTGAGAATGTCACAAGATGCATTCAACATTTTTTAATTGTTAGTAATTCAAAATATGTACTTATATATAACAATTGGTTTCAAATTTATGATTTGTTTGTATGCTCTTCAGCTTTTGCGCATACAGTAGGAAAATATCAAGGAAAAAAACAAAACCAAAAAAAATATATATATAGTTGAACATCCTTTCCCCGTTTTCACCTAGGCCGTCTACGCGACTTTTAACTTTAAGTAAAACGATATATACTGTATATGACGATTTAGTTTTTCATTTAATGTTTAATGGAGATATGAAAAACCTTTACAATTACTAGTATTATAAATAAGTGGAATTAAAAAGAATATGATCTTTGTTGGTATTTCAGGAAAGTTTAAGCGTCTAACATAATTAAGGACTTATTCTGGATTTAGGGCAAAACAAGTTATTAGACTCAAATTATTTCCATTTTTGACGTTAACAATAAAAAAATATAAATTAAAAAAAAAGGAACTTAGCGGTGATTTAAAGTTTTGCGGTTAAGAACTCCTACTCGGCACCATAGAGCAAACACGCTTTAGATAGATACTTCTGTATATATATATATATATAAGAATAAATGAAGTTGAAAATTTTCTGATATACTATTACGGAAATGCTGGAAATATGGAATATAAAATTAAACTGAAATTTTGTTTGGATAAGCCGACTTGGATAATCGAACCTTTTCAATTGACATGGGACAATCAAACCCTTAGTTCAAGTTGTGTTATAATAATTATGGTGGGTTTTTTTTGCCGTCAGCCTTGCCTTTAATATATATATATATATCGTTGTGCAATTTTCAGGTATGGATGAGGATAACGCGATCTTTGAACGCAACTTGAGAGGATTTATCCTATCTGTATTGCATGCTGCTTGCAGCGAAACAGAATCAGATGCAGTGTCAGTTCAACAAGCATTGGACACAGCGAGTGAAGAGGAAAGAGTACCTTTCTTTGGAAATGCCAGAACCAAAGAGTTTGAGAGACTTACTGCAACAATGAAAGAACAAAACGCTGCAGCAGAGAACACAGAAACAGCGAGTGAAGAGGAAAGAGAAGCTTTCTTTGGAAATGCCAGAACCAAAGAGATTGAGAGACTTACTGCAACAATGAAAGAACAAAATGCTGAAGCAGAGAACACAGGAACAGCGAGTGAAGAGGAAAGAAAAGCTTTCTTTGAAAATGCCAGAGCCAAAGAGTTTGAGAGACTAACTGCAACAATGACAGAACAAAATGCTGAAGCAGAAAACACAGAAACAGCAAGTGAAGAGGAAAGAAGTGCTTTCTTTGGAAATGCCAGAACAAAAGAGTTTGAGAGACTTACTGCAACAATGAAAGAACAAAATGCTGAAGCAGAGAACACAGAAACAGCGAGTGAAGAGGAAAGAATTGCTTTCTTCGGAAATGCAAGAACCAAAGAGTTTGAAAGACTTACTGCAACAATGAAAGAACAAAATACTGAAGCAGAGAACACAGAAACAGCGAGTGATGAGGAAATAATTGCTTTCTTTGGAGAAGCCAGACTTAAAGAGCTTGATAGACTTACGTCAACACTGAACACACAAGTCGACAAAGTAGAGAATCGGGACGTTCAAGTCAAACCAAAGATAATTATTACAGAGGAGATTTTGAACAATCAGATAAAAACAAAGACACAAACAGGAGAAACAGCTAGTGAGAAGGACCGTGAATCGTTCTTCCAATCGGTTTTGGATGCAGAGCGACAAAAACTTGTTGACGCATTCGAAAGAGAGAAAAAATGGAAAGAAGAAAGAGACGAGAGACGAGAGAAAAAAAGACAGGAACAGATCAGAAAGATGTTTGAGGAGTTTCATAAACCAACAGTCTGTCCATTATCGACCTCATATGAACCAGTTCCATCAAAAGAGCAGTACCATCTGGTATTTAAAAATATACTATAATTTTACATCCTTTTTAAAAAATATCAATAAATACCGAAAACAATAAATCAGTATGTATTGGTACGAAGTCTTAAACTTTAATCATTATATAATAGTTCTATACGATTGCATTCAGACGAGTCGTTGTTGATGTTGGTGATGTTATATTTTTATATTTTATGATACATGTACAAAATGTATGTAAATTGTTAAAAAGTTAATTCATGACTAGGTATATTCTCTTGATTTCTCTAAAGTTTGTTTCGATTTTGAAAAAAAGTAAGTGACTAGTGTATTACACAATATTAATGCTAGATTATTGGTTTGTTTATTTTAAAGTATCCAAGCAGTAGCAATACTGAATACAACATAATGCTGAAATCCTCAGTCTCCAAACTTCACGAAAGAGTGAAAGCTTTCACCGAAGAACAAAAAGATCTCCAGCGAAAACTTGAACTATCACATGCCATAAAATCCAGAGCTGATACAGATGAAAATAAAGAAAAAAGTAAGTTTATAATAAGATATTCTTCGGCAATCCTCGGTAGAATCCGCTACTCTCCTTCTATCAATAGATGAGGTTACGGAATCAGCCGCGATGAGACGAAGGAAATATGTCTCATTCGGCAATCCTCGGTAGAATCCGCTACTCTCCTTCTATCATTAGATGAGGGTACGGAATCAGCCGAGTTGAGACGAATGAAATATGTCTCATTCGGCAATCCTCGGTAGAATCCGCTACTCTCCTTCTATCTTTGGATGAGGGTACGGAATCAGCCGAGTTGAGACGAATGAAATATGTCTCATTCGGCAATCCTCGGTAGAATCCACTACAATCCTTCTATCGTTAGATGAGGGTACGGAATCAGCCGAGTTGAGACGAATGAAATATGTCTCATTCGGCAATCCTCGGTAGAATCCGCTACTATCCTTCTATCGTTAGATGAGGGTACGGAATCGGCCGAGTTGAGACGAATGATAAGATATTTGTGAATAGTAATATTGAAAGTAAAGACGTGTATTAATTATGACACCATGAAAACATGACTAAAGAGGCTGTAAATCGTTTTATTATTTCGGCAACAACTTTAGTTTGAAAGATATCATAATATGTCCATACGCTAAATATTTCAGTAAATTCGAAGACCATTTTATTCCTTTCAGTTGAGATGAAATTCGGAGATTCTACCGGGTTGAATTTGTGTTTTGTAGTCACCTTTCCTTCACAAGTTGTTTTACTTCTTTATTTACATCGTTCTAATCTATCTTAGTGTCTCTATTTCTCGATATATTAAGAAATCTTTATAATTTATTATAATTACAAGTGCAACTTATACCGTATATTTGTCATTTGGAAAAAAGAAACTTGTTGAATATTAGAAAAAGAAGGAAACGAACTCAACATTGAAAAGCAAGCTTATTAAACTGCTTTCTAATCAGCTACCGTCATGCATCAAATAATGTTATTGTATTTCATTGTTTATTTCTACTAATATGATAACTTGGCCGGAAAATTCTTCTGTGCGATAAACCTGTGAAAAGTTATACGATTTGCTGACTGACTTCCTATATATATATATGTATCAATAAAGGGTACTGAGTAAAAGCAAAAGGAGATTCGACTGAAAATATGAATTCGACGAGATCCTCTTTTGATTTTAATTTCTACTTTGAACGGCAAGGGGCTAGTCGCAAACCATATAACTAATATTATGCTTTAAGATCCTTTAACACGTGACCAAAATACTAAGGCTGAAGAAACTCTTACAGTTAATATATTTAATAGGACCCATCAGCATAAGAACAAGAAGTGATGGAGAAATACTTAAGACCGACAGAACTAATGACGTAAAGAGAACAGGCTCTGTCAGACGATTTGTAAGCAGGATATTTAAGGTAAAGATATTATTTCACTGCTTTAATTATCCCGTATCTCAGATCACTACTTTTTATTTCCCGTATCTCTGTTCACTAGTGAGTATACCGCGTTTCTCTGTTCAATAGTGAATACACCCCTTATCTCTCTTTAATCGTGAATCGATCCTAGATCACATGGCAAATGGTTCTGAATAATCGATCAATAATAATATATACCCCGTATCTCTGTTCACTAGTGAATATACCCCGTATCTCTGTTCACTGCTGACATATGAATTTTGTCTCGTTACCTTCGCATTGACCATTTACAATTTTCTAACAATTAAAACACAATTGATATTTTATTTTGATGAAGAAATAGTATTAAAATTCAGTGTTTTTTTTTATTTCCAGAGAAGCAAATCAACGACAACTGATTTAAGTTCTAAGCCGGTAGACCCAGAAGAATTAAAGCTAGATCTATTATTGTTGGACGTGAACAAAGAGAAAGACCGTGAAGAGGAAGGTAATAACCTCAATAATAAACATGTCACTTAACAACTCTTCAATAACATCCATCCTCTCGTTTGTTGTTGTTGTCGAAACATACCATGAGATATGTGGTTGTTTGTACAGTTTGAAAAAGTTATCTTTTGCACAAATGCCAATACTGGAAAAAAAGTATTTTCCTTCTTTTCTTTTTTCGTCTGTCAAACTTTGGTCTTATTAGTTGTAATAAATAACTTTGTTATTCATTCCATTAATTGGAATACAAATATATTATCTTATTATTGATCGATTATTCAGAACCATTTGCCATGTGATCTAGGATCGACCAATAACTTTGTATACAACCCAACTCAATGTTAGAACTAATTCTTATAATTTTTCTTTGATTTAGACCAACCAGATACTGCAAGAACATCAAACAGTGAATGGTACACACTCAGTGATACTGAAGAACCACCCAGACCAAGACTTAAGCCATTTTTTACTCCACAAAAAGAAACACATGAGACAACAATATCAAAGTCCACAAGTCATAAAGTTGCTGAATCAATGAACCAGTTTCTGCTCAATGAAACAACCAAATCAGATCCGACTGAAATACCAGTTCACAGAGGTTCTATCGGTAGATTTCAGCGTTTTAAGAAACAGTTTAAACGACTTTTCTGCTGCTGCTGTAGCCATAATATTGAAGACAGGGATACAGTTTGTTCTTGATTATTATGAGATTTTGATTTTTTTTGTTCACTTATTTATTTGTTCATCTTTTCTTTTGTTCACTTTGTTAATTGTTTATTTTTTCTTTTGTTCACTTAGTTTTTGATTATAATTTGTGTTATTAAAATTTCGTTTTGTTTTAACCCGATGTTTTTATATAGCATATCTCTAGAAATAGTTTCTATATTCAAAAACAAAATGCAACAATTAAACAAAACAAAAAACAATTAGCGACATATCTTAAAATTAGAAGAATGATCACATCATGCAGACAAATGTTTTGTGTCATTTTGTGATACACAAGGCTTCACTCGCAATTTAAAATATCAGATAACAGGAAGCCAGCCGGGAGCAGGAAGCAGGAAATAGATTTTTAAAAATTTCCTCAATTGACTGTGGAGCAGATGAAATGAAAATAATATTTATTTGAAATACGTCAATTTGTAAAAAAACGGATCCAGAATTTTCATAAGAATATATAGCCACAACAATGACCAAGTCCATACCATTTGGTCAGCTTTTAAAGACCCCGGAATCACCAATGAAAAAATATTCAAACGAGAAAACCATAGTTGTTAATTTCTGTCTCATTTCGGTCTCTTGTGGAGACTTGTCTCATTGGCACTCATACCACATCTTCTTTTTTTTTTATCATTGATTAATGGCCTTTTTAATGAACTAACAATGAACGAAAAAACAAAACAAATATGTAACGCAACAACAAACGACAACCACTGAGATACAGGCTCCTGACTTTGGATAGGCACATATATACAGAATGTGGCGGAGTCAGACATTTTATGGGGATCCCAACCCTCCTCTAACCTGGGACAGTGGTGTAACAGTACAAAATAGGAACGATCTATCATAATCAATTGAAAAGGGTTCCACTTAATAGATAGGTACAAATAGAAATACACCTAACACAAATACAGACTGGACGTGGCCGTGTACTAAAGTACATCCCAACAACAAAAACACACTAGGTAAAGATCTGAGAGTAATCGCAGTTATTGGTAGCTAGTTCAACGACAATAACAACTATCAAAAAAAGACTAAATAATATATCAACATCCATTTGGTGCAATGAATTTAATGCAAAGACGTCATAAACAAAAACTTGACTTTGTGCCATGCCAAGAGATAATCTATTTTTTTTTATTGTCACAATGAAGAATACAATGTTATTTCTTTCTTTTTTTATTGTTTGTCTTTAAATGAATTTTATAATTTAAAAGTACAAGAATCATGCAAATAAAAGAAATCAAGGCCTATAAGCTCATCATTAGTATACCAAAAGAAAAAAGAAGAGAACTTAGACTATTTTAGGAGTAAGAAACAATGCTCACAGAAAAGTCGCTAAAATTATAACCCTTAAAAATCTTGTCGCGCGCTAAATCCCCCATGGAGATTTTCAAAAGTTGGCATGTTTTAAATACATGCGATATGAAAAATGCCATGTAATAATCTGATAAATAGCACATGTAGTCTTTTACTGATTGTGTTTACTAGTAGTTATGAAAATGATTCCATCAGCTATAGATGAATGAAGACCACCTTTTTAAAACTGACCACCACAAAGTCTATAATGCTACTATTGAGTTTCGTAAAATAGATTATATCATGACCTCCCTCCTCCTTATCATGATCATGGAAAGGCAAAGAAAGTTCATATCAATTACTATTTTTTCAAAGATATTTATTACGTAAATATTTGCTTTGAACAAGAATTTTCATTCTTATAAGTTATATAAAAACCACTCCTCCACTACTATGCAAGTTTTGTGGTAAAAGCGTTGTAATAAAACTAAAAGTTTTCTCTATTAAACTATTTGCCGAGACATTAATGGTTGCAGTTCGGATAGTATTAGATGTAGGAATACTTGTAAGTGACAAGCAAAATAAACAAAAGGAGTATTATAATGAAATAAGGATAAACTTTTATCGGAGAGATTTGTTAAGTAAACTACGTGAATATTTTTTTTATTCAAACTGCAATCAACTTCAGATCAGAAAATTAGAAATTAAACACAGCTTTGATTATTAACTTGATGCTTTTTGTGCGAAAGTAAAATTAAATGTGTCTATGTGCAAGGAAAATGTTATCTATTTATATATTCTATTTGGATTTAAATAAACAATTTGAATGATGTTGCATATTTGTATGTAATAGACTTCTATATCAACATCAACAGCCTTCTGACCAAAAGATTTCATATAAAGGAGCGAAAAATGCCAAGATGCTTTTCATAACTATCAACATAATTTATTTAATGGTAGGTACTTTAATGTTTACATATAACATATCTTGAAAATAACAACTTCTGACCATCGAGATGTTCCAGTAGAAAGTGCTATTCGCTAATAATAAAAAGTCAGTGTGGTAATTTATTAGGCATAATCATTTATGATTATTTATGCCTATTCATTTATATTTATGTCTTTGTTGTATTTCTGTAACGTTTAGATGAATCATGTTATATTTAAATATACATTTAAATGACACATTTGAATCCGTTAGTAACAACAAAACAAGCAGAGTTATTCCGCTTTTAACAAGAAACAGGTAAAACGTGAAACCGTAATTTTGAAATTTGAAATACTAAGGCTTTTCTTCCTCAGAAAAAGATTACCTTAGCTGTATTTGGCAAAACTTTTAGGAATTTTGGTCCTCAATGCTCTCCAACTTCGTACTTTATTTGGCTTTTTAACATTTTTTCATTCGAGCGTCACTGATATGCGTTTTGTAAACGAAACGCGCGTCCTGCGTAAATTTATATGAAATTTCAATCCTGGTATCTACATACTCGCTCACTCAATTAGGAGATGGTGTTATCACAAGCGAGACAACTTAGTACTATTGTGTTGGTAGATTTAGACAAAAGACAAGGGAACAGGGTATAAATTAAAGTGAAAAATTTAATCATGCATTTTAATTTAGAGGGTAATAAGATAAACGGTCCGTCAATACATTTTGTGACTTTGATGGAGAGCTGTCCATAGGCACTTATACCACATCTTCCTATTATCTATTAGCCACAAACATGCATCGATGGGGTATCTAGTTTTGAAAAGTGCCTGATGAATCCATATGCAGACAAACATGGCCAACATGGCTAAAATAGATCTTAGGGGTAAAATACAATGTTTGTCTATTAAGAGTAAACATTATCTTCAGATCAACAAACGACGTCTACATAGAAGAGGAGCGAAAGATACTATAGAGACATTCAAACTCATAGATCGAAAAAAACCTGACAACTTTATAGCTAAAAAAAGACAAACGGGCAAATAATAGTACACAAGACACAAGATTGAAAACTAAAGATTTAGCAACACAAACCCCACCAAAACCTGGGGCTGACCTCAGGTGCTCCGGATGGGTAAGCCTTTGAAAATTTCGTTGTTATAAAATGTAAGTTAGCCTCTTACACTCGTTTATTTCTTTCTAGGGAATCTTTTGATAAAAAAAAGTTATACTCCATACTGATACCTACAAATATTTGTTAATTAGTTCACTGGCAAATGATAAACAGTGGTCAACAGTAGCTGCATACATGGAGAAATCAAACACGAGAAGATTAATATCACACTAGTGACTAGAATAGTGCTGTCGTAAAGTAATTACAGGAATGATAGAATGAAACCATATGTATGCAGAGTGATATTTTATCTGATCTCATTGTATATGACCATACTCAACAAAGTTACCAATTTGGTCAATGTCTGTGAATTTTAGGCATAAATCTGTTGTTTGAATCACTGCCCTACAGATGGCAATACAACCAAGTTAAAACAAAAAAGCTTCACTGCATAAAAAGGCTGTTTTTTTTATGTGATTTTGGCTGGAAATTGAAATTGATTATAAATTATTGGGTTTTATTCAAGTTAAAAGGGGAAAAGTAGTATCAAATGTTCCCGGCTTTGGTTGGTCTTTGTATTTACAATATATAATCTGAAATCCATTGAAATATATTCTTAAGAAATTACTTCATAATTTTCAACAAAAAAAATGATTTAAAATGACGGTGGGCATGAAGACCTTAAACAAGCTTCGATCGAGGCTGGTCATGGTACAATTTGACTTCCATTTCAAAAATAGAATAATAACCACAAATATATTTTTGTGTTGCTATCGATTCCAAAGAGTTTGAATGGAATCACGAGTTTTATTTTTGTTCGATTGAGTATTAAATATAAAAGAAGCATTATAATACCTCATTTTATCTTTCAACATATTCAACTATATATGAACGTATACTTCGGTTGGACTTTTGTACGGCCTTTGGAATTTTCATATCTTCTCTGTCACTATAGGAAAAATGAAAATAATTATTTTTTCTGGAAACAGGATGCCCTTTATAGTACCCTTAAGAGGTAATTCAGTTAATAAATATACGTCATCAGGGACCGCCATTTAGGGGAGAGCTTTCTGTATAACACTGAAGTACTGAGTTCTTCTGATTGATAGATAATATTTGTCATCAATATTTTTAATAGATAAATCAAAAACAAGAGTTAAAATAAAACACAAAATGGATGCTGAATAGCAGTTTTTCTTTAACTACGGGATTAAAAAGTAATAGCGACAGTTTGGGAATTCAGTGCGAATCTACAGTGTTTGTAAACAAGGCCATGAGAATGCCCAAAAATGCAATATGACCTATGTTTTTATTGTTGCAAAAGATGGAACTACATCTGCACTTTAAAGAATGATATATGAAAGCTTCTGATTTCTAAAGGTAAACCTGATACAAATGTATTTCAAGACATAGATTTGCATTTAGGTCAATGACCCGTCAATGATAGTGAAGTTGTCAAAATTAGTAAAGGGTTTGTCAGAATACAAATCTTGTTACTTTAATATATTGTAGTTTCACTACGATTTTCTTGATTGATCCTAATGATCTTGAAACTCTATAAAGGAGTTCCGTGCATGCATACAGGTGCTTATGTAATGGCTTTTTTTACAACTCGACATTTAGGCTATTTACGATTAACCGCTAACTTATTTACATTATACGACCACTATACGTACTGGAAACGTTTGTACCGTTTTAGTGTTGAAAACAATTTTCATCCAAAGTTATAAAATTTCACATTAAACCCGTATACTAAAATGCGTTCTTTTGTTAGTTAGTTGTCCCTAACTACTTATTTTTCCTTTCCGATTGCGTTTTCTTTTAAATTTTGCAAAAGGTTTACGGAAATATGCAAATATCTCAAATCCTGAATATGTATCTATTGAGAAATTACGAGTATATATAGGTGTCAGTCGAATCTGTTGTTGTACTCGCTTCGGCAGTACATATACTAAAATTGGAACGATACAGAGAAGATTAGCATGGCCCCTGCGCAAGGATGACACGCAAATTCGTGAAGCGTTCCATATTTTTCTTTGATCCAATATTTGTTATATACAAAGAACAGTAAGATGTTTATTTTTCATAGACGTCATCAACATTCTAAACTACATGCGAATTAATACAATCGGACATGTTCAACCGTTGTACTATCTTTTCGTCCTGGGGGAAAAAAATATAGCATCTCGGGTTTGTCAGAATACAAATCTTGTTACTTTAATATATTGTAGAGGTTTCACTACGATTTTCTTGATTGATCCTAATGATCTTGAAACTCTATAAAGGAGTTCCGTGCATGCGTACAGGTGCTTATGTAATGGCTTTTTTTACAACTCGACATTTAGGGAAAACGGTACTATTTATTCTGCCATAGGCGACAATACTAACATTTTCTAAATTTACCAGTTTTTATAATAAAAACCTGGATAAAACAGTTATGTGTGGTGTTAGAACTTTATTACTGTATTCTAAAAATTGAAGCCAAATAGTATCATGACCAATTTCCAACGGAGCTGGTTTATGTTATCCATGCCCACCGTCATTTTGCACCAAATTTATGAAATTTTGGAAGCCTTTTCGAATAATTCTCTAGAAAATATTTCAATAGGTTTTAAAATTTATATTATAAATTTACACACTGCAGTTATTCATAGATAAATAAAAAATATATTGTACCCTTACATCCAATCACAGCGCTCATAATTTGACTTCCTTCACCTGTCTTGGGTACACAAAAGGCCATCCTAATGCTGGGAAAATTAAATACTACCGTTTTCCCTTTAGGCTATTTACGATTAACCGCTAACTTATTTACATTATACGACCACTATACGTACTGGAAACGTTTGTACCGTTTTAGTGTTGAAAACAATTTTCATCCAAAGTTATAAAATTTCACATTAAACCCGTATACCAAAATGCGTTCTTTTGTTAGTTAGTTGTCCCTAACTACTTATTTTTCCTTTCCGATTGCGTTTTCTTTTAAATTTTGCAAAAGGTTTACGGAAATATGCAAATATCTCAAATCCTGAATATGTATCTATTGAGAAATTACGAGTATATATAGGTGTCAGTCGAATCTGTTGTTGTACTCGCTTCGGCAGTATAGGCGAGTGTAATATTTGAAAAAGACGTCTAGTTAAGGACTTTAATGCACCCACCTAACACACGGCTAATTTTTTTTTTAAATGAAAGAATAATGATTTAACTTTAATTTTTGCCCGGTCGTCACAAAATCGTACGGTGCAGTTTTTGTAAAATTGACGTTTATTTCAGAAATTAGTTGAAAATTATAAAATTACGACATATTTTTCAAGCAAAGGATATTAGTCGTATCTCTTCTTTTAGACAGAATAATTTAGTGAATTAGATACTTAAAATATTGAATAACAATATTTACAACTTTATGTCCGCAAGCTTTTGCATTCCTTCTAAATATTTGACATTTTGTACGAAAATTTTCATAATCCTGACCTTTTCGGATCTACAATTAAATTTTTATTAAATGCTTTTGCACTCTATCCGTCTTAGAACACAACAAATTACTCATCAGTTATCGTTTTTTCATTCAAGATAAAAACTTTATCTCAGCATTTCTTAAAATCAAGAATTTCTGTAATTTTAAAAATCACTATAGTTTCCGGAATCCCTTATCTATTTCGTTATCGTTTTTTTACTGAATATATTAGTCGATTTCCGTGTACTAAATAGTGCTATTAGAGTACGACAAATCATATTTAAACGGTTCTATTTCTATCTTTAATTTCAGTGAAGCTTAAATAGATATAAAATCGTCCGAAATTAAGATCAAATAAAAGTAAAACATAGTTTTTGAGTTCTGTAGAATTCACCCCTTTCTAAATAAGGAATCGTATCGGAAAATTGTAGAAAATCTTCCGAGTCATGTCAAATTTTCACAGTCCAGTTCACAATGAAAACCCTTCCTATGCTAAAAAGCAAAAACTATCCATTTATTTACACAGATCCATAGTCTGTCATGCATTTACTACATAGACACTATGTAGTTAAACACTTTTAAAAATGAAGATACAGTTGTATTGCCGCAGTGGGAAAACGAAAAGATGAAGTTTACAGAAGACTGGTCGATGAATATAAAAAATTGAAAACATCCAATTTGAAAATACAAAATATCATAAGAGTTGCTATAAATATTTCAAAAGTAAGCGAAACCTATCATCTTCTGTTTTGTCTGAACAAAGACTTAGTACTACATGTACCAATTCTGCCGACCAGTCTCTTCTCATATATCACATATGAACGAGGGCAGTATATCTACAACTCATTCTGATTTTTTGTTTGTATATTTTGCCAATGTATAAAGCCTATAAGCAAGTTACACAACTTCAGAAGGTATCTTCTGAGGAGCAAACTCAAGCTGTATTGAGTGTTACTACATATATCTTCTACAATGATCTGATTTACAAAATAACTCATGATAATTTTACTATTAAATCTTTATACCATCGAGCTTGCATCGCTAAATTTTTGCTACAAAATTTGAAATCAGAAAGTAAAAACCTATTTAATTCTGAGCATAAAACAGCTTTTACTAACATTTCGACGATTAAAGATGCCGTGCCAGTACACAAGGAAGTATTCTGGTTAACAACTTTAATTACTTGATCAGTTAACCGGGTTTAATTTCCGCCCGAGGATCGTCGCCGAGAAAACTACACAACTATTTTTTTAATTTTAGTTTCTTGTGTACAATTTGGAAATTAGTAAGGCGTTCATTATCACTGAACTAGTATATATTTGTTTAGGGGCCAGCTGAAGGACGCCTCCGGGTGCGGGAATTTCTCGCTACATTGAAGACCTGTTGGTGACCTTCTCCTGTTTTTTATTTTTTTTTATTTGGTCGGGTTGTTGTCTCTTTGACACATTCCCAATTTCCATTCTCAATTTTAACTATTATCAGCTTCAACAAAAACTAAAAATAAATGGTCAATTTATAGTTACAAGGCCAAGGGACATCCAATATTGTACATACAGTAGCTCTATATAATAATTTTGTCTTATGCCGTGAATGACAGAAAATTAGCCGTTTAAAATGACTGTGATATACAGTCTGTCAATTTTAAAGATCTGAGCAGTGACTGCGAAACTGGTTGCAAGCACTTTATGCAGCTACTAGTATTTTTCGAAAGCAGATATAGGGTGAAGTTGTATCCATTAGCTAAAAACATTTCACTGGATTATTCAATTGAAATTATGCCACCTGCTTTAAAAACATTTCTGTATTGTCTTTTGGATGATGGCGCATCTGCGGCAGTTAATAAAGCGTACGATATTCCTATAGACAAATTTCTTATATGTATGGCTTTAGTAGAATGTATATTATCTATAAACATTTTTTTGTCTTTTTATTTAGGTTTATCATTACAAATGCACCTTATTTATGGACACACCTTTGATAACTGTAAACACGTTTGACTGATCAGGATATTAGAAAAATTAAAAATGGGGCATACATTCTACATGGCATTATTTTTCTTCTGGGGGTCAACCTTTTATCCAAGACAATGTCGACCTAACTAAAGAAACAATAAAAGTTCTCCTTATGACTTTGGTTGGCTCAAAGGCAACATCGGTCCAGCATCATGTCATCTAACTTTCTACAAGATTTGATCTGTTCACGCATTGGTATAGGTATAGAGGGAGGGTTGAGATTCTCCAAAACATGTTAACTCTGCCGCAATTTTGCGCCTTTTCCAAAATCAGGAGCCTCTGACCATTCTTAGTTTTGTTATTTTAGATTCTTGAGTATATTTCGAAGCTTATTATGACGTCCATTATCATTACAAACTAGTACATTTTTGTTTAGGGGCCAGCTGAAGAACGCCTCCGGGTTTGGGAGTTTCTTGCTGCATTGATGATCCATTGGTGGTCTTCGGCCGTTGCCTTCATTTTGAACGGTTTGGGGTCTCTTTGACATATCCCGCATGTCCAGTCCCAATTTTTAATTCAATCTGTATATAGTAAATTTTATGTTCGCTTTGAGCAAAACCTCTGCTGTACTGATATATGCACATGCCAAGGAAGTTGTCTTTGTATGGAAATGTTGACCGATAAGAATGATGACATTACAAGTTAAAATGAAGCTATAATATTCCGATATCGTAATATTCCGACCCCTAAATGGTCCAACATCCAATTGGTCCGACGTTTCGATCATTTAGGTTATACGCTAACGGGATTTGAAAATAAGAAAGCCAAATAAAAGGTTCAATATTAGGATAACCTTTTCTTCCCTTTTGAAGCGTTGAAACAAGATATTAAAAAGTAATTCTTAGTGCCAAGTAGCCGAACGTCATCACTAGCGTAATTTAAAAAAAGTACAAACTACTTGTCAAGCGTTGTTAGATTAATAAAATATCTCAAGATACACGGCGGCCGACTATATTAAAATCAAACACAGTTTGACGTAAATGAGTGGTCATATTTTCCTTGTGATGTGATATTAAAATTGTCAATTTGTTCATATAAATATACTAGTAGCTCTTTACTCATTTTAGTAATGTTAGTTAGTACTCTTATCATGTCTGATTTAGTGATGTAAATGAAATTGCGGTATGATCCAGACTCAACATATTGCGCTACAATAATAAAAAAAAAAATCTGCTCTATGGTTGTCTGATCTTAACACGGTTGGTAGGCTTTCAAATTGACATGACACATACGCTTCCTCAATTTTATTGTACAGCTCATCATCAAACTTTTCTAAAAAAATTAAAATACGTCATATGTTATATTTTCCCCTTGCTTCAAATATTTTGTTTCGGATTATTTATATCAAATTTACAGATATATGTTTGTAAATACGTGCAATTAAATGACATAGAGATATTATAAAATTTAGATAATGCCAGAGCGACTACAGAGACATTTGTGTGACTTAATGGTTGATTTTCAAAGACTCCGAGAGAAAACGTTACGTGACATGCGTTACCGTTAAAATCAACCAAGAATATTTAATACTATGATAAAAATATATTTTTCCAACAGTAATACAGCATTCCTATAAAATTATTTCGTTTTTGCATTTGTTTTGACTCGATTTTTCTACTGGAAGTAACCTTGAAATGAAATTGCACCCATGACCTTTGACCTCGATTTAAAAAAAAATGCACCATAATTTCTTTTGACGACCGGGATATTTGGAAAGTACACATTCTTAGCTTTCCAGTGATATATAATTTAGCCGTGTGTTAGGTAGGTGCATTAAAAATGTAAATTTGGCTCTCATATCACTCGCCTAGTACATATACTAAAATTGGAACGATACAGAGAAGATTAGCATGGCCCCTGCGCAAGGATGACACGCAAATTCGTGAAGCGTTCCATATTTTTCTTTGATCCAATATTTGTTATATACAAAGAACAGTAAGATGTTTATTTTTCATAGACGTCATCAACATTCTAAACTACATGCGAATTAATACAATCGGACATGTTCAACCGTTGTACTATCTTTTCGTCCTGGGGGAAAAAAATATAGCATCTCGGGTTTGTCAGAATACAAATCTTGTTACTTTAATATATTGTAGAGGTTTCACTACGATTTTCTTGATTGATCCTAATGATCTTGAAACTCTATAAAGGAGTTCCGTGCATGCGTACAGGTGCTTATGTAATGGCTTTTTTTACAACTCGACATTTAGGGAAAACGGTACTATTTATTCTGCCATAGGCGACAATACTAACATTTTCTAAATTTACCAGTTTTTATAATAAAAACCTGGATAAAACAGTTATGTGTGGTGTTAGAACTTTATTACTGTATTCTAAAAATTGAAGCCAAATAGTATCATGACCAATTTCCAACGGAGCTGGTTTATGTTATCCATGCCCACCGTCATTTTGCACCAAATTTATGAAATTTTGGAAGCCTTTTCGAATAATTCTCTAGAAAATATTTCAATAGGTTTTAAAATTTATATTATAAATTTACACACTGCAGTTATTCATAGATAAATAAAAAATATATTGTACCCTTACATCCAATCACAGCGCTCATAATTTGACTTCCTTCACCTGTCTTGGGTACACAAAAGGCCATCCTAATGCTGGGAAAATTAAATACTACCGTTTTCCCTTTAGGCTATTTACGATTAACCGCTAACTTATTTACATTATACGACCACTATACGTACTGGAAACGTTTGTACCGTTTTAGTGTTGAAAACAATTTTCATCCAAAGTTATAAAATTTCACATTAAACCCGTATACCAAAATGCGTTCTTTTGTTAGTTAGTTGTCCCTAACTACTTATTTTTCCTTTCCGATTGCGTTTTCTTTTAAATTTTGCAAAAGGTTTACGGAAATATGCAAATATCTCAAATCCTGAATATGTATCTATTGAGAAATTACGAGTATATATAGGTGTCAGTCGAATCTGTTGTTGTACTCGCTTCGGCAGTATAGGCGAGTGTAATATTTGAAAAAGACGTCTAGTTAAGGACTTTAATGCACCCACCTAACACACGGCTAATTTTTTTTTTAAATGAAAGAATAATGATTTAACTTTAATTTTTGCCCGGTCGTCACAAAATCGTACGGTGCAGTTTTTGTAAAATTGACGTTTATTTCAGAAATTAGTTGAAAATTATAAAATTACGACATATTTTTCAAGCAAAGGATATTAGTCGTATCTCTTCTTTTAGACAGAATAATTTAGTGAATTAGATACTTAAAATATTGAATAACAATATTTACAACTTTATGTCCGCAAGCTTTTGCATTCCTTCTAAATATTTGACATTTTGTACGAAAATTTTCATAATCCTGACCTTTTCGGATCTACAATTAAATTTTTATTAAATGCTTTTGCACTCTATCCGTCTTAGAACACAACAAATTACTCATCAGTTATCGTTTTTTCATTCAAGATAAAAACTTTATCTCAGCATTTCTTAAAATCAAGAATTTCTGTAATTTTAAAAATCACTATAGTTTCCGGAATCCCTTATCTATTTCGTTATCGTTTTTTTACTGAATATATTAGTCGATTTCCGTGTACTAAATAGTGCTATTAGAGTACGACAAATCATATTTAAACGGTTCTATTTCTATCTTTAATTTCAGTGAAGCTTAAATAGATATAAAATCGTCCGAAATTAAGATCAAATAAAAGTAAAACATAGTTTTTGAGTTCTGTAGAATTCACCCCTTTCTAAATAAGGAATCGTATCGGAAAATTGTAGAAAATCTTCCGAGTCATGTCAAATTTTCACAGTCCAGTTCACAATGAAAACCCTTCCTATGCTAAAAAGCAAAAACTATCCATTTATTTACACAGATCCATAGTCTGTCATGCATTTACTACATAGACACTATGTAGTTAAACACTTTTAAAAATGAAGATACAGTTGTATTGCCGCAGTGGGAAAACGAAAAGATGAAGTTTACAGAAGACTGGTCGATGAATATAAAAAATTGAAAACATCCAATTTGAAAATACAAAATATCATAAGAGTTGCTATAAATATTTCAAAAGTAAGCGAAACCTATCATCTTCTGTTTTGTCTGAACAAAGACTTAGTACTACATGTACCAATTCTGCCGACCAGTCTCTTCTCATATATCACATATGAACGAGGGCAGTATATCTACAACTCATTCTGATTTTTTGTTTGTATATTTTGCCAATGTATAAAGCCTATAAGCAAGTTACACAACTTCAGAAGGTATCTTCTGAGGAGCAAACTCAAGCTGTATTGAGTGTTACTACATATATCTTCTACAATGATCTGATTTACAAAATAACTCATGATAATTTTACTATTAAATCTTTATACCATCGAGCTTGCATCGCTAAATTTTTGCTACAAAATTTGAAATCAGAAAGTAAAAACCTATTTAATTCTGAGCATAAAACAGCTTTTACTAACATTTCGACGATTAAAGATGCCGTGCCAGTACACAAGGAAGTATTCTGGTTAACAACTTTAATTACTTGATCAGTTAACCGGGTTTAATTTCCGCCCGAGGATCGTCGCCGAGAAAACTACACAACTATTTTTTTAATTTTAGTTTCTTGTGTACAATTTGGAAATTAGTAAGGCGTTCATTATCACTGAACTAGTATATATTTGTTTAGGGGCCAGCTGAAGGACGCCTCCGGGTGCGGGAATTTCTCGCTACATTGAAGACCTGTTGGTGACCTTCTCCTGTTTTTTATTTTTTTTTATTTGGTCGGGTTGTTGTCTCTTTGACACATTCCCAATTTCCATTCTCAATTTTAACTATTATCAGCTTCAACAAAAACTAAAAATAAATGGTCAATTTATAGTTACAAGGCCAAGGGACATCCAATATTGTACATACAGTAGCTCTATATAATAATTTTGTCTTATGCCGTGAATGACAGAAAATTAGCCGTTTAAAATGACTGTGATATACAGTCTGTCAATTTTAAAGATCTGAGCAGTGACTGCGAAACTGGTTGCAAGCACTTTATGCAGCTACTAGTATTTTTCGAAAGCAGATATAGGGTGAAGTTGTATCCATTAGCTAAAAACATTTCACTGGATTATTCAATTGAAATTATGCCACCTGCTTTAAAAACATTTCTGTATTGTCTTTTGGATGATGGCGCATCTGCGGCAGTTAATAAAGCGTACGATATTCCTATAGACAAATTTCTTATATGTATGGCTTTAGTAGAATGTATATTATCTATAAACATTTTTTTGTCTTTTTATTTAGGTTTATCATTACAAATGCACCTTATTTATGGACACACCTTTGATAACTGTAAACACGTTTGACTGATCAGGATATTAGAAAAATTAAAAATGGGGCATACATTCTACATGGCATTATTTTTCTTCTGGGGGTCAACCTTTTATCCAAGACAATGTCGACCTAACTAAAGAAACAATAAAAGTTCTCCTTATGACTTTGGTTGGCTCAAAGGCAACATCGGTCCAGCATCATGTCATCTAACTTTCTACAAGATTTGATCTGTTCACGCATTGGTATAGGTATAGAGGGAGGGTTGAGATTCTCCAAAACATGTTAACTCTGCCGCAATTTTGCGCCTTTTCCAAAATCAGGAGCCTCTGACCATTCTTAGTTTTGTTATTTTAGATTCTTGAGTATATTTCGAAGCTTATTATGACGTCCATTATCATTACAAACTAGTACATTTTTGTTTAGGGGCCAGCTGAAGAACGCCTCCGGGTTTGGGAGTTTCTTGCTGCATTGATGATCCATTGGTGGTCTTCGGCCGTTGCCTTCATTTTGAACGGTTTGGGGTCTCTTTGACATATCCCGCATGTCCAGTCCCAATTTTTAATTCAATCTGTATATAGTAAATTTTATGTTCGCTTTGAGCAAAACCTCTGCTGTACTGATATATGCACATGCCAAGGAAGTTGTCTTTGTATGGAAATGTTGACCGATAAGAATGATGACATTACAAGTTAAAATGAAGCTATAATATTCCGATATCGTAATATTCCGACCCCTAAATGGTCCAACATCCAATTGGTCCGACGTTTCGATCATTTAGGTTATACGCTAACGGGATTTGAAAATAAGAAAGCCAAATAAAAGGTTCAATATTAGGATAACCTTTTCTTCCCTTTTGAAGCGTTGAAACAAGATATTAAAAAGTAATTCTTAGTGCCAAGTAGCCGAACGTCATCACTAGCGTAATTTAAAAAAAGTACAAACTACTTGTCAAGCGTTGTTAGATTAATAAAATATCTCAAGATACACGGCGGCCGACTATATTAAAATCAAACACAGTTTGACGTAAATGAGTGGTCATATTTTCCTTGTGATGTGATATTAAAATTGTCAATTTGTTCATATAAATATACTAGTAGCTCTTTACTCATTTTAGTAATGTTAGTTAGTACTCTTATCATGTCTGATTTAGTGATGTAAATGAAATTGCGGTATGATCCAGACTCAACATATTGCGCTACAATAATAAAAAAAAAAATCTGCTCTATGGTTGTCTGATCTTAACACGGTTGGTAGGCTTTCAAATTGACATGACACATACGCTTCCTCAATTTTATTGTACAGCTCATCATCAAACTTTTCTAAAAAAATTAAAATACGTCATATGTTATATTTTCCCCTTGCTTCAAATATTTTGTTTCGGATTATTTATATCAAATTTACAGATATATGTTTGTAAATACGTGCAATTAAATGACATAGAGATATTATAAAATTTAGATAATGCCAGAGCGACTACAGAGACATTTGTGTGACTTAATGGTTGATTTTCAAAGACTCCGAGAGAAAACGTTACGTGACATGCGTTACCGTTAAAATCAACCAAGAATATTTAATACTATGATAAAAATATATTTTTCCAACAGTAATACAGCATTCCTATAAAATTATTTCGTTTTTGCATTTGTTTTGACTCGATTTTTCTACTGGAAGTAACCTTGAAATGAAATTGCACCCATGACCTTTGACCTCGATTTAAAAAAAAATGCACCATAATTTCTTTTGACGACCGGGATATTTGGAAAGTACACATTCTTAGCTTTCCAGTGATATATAATTTAGCCGTGTGTTAGGTAGGTGCATTAAAAATGTAAATTTGGCTCTCATATCACTCGCCTAGTACATATACTAAAATTGGAACGATACAGAGAAGATTAGCATGGCCCCTGCGCAAGGATGACACGCAAATTCGTGAAGCGTTCCATATTTTTCTTTGATCCAATATTTGTTATATACAAAGAACAGTAAGATGTTTATTTTTCATAGACGTCATCAACATTCTAAACTACATGCGAATTAATACAATCGGACATGTTCAACCGTTGTACTATCTTTTCGTCCTGGGGGAAAAAAATATAGCATCTCGGGTTTGTCAGAATACAAATCTTGTTACTTTAATATATTGTAGAGGTTTCACTACGATTTTCTTGATTGATCCTAATGATCTTGAAACTCTATAAAGGAGTTCCGTGCATGCGTACAGGTGCTTATGTAATGGCTTTTTTTACAACTCGACATTTAGGGAAAACGGTACTATTTATTCTGCCATAGGCGACAATACTAACATTTTCTAAATTTACCAGTTTTTATAATAAAAACCTGGATAAAACAGTTATGTGTGGTGTTAGAACTTTATTACTGTATTCTAAAAATTAAAGCCAAATAGTATCATGACCAATTTCCAACGGAGCTGGTTTATGTTATCCATGCCCACCGTCATTTTGCACCAAATTTATGAAATTTTGGAAGCCTTTTCGAATAATTCTCTAGAAAATATTTCAATAGGTTTTAAAATTTATATTATAAATTTACACACTGCAGTTATTCATAGATAAATAAAAAATATATTGTACCCTTACATCCAATCACAGCGCTCATAATTTGACTTCCTTCACCTGTCTTGGGTACACAAAAGGCCATCCTAATGCTGGGAAAATTAAATACTACCGTTTTCCCTTTAGGCTATTTACGATTAACCGCTAACTTATTTACATTATACGACCACTATACGTACTGGAAACGTTTGTACCGTTTTAGTGTTGAAAACAATTTTCATCCAAAGTTATAAAATTTCACATTAAACCCGTATACCAAAATGCGTTCTTTTGTTAGTTAGTTGTCCCTAACTACTTATTTTTCCTTTCCGATTGCGTTTTCTTTTAAATTTTGCAAAAGGTTTACGGAAATATGCAAATATCTCAAATCCTGAATATGTATCTATTGAGAAATTACGAGTATATATAGGTGTCAGTCGAATCTGTTGTTGTACTCGCTTCGGCAGTACATATACTAAAATTGGAACGATACAGAGAAGATTAGCATGGCCCCTGCGCAAAGATGACACGCAAATTCGTGAAGCGTTCCATATTTTTCTTTGATCCAATATTTGTTATATACAAAGAACAGTAAGATGTTTATTTTTCATAGACGTCATCAACATTCTAAACTACATGCGAATTAATACAATCGGACATGTTCAACCGTTGTACTATCTTTTCGTCCTGGGGGAAAAAAATATAGCATCTCGGGTTTGTCAGAATACAAATCTTGTTACTTTAATATATTGTAGAGGTTTCACTACGATTTTCTTGATTGATCCTAATGATCTTGAAACTCTATAAAGGAGTTCCGTGCATGCGTACAGGTGCTTATGTAATGGCTTTTTTTACAACTCGACATTTAGGGAAAACGGTACTATTTATTCTGCCATAGGCGACAATACTAACATTTTCTAAATTTACCAGTTTTTATAATAAAAACCTGGATAAAACAGTTATGTGTGGTGTTAGAACTTTATTACTGTATTCTAAAAATTGAAGCCAAATAGTATCATGACCAATTTCCAACGGAGCTGGTTTATGTTATCCATGCCCACCGTCATTTTGCACCAAATTTATGAAATTTTGGAAGCCTTTTCGAATAATTCTCTAGAAAATATTTCAATAGGTTTTAAAATTTATATTATAAATTTACACACTGCAGTTATTCATAGATAAATAAAAAATATATTGTACCCTTACATCCAATCACAGCGCTCATAATTTGACTTCCTTCACCTGTCTTGGGTACACAAAAGGCCATCCTAATGCTGGGAAAATTAAATACTACCGTTTTCCCTTTAGGCTATTTACGATTAACCGCTAACTTATTTACATTATACGACCACTATACGTACTGGAAACGTTTGTACCGTTTTAGTGTTGAAAACAATTTTCATCCAAAGTTATAAAATTTCACATTAAACCCGTATACCAAAATGCGTTCTTTTGTTAGTTAGTTGTCCCTAACTACTTATTTTTCCTTTCCGATTGCGTTTTCTTTTAAATTTTGCAAAAGGTTTACGGAAATATGCAAATATCTCAAATCCTGAATATGTATCTATTGAGAAATTACGAGTATATATAGGTGTCAGTCGAATATGTTGTTGTACTCGCTTCGGCAGTACATATACTAAAATTGGAACGATACAGAGAAGATTAGCATGGCCCCTGCGCAAAGATGACACGCAAATTCGTGAAGCGTTCCATATTTTTCTTTGATCCAATATTTGTTATATACAAAGAACAGTAAGATGTTTATTTTTCATAGACGTCATCAACATTCTAAACTACATGCGAATTAATACAATCGGACATGTTCAACCGTTGTACTATCTTTTCGTCCTGGGGGAAAAAAATATAGCATCTCGGGTTTGTCAGAATACAAATCTTGTTACTTTAATATATTGTAGAGGTTTCACTACGATTTTCTTGATTGATCCTAATGATCTTGAAACTCTATAAAGGAGTTCCGTGCATGCGTACAGGTGCTTATGTAATGGCTTTTTTTACAACTCGACATTTAGGGAAAACGGTACTATTTATTCTGCCATAGGCGACAATACTAACATTTTCTAAATTTACCAGTTTTTATAATAAAAACCTGGATAAAACAGTTATGTGTGGTGTTAGAACTTTATTACTGTATTCTAAAAATTGAAGCCAAATAGTATCATGACCAATTTCCAACGGAGCTGGTTTATGTTATCCATGCCCACCGTCATTTTGCACCAAATTTATGAAATTTTGGAAGCCTTTTCGAATAATTCTCTAGAAAATATTTCAATAGGTTTTAAAATTTATATTATAAATTTACACACTGCAGTTATTCATAGATAAATAAAAAATATATTGTACCCTTACATCCAATCACAGCGCTCATAATTTGACTTCCTTCACCTGTCTTGGGTACACAAAAGGCCATCCTAATGCTGGGAAAATTAAATACTACCGTTTTCCCTTTAGGCTATTTACGATTAACCGCTAACTTATTTACATTATACGACCACTATACGTACTGGAAACGTTTGTACCGTTTTAGTGTTGAAAACAATTTTCATCCAAAGTTATAAAATTTCACATTAAACCCGTATACCAAAATGCGTTCTTTTGTTAGTTAGTTGTCCCTAACTACTTATTTTTCCTTTCCGATTGCGTTTTCTTTTAAATTTTGCAAAAGGTTTACGGAAATATGCAAATATCTCAAATCCTGAATATGTATCTATTGAGAAATTACGAGTATATATAGGTGTCAGTCGAATCTGTTGTTGTACTCGCTTCGGCAGTACATATACTAAAATTGGAACGATACAGAGAAGATTAGCATGGCCCCTGCGCAAGGATGACACGCAAATTCGTGAAGCGTTCCATATTTTTCTTTGATCCAATATTTGTTATATACAAAGAACAGTAAGATGTTTATTTTTCATAGACGTCATCAACATTCTAAACTACATGCGAATTAATACAATCGGACATGTTCAACCGTTGTACTATCTTTTCGTCCTGGGGGAAAAAAATATAGCATCTCGGGTTTGTCAGAATACAAATCTTGTTACTTTAATATATTGTAGAGGTTTCACTACGATTTTCTTGATTGATCCTAATGATCTTGAAACTCTATAAAGGAGTTCCGTGCATGCGTACAGGTGCTTATGTAATGGCTTTTTTTACAACTCGACATTTAGGGAAAACGGTACTATTTATTCTGCCATAGGCGACAATACTAACATTTTCTAAATTTACCAGTTTTTATAATAAAAACCTGGATAAAACAGTTATGTGTGGTGTTAGAACTTTATTACTGTATTCTAAAAATTGAAGCCAAATAGTATCATGACCAATTTCCAACGGAGCTGGTTTATGTTATCCATGCCCACCGTCATTTTGCACCAAATTTATGAAATTTTGGAAGCCTTTTCGAATAATTCTCTAGAAAATATTTCAATAGGTTTTAAAATTTATATTATAAATTTACACACTGCAGTTATTCATAGATAAATAAAAAATATATTGTACCCTTACATCCAATCACAGCGCTCATAATTTGACTTCCTTCACCTGTCTTGGGTACACAAAAGGCCATCCTAATGCTGGGAAAATTAAATACTACCGTTTTCCCTTTAGGCTATTTACGATTAACCGCTAACTTATTTACATTATACGACCACTATACGTACTGGAAACGTTTGTACCGTTTTAGTGTTGAAAACAATTTTCATCCAAAGTTATAAAATTTCACATTAAACCCGTATACCAAAATGCGTTCTTTTGTTAGTTAGTTGTCCCTAACTACTTATTTTTCCTTTCCGATTGCGTTTTCTTTTAAATTTTGCAAAAGGTTTACGGAAATATGCAAATATCTCAAATCCTGAATATGTATCTATTGAGAAATTACGAGCATATATAGGTGTCAGTCGAATCTGTTGTTGTACTCGCTTCGGCAGTACATATACTAAAATTGGAACGATACAGAGAAGATTAGCATGGCCCCTGCGCAAGGATGACACGCAAATTCGTGAAGCGTTCCATATTTTTCTTTGATCCAATATTTGTTATATACAAAGAACAGTAAGATGTTTATTTTTCATAGACGTCATCAACATTCTAAACTACATGCGAATTAATACAATCGGACATGTTCAACCGTTGTACTATCTTTTCGTCCTGGGGGAAAAAAATATAGCATCTCGGGTTTGTCAGAATACAAATCTTGTTACTTTAATATATTGTAGAGGTTTCACTACGATTTTCTTGATTGATCCTAATGATCTTGAAACTCTATAAAGGAGTTCCGTGCATGCGTACAGGTGCTTATGTAATGGCTTTTTTTACAACTCGACATTTAGGGAAAACGGTACTATTTATTCTGCCATAGGCGACAATACTAACATTTTCTAAATTTACCAGTTTTTATAATAAAAACCTGGATAAAACAGTTATGTGTGGTGTTAGAACTTTATTACTGTATTCTAAAAATTGAAGCCAAATAGTATCATGACCAATTTCCAACGGAGCTGGTTTATGTTATCCATGCCCACCGTCATTTTGCACCAAATTTATGAAATTTTGGAAGCCTTTTCGAATAATTCTCTAGAAAATATTTCAATAGGTTTTAAAATTTATATTATAAATTTACACACTGCAGTTATTCATAGATAAATAAAAAATATATTGTACCCTTACATCCAATCACAGCGCTCATAATTTGACTTCCTTCACCTGTCTTGGGTACACAAAAGGCCATCCTAATGCTGGGAAAATTAAATACTACCGTTTTCCCTTTAGGCTATTTACGATTAACCGCTAACTTATTTACATTATACGACCACTATACGTACTGGAAACGTTTGTACCGTTTTAGTGTTGAAAACAATTTTCATCCAAAGTTATAAAATTTCACATTAAACCCGTATACCAAAATGCGTTCTTTTGTTAGTTAGTTGTCCCTAACTACTTATTTTTCCTTTCCGATTGCGTTTTCTTTTAAATTTTGCAAAAGGTTTACGGAAATATGCAAATATCTCAAATCCTGAATATGTATCTATTGAGAAATTACGAGCATATATAGGTGTCAGTCGAATCTGTTGTTGTACTCGCTTCGGCAGTACATATACTAAAATTGGAACGATACAGAGAAGATTAGCATGGCCCCTGCGCAAGGATGACACGCAAATTCGTGAAGCGTTCCATATTTTTCTTTGATCCAATATTTGTTATATACAAAGAACAGTAAGATGTTTATTTTTCATAGACGTCATCAACATTCTAAACTACATGCGAATTAATACAATCGGACATGTTCAACCGTTGTACTATCTTTTCGTCCTGGGGGAAAAAAATATAGCATCTCGGGTTTGTCAGAATACAAATCTTGTTACTTTAATATATTGTAGAGGTTTCACTACGATTTTCTTGATTGATCCTAATGATCTTGAAACTCTATAAAGGAGTTCCGTGCATGCATACAGGTGCTTATGTAATGGCTTTTTTTACAACTCGACATTTAGGCTATTTACGATTAACCGCTAACTTATTTACATTATACGACCACTATACGTACTGGAAACGTTTGTACCGTTTTAGTGTTGAAAACAATTTTCATCCAAAGTTATAAAATTTCACATTAAACCCGTATACCAAAATGCGTTCTTTTGTTAGTTAGTTGTCCCTAACTACTTATTTTTCCTTTCCGATTGCGTTTTCTTTTAAATTTTGCAAAAGGTTTACGGAAATATGCAAATATCTCAAATCCTGAATATGTATCTATTGAGAAATTACGAGTATATATAGGTGTCAGTCGAATCTGTTGTTGTACTCGCTTCGGCAGTACATATACTAAAATTGGAACGATACAGAGAAGATTAGCATGGCCCCTGCGCAAGGATGACACGCAAATTCGTGAAGCGTTCCATATTTATCTTTGATCCAATATTTGTTATATACAAAGAACAGTAAGATGTTTATTTTTCATAGACGTCATCAACATTCTAAACTACATGCGAATTAATACAATCGGACATGTTCAACCGTTGTACTATCTTTTCGTCCTGGGGGAAAAAAATATAGCATCTCGGGTTTGTCAGAATACAAATCTTGTTACTTTAATATATTGTAGAGGTTTCACTACGATTTTCTTGATTGATCCTAATGATCTTGAAACTCTATAAAGGAGTTCCGTGCATGCATACAGGTGCTTATGTAATGGCTTTTTTTAACAACTCGACATTTAGGCTATTTACGATTAACCGCTAACTTATTTACATTATACGACCACTATACGTACTGGAAACGTTTGTACCGTTTTAGTGTTGAAAACAATTTTCATCCAAAGTTATAAAATTTCACATTAAACCCGTATACCAAAATGCGTTCTTTTGTTAGTTAGTTGTCCCTAACTACTTATTTTTCCTTTCCGATTGCGTTTTCTTTTAAATTTTGCAAAAGGTTTACGGAAATATGCAAATATCTCAAATCCTGAATATGTATCTATTGAGAAATTACGAGTATATATAGGTGTCAGTCGAATCTGTTGTTGTACTCGCTTCGGCAGTACATATACTAAAATTGGAACGATACAGAGAAGATTAGCATGGCCCCTGCGCAAGGATGACACGCAAATTCGTGAAGCGTTCCATATTTTTCTTTGATCCAATATTTGTTATATACAAAGAACAGTAAGATGTTTATTTTTCATAGACGTCATCAACATTCTAAACTACATGCGAATTAATACAATCGGACATGTTCAACCGTTGTACTATCTTTTCGTCCTGGGGGAAAAAAATATAGCATCTCGGGTTTGTCAGAATACAAATCTTGTTACTTTAATATATTGTAGAGGTTTCACTACGATTTTCTTGATTGATCCTAATGATCTTGAAACTCTATAAAGGAGTTCCGTGCATGCGTACAGGTGCTTATGTAATGGCTTTTTTTACAACTCGACATTTAGGGAAAACGGTACTATTTATTCTGCCATAGGCGACAATACTAACATTTTCTAAATTTACCAGTTTTTATAATAAAAACCTGGATAAAACAGTTATGTGTGGTGTTAGAACTTTATTACTGTATTCTAAAAATTGAAGCCAAATAGTATCATGACCAATTTCCAACGGAGCTGGTTTATGTTATCCATGCCCACCGTCATTTTGCACCAAATTTATGAAATTTTGGAAGCCTTTTCGAATAATTCTCTAGAAAATATTTCAATAGGTTTTAAAATTTATATTATAAATATACACACTGCAGTTATTCATAGATAAATAAAAAATATATTGTACCCTTACATCCAATCACAGCGCTCATAATTTGACTTCCTTCACCTGTCTTGGGTACACAAAAGGCCATCCTAATGCTGGGAAAATTAAATACTACCGTTTTCCCTTTAGGCTATTTACGATTAACCGCTAACTTATTTACATTATACGACCACTATACGTACTGGAAACGTTTGTACCGTTTTAGTGTTGAAAACAATTTTCATCCAAAGTTATAAAATTTCACATTAAACCCGTATACCAAAATGCGTTCTTTTGTTAGTTAGTTGTCCCTAACTACTTATTTTTCCTTTCCGATTGCGTTTTCTTTTAAATTTTGCAAAAGGTTTACGGAAATATGCAAATATCTCAAATCCTGAATATGTATCTATTGAGAAATTACGAGTATATATAGGTGTCAGTCGAATCTGTTGTTGTACTCGCTTCGGCAGTACATATACTAAAATTGGAACGATACAGAGAAGATTAGCATGGCCCCTGCGCAAGGATGACACGCAAATTCGTGAGCGTTCCATATTTTTCTTTGATCCAATATTTGTTATATACAAAGAACAGTAAGATGTTTATTTTTCATAGACGTCATCAACATTCTAAACTACATGCGAATTAATACAATCGGACATGTTCAACCGTTGTACTATCTTTTCGTCCTGGGGGAAAAAAATATAGCATCTCGGGTTTGTCAGAATACAAATCTTGTTACTTTAATATATTGTAGAGGTTTCACTACGATTTTCTTGATTGATCCTAATGATCTTGAAACTCTATAAAGGAGTTCCGTGCATGCATACAGGTGCTTATGTAATGGCTTTTTTTACAACTCGACATTTAGGCTATTTACGATTAACCGCTAACTTATTTACATTATACGACCACTATACGTACTGGAAACGTTTGTACCGTTTTAGTGTTGAAAACAATTTTCATCCAAAGTTATAAAATTTCACATTAAACCCGTATACCAAAATGCGTTCTTTTGTTAGTTAGTTGTCCCTAACTACTTATTTTTCCTTTCCGATTGCGTTTTCTTTTAAATTTTGCAAAAGGTTTACGGAAATATGCAAATATCTCAAATCCTGAATATGTATCTATTGAGAAATTACGAGTATATATAGGTGTCAGTCGAATCTGTTGTTGTACTCGCTTCGGCAGTACATATACTAAAATTGGAACGATACAGAGAAGATTAGCATGGCCCCTGCGCAAGGATGACACGCAAATTCGTGAAGCGTTCCATATTTTTCTTTGATCCAATATTTGTTATATACAAAGAACAGTAAGATGTTTATTTTTCATAGACGTCATCAACATTCTAAACTACATGCGAATTAATACAATCGGACATGTTCAACCGTTGTACTATCTTTTCGTCCTGGGGGAAAAAAATATAGCATCTCGGGTTTGTCAGAATACAAATCTTGTTACTTTAATATATTGTAGAGGTTTCACTACGATTTTCTTGATTGATCCTAATGATCTTGAAACTCTATAAAGGAGTTCCGTGCATGCGTACAGGTGCTTATGTAATGGCTTTTTTTACAACTCGACATTTAGGGAAAACGGTACTATTTATTCTGCCATAGGCGACAATACTAACATTTTCTAAATTTACCAGTTTTTATAATAAAAACCTGGATAAAACAGTTATGTGTGGTGTTAGAACTTTATTACTGTATTCTAAAAATTGAAGCCAAATAGTATCATGACCAATTTCCAACGGAGCTGGTTTATGTTATCCATGCCCACCGTCATTTTGCACCAAATTTATGAAATTTTGGAAGCCTTTTCGAATAATTCTCTAGAAAATATTTCAATAGGTTTTAAAATTTATATTATAAATTTACACACTGCAGTTATTCATAGATAAATAAAAAATATATTGTACCCTTACATCCAATCACAGCGCTCATAATTTGACTTCCTTCACCTGTCTTGGGTACACAAAAGGCCATCCTAATGCTGGGAAAATTAAATACTACCGTTTTCCCTTTAGGCTATTTACGATTAACCGCTAACTTATTTACATTATACGACCACTATACGTACTGGAAACGTTTGTACCGTTTTAGTGTTGAAAACAATTTTCATCCAAAGTTATAAAATTTCACATTAAACCCGTATACCAAAATGCGTTCTTTTGTTAGTTAGTTGTCCCTAACTACTTATTTTTCCTTTCCGATTGCGTTTTCTTTTAAATTTTGCAAAAGGTTTGCGGAAATATGCAAATATCTCAAATCCTGAATATGTATCTATTGAGAAATTACGAGTATATATAGGTGTCAGTCGAATCTGTTGTTGTACTCGCTTCGGCAGTACATATACTAAAATTGGAACGATACAGAGAAGATTAGCATGGCCCCTACGCAAGGATGACACGCAAATTCGTGAAGCGTTCCATATTTTTCTTTGATCCAATATTTGTTATATACAAAGAACAGTAAGATGTTTATTTTTCATAGACGTCATCAACATTCTAAACTACATGCGAATTAATACAATCGGACATGTTCAACCGTTGTACTATCTTTTCGTCCTGGGGGAAAAAAATATAGCATCTCGGGTTTGTCAGAATACAAATCTTGTTACTTTAATATATTCTAGAGGTTTCACTACGATTTTCTTGATTGATCCTAATGATCTTGAAACTCTATAAAGGAGTTCCGTGCATGCATACAGGTGCTTATGTAATGGCTTTTTTTACAACTCGACATTTAGGCTATTTACGATTAACCGCTAACTTATTTACATTATACGACCACTATACGTACTGGAAACGTTTGTACCGTTTTAGTGTTGAAAACAATTTTCATCCAAAGTTATAAAATTTCACATTAAACCCGTATACCAAAATGCGTTCTTTTGTTAGTTAGTTGTCCCTAACTACTTATTTTTCCTTTCCGATTGCGTTTTCTTTTAAATTTTGCAAAAGGTTTACGGAAATATGCAAATATCTCAAATCCTGAATATGTATCTATTGAGAAATTACGAGTATATATAGGTGTCAGTCGAATCTGTTGTTGTACTCGCTTCGGCAGTACATATACTAAAATTGGAACGATACAGAGAAGATTAGCATGGCCCCTGCGCAAGGATGACACGCAAATTCGTGAAGCGTTCCATATTTTTCTTTGATCCAATATTTGTTATATACAAAGAACAGTAAGATGTTTATTTTTCATAGACGTCATCAACATTCTAAACTACATGCGAATTAATACAATCGGACATGTTCAACCGTTGTACTATCTTTTCGTCCTGGGGGAAAAAAATATAGCATCTCGGGTTTGTCAGAATACAAATCTTGTTACTTTAATATATTGTAGAGGTTTCACTACGATTTTCTTGATTGATCCTAATGATCTTGAAACTCTATAAAGGAGTTCCGTGCATGCATACAGGTGCTTATGTAATGGCTTTTTTTACAACTCGACATTTAGGCTATTTACGATTAACCGCTAACTTATTTACATTATACGACCACTATACGTACTGGAAACGTTTGTACCGTTTTAGTGTTGAAAACAATTTTCATCCAAAGTTATAAAATTTCACATTAAACCCGTATACCAAAATGCGTTCTTTTGTTAGTTAGTTGTCCCTAACTACTTATTTTTCCTTTCCGATTGCGTTTTCTTTTAAATTTTGCAAAAGGTTTACGGAAATATGCAAATATCTCAAATCCTGAATATGTATCTATTGAGAAATTACGAGTATATATAGGTGTCAGTCGAATCTGTTGTTGTACTCGCTTCGGCAGTACATATACTAAAATTGGAACGATACAGAGAAGATTAGCATGGCCCCTGCGCAAGGATGACACGCAAATTCGTGAAGCGTTCCATATTTTTCTTTGATCCAATATTTGTTATATACAAAGAACAGTAAGATGTTTATTTTTCATAGACGTCATCAACATTCTAAACTACATGCGAATTAATACAATCGGACATGTTCAACCGTTGTACTATCTTTTCGTCCTGGGGGAAAAAAATATAGCATCTCGGGTTTGTCAGAATACAAATCTTGTTACTTTAATATATTGTAGAGGTTTCACTACGATTTTCTTGATTGATCCTAATGATCTTGAAACTCTATAAAGGAGTTCCGTGCATGCGTACAGGTGCTTATGTAATGGCTTTTTTTACAACTCGACATTTAGGGAAAACGGTACTATTTATTCTGCCATAGGCGACAATACTAACATTTTCTAAATTTACCAGTTTTTATAATAAAAACCTGGATAAAACAGTTATGTGTGGTGTTAGAACTTTATTACTGTATTCTAAAAATTGAAGCCAAATAGTATCATGACCAATTTCCAACGGAGCTGGTTTATGTTATCCATGCCCACCGTCATTTTGCACCAAATTTATGAAATTTTGGAAGCCTTTTCGAATAATTCTCTAGAAAATATTTCAATAGGTTTTAAAATTTATATTATAAATTTACACACTGCAGTTATTCATAGATAAATAAAAAATATATTGTACCCTTACATCCAATCACAGCGCTCATAATTTGACTTCCTTCACCTGTCTTGGGTACACAAAAGGCCATCCTAATGCTGGGAAAATTAAATACTACCGTTTTCCCTTTAGGCTATTTACGATTAACCGCTAACTTATTTACATTATACGACCACTATACGTACTGGAAACGTTTGTACCGTTTTAGTGTTGAAAACAATTTTCATCCAAAGTTATAAAATTTCACATTAAACCCGTATACCAAAATGCGTTCTTTTGTTAGTTAGTTGTCCCTAACTACTTATTTTTCCTTTCCGATTGCGTTTTCTTTTAAATTTTGCAAAAGGTTTGCGGAAATATGCAAATATCTCAAATCCTGAATATGTATCTATTGAGAAATTACGAGTATATATAGGTGTCAGTCGAATCTGTTGTTGTACTCGCTTCGGCAGTACATATACTAAAATTGGAACGATACAGAGAAGATTAGCATGGCCCCTGCGCAAGGATGACACGCAAATTCGTGAAGCGTTCCATATTTTTCTTTGATCCAATATTTGTTATATACAAAGAACAGTAAGATGTTTATTTTTCATAGACGTCATCAACATTCTAAACTACATGCGAATTAATACAATCGGACATGTTCAACCGTTGTACTATCTTTTCGTCCTGGGGGAAAAAAATATAGCATCTCGGGTTTGTCAGAATACAAATCTTGTTACTTTAATATATTCTAGAGGTTTCACTACGATTTTCTTGATTGATCCTAATGATCTTGAAACTCTATAAAGGAGTTCCGTGCATGCATACAGGTGCTTATGTAATGGCTTTTTTTACAACTCGACATTTAGGCTATTTACGATTAACCGCTAACTTATTTACATTATACGACCACTATACGTACTGGAAACGTTTGTACCGTTTTAGTGTTGAAAACAATTTTCATCCAAAGTTATAAAATTTCACATTAAACCCGTATACCAAAATGCGTTCTTTTGTTAGTTAGTTGTCCCTAACTACTTATTTTTCCTTTCCGATTGCGTTTTCTTTTAAATTTTGCAAAAGGTTTACGGAAATATGCAAATATCTCAAATCCTGAATATGTATCTATTGAGAAATTACGAGTATATATAGGTGTCAGTCGAATCTGTTGTTGTACTCGCTTCGGCAGTACATATACTAAAATTGGAACGATACAGAGAAGATTAGCATGGCCCCTGCGCAAGGATGACACGCAAATTCGTGAAGCGTTCCATATTTTTCTTTGATCCAATATTTGTTATATACAAAGAACAGTAAGATGTTTATTTTTCATAGACGTCATCAACATTCTAAACTACATGCGAATTAATACAATTGGACATGTTCAACCGTTGTACTATCTTTTCGTCCTGGGGGAAAAAAATATAGCATCTCGGGTTTGTCAGAATACAAATCTTGTTACTTTAATATATTGTAGAGGTTTCACTACGATTTTCTTGATTGATCCTAATGATCTTGAAACTCTATAAAGGAGTTCCGTGCATGCATACAGGTGCTTATGTAATGGCTTTTTTTACAACTCGACATTTAGGCTATTTACGATTAACCGCTAACTTATTTACATTATACGACCACTATACGTACTGGAAACGTTTGTACCGTTTTAGTGTTGAAAACAATTTTCATCCAAAGTTATAAAATTTCACATTAAACCCGTATACCAAAATGCGTTCTTTTGTTAGTTAGTTGTCCCTAACTACTTATTTTTCCTTTCCGATTGCGTTTTCTTTTAAATTTTGCAAAAGGTTTACGGAAATATGCAAATATCTCAAATCCTGAATATGTATCTATTGAGAAATTACGAGTATATATAGGTGTCAGTCGAATCTGTTGTTGTACTCGCTTCGGCAGTACATATACTAAAATTGGAACGATACAGAGAAGATTAGCATGGCCCCTGCGCAAGGATGACACGCAAATTCGTGAAGCGTTCCATATTTTTCTTTGATCCAATATTTGTTATATACAAAGAACAGTAAGATGTTTATTTTTCATAGACGTCATCAACATTCTAAACTACATGCGAATTAATACAATCGGACATGTTCAACCGTTGTACTATCTTTTCGTCCTGGGGGAAAAAAATATAGCATCTCGGGTTTGTCAGAATACAAATCTTGTTACTTTAATATATTGTAGAGGTTTCACTACGATTTTCTTGATTGATCCTAATGATCTTGAAACTCTATAAAGGAGTTCCGTGCATGCGTACAGGTGCTTATGTAATGGCTTTTTTTACAACTCGACATTTAGGGAAAACGGTACTATTTATTCTGCCATAGGCGACAATACTAACATTTTCTAAATTTACCAGTTTTTATAATAAAAACCTGGATAAAACAGTTATGTGTGGTGTTAGAACTTTATTACTGTATTCTAAAAATTGAAGCCAAATAGTATCATGACCAATTTCCAATGGAGCTGGTTTATGTTATCCATGCCCACCGTCATTTTGCACCAAATTTATGAAATTTTGGAAGCCTTTTCGAATAATTCTCTAGAAAATATTTCAATAGGTTTTAAAATTTATATTATAAATTTACACACTGCAGTTATTCATAGATAAATAAAAAATATATTGTACCCTTACATCCAATCACAGCGCTCATAATTTGACTTCCTTCACCTGTCTTGGGTACACAAAAGGCCATCCTAATGCTGGGAAAATTAAATACTACCGTTTTCCCTTTAGGCTATTTACGATTAACCGCTAACTTATTTACATTATACGACCACTATACGTACTGGAAACGTTTGTACCGTTTTAGTGTTGAAAACAATTTTCATCCAAAGTTATAAAATTTCACATTAAACCCGTATACCAAAATGCGTTCTTTTGTTAGTTAGTTGTCCCTAACTACTTATTTTTCCTTTCCGATTGCGTTTTCTTTTAAATTTTGCAAAAGGTTTGCGGAAATATGCAAATATCTCAAATCCTGAATATGTATCTATTGAGAAATTACGAGTATATATAGGTGTCAGTCGAATCTGTTGTTGTACTCGCTTCGGCAGTACATATACTAAAATTGGAACGATACAGAGAAGATTAGCATGGCCCCTGCGCAAGGATGACACGCAAATTCGTGAAGCGTTCCATATTTTTCTTTGATCCAATATTTGTTATATACAAAGAACAGTAAGATGTTTATTTTTCATAGACGTCATCAACATTCTAAACTACATGCGAATTAATACAATCGGACATGTTCAACCGTTGTACTATCTTTTCGTCCTGGGGGAAAAAAATATAGCATCTCGGGTTTGTCAGAATACAAATCTTGTTACTTTAATATATTCTAGAGGTTTCACTACGATTTTCTTGATTGATCCTAATGATCTTGAAACTCTATAAAGGAGTTCCGTGCATGCATACAGGTGCTTATGTAATGGCTTTTTTTACAACTCGACATTTAGGCTATTTACGATTAACCGCTAACTTATTTACATTATACGACCACTATACGTACTGGAAACGTTTGTACCGTTTTAGTGTTGAAAACAATTTTCATCCAAAGTTATAAAATTTCACATTAAACCCGTATACCAAAATGCGTTCTTTTGTTAGTTAGTTGTCCCTAACTACTTATTTTTCCTTTCCGATTGCGTTTTCTTTTAAATTTTGCAAAAGGTTTACGGAAATATGCAAATATCTCAAATCCTGAATATGTATCTATTGAGAAATTACGAGTATATATAGGTGTCAGTCGAATCTGTTGTTGTACTCGCTTCGGCAGTACATATACTAAAATTGGAACGATACAGAGAAGATTAGCATGGCCCCTGCGCAAGGATGACACGCAAATTCGTGAAGCGTTCCATATTTTTCTTTGATCCAATATTTGTTATATACAAAGAACAGTAAGATGTTTATTTTTCATAGACGTCATCAACATTCTAAACTACATGCGAATTAATACAATCGGACATGTTCAACCGTTGTACTATCTTTTCGTCCTGGGGGAAAAAAATATAGCATCTCGGGTTTGTCAGAATACAAATCTTGTTACTTTAATATATTGTAGAGGTTTCACTACGATTTTCTTGATTGATCCTAATGATCTTGAAACTCTATAAAGGAGTTCCGTGCATGCATACAGGTGCTTATGTAATGGCTTTTTTTACAACTCGACATTTAGGCTATTTACGATTAACCGCTAACTTATTTACATTATACGACCACTATACGTACTGGAAACGTTTGTACCGTTTTAGTGTTGAAAACAATTTTCATCCAAAGTTATAAAATTTCACATTAAACCCGTATACCAAAATGCGTTCTTTTGTTAGTTAGTTGTCCCTAACTACTTATTTTTCCTTTCCGATTGCGTTTTCTTTTAAATTTTGCAAAAGGTTTACGGAAATATGCAAATATCTCAAATCCTGAATATGTATCTATTGAGAAATTACGAGTATATATAGGTGTCAGTCGAATCTGTTGTTGTACTCGCTTCGGCAGTACATATACTAAAATTGGAACGATACAGAGAAGATTAGCATGGCCCCTGCGCAAGGATGACACGCAAATTCGTGAAGCGTTCCATATTTTTCTTTGATCCAATATTTGTTATATACAAAGAACAGTAAGATGTTTATTTTTCATAGACGTCATCAACATTCTAAACTACATGCGAATTAATACAATCGGACATGTTCAACCGTTGTACTATCTTTTCGTCCTGGGGGAAAAAAATATAGCATCTCGGGTTTGTCAGAATACAAATCTTGTTACTTTAATATATTGTAGAGGTTTCACTACGATTTTCTTGATTGATCCTAATGATCTTGAAACTCTATAAAGGAGTTCCGTGCATGCGTACAGGTGCTTATGTAATGGCTTTTTTTACAACTCGACATTTAGGGAAAACGGTACTATTTATTCTGCCATAGGCGACAATACTAACATTTTCTAAATTTACCAGTTTTTATAATAAAAACCTGGATAAAACAGTTATGTGTGGTGTTAGAACTTTATTACTGTATTCTAAAAATTGAAGCCAAATAGTATCATGACCAATTTCCAACGGAGCTGGTTTATGTTATCCATGCCCACCGTCATTTTGCACCAAATTTATGAAATTTTGGAAGCCTTTTCGAATAATTCTCTAGAAAATATTTCAATAGGTTTTAAAATTTATATTATAAATTTACACACTGCAGTTATTCATAGATAAATAAAAAATATATTGTACCCTTACATCCAATCACAGCGCTCATAATTTGACTTCCTTCACCTGTCTTGGGTACACAAAAGGCCATCCTAATGCTGGGAAAATTAAATACTACCGTTTTCCCTTTAGGCTATTTACGATTAACCGCTAACTTATTTACATTATACGACCACTATACGTACTGGAAACGTTTGTACCGTTTTAGTGTTGAAAACAATTTTCATCCAAAGTTATAAAATTTCACATTAAACCCGTATACCAAAATGCGTTCTTTTGTTAGTTAGTTGTCCCTAACTACTTATTTTTCCTTTCCGATTGCGTTTTCTTTTAAATTTTGCAAAAGGTTTACGGAAATATGCAAATATCTCAAATCCTGAATATGTATCTATTGAGAAATTACGAGTATATATAGGTGTCAGTCGAATCTGTTGTTGTACTCGCTTCGGCAGTACATATACTAAAATTGGAACGATACAGAGAAGATTAGCATGGCCCCTGCGCAAGGATGACACGCAAATTCGTGAAGCGTTCCATATTTTTCTTTGATCCAATATTTGTTATATACAAAGAACAGTAAGATGTTTATTTTTCATAGACGTCATCAACATTCTAAACTACATGCGAATTAATACAATCGGACATGTTCAACCGTTGTACTATCTTTTCGTCCTGGGGGAAAAAAATATAGCATCTCGGGTTTGTCAGAATACAAATCTTGTTACTTTAATATATTGTAGAGGTTTCACTACGATTTTCTTGATTGATCCTAATGATCTTGAAACTCTATAAAGGAGTTCCGTGCATGCGTACAGGTGCTTATGTAATGGCTTTTTTTACAACTCGACATTTAGGGAAAACGGTACTATTTATTCTGCCATAGGCGACAATACTAACATTTTCTAAATTTACCAGTTTTTATAATAAAAACCTGGATAAAACAGTTATGTGTGGTGTTAGAACTTTATTACTGTATTCTAAAAATTGAAGCCAAATAGTATCATGACCAATTTCCAACGGAGCTGGTTTATGTTATCCATGCCACCCGTCATTTTGCACCAAATTTATGAAATTTTGGAAGCCTTTTCGAATAATTCTCTAGAAAATATTTCAATAGGTTTTAAAATTTATATTATAAATTTACACACTGCAGTTATTCATAGATAAATAAAAAATATATTGTACCCTTACATCCAATCACAGCGCTCATAATTTGACTTCCTTCACCTGTCTTGGGTACACAAAAGGCCATCCTAATGCTGGGAAAATTAAATACTACCGTTTTCCCTTTAGGCTATTTACGATTAACCGCTAACTTATTTACATTATACGACCACTATACGTACTGGAA
This sequence comes from Mytilus trossulus, assembly GCF_036588685.1. Taxonomy (NCBI): domain Eukaryota; kingdom Metazoa; phylum Mollusca; class Bivalvia; order Mytilida; family Mytilidae; genus Mytilus; species Mytilus trossulus. Next base: position 26,508,635 of record NC_086382.1, read on the forward strand.
ACGTTTGTACCGTTTTAGTGTTGAAAACAATTTTCATCCAAAGTTATAAAATTTCACATTAAACCCGTATACCAAAATGCGTTCTTTTGTTAGTTAGTTGTCCCTAACTACTTATTTTTCCTTTCCGATTGCGTTTTCTTTTAAATTTTGCAAAAGGTTTACGGAAATATGCAAATATCTCAAATCCTGAATATGTATCTATTGAGAAATTACGAGTATATATAGGTGTCAGTCGAATCTGTTGTTGTACTCGCTTCGGCAGTACATATACTAAAATTGGAACGATACAGAGAAGATTAGCATGGCCCCTGCGCAAGGATGACACGCAAATTCGTGAAGCGTTCCATATTTTTCTTTGATCCAATATTTGTTATATACAAAGAACAGTAAGATGTTTATTTTTCATAGACGTCATCAACATTCTAAACTACATGCGAATTAATACAATCGGACATGTTCAACCGTTGTACTATCTTTTCGTCCTGGGGGAAAAAAATATAGCATCTCGGGTTTGTCAGAATACAAATCTTGTTACTTTAATATATTGTAGAGGTTTCACTACGATTTTCTTGATTGATCCTAATGATCTTGAAACTCTATAAAGGAGTTCCGTGCATGCATACAGGTGCTTATGTAATGGCTTTTTTTAACAACTCGACATTTAGGCTATTTACGATTAACCGCTAACTTATTTACATTATACGACCACTATACGTACTGGAAACGTTTGTACCGTTTTAGTGTTGAAAACAATTTTCATCCAAAGTTATAAAATTTCACATTAGACCCGTATACCAAAATGCGTTCTTTTGTTAGTTAGTTGTCCCTAACTACTTATTTTTCCTTTCCGATTGCGTTTTCTTTTAAATTTTGCAAAAGGTTTACGGAAATATGCAAATATCTCAAATCCTGAATATGTATCTATTGAGAAATTACGAGTATATATAGGTGTCAGTCGAATCTGTTGTTGTACTCGCTTCGGCAGTACATATACTAAAATTGGAACGATACAGAGAAGATTAGCATGGCCCCTGCGCAAGGATGACACGCAAATTCGTGAAGCGTTCCATATTTTTCTTTGATCCAATATTTGTTATATACAAAGAACAGTAAGATGTTTATTTTTCATAGACGTCATCAACATTCTAAACTACATGCGAATTAATACAATCGGACATGTTCAACCGTTGTACTATCTTTTCGTCCTGGGGGAAAAAAATATAGCATCTCGGGTTTGTCAGAATACAAATCTTGTTACTTTAATATATTGTAGAGGTTTCACTACGATTTTCTTGATTGATCCTAATGATCTTGAAACTCTATAAAGGAGTTCCGTGCATGCGTACAGGTGCTTATGTAATGGCTTTTTTTACAACTCGACATTTAGGGAAAACGGTACTATTTATTCTGCCATAGGCGACAATACTAACATTTTCTAAATTTACCAGTTTTTATAATAAAAACCTGGATAAAACAGTTATGTGTGGTGTTAGAACTTTATTACTGTATTCTAAAAATTGAAGCCAAATAGTATCATGACCAATTTCCAACGGAGCTGGTTTATGTTATCCATGCCACCCGTCATTTTGCACCAAATTTATGAAATTTTGGAAGCCTTTTCGAATAATTCTCTAGAAAATATTTCAATAGGTTTTAAAATTTATATTATAAATTTACACACTGCAGTTATTCATAGATAAATAAAAAATATATTGTACCCTTACATCCAATCACAGCGCTCATAATTTGACTTCCTTCACCTGTCTTGGGTACACAAAAGGCCATCCTAATGCTGGGAAAATTAAATACTACCGTTTTCCCTTTAGGCTATTTACGATTAACCGCTAACTTATTTACATTATACGACCACTATACGTACTGGAAACGTTTGTACCGTTTTAGTGTTGAAAACAATTTTCATCCAAAGTTATAAAATTTCACATTAAACCCGTATACCAAAATGCGTTCTTTTGTTAGTTAGTTGTCCCTAACTACTTATTTTTCCTTTCCGATTGCGTTTTCTTTTAAATTTTGCAAAAGGTTTACGGAAATATGCAAATATCTCAAATCCTGAATATGTATCTATTGAGAAATTACGAGTATATATAGGTGTCAGTCGAATCTGTTGTTGTACTCGCTTCGGCAGTACATATACTAAAATTGGAACGATACAGAGAAGATTAGCATGGCCCCTGCGCAAATGGTCTCACCCAATCTGCGCTGTTTTCTATCGAGATCTGAATGAGAGAAACACGTGGAAAAATATAAATTGTCTTGAAGTTCTGAAAATAATAGGACTCTTTTTTTAACCTTTTTAATACTTTTTTTTTATTTTGAAATTATAGCAGATAATTTGAATGTTCGTTTTTAAAATTTATTACAATAAAACCTTTCCTGTATTTTTGTTTATTAGGAATTGTTTCCCGAGTTAAAGATTTGTTTAGAGCAACCTAAAGTGAGGATATGATCCGGGAACGTTTTTCTTAAAAGATGAAGACAAAGAGGAAAGATTCATTAAAAATATCGCAGAAAGTGTTCTGAACGAGAATATACGCTACTATTAGTAAAAGGTGAACAATAAACTCCTATAAGTAAATGAAACTGTCTTTATGATCAAAGTTGCAAACAACCAAGGATTTGTATAAACTAAACAAATCCTCAGTTATACAACTATGAAGGTGACTAAGGGGAAAGAAATCAAAAAAATTAAAAGGTAAATATACAACCAAACATATAAACAAATAGGCAAAGGAACAAAATAATCATAAACAGATGATATCGTTTTGTAAAATTTTATTCAAGCAAATTTAAGCACAAAATTATACAAAAATTCACATAGTATACTTACTTTTAAAATAGTACCATAATGTTTTCAAACAAACCATGAAAAAAGACTGTGTCATTTTGGTCTTTTGTGGATAGTTGTCTCCTTGGCATTCATACCACATCTTCTTTTTTATATGTAATATCTCATAAAGCTTACATGTGATACTCTAGCTTATTTCTCTTGTTTGGTAACAAATAAAAATAGTATTCCATTTTATTGTTTAATTTTGTCTTTTGCCAACAAAAATCTAAGAATTATAAAGATCAAATGTTTCCTAAAAAATATATGAAAAAATCTTCATTTTTTACAATTGCTGTTATTTTAATAGTTCTTTAATTACAGTCTTAAAAGTAGATATATCCGAGAGAGAGAAAATTGTTGCTTGATAGATTCAAGGTAAGATATTATAGTTAAACTAAATAAGTTAGAATAAAGTCAAAGTGACAGAAAAATACTAGAGAATATACAAAGGGTCTATCATCTCAGAAGTATACAGACTGACACCGATGATATATTGTGTAAAATAACAAGGAGTGACTGTATAAAATATGAAGATTGTTTTACTTTCATAGAATAGAAAGTAAAATCACAAAAATACTGAACTCAGAGGAAAATCAATTTGGAAAGTCCATAATCACATGGCAAAATCAAAAAACAAAACGCATCAAAAACGAATGGACAAGAACTGTCATATTCCTGACTTGGTACAGGCATTTTCAAATGTAGAAAATGGTGGATTAAACCTGGTTCTATAGCGCTAACCCTCTCACTTTAATAACAGTCTCATCAAATTCCGTTACATTTACATGATGCGTTAAATAAACAGTCACAATCAATAAAATAGTCAAAATATGGGAACATCAGTCATCATCGTATAGCAATTTAACAGGACACAACAACATCTACTATCTACGAACACATACGAAAGCACTTATACATGTTTTTATTTAAACAAAATCAATGACTATTTGCCAGCAACTTGAATGTTTCTTAATAAATGATAAGGTATGTAGGCTATTAATATTTATAGACAATATAGTAATGTTCACAGTACATTTATACAAATCCTATCCCCTCAGGAAACTTGAATTGTTATACATTTGACATATAAACAGTATTTTTTCATAAGGTATTGCAGTTTTTTGTGAGACTAAGTATTTTTAGTCATTTTAAATGATTTAAATGTTGCTGTCTTTTTGTTGGTTCACTATTTGCACTATGCCAAATCAGCTCATAAATTTAAAATTGAATTCACTATACACAAATGAGATGTGGTTTGATTGCCAATGAGACAATTACCACTGTTTAAATGAAGTAGATGTAAGAAATTGTAGACAACTCTATGGCTTTCAACAATGAGAACAGTAGTTCGTGCTATATTATTTTTTTACTTGTCTTTATCATTATTACTTTAAAGTTTTATCTGAGTTTTTTTTTGGATATTAATACACCTTATCGCTACTTGACCGCCATTACTGGACATAACACTGGGTCCCGTAAAATTTTGGCGTCATAATACAGCATAGCTGATGCCACAATAGAAAGATTATTGTTGTATGACGTCAATAATTTGAGCGGGACATATTCTGGGATCAGCAAGGATTAGCGATAAAGTGTATTAGACAAGGCTCTGTACTTATACATCCCGTCATTCATTGTTCTTTAATTTTAGCAGTCTTGTCATTCCTTTTTGACAAGCTTTGTCTATATGCCTTTTTGTTTCATATGACATGGTTCTGTACCTATACATCCTGTCATTGTGTTATAGTGTCATGGTAAATGTTTGTTTACACATTTGAGTATTTTTATATATAATTATATAAAACACGATGTTGACTGCTGTTCCGATACTTATATTTTTTACATTTTTACCTATTAATTCTGTTTTGTTAAATCATTGTGGTTAATATAATAGATTTTTTTGCAACAGCCATACAAGTGAGAGGTTTTGCTTGCTTTAAAACCAGGATTAAGCCACCATTTTCTACGAAGAAAATGCCTTTACCAAGTCAGGAATATGACAGTTATTGTCAATTCGTTTGATATATTTGAGCTTTTAATTTGGCCATTTGATTACGGACTTCCCGTTTTAAGAACATTAACTATTTACAAAACTATTTACACAAACTAATGAGATAAACAGTTTACAAAAATTAGAAAGATGAACTATGTTAAAAAATTAATAAAAGATAAACCATTTACAAATATTATTAAAAGACTCAATGCATCTGTTTTAGGGAAAAACATGTTAGAGAAAATATTGCGAAAAATAATTTAATCTAGTTAATTGAATTTGGATACCACAAATAATTTGGGACTTCGGTTTCTCTCGGTCTCACACCAAGCTACTTTAAAATAAATGTGTTCTTTAACTATTTGAAAATTGGAGTAGACTATACACGGGCATACATGCTTTTCATCATAATGTTAAATTTGGAATTTACTCCAATAAGTTTATAGTTTATAAATAGTATGTAAATGAGATTCAGAATCAACAGCTCTCTGAAAATCATCAAAGCAAACATTAGGTGTTTTAGAATTATTTTTCACATATTTTTTAATAACCAGATTTTGTAAGACATTTTGTATGTAAAAAGCCAACCATGTTTAATATTTTCCCTATTAGATTTGAGTGTAATTATTTATACTGGTTTGGAAAATTCTATGAAGTTCAAGACAAAGGTATAAATTACTGGTAAGACAAAAAATATCTTCGTCAACCAATTTAATCCTTGAATTTATTAAACCCTATGCATTTGATACCAGTGTTGTTCCATAAAGTTTTGTTTTAGGTCTTTTTAGAGTCCATTTTATTGAATAATAAGGGAGATGTTAACGCATAAATTAAGCACATTTTACTATTTGACATAGCAGAATGAGCTTACTATAAACGCTGTGTACTATAAACGATAAAAACATTTTTGATCGACTTTACCTTGAATACGTACAGCTCATGTGACCCACATTGAGATGGTCCAGCGTCGCAGCACGCTTTAACAAAAGCAACTACTCAACAGAGCTTGGAACAGTTACAACTCTTTTAGAATAATTAAAACTGACATCACTAGAAACTAGAAGAAAATTGGCACATACAACACTCTTTAATAAAGCCATGCATTCAAATAGTTGCTTTACCTATTCCATCATGTTGGAAGACGTCAAAGTTATAATACTTGAGTGATGGGTCAAAGTACCCTTTTCGCAATATTACTTTCTACAAAATCGTCTTTGTTTGTTAAAATCTTTTGTGTCACATGTCGTTATGCTGTGTGTCTGTAATGTATGTTTAAATAGTATAGGCTGCTGGGAATATGACAGCTGTTTTTCACTACTTCCGATGATTGGTAGCGTTTGTTTGTTTCAGTTTTGATGGACTGATAACTAGTAATTTCTTGTTGGCCCTATCTAGCTTGCTGTTCGATGTGAGCCAAAGCTCGGTGTTTAAGACCGTACTTTGACCTATAATGGTTTAAATTGGTCTCAATGCTTTTCCACCTCGTACTTTGTTTTGCCTTTTTATCTTATTTTATGCAAGCTTCAATGATGAGTCTTTTTTTAAGACTAATCGCGTGTCTGGCGAAAATACAAAATTTCAATCCCTGTTTCTATGATGAGTTTATTTACTTTCAACTAACTTTACTTGAATGAGAAGTAATCTTATTGGAACTAATACTAACTCATACTTTCTATAAAAAAAAGTTCATCGAAAGCTAGCAAGATTTTGTTGATATATATATATATATCATTGGTATTGACGTTGTCTTTGATCTTGATAACGTGTTGTTCTTTAATTTTCTGTAAGAATATTACTGTTAAGTCTGTTTTTGCTGATATCCATTTGGCGTGGTTCTGTACTTAAACATCTCGTCAGGGTGTTATTGTTCTTTGTTAATTTGTGTATTATAGCTAATGTGCCTTGAGCATATACACCTTATCGTGTATCTTAGTTACATATTTGGTTGTTATTAAAGTGATTAAAACCAAACACTATGTTAACTGCTGTACCCCCTATTTTTGACTCAATTAATCAAAGTTATCAGAGTATTTACTCTTATTGTCATCGTATTCCCCACTGTCATGGTCAGCATCATCTTAGAAACCAGTTAGTTAAAATGTGTGCCCTTGTTGTTCTTACTAATCCCGTTACCTCTTCATTGTTTACATTAAAAACTGCTTGAATACTTATATCAGCAATTTCTAACACTTCTTTGACTCTATCTTCAGTCTTGGCCTGAAGTCTTCTCCTTGGATTTGCCTCATATCAATTGTCAACACATTTATTGATCAGCTTTCTTGCCTCTTTCACTGGAGGTCTATTTATGGACACTTACAGTACACCTGAAAGCATACTATCCTTCAGTGTACTTCGGAAGTGTGTCTTGACACGCTTTACTTCTGAAGCTCAACGTTCAGGCCAATATAGCACTTTTGCAGCCATCTGAGATAATCTAGGGAAAGTTTACCCTTTGTCTGAAGGATTTCGAAGGTTCTTTATTCTTTTAAAGACAATTTCTGTGGTGTTTTTCTGTCGTCTTAGAAGAACATCTTCATTTAAA